>NC_073252.2:132500000-133125000 GCF_029289425.2 Pan paniscus | reverse complement strand
AGGATAAAGTTCATCAATAACTTTACATTTTCTTAGAAAAATGTAAATGTATATATGTGTGGTATTTGACTTCCTTAAAAGTTCTATTACCCAATCACAGCCAGGATTCTTATAGGATGTAGCTTCTGCTAATTCAATACAATTATACTTATCTTTGGAATGCAGTAGAGAGACAGAGACCATTTTTCTGCATGTTCTAATGGAAAACAGAAAACAAAACAGGACAATAGATTAACTAAAAATATGTCAGTAATCTTCATACAAGTAAATAGTTATGATACTAACATGCTAACAATTAAGTTTGGCTTTAAAATTCCCAGCAATATTTAATGGGCTATTTGAAAAAGCTCAAGTTGAAATACAAGAAATCAATAAAAAATAAGATAGCAGAAGATAAGATCTGGAACATGTCAGAACACTTATGATAGAAATCCTATTAAATCATGTGATAAATAAGGCTTAGTTTCAATATAAATTAAAATTGATGCTAGAGAAAATAGTGTCATTGCACAAAGATTTAAAAATTAGCAGAAGGTGTGTGCTAAAGGAAAAAAAAATCTAATGAATGATAAATAATCAAAAGTAGTAATCTATGTCCCTGTAGCTAAAGAATAGATGCATGGAGAAGAAAACAAAAAATATACAATAAAAGAGAATTTTTTCAGAATAATAGCAAATATCATTCTATAAGTTAAAAGGTACATAGTGTTCCAGGAAAATCTGATACTCAATCAGCCTCAGCTAGTTTATCAAACACATACAGAAATGATTGAAAATTATCTTTAAAAGAATTATTTTTTGAATATGATATGCCTAGGTATAGAGAGATCAGTTTCTGTTTTGCCTGTCTCAGAACTCTGATGAGTCCCAGCATACTCTTGATGCCTGGGACCACTGAGAACAAAAAAGAGTTAAGTATCTTGCTGCTATTCCAGACGACACAAGGTACAGCAGACAGAGGCTGATGCAGCTTGGTGGCCTTTTGGTGTGGGGGATTGGGGGGAGAGTGTGAATAGGCAAGCACTTTGTTTATTGTACTAGGGAACTCAAAATGATAGGCTTTTTGTCACCATGTGCTTCCAGGATCTCTGTTGCATGAGCAGAGATAGAGGATCTTGCACAAACAATTAAATGCTCTAGCCATAAGTAGTGTAAGTTTTTTTTGCTTGAAATTTACTGCTGATAGCCACATGGTCACACCTTACTTCCAGAGGCTAGGAAGTACAGTTTTCCCACATTCTAAGAATGAAAGAGAATTAACCACAGTAATGCATAGCACTCATATCATGGATGACTGGATAATTTTTAAATAATGAAATATGCAAGTTATCAACTTGTATAAATATTCTGTTCTCATTTATGTTAAAACACATTATTACAAACAATATATGTATATTTTATTTTTTATTTATTTATTTTTTGAATTTCTTTAAAATTACTTACTTTATTTTTTTTAAATGAATCATTGAACTTCTAGGTATATTGGGATAGTTCAGTTATTAAAGAGAAGAGAAATTGGAAAAGCTTCCTTAAAGCCACATAATAGCATCTTTTGAAAAATCGATGGCTATAAGGCTGAGTAAGGTCAGGTAAGTCAACTTTTAATTATGTTTAACCTTTTTCTGGTCTTAGAATAGGTATTCTGTGGCATTCAGGAGCAACGATGAAGATATAGAAAGCAATCATAAGGAATAAATATGTTGTTGTATAAGATACAGGGATATTGTATTGGAATGAGTCTTCATTAGACTTGTGAAAGTCTTCTTGAATTTTCACTCTTTTTCAACAATAATCATTTAAAATAAAAATACTATTGAGTTGAACTAAAAGCAAAGACATTACTTTGTCACTGAGCCACCATTTCATCCCCACACTGTCCATGTCTAGCAATGTTTATTATGTGAGACAAATAAGCAATTTAATTGTTTAAGCCACTGTTGATCTTTTGTTATTTCCAGCTGAACACCTAACTCACTGTTTTGCATATGTCGAATGAATATGTCAAATGAATAAACTTAGGAAATGCAGTATTACTTAGTAAATAAAATTTATTTGTCAAATACACAATTTCATTTCATGACTTCATGGAAAAAAGGAAATAAAGGTCATTTTGCTAAGAACTGAGAAAACTGATTCACTATTTCTAAAGTTGAGCTAGCTTTCTTACAAATTACTTGCCATCTGAGGTCCAAATATGCCTCCTGCTCTTTAGAAGTCATTAATCTGGCGACCTGAGCACAAAAGTTCTAACTGAAATGTTTAATTCAGTGACATGCTATCAGCGTGACAGAGGTAGACAACTTTGTACAAATTAAGTTTTAAAGTGTAGGACCACCAACTTTTCTCTAACCAGAGATGTTTTTGATTGGGGGCAAATTATCGTTTTGTGAATGTATGACAGCTCAAATTTTGGGAAAATGCACCAGGCCCACCTAATTTAAAGTTTTATAAATAGCATGCTCTTAGTTACAAATCCATGGGAGCTAGAATAAAATGATATGATACAAAGTTAGAAAATTGACAGTGGTTTCAAATTTGGAAATTAAAAATAATAGTCAATGATAAGTGCATATTAATATTTGTGAAATATTACAGTTAAAACTGTACTATTTAGTCTTCCCTATTCTAGACAGTCTCCTAACTAAACAGTTATAGCTTTTGTAACCAGTCTTATAACTACTTTGCCTAAAAATTTAATTCATATCACCCCTTCTGCATTTGGAAAACCAAAGAATTTTATTTCATAAAACAATTGTCATATACATAGCATCTATGTCTGAGTTGAAAAGAGCAAGCAGACAAAAAAGCAACATTCTTTTCTTCTAATATGTCCTTACTGTGCATATTTTAATGTTTAGTTAACTGCTTTTTTTTCTTTTCTTTCTGGAAGTAGAGTAGAGCCCATGTCAACATAGTAGCAATACATACTATGTAGCCTATGAAAAGATTTTGATGTACAGTTATCGCAAAAGGAGGGAGACAGAAGTCCAAGAGTAAGGAACAAAGATGAAAATGAACATGCAATACGAAGTCCTTGGAAAGACTTTACACGTAAGAAGCCACAAGAATAAAATAAATAATAAATGAAAGTCAAACTCCCTGTGAAATGTTTTTGGACTCTCAGTATGCTAACAACAGATCAAAAAAAGCTATCTTGCATCACCACCCTTCAGTTTAATTGTTGGTATAGAACTGCTATTTGGGTACTTGCTTCATTTCTAAGTCATTTGCACTATTCTACTAAAAGGCATGCTTAAAATTTTGTTTCTTTTATGACCTTTAACAACCATTATCTAGTTCTCAAAATTAATTATTTATAGCAATGAAAGTTGGGATTCCCAAAGAAATGAAACATTTATTTGTGACCTGGCTGGTATGCAAACATTAACCTTTAACTATATCCCATCTATTCTGATTTGTCTGTTGGCACAGTGACAGAAGTTATTATAGGAAGTTCAATACCTCATGCTTAAATTTTGTAAATTAAAGAGTCCTGAAATTGTGATGCAATCTTCCAAAACATGTTACTTTCTGGGGATATTCTGGGTATTTTAAGAATCTACTTCCATACTTTCTGTGTTCTGATCTACTAATGAATAAAAGCATTCTCATGACATTTTTATTGTACTTAGAAATGACAGAAAGCTGTAGCATTGATAAGCAAAATACATGATTTCATTAAAGACTTGAAAAGTATACACAGAAATGGCTTGAAAGGTCTTGTCATCTTACAAACTGATTTTACAAGGAAATGTGGATGCTCAATTAAAAGGGAATATGTTTTTCCCATAGCCTTGTGGATTTCAGCATCATAGACAGAAGAACATGAGCATAAGGGATGATGTTTGATCCCTTTTGTGCGTAAAAGAAGGTAGAAACTGGGAAAAAATTAAGAGTTGAAACATGATACAAGTGGTATAATACGAATATATTAAGAGAGTTTATGAATTTCTTTATACTCCATTTTTACATATGACAAAATAGTGAATGCACTTATGTTAAGGATCAAGGGAAGAAAAAGAAAGATGGATAAAGTACTTACTAGTGTACAACAGAAAAAAGGGAGTGGAAAAATTTTAATATTGAACAACAAAAGAAGAAATTAGAAGCATGAAAATTTTGTGCTCAGTTACTTACATCAAAATGCCCACAAAATGGTTCATAAGTTAATAATAAGCAAAATACTATTATATTTAGAACCATTGTTTCTCTATTGTGATGTTCCACAGAAATTTAATAACTTGTTATTAATCTTACAAGCATCTGCCTGGTACTCTATTTAAGGTATCTAATTTTTAATATTCTTTTGAACTTATTATCTTATTTGTGGCCTTTAGTACTTGACAGCTATGAATAAAATTAAATTACAACTCTATCTTTTGAAAAGTTTAGTGTATGTGTTGGTTATTAAACTGTTTCATAGTCTTCAAAATGTTGTACCTACTTGTCTGATGCACAATGAAATTTATTCTGCACCCAATGTTTCATTGTGGAAAATAAACTTCAGGAAAGTAAGTTTATTCAGAATAGCGTGTATTTCCACTGCTCCTTGGGCACATACCTACTTTTGAAGATGACAGAAATATGTCGCTAATGTCTCTGCTTACATAAGTAGTTGCAAGTGTAGTTATGCACAAATTAAAAGATAGAAAATATATGATAAAAATAATTAGGTCAGATTACATATACAAACAAAATAGTAAGCGTGCTTGGATTACACACACAGGGCTAAGCTTTCAGCTCACTACTTGGATGGCATAGGGCAAGTTGTTTACGTGCTCTGGGCCCGTTTTCTCATCTATAAAATGGGGGAAATGTTGCTGAAGATTATTATATGAAAAGTGCTCTGGACAATAACTGACACACAATAATAAATTTTTAAACTAATTGAAAATTGCCATAATTTTGAAAAGATTTTAGTGGTACGTAACTGCAATATTTTATAGTACATAATATAGGATAATCAATAATGTGTGATATATTACATAACATATAATGATCATATATTCACATATACAATTACTAGTTGAATTACACAATTTACTAGGCTTCCCAAAATACGTTCATACCTCAATGAATATACCATTTCCAGTTTTCACAATTTTTTTCTTATTTTATCTCATCATACAAATTCCAATAATTTTATAGTATTTATTGCAAATGGTACTTTAAAATGCTTCTCTGATTTATTCATCCTTTCAGGTATCTCCTTCTACTTGCTTTTAAACATGCTGTGTTTATATTTAGCACATAGTATTATAGTTTTCATATTTATTATTTATTTTTATTTGTATATCATGCCTTCTTTAAAGATATGCACCCTATCTTAACATATGTTTTTAAAATTCTATTGTTCAATAAATATCCCCCTTTTATATTGCAAATTTTTAAAGAACTTATGAATGATTAATACATAATATTTACTCTTTTACTACCTACATAAGCCCTAAGTCCAGAGCGGTATTTCATAAATATACATTGTATTAAGAAAGAAAGGAAAATTATATTTCATCCTACCTGATTCCCACTGCATTGCCCAGGGGAGTAATTACCCATGGAAAAATGAGTGAATCTCTATGGCTATTCACTTTGCAGCACACCGAGTAGATCTTCTGGTGAAGCAGCAGCTGGATTGTGGGTCAAGCTCAGCTGTATAGAACATCTGGCCTTCTGACTTTCAGTTTGGGGCAGGAATTTAAACTAGAATTTGTTTTCTCCACCTATGGCATTATAACATATACACATGCTACTTGTTATATTTCACTTTCTGCTACTCTGGAGCCAAAATTTGCAAACTCTTTTTTACCACAACCCACAGAAAAAAAAATATGTATTATAACTATGAAAAGCACCACACATGCACACACGTAGACACACATAATTTAAGCAAAAGCATAGGAAATAAAATTAATTTTGCAACCTGTGATATACTTTGATTTTTTTTTATTATACGTTAAGTTTTAGGGTACATGTGCACATTGTGCAGGTTAGTTACATATGTATACATGTGCCATGCTGGTGCACTGCACCCACTAACTCGTCATCTAGCATTAGGTATATCTCCCAATGCTATCCCTCCCCCCTCCCCCCACCCCACAACAGTCCCCAGAGTGTGATGTTCCCCTTCCTGTGTCCACGTGATCTCATTGTTCAATTCCCACCTATGAGTGAGAATATGCGGTGTCTGGTTTTTTGTTCTTGCGATAGTTTACTGAGAATGATGATTTCCAATTTCATCCATGTCCCAAACTCATCACTTTTTATGGCTGCATAGTAATTTTTTTTATTATACTTTAAGTTTTAGGGTACATGTGCACAACGTGCAGGTTAGTTACATATAGTCTCGTTTTATCTACTTCTCTTTCATATTCTTCTCTATTTTATCTCATTTTATTTTTGAAGTTGTTTGTTCTGATTGAAACAGAATGCATCTGGTGTGTTGTAAAACTTTCCTTGAAGGATGACATCCTATATCAGGAATATCACACAACATTCCTTCCCCTCTTCTGCCCAAGTGAAAATTTTATATGCTTAATAGTCTGTGTTCTTAATCAAATCACCTATAACACACCCTCAAATTTTTAATAAAATCTCTTCAACCATTTCATATAGTGCTCAAACTCACCGAAAAGCATGAGGTTAAATTGAAATAGTTACAATAACAGATTTTTTTTTAGAACAGGCTCTCTCTTAACTTCCAAAGCCTGGTATCAGAGCTTTACGTTTACATAACGCACATTTGAATGTCTTCATTATTTTATATGTTGCTTTTTACTCATATGTTTTGTAGAAACTCATTAAGCTGGAATTGAGTTATCTTCCTAAATTTTACTATACAGGAAATTATCCTTTTCCATTTTAACAAGAAAGGTGCTGCAATTGTTCTTTACACAAAAGTGAAGGGGATTGAACATCCCTACCTCTGTCTCCAGCTAGGCTGCTATATCAAACAAAAGTTTTTCTCATTATGATGAATGCAAAAAACCTGGCTGTCCCTAAGAAGCTAACCACTGGAGGGTAAATAGCTAAAACTCCTTTTTAAGAAAATATAATTTCTCCACAGGAGAACAACGGGACAGGGAAGTTTCTGGGCAGCAGCTGCAGTTCTGTCCCCAATTTGTCCCAGGCTGAGCTTGATTTGATGCCCTGCCTCCCATGGAGGGCATAGATATAGAAGCTAGCTTATCCAGTGCCTTTAACTTCTAATGCACATGGCAGGAATTGGTTTTACCTCCACAAATGAGCATCCAACCTCTATTTAGTTAATTTCACAATGACTTGCATTTTCTGTACTAGGAAGAATGAAAAAAAATAGTCACACAAATAATTTAAATCCCACATTATATTAATTATGATTCCATGCATTCAAAATTACCAATATTATGAAGGCTATGATTTAAAGCAATTTTCCTAAAATGTTTCAAGTTGCTATAATTCTGGAGTAACAGACACACACAAAATAATTACACAGTGTAAGTGTTCCCTTTTTGTAATACACTATTTGCCCATATAAAAGCATCTAAACCAATGCATTGATTTTTTTACTTAGTATCATATAGAATAACATGTATAATAAAAGTTAATAAGAGATGCAAGCACAGAGAAAATTAGGCCACCAAATGTGACATATTTAACTAGTGAGGTCAGCATTTTATACATTTATGAGTTTAATTACTCTAAGTTTTTATTAAAAGGCTTTGCAAAAATACTCCTTTCATTTTCTGTAGTTAACATTTCAGCAAACAGAAGTTTATTTGTAATAATAGTGTACTTACAAAAAGGCTGACAGTTACCTATGTTCAAAAATTATTTCAGACTCTTTAAGCTCAAGAAATTCCAACTTGTAATGCTAATTATCTATATGACAGCTCTTTATTCTAAATGAATATGGAAGTAGCTAAATTTATTTGTAAATTAATAAATTTCAATAACTTCTAAAAAGATTGTATCTTATCCTCACTTAATGATTACCCAGAGCAATATTTGATAACTTTATATACAACGAATGGCATAAATCCTAGCTCGAAATATATCTCTTTGTCATTAGCGAGAATAAATATAACTCTTAGGATAAACCAGGTAAGTATTCCCTGTTATCTGAGCAAAGCAAAGAAGCAGTGACCTACTTTCCTTTCACATTTTGCCTACCAGCAGTATTAAATCAAATGGAACACATTAAAACCGTCACGAAAGGCAGACAATAGTTTCCCTCTGATTGCCTGCCTCAGCCTGGTAGCAGTGTGAAAGTTACAAAAGTCATTTGTATCAACTCATTACCATGTCACCTCATTTCATGCCCCTGCTGGATAAGTGGCAATAAGCCCCATGTTAGCGTATTCCACATTGTCACCATTAGAACAAATCCTAATAGCACCCAGCTGTCGAAGATTACCCCAGACAGTTATTGAGATTTAGGAGGGGCAGCTTGCTACTGATTTAGGACGTATTCTTTCAAATGCCCTATCATTTATTCTAGAATGGAGAAATAAAGCTAATTTTATGAAGAGTACTCATGAATTATTTTCTTCATGTCAGATACTATAATGCTCCCAACAGAGTGTTCTTCTTGAACTTTCATTCAAGGTAATGATGTTGTTGCATCTTACACAGGCACTTAAAATGCAGTTTAATGCCACAACCACTGACAAAGCCCCTGTGTGAATTCTTAGGACATTAAATTAACTAAAAAACTGAACAGTAAAACGAAGAGCTTTAATGTATTAAACCTTTTCTTTCTTCTTTCAGGATGACAATGAACAAAGAATTAGCCCTCTGAAATGGTAAGGAAACTGGTTTATTCTAGTAATTCAGTGGTCTTACAGAGGCGCATAAGATAGAAACAATTACAGAAGTGCATTTTAATAGTTCCTTCATGACATTTCTAAGAACTGATCTTCTAGAATAAGACTTTCAGCACTCTCTGCAATCTGCCCATTGTACAGAAGTTTGTGGCAAGAATAACTACTGTTTTAAGATATATTTGTATAGCACAGCATTCATTTTACTGTGTTAATGATTATTGATCTTACAATTTATCCCATTTTCCATATATGTTTTACATTCATTTATTAAGTTGGAGAGAGAAAACTAAATAAGACAATCTGCTTAGGTAATTAAACTTGCCTTCAAGTTTACCTTCTGCTAAATTACTACTCATGTAATACGTAAGCACACAAATGGTCTATCTGCTTGTGTAGCATGTAGAACATTAAAACTGAAGTGAGCCATTATGTAATGTAAAATTTTTACTGTAACTTTCTTTTGCACACCAAAATATTACCTATAATGATCTGCCTTTTTAAGATGTTTATAACGGCAATGGTTAGGATTGTTCTTTAATCAATACAAAAACTTCAGGAAGCTGAGGAAATGAGGGGTAGAGGGAGAAAGATTAAGTCACTTTTGTATATGTGAAAAATTATGATAAAGATAAGATTTAACTCAGAGTCCTTGTGATAATTACATTACACAATAAAATCTTATTAAAATGAGCTTGTATAGGAATACTGTATAAAAATGTTATACAATCTTAACTTTTGAATTGAAGCAAATATGCATTACTGAGTAACTTATGATTAAATTACTTCTCATTTCTATTTGTGCTTATATATTTGCAAAGCAAGCTGCCTTTGATTAACTGCAATTCCAAATTTTGCAAAACACCCAGTTTGGTCTTTTGGGTTTTTGCTTTTCAGGGAACTAAATGTTTCCATAGCATTCAAATAATTGATGAACTTAAATTTATATAGGCATATTTGCTTTTTATCAAATATAGGAGGCCAAGCTGGTACATGAATATAAGGACCAAAGTTTAAGTTAGAGCAACAAACTTCAGGTTTGCTGGACAGGTACATTTTAAAAATTAGAAAAAATGGAGATGTAGGACATTGAGAATATTTTCCGATAAATATATAATTACATAAGAAAAACACTTTCTATTCACATATTTATTTTTTTAACCATTTAACAAAAAGTATATTACATACCAGGTATGTGTTAAGTATAGACAATGAGGATCTAGGATTGCTGGAACTTCACTGAGATCCCTTTCCCCACCGTGTATTTACAAATGAATCTGTCTTCTGAAAATTAAACTATGAAAATCGTGATGAGCATAGATCACATTAAAAGCAGTCAAAATCTTCTCAAAATTGACTTTGATTTCAAGTCAGAGTAAGTTTGGTGGCAAAGGTAAAAATCCCATATTTTGAGTTTTGAGTTCTTTTTTTTTTTTTTTTTTTTGAGACGGAGTGTCGCTCTGTCGCCCAGGCTGGAGTGCAGTGGCACAATCTCGGCTCACTGCAAGCTCCGCCTCCCGGGTTCACGCCATTCTCCTGCCTCAGAGTTCATATTTATAAACTGACAGTGAAAATTTGATTTCTACTACCTATAATTTACCTATAGAGAAATCATTCACTTTCCAGAGAATTTGTCTTTAAATCTCTTTGGTGTTATAGTCCAAACTGAAAATTAGTAAAGTATCATTTATATCTATATGGGTGATAATGATGTGTCTCTATTCTAAAAAGAATAATCCAGCATTAGTGGATAGACTAATCAGATTCCTAGCATGGAGATATTTATACTATTGATAAATTCAACAACTGAATCCGACCCTCTCAAAGTTCCTGATAAACAGAATATTAACCTCTGTAGTGAAACTCAGATTTTGCAATATCTGTGAATGTGTGTGTATCCATAGATGCACACCATCTAAAATGTTCACCATACATTGTTAAGTTTCTCCACTGTATGGTAATTCCTCCTACCATTGTTAGATTTTTATATTATTTTCCTTTAGTTAATTCAACAAAAATTTGCTTTTATCCCATTTTGTAATAAGCATTAAAAAATAAATGGAGAAATACAATGTGTACATTTTCTTAAAAGTGCATATGTATATATGCAAAATAATTATGTGTCAAGATATTTGAGAAGCATTAAAAATTATTGAAGTCATGAAAACTACTTTTCAATAAAAAATACGGAAATTAAAGGCAGCAGTTGGTAAGTGTCTTTAAAAATATTGTAATTACTACTAGTAAACATTTTGAAAATTCTCTAAAAGCTTGCTGTCCGGAGCTATGAAAATCACAAATATGGTTATTTCTAGTGCCATCTGGCACTAAATACCTGCTAAATCCTTTAAGTGCCATCTATATACCAATAGAACCCTAATACAAGAGCCAGAGTCTTTCTGTGAAAAAAAAAGAGGGGGGATTTATTTTGTTGATGATTTATATATGAAAAAATATAAATTATTTTTGCAGTGAAATTTTAGATTGATTTCTATTAAGTATGTATAACTTATTATTCATCTCGAAGAATACCCATTAAGAGCCCAGAGCTTTTCTATCTTTATTTGTTTTTTTGCAACTAACATACAAAAGAGAAATTGAGGCTCAACCACAATCCCATCTTTTTCTCACATGATGAAATGTAAAATATATATTAATCATGGTCTGATGACTATGTCAGGAATAAGCATGTCAGTTTCTATGTAATTTAAAGTAGAGTCTGCAGACTTAGCATAGATTTACTGTCAGAAGACGGTTTCTTAGTATTCTCAGCTATATTTACATCCAAAGTTACAGGTTTTCTTGTAGACTTCAATATATACATAGCATTCACAAAAGGTTTTCTCATGCATGCATTCTGTCATAAATATTACAAACAAATTTAATGAGAATTCACATTGCTGCCAAGCTTAGAAAAGGACAATTTTAAAACCATATTTTGCAATTGGTATATCTGACTACCTGCAAAAATAGAAGGTCAAATAACTATCTGTCAACAATGAATTGTTTTATGATCAGATAGTTTTAAGTTATTCCAAAGCTAGAAATACACATAGTTGTGAGAAAACAAGTCAGATAAGGAGTACTATAGGGTTGTAATTATGTAAACTCATACTGTGGCTATAAGAAAAAAATATCAATTAGTTGGGAAGCCTGACTTTTCACTTCGTATGCAGATCGATTGTCAAGGATGCAGGTTCATATAAGAAAGGAATTCCTTTTTCAAATATTCACTTTTGAGGAAATTGCCTTTATCACTTTAGAAAGCTGGGCCTCAATTCCATCTTAGCAACTTTATTATGTGATAGGCATGAAGGAAAAGTTTAAGAGGTGACACTCAACATAGATAATCTGTTACTTGATATGCTAAAAATATATGCTATATTCCAAAACATTTGTTAAAATTAGAATCTTTATCTTCTCTAAGGCATCTCGTCCAATATCAGAAGCATATACTTCACCATGTATTTGTTCTTCTTTACCCTCTTTAGATTTTCAATGCCAAAAAATAATTTTACATTTAATAGATCAAGCAAAATTGGTAGAAGTAAGCACCAGCAGTATACTAAATATTCATTAAAAATGAATCATATAAATCATGTTGAGTTGTGGTCATGAACAAAGTAGATGATTCAAAAATATGTAAGAAGTAAAATTAGAAAGAAAGAATGTTTGGGATGTGTAAGGAGTAAAATCAGAAAGAATGTTTGGAATGAAGGAAGTATTTCACTGAGGAATTTTGTAAAATTCCTTAGTTCTATTAAGAGATCATTTAAAGTGAGAACAGAAATATAAGGTTTAACAGAAAACAGTCATTAATATTCTTTCAATAGAGCTGTGTTCTTAGAGGGACAAGGGCAGAAGACATATAAATCTATGTGGACTGAAGATGGAATTTGTGATTGTGAAATAGAATGTGTGATGAAAACTGTTTTGAGAATGTTTTGCAATGGAATATACATTATATATACATATATCTTCCATATATTATATATATTCCATATTTTATATATTCCTTGTATGTATATATATTGTCATGTATATGTAAGATATATATTATATATACATATGTATACAGTCATTGGAAAAAATATGAAATTTGATACCAGGTTTTATGTTGTCAATGTTTGGTTTTCTGTTATATTTTTAGGTTTCTTCTAATAGGAAACATTTTAGCATGTTTGCTTTAGCTATTTATTGCTACATAAGTAGCCACCTCAAGATAAAGTGTATTAAAACAGCAATGATTTGTTACTTTTCACGTGTCCATGGGTCTATAAACTGGACAAGATTTGGCTGAGTAATTTATGTGCTCCACATGATAAATCAGTGGAGTCATTCACAGTTATAATCTGTTGCTAATTGGGCCCAGCTGAAAGGTCCCAGAAGGTTTTACTTCATGAACCTGGTTTTTCAGTACTCCTCCTCCTGACTTCTGGCTTACCATAGGATTTAACTCTGATTTCCTTATGGTTTAACAGCTGGATTCCAAGAAGGAGATTTCAAAAACAAACAGTTCAAATGTGCAAGTGCTTACCAAGCCATCTGCTTGTCTCATGCTTGCTAATGGACCACTGACCAAAACAAATCACTTGTTTAAGCCCAAAGCCAATGACAGAAGACTAGAAAAGAGTTTAGCTATCCTATTCAGAGGCATGATTCATTGGTAGAGTGCTAACATTACAGTCAGCCACAGCGTTTAAAAATCAATACAAATGGGTCAGGCGCAGTGGCTCACGGCCGTAATCCCAGGACTTTGGGAGGCCAAGGCGGGTGGATCACGAGGCCAGGAGATCAAGACCATCCTGGCCAACATGGTGAAACCCCGTCTCTACTAAAAACACAAAAATTAGCCGGGTATGGTGGCACGTGCCTGTATTCCCAGCTACTTGGGAGGCTGAGGCAGGAGAATCGCTTGAACCCGGGAGGCAGAGGTTGCAGTGAGCCGAGATCACGCCACTGCTTTCCAGCCTGGTGACAGAGCAAGACTCTGTCTCAAAAAAAAAAAAAAAAAAGAAAGAAAGAAAGAAAGAAAAGGAAGATAGTACAAATTAACCAATTGAGAGATTGAATATCTGAGAGAGAGGTTTCAATTTTTCAACATTTCACCGAATGTGGGAAGATCTGGGTAGATTTGATTTAGACAAGAACAGGCAGAGCTTCTTTGTGGTATATCAGAAAGGAAGAGAGTGAAGATAGATGTAGATATATAAGTAGGTTTGTATCTTTAATCCTAGAAGACATTTTTCTTAGTTAGCTCTAATTTTTTTTTTTTTTTTTTTTTTTTATCCAAAGCAGGAAACAGAATTGTCAGTTATGTATGATGGAGAAGAAAAGGGGCTGGACTTTTTAGGAGAAGAAAAAGGGCTTAAAATGGTGACAAAAATTCAGAGAGGGAGTAGCAGTGAGAAATGTATTTGAATTATCAGAGAATATTGCAGGATTATTAGGGTTTCATGATAATAAATTTTAGCAGAGACTGTCAGCCTTTTTGTATCACACAGAGTAATTTGCTAACAATTTTGCTAATGATGAGCTAAAAATAAAGCTAAAATTGAAGAAGTTGTTGATCATATAACATCTCTACTGTTAAACCTTTATGACTCTGTGAGACAATATCTCCACTTTATTGAAGCACTGTGAATTCCAAATTTTCATGGATTGCCAAAAGTTGAATGCCTGGCAAGAGGAAAAAGTCACTCATTGCTCTTTACATCACAACTATTTCCCAGAAATTCAGTGAAAAATTTGCTGAAGAGAACTCCTATTTGCTTTACTGAATAGAAGCTGTGTAGCCTGGTGAATAAGAGTGAAATTCCCAGAAGTGATCATGGTAGTAGGGTAGCAATGTTTGGGTTTTAATGGCGGCTTCACATTTACTAATTATTTAACTTTGGAAAAGCAGTGTAATCTCTATATCTCCTTTTTTCTTTGTCCCTTCATCCATTTCTCTCTCTCTCTCTCTCTCTCTCTCTGTCTCTTGCACTGGGACCATCCGCCATTTGATGTTTTCTCAGAGAAGAAATATCCTTTCATCTCTTGAATCAGAATTGTCAGACTATGCAATGCAAGGATTTAATTTAATAAGATAATACTGTAAGGTGCTTAGCTTAGTGCCTGACATATACTACACATTCAGTAAATGATAGATATATTGTGGTGATTGTAAGTTTCCAAGTTTAGTACCAATCAAAATATATTTATCATTTTAAGAAGAATAAAATGCTAGGGACTACAAAATAAAAACTGTCAATATTTCTACCTGGAGCAATGATCATTTTCCTATAATCATTTATGAAGCACCTGTGATGTATCAGTTAGCCTACTAAGTATTAGAAGCTGCTTATTAAATTAATTAAATGAGACCTTCCTATATGGCATATTTTCAAGTTTATTTTGCTGGTTTGCCTTTTCCTGCCTTCCACTGTTTTCAGGAATTCAAAATTGATTTGATATACCTGAAGCAGAAAAATTATTAGTAAAGTATGTAAGTAAATCTGGCAAATAATTTTCCATTCAGGCAGGCACAAATGGAAAACTGATCCACAAGTAATCAGTCCCCTTCGTTCCTGAGCCTAGTAAAAACCATAGCCAACAAGAAAAAATAATTAGAGACGCTAAAATCCTCCAAGGCATTACAAAATGAAATCTCAGTTAATTTGAAATTATTATTAATTTTCAATTACCTACAAAATCCTTGCATCCTTTGCAGTGTGTGTGTCTGTGTGTGTGTGTGTGTGTGTGTGTGTGTGTGTGAATAAACCATATCTAATTGAAGCCTTGATTGACTAGTTAGTAGATGTTTCATATGACATATGCATATCCATATTGCATATACTGACTACACATTACTATGAAATTTTAAGTATATTTTAATTATGGTAATAAAGAAACATTATTCTTTCATTTACGATGTTTTGTTTTTTATCCGTTTTGTCTTTACCTGATTGCCTGTGATAGAGGAAAGCTAACTCTATATACAGAGAATGTGTAATTTAATTCAGGGCTTGGTTTGGGGAGTTAAATGTGAGAGAGCTGGCTAAGGAATTAGAAAGAACAGCAAGCCCAATGGTTAGGAGAGAGGAAATCATAGAATATATTCACGTGTTATGCCTCAGGCATACATAACAGTGTGTCTGAAAGCCATTAATTCAAAATTAGACTTTAGAGGTTAGTAGTAACTGCATGTATGTATCTTACACTTAATTTGGATCACTTAGATAGGTATCCTTATAAATCAGCATTTGTAATACAGAACCTAAATAAATAGCCATTACAATTTATTTTAGAGGAAATTATGGCTAATCAGTCATAATTTTCTGTGGCAAAATTCTGACTTGAGCAGATTTACACTAGAGAACTGTGGTGTGTCATAACCATTGAATTATATTCACAAGGAAATTCAAATTAATATTTAATTATGTAGTTTCTACAGTTGTTAAGAAAACATATAATGATCATACCAGAGCAGTGATAAACATGGAGTAAAACGACCTCTTCTCATAAATTGCTTTCTATATTTTCCAAAAATACCAAGGAAAAATATCAAAACTGATTTAACATATATTGCTTAAATAACAATGAAATAAACAACAATGCGTTGAAGGTAGTCTACGTTTGTGAAATATACTCTTGAGTGCCAGAGTAATCACCAAGCAACACATTGTTGGAAAGCATCACGGCCTCACACTCCAAGGCAACTGTGAGCTTTCTAGGAGGGTTACATTATGCAATCACTGTGAGCTGCCTTGCTTTGAATCTCAGCTCCACCACGTACCAGCTGTTCTACTTTAGGCAAGTTACTTAATCTTGTGAGTCTGAATTTTATTCTTTGCAAATTGAAGATAACATTGCTTTTGTTCACAGAATATGGGAATTTAATAATAAAAATAATAATACATTTAAAATTAAATTTGTTATATGCAAACTGCGGAGTCTGGCACTACTTCAGGTGTCTCACATATATGATATTACATAATCTACTGAACAAATACACGAATAAGACACTATTATCAGCATTTCAAGAATGAGAAACTGAAGCCTAGAGGGAATTAGTGATTCACCCAACGCGCAACACATTAGGAACACTTAGAGATCACCTGGCTGTCCCATTCCCTCTCCCACAGCCTGATATTTTTCCTTCTGAGATTTTAGTGCCTACTAAATTTCCTTTGCAGCCAATCTTTGGAAATTCAAACAGCTTCCTCATTTATAAATAACTTTAGCATTTCCCCCTTTGCAGAAAAACTCAAGTCCTCCTTCCCAACATGCAAAATAAAGTGAATTATTGTAAGAAACTAAACAATAGAAACTGAAGCCTTAGGTGTATATCATTCAGAAATGGATGCAACAGTTACTTATTGAGCTCCCACGTAGTGGGAATTAAATGGTAAAATCACTTAAACATGTGAATGATTAATTTTTGAAGACTAGGATCACAGAAACTGAAACGCAGGTATCTCCATTTAGAGTATCCTGATTTGTGTCCACCATTCTCAGGGAGAGTGGGGGAAGCAAGTAGTTGGCCAGGAATAAAGATAATTCAGTGACATGTCTCTGATTCATAAAGTGAGCATGCAGATAAAAGTAAACATTCGCATATTATTTAGTATTTTTTGGTTACTTTCAGATAAATAGCTGAGGTCAGTGCCTCTTATAAGTCGTTGGTTCTACATTTGACATCAGAGATCCTAGGTTTTACAGTCTCTGTCCTGCATCAAACATATTCTCCAGTTTACATTCAACCCAGACTCCACAACTTATGACTTGAACACACTGTTTAATTCCTTTAAGCCTCATTTTGGCAACATAATAGATGGTGATGATGATATTTAAATTACAAGTTAGCCAAATTTAAATAAAAGATATTTAAAGCACTTCCCATAGTATCTAATACATAGTAAAATGCTGTAAACACAAGTAATCACTATTATCTATTAAGAAGATGATGGATCAGGACTTAGGAAGCACCAAGCCTTAGGAAACCAAATCTTTTGTAGTGGATAGGAAGCGTGCCTGTCCTTTCTTCTCTCTTCAAAGGCTACTCACTACAAAAATATTCTTGCCAGGACAGATCAAAATAAAGATCCATCAGTTTTTCTTCTGGAAACATATGCTGAAATGGCAGAGAAACATGAAGAGTTATCTCCAAACAGATATCAGCAGTATCAAGAATGGTTCCTTATTTGGCATCAAGGTCAAAATCATTTTAAGTCAGCACTTAAATCAGAACGTGCAAACTCAAATGCTTTCAGAAGTTAGAAAAGTTACAAGGAAAAGAAGCTCACCTATATGTTGTATAACACAGAACAGTTATTTATATTTAAAACATTGTGAAGGACCAGATGCTATAGAAATATTAGCTCATTTAATTTTCAGAATAACTTTAGGAAAGAGGTACTGTTATTATTGTTTCTATCTAACAGGAGAGGAAGCTGACACCTAGAGAGGGTAGGTAAGTTGTGCCGGGTCACATTTCTAATAAGTAGTAGAGCCAGGTTTTGAGCCCAGGCCGTTGGGCTCCAGGTTCATTAGTCTTAACGGCAATCTATCTCTGCCTGTATCTCAGTGACTCAGGCAATCTAATGAATCAACATCTGTTAAAAATTACTCCCTACCCTTGCCCTCTTTTATTCTTAACTGCACTTTGGAGAGGAAAACATGCATATATTCTGAACCAGACTCATATCAATTCTTGACTTAATTAAATTTAAGCTTTGACAGTGAAAATAATATGCAAAATAAACTATCTTCTTTTTTCTTAAAGGAAAATAACTGGCTGTTTTGAGTTATGTTTGGCTGATGCATGTATGTGTGGTAGGAAGACATTGCAAGTAAGGGAATTTCTAAGGTTTTATACAATTTGGATTTTCTGAATAACATAAAACAAAATGTTTTGTTTATAAAGCCTCCAGAATAGGAGACAGAATGCACTTATTTGAATCGAGCATTTCAATGGATTACCTTTTCTGTAACAAGTGTGGAATACAGCAGCAAAACCAATTAATACTCAGTCATATTTCTTTTAACTCATCAGTAAAGCATACAGGAAGAAGAAAGAAATATAGGAAGAAAGGTTTTTAATCTCAACCAAATTGTGTGGCCTCCATACACCTCATAAGCTCTGCTCCTAGCCAAGCAGATGATCTAATATTAATATCTGTCATACAGAAAGGCAATGTTGTCTTTTAATGATGCCCTTTCTAGCTCTAGAGTTCAATTCTTCCTTCACACATTAAGACAGTGTCAAAAAATTATAATGACTAATGCAAGGTTGAATTTTAGCACTCCTTGTTAAATCCAAGTTTCCAAAGCATGTAGTTTCTTTCTCATTTTATAGCAGCTCCCTTCAGTTACAGAAAAAAAAGAAATAGTATCCAGGTTTTAGTGGCTTAAAAATTAAAATTATCTGCTATTCTCCTTGGAAACATATATTCAATTATATAAAATCTTATTCTTAATATATGACATTGCTTTCTAATAAAAAAATTCAGACATGTCATTTGGTCTGAACGATGTGTTACAAAATTCACTTTTCTTTGCTATTCGCAAAATAAAAATCAACTTCATCAGACTGGCTGCTGAAGACAGAAAAATAAAGACATTATCTCATCAAGGACCAGCGTAACTCTTCCCCTCCTTGAAGATCCTAAAGAGAACACTGAAGGTGTAGAACCTAATTAAAATGTAACTCGGAAGTATAAAATTTGTTTTTAGATTTCTTAAGCTAAGTTACCTACCACACTGTAGGTGCTTTCATGCTGCTTTTTCTACCTCTGTTACTAAAATTAATTTTCAGAGAAGTTTCCATTAAATCAGAGAGGTTTATAGATTGAATGAGATTTAGAAATTACCTTCCCTCTCTCCTAACATGATCTTTACAATTTTACATTTGTAATTACATTGAATTGAATTGAAATTGAAATGGTATTTGAGAATGGATGGTCAAACATATCAGGTTCTGACTGACCATTAATGTAGTCTTCTACATCTAACACACTTCATATATAGAGAACTTAACTTGATTGCTAGCACTTAAAGTTTTCTTTAAATTTTGGACAAAATAAATAGTACTTTTACAGAGACAATAATCATGAGAGAAGGGAAATAAAACTTCCTTGAAGGGTGGAATATAGATATTGGCAGTATCCTAAATTACATACTTGAACTTTCAGTCTCCTATGACTATGAATAACACCAACTCATTTAGGTGGTTATCACTGCTTTGAGTCCATTGGCCATGGTAGCCATGCCTTAGAAAATGGCATATATTCAAAATGCCTAGCAAAATGTGGATATTGCAAGGCTGGAACCATCCAGAACTACAGTTTTCCTGTCTTTTATAGAGTTCTAGGCTAGTGGGGGATGTGGGGCTAGGATTGACAGGTGACATGTCAACCTTAATACCTATATTGATAAAAAGAAATTTCCAGCCATCCTGTAGTAACATGTTTCTGAGTTTCATTGTTAATGAAGTCGGGCCATCCCATGGCTTCTCATATTGAATCTTTAATAGTGTGAAAAGAACTAAGATAAACAGAAAGGTCACATGTTCAAAAAAAGAGGAGATTGCACTCCTTATAGAAATGAAATTTTTTATTATGATTAATATTCCAAATGTGTTTCTGTGGCTACTACAATTAGAAAGCAACTCCTTTTGGAATTTTAAAATGAAAAATTATGGAAAATGAGCCTAATAAAAATATTATACTAAATTATAATTTTCCATTTTAAAATTCCAACAGAATTTGTCCTGGTGTGTTCATAAAACATGTAATATCATTAGAAAATATGCTAACATATAAATTGGAAAATTGTATATGCTGTGCTGATGAACACTGAGCATTTGAAAGTTTTTGATTTCCTCATCTTTGTCAGGTATCTTTTTTTTCTTCATCTATAAGTCTTTCTGCCAAGGCTGTGCAGGGGATTTAACAGCAGGAAAATAAGGAAGTAGAAGCAAATTCAGGAGGAAAGAAGGATGAAAAAGGCCTTGTTAAAATAATGAAAATTAATTGTACAAAATGCATTTATTTGCTAAATAAATTAGAATTCTTGAATATTAGCATCACTCATAATAGAAGTTGCTGTAAAAATATTCCTTGTAAATATCTAATTTGACCCACTTCAGATCCTTCCTTCGATCTACAAAGGAGATGATATTAGTTATCTAGCTATATAAGGTTCCTCAGTGAGGAGAATATATGATATGATTATAAAAGAATAAGCCAGATATTTCCATAAGAAATACGGAAAAACAGACCTGTCTTTTAACATTAGGCATTAGAAATCCAAGGTAATGCTTTACTCCCATCCATGACATCAGGTTTTGTTGCCTGTTACCACTGCTATCGCACTATTAGAAGAGTCTCATAATAAGACCTCTGCAGGTCTCTCTCCCCCATAGATTCACAGTGTGACAGCTTGTGGAGTTAAATATATCTCAAATGCCTTCTCACTGCAGGAAACTCTCACAGTCGGAGAGATATTCCAAGATTCTTCCCTGTACGGGAGTATAAGGAATCCTCAAGTGGAAGAAGGTTATAAGGACTTCTGCATACTGAGCAAAAATATCTTTGGATGCTTTGCTAGCAGGGCAAGAGGGAATATTTTGAGACATCCTGCTGAGTCCACTTAGGTTTATCAAGAACACTCATTTAGAAATGTTACTCAGCTCCTCGAAAGGTAAAATAATATGAGAATCACAAAGTAAAACACATCGCAGTGGTTTCTACAACACAACAGAGCAAATATTATTTAATTCCATACATTGTGCATACACAGACTTGATGTCTGAAGTATATTACTGTGAATCTTCTTTTAAATACAATGTAACCTAGGACTCATATCCTGCCCTGGCAGACTCTAAACTCAAAATTACTTTTAGAAGTGACTAATAAACACACAAATCTTTGTTCTGTGTCTAGTCACTAAATGAAAGTGTTAAGAAATCACTGAATGCTAAAACTTGATTTCACAGTACATACATTTCTGACATAGAGTGAAAAGAAAATACAGCTCAAATCTATGAAAATAAAGATTCATCTTCTTCAATCAGAGAATAAAATGGAATGCATGCAGAAGGATAACTAACTCTGCCTGAAAAAGGGAGCAATTATCTTCATGAATAAAGAAGTATCTTCATAACTATTACCTTTACACTTTTAAAAGTTATTAACTAGATATTCCTATACAAACGGGTAGAGTTGTTACTGATTAGGTTAGATATATCTGAATAATGTCGCTGAAGTATACTTTAAAATAATTCATTCTATTAAGTTTTATTCTACCTTGTATTCACTTTTTCCTCTCAAATATATATTTTTATTTTAGCAAAACTGTTTAATGGATCTAATGTTACTAATGCATAGAATGAAACACTTTAGCTGGTGTAGCGTACATTTCACATAATGTTTAGAAAAGTAAAGTTGTTCATTTCTGTTTATATGTATAATCACAAACGCATTAACCTAAAAGTAGTTCCTCCCTCTTTTAGACATTTTTGTGCATCTAGTGGAGCTTTAAGTATTCAGATGTTAAAATAGTTTACTTGCCAAGTACAGCCAAGGAACCCAGAATTCCGTGACCCACACCCATAACCCTGACTGAGAGGCTATGAGTAACAGCCAATAATGCTACAAAACACAATTTTTGCTTCTTTTCTTTCATTATTACTTATCATTGCTAAATACAAAATGCTAGCTTCTATTAAGCCTGCTACCAAAGCTTTTATCTCTGCTCTCTGCTTCATAATAGCAGATGCTGCTGTGATATTCTATAGTGTCTTTATGTGGTTGTCTATACTGCAAAGCATTGTACATCATTTTATTACAGAGAGTGGATCAAGAGCCGGGTAGGATAAATTAATCAGTTATCAACAAATGCATGAAACACATCAAAGTTTTATAACTTATCCTGTTGCTAGAGCAATATCCATCTTCAGGACACCTATTCACTTAGAAAGAAACATGACAGGCGAAGGCTAGTTTTGCTATTTAAAATCTTCTGAATGTTATATTTTGTTGTACAATGTGATGATCTCGGTAGGGAATTCAGAAAAAAAGTTATGCTTGTTTGTAAATTTAGAGATGTTCAAATTTCCTTATTATTGTGTTATCTGGTAATATTAAAACTAGATTTTTGTTTCACTTCTAAACTTACCAAATGTGTTAAAAATATTTTACTTGCTTAGAGCCTCTCTAGAGAATTGGAAGAGAGTGTTATTTTCATTTTACAAAATCAAACACTGATTTCCAGGGAGCTTACGTATTTAAGTTCAGGAGTTGATCACAGCCTTTTTCATTCTCTGTACATACTTCCAAAATTTACATGAAGCCCAAAACTAATTTTACAGATCCATCGTCTAGCAACCACTCTGTTTGTTTTATGTTCTATAAAACTACACTAAGCTAAAAATTAATGTAATGTAATCTCTGAATAAACTATAGATTTCTCTCTTCTTCTGAAGAACAAAGGTTATAGCCTTATATATTGCATTTCAGTTCATCTTGGTTACTCATAAAATAAAAGCATTTTATGTTATTAATTATTGAAAGCACCTCCTAAAATATATATTCCAATCTGAATTTTCTTTTTCTACCGACAAGTCTAGGCTTCTGTGAATATAATTCTCCTTAATAGCCAACATTTAATACACAAATAAAATCTTACAAATTCAGAGTTGTCTAATGATAACACTGAACTGGAATGAATCTGTGGATCAGTGCTGTTCTTCTTCATCTTTGTTCCAAGTTGAAACACAAATATTATAGGCTAAATATCATAACTATGATTAAACAAATTTGCTTTTGTTTGCATAAATATATGCTGTTTGGTAGTGGTGTTTCTCTATAATATATGAACTTAACTATTTTCTTTTGTTAATTATTTTGATAATGATAACATAATTGCCGGCAATGAAAATTAGGTGAATTATTTATTAATGGCCATTTTAGGTTAATATTTTATATGCTTGAGATTGTTTAATCATCAGAAAAAGCATGTGAGGTAGACACTATTTATATACCCCTAAAACAAATGAGAAAATTGAGGCAAAAATTATATATTAGATCTAATATATAAAATTAAAAATTAGATTTAAACAGTTACAGAGCTAGTTGATAAAAAGGCAAAAGGTGAATTGAACTCAGGTTTATGTGGTGAGACAGCTTCTGCTTTAAGCAACATAATATTCTGCATCCATATTTTCAATTTATTAAGTAATACTGTCTCCTAGAATTAAATTGTTTAATATTTACACGTCACAGTCAACAGATTATGTATATGTCCTTCATTCTCATGAGGGCGGCACACACAATTTAAAAATGGAAGAATACCGATTAATGTAGGGAGAGCTAAGGCTCCAAGTTCTATTAAACTCATTGAATGGTACAGATTTATATAGTTTTTAAATTTTTAAATTCAATGGTAATATGAGGATGAAAAACGTTGAAGTCATTCCCAAGGTATAATAATAACAACATCGAGAGCAGATGACTTTTAACACCCATCTCCTCTATAAACAAAATTATTGTTGTTATAATAAATCAAGCAGATAATATTAATAACAACACAAAGGGAATGCAACTGTTAATATTTTTATTGAGTTTTCTGTTTATAACAGAGCCGATGGATTTAAGTAAAAATAAGAAATAAAACAAATTTCATTATTCAAATGGAAAAAGTTATCAAATAATACTTTTAATTGGCCGGGTGCGGTGGCTCATGCCTGTAATCCCAGCACTTTGGAAGGCCGAGGCAGGCGGATCATGAGGTCTGGAGATTGAGACCATCCCGGCTAACATGGTGAAACCCTGTCTCTACTAAAGATACAACAAAAATTAGCCAGGCGTGGTGGCGGGCACCTGTAGTCCCAGCTACTGGGGAGGCTGAGGCAGGAGAATGGCGTGAACCTGGGAGGCGGAGCTTGTAGTGAGCCCAGATGGCGCCACTGCACTCCAGCCTGGGTGACAGAGCAAGACTCTGTCTCAAAAAAAAAAACAAAAAACTTTTAATTATATTAGCATATTTCTAAAAATATATATATACTTTGCACCTTTCACCATTTTAAATATTAAACATTAATAAAATAATTGATAAAAAATTATTAAAATTTCAAGTGGTCACAAATAAGAGTATTGAAGCATTGCCTATTCTTTGACTGTATGCTCACAATTTCTGTGTTTATTTCAAGTCTACCAAAGCACTGTAAAGTTTGGAGACATAATGTGTACTCAGAATTATTAGTGAAATAATAAAAATTTGAAGTTTTTTAAAGACTCTGCACACACTTATTGTCAGCATCAGGAAGATGGCTCCTGTTACTTCAACCTTGGTAGACAAGTGCTCACACCTAATTGTAATTATACAAAATTATCTAATGAATGTGTACTTTGTGACAGGCAAGAATACGAAGTCTGGAGACATAGCGGTAGACACAGTTCCTGACAGGAACTTTCTGAAGAAATGCTTTTTAAAATTAAGATTTGAATGATGGAAATTTGTGTTCCATAGAAAGACATAGAAAAAATAAGTTACAGATAGAGGTGTAAAGCACATGTACAGGAGCTCTGAGCTTGAGGTATTTGGAAATTTTTTTAAAAAAAGGCTATAATAAAGAATATAAAGGTATCAAAGAGTTTGTTATTTTAAATAGAAGACTGTGATATTATTTGAATTTCCAGCCTATTTGGAGCAAGAAATTGTGTGAATCAAGTGAGACAGCAGAGTTGGGAGCCAAGTCTTAGAATATTTACTTAAATATTTTTAATATGTTATGCAAGGCATGAAAATAAGACAATTAAATAGGACCACGTAAAATAATTCTAAATATTTTGCAACTAATTTAAAGTTAAGTGACATCTCATGGTTTCTGAGATTGGTATCACAAATGTCTTAAAACTAAATATTTTATGCCATTTACTTTATCAAAAGCCTTTATATATTCAATTATCTAATACTATATTTGATGTTAGTTTGAGAAAGCTACTAACTCCTTTTTAAATATTCATACAATAAATGTTTTATAGCATAGAAAGCATTCTTACTCATTTCAAGTGGATTTTTGAAAAAGACCAAAAAATAATAAATGAGAGCTCTAACCAAGACATAGATACTGTATAAATCCCTGTTTTCTGATTGAAAGATTTCCTATTTTAACAAAATGATATATGAAAGTAAGTCTATGAAAATGATCCTATCTTGTCTTGTTTCTTGTATTTTTTATATTACTGAAAATTAGTAATTTGGCTGCTAACTTTTATAGATTTAGGTTAAAGTCTACAAAATTATTTAGTCAGTGTATCTACACATTTGAAGTAAGTTGATGTCAAGTTCAAAAGGAAATATAATTGCTTCTATACCTGTCTTTGCCTGTATTTTGAGACCAACATAATGTGATGCTCTTTTAATACAATGCTATAATAACTAAATACAAAAACTTAATGTAATGACATAATTGTTTAATGCCTTAACTTACATTTATTTATAATTTGTTCTCATATATGTATATGTATATATTTGTGTGTGTGTATATATATATATAGATATAGATATAGATAGATAGATGAGAAAAAGATCTTTGGATTATGAGACTGACTTTCCAAGAAGAGGATACTGTCACTGTTACCTTCTTTCCAGTCATTAGGCAGATGCTTCCTGGAATTGCATAAACTTATCCTATTTGATAAACAGGATTTTAGAAATCTGGTAATATTTCAAGGAAAACAGAAAACCTTTTTTTGGCTGCATCGTATTCCACGGTGTGTATGTGCCACATTTTCTTTATCCAGTCTATCACTGATAGGATTCATTTGTCAATAGAGTATTTTATAGCAGCTCTAAAAATTTGAAATTAACAACCAAGAATTTAAAGCTAGGTAAATATGGCTTTACATGAAAGATCATATCTATCATTCATTCATATATTTACAGACATCTACTAAGCTCTTTCTATGTGCTAAGACCTAAGGATGTAGAATAGTAAGCAGGATGAGGTTCCTGCTCACAAACAGGTTAAGATTGACATCTAGAAACAATTATATAGGCATTTAGGATTCACAATGTTAGGTCAAGAAAAAATAATGTTAACATTACTTTTGGGAAGAAATAAAATTCCATGAAGAAGTAATAATAGCTAAGATGAAATTTTAACAGGAAGTAGAAATAAATCACCGGAAGCAGGGGAGACTATACCAGCGAGATGGAGAAAAATGGGCAAAGGACAGCAACAATAAAAATGAAAGCACTTCACTGGCGTAATCTATGGAGGAAGTTGTGTCTGAAGGAGTTCAGAGTGTGAAAGGAGCCTAGGAGGGTTACTGAAGCAACTCAAGAAAGACCATGTAGACTACATTAAGTAGTTTACATTTTATCTTCACAGCAATGAGAAAGCATTGGCCGTTTTATAAACAGGGTTTCAGAATAATCAGATTTGAGTTTTAGAGTTTTTGAGTTTTAGAAAAATCTCTCTCAATGCAATTTCAGTTTCAGTTTTGGGAATAGAATCTATTTTGTTTCCCTTTAAAAGCAACATTAACAATTTTTTGACCTATTACATTTTAAAAGCCTATATTAAAGGTAGTTTGTTGGCCAGGCGCGGTGGCTCATGCCTATAATCCCAGCACTTTGGGAGGCAAGACGGGCGGATCACGAGGTCAGGAGATTGAGACCATCCTGGCTAACACGGTGAAACCCCGTCTCTACTAAAAATACGAAAAAAAAAAAAAAAAAAAATAGCCGGGCGTAGTGGCGGGCGCCTGTAGTCCCAGCTCCTTGGGAGGCTGAGGCAGGAGAATGGCGTGAACCCAGGGGGCAGAGCTTGCAGTGAGCCGAGATTGCACCACTGCACTCCAGCCCGGGCGACAAAGCAAGGCTCCATCTCAAAAAAAAAAAAAAAAGGTAGATTGTTACAAGCAATAGATAAAAAGAACACCTTCCTGCACTTAGCTGTGTACTTGTGACTAAGTTCTAGCCAATGGTATCAGTATGCTGCTTACAAGCCTGGGTCATAAAAATTTTAATCACTCTTCTTCTTCCTCCATTTGTTTAGTAGAGAGGACTATGAAGAGAAACAAGGTAGAGGAAGGCTGAATTTTATACGATTGCATTTAGCAAACTCCTCCAACCAACTAATCTACATTGTACCTCAATATGAGTAAAACATTCATTTTCTATTTAATTATACTACTTAAAATTTAGAAATACTTTGTTTCAGGACTAATACTAAATTATATAAAAATTATATGTTAAATGAGGTTATGCCATGCAAAATAATAATAATAATAATAATAATAATAATGATAATAATAATAGAAAGAAGGAAGGAGGGTAATATGGTTTAGCTCTGTGTCCCCACCCAAATCTCATCTCAAATTGTAACCCTCATGTATTGAGGGAGGGACCTCGTAGGAGGTGATTGGAAAATGGGGGGCAGTTTCCCTCATGCTGTTCTCATGATAGTGAGGGAGTTCTCACGAAATCTGACAGTTTTAAAAATGGCAGTTTCCCCTGTACTCTGTCTCTCTTGCTGCCATGTAGGATGTGCCTTGCTTCCCCTTCACCTTCTGCCATGATTATAAGTTTCCTGAGGCCTCTCCAGCCATGCAGAACTGTGAGTTAATTATAACTCTTTCCTTTATAAATTACTCAGTCTCAGGTATTTATAGCAGTGTGAAAACAGACTAAGACAGAAGGGAGGGAGTAGGGGAGGGAGGGAGGAAGGAAGGAAGGAAGAAGGAAGGAAAGGAAGAAGGAAGGAAAGAAGGAAGGAAGGAAGGGAGGGAGGCTGGCTTAACATTTAATAACAGAGAGCAAAGAAGCAGATATTGAAAGGTCCTTTTATTTCAAAGTGAAAAGTTTGGCAAAACTGTTGCATAATAACTTCTAGAGGATTGAAGAGAGTGAAATAATAGTGACCATTGTTTCTTATTAGCCATATAAAATATCGTATTATATAAAGAGATAACTTTAGATAAAAATTGGCTATTGTGCAAATGGAAATTAAAGTCGAGTGAATTTCAAGAAAATTGTGGTGTTTAAAAGGCATGGAAATACGTGTTTTGAAAATCAGAAATCTGTTTTTTTATTGAGGCCATGGAGGTTCCTGAAATCATCCAGAAATAGTATGCTGAGAGAGACAAAAATAAAGTTTTGGATGGGAAAGCAAAGATATTCTAGAAAACCCTAAACTTTGATTCTGTGGCAATTGTGTAATCAAAACCTATAGCGAGTTTTTGCTTGAGTTTTGTGTTAGTTTGGATCTACTGAAGGCATGTTACCGAGAGCTGCATTTGGGGTTTATGAAGAAAACATAGTATCTTTTCTTTGGCATACCCTCATTGATTTGAATATTGTGGAGACAGACAGAGAAGCTAAAACTCCTACTGTCTGTAATATTTGCTAAGAAATATCTTCTTCAAGTTCCAAGAGAACAAGTATAACATAAACACAGAAAATAAGAAATTTTCTTGATTTTTCATTAAGCAAAGAGTAACTTTAGATCAATGAAGACTGAAGTATTATTTTAACATTATAAGGTTCGCAGCTTTAGGACAATACTGAAACTAATCCAGCATAAACACAGTGTTGTAATCGTGCAGAGAGAAATAGTTCTGGGGAAGTATCACCCTCAAATCTACTCTTTAAAGAGTATTTTGAATGGAACTTTTTCTGTCATTTCTGATTAAAATCCTAAACCATTGTCTAGAAACAATACTTTTCTTTTCCCTCCAGAAGCAGCCTTCCCCCTTCCCTCCTTCCTTCCTTGAATGTTCTATTGTTCAAGAGGTCCTACCTTTCTCACTTCAGAAATAGTAACTGGGAAAAATACCCTATTCTCCAGAGATAGTTATTGATACAGGGCAAAGAATCAGGATTTATACACCCTGAGACAGATTATCTCTTTCCTTCTAGGCAATCCTGGCACTCCTTAAGAGCTTTCTCTTCTTTATGAACAAACATTTAAATCTTCTTTTCTACAGAAACTATCATCAACTGAAATAGTATATATGTCATTCATTTATTTATTGTTTGTTTGTCTTCCTTTACTAGAATTCAAGCTCTTCTGTAGAATAAGTTAGTCCTGGCACTCTCTATGAACATTCTCTCCTCTACAGATAATTTCTTCCCACTGAATTTATCACCATCTGAGATATTACATATGCTAAACAATCATTTATTATTGTTGGTCCTACCTCTCTAGAATCTCAGCTGCTTTGGGTCATGGATTTTTGTCTTTCTGATCTTGCTGAATTTGCAGTGCCTAATCAGAGCCCTGCCACTTTGTGCAACCCCAGGGTAAACATTCCCTTATTATCATCTGCCTGAAACAATGTCTGGCTTGGAAAAAATTGTTCCTCTTAGCCACCAGGTGCAGAAAAGCTACCTGCGAACAAAGCCAATATGTAAGGAAATTGCAAGTGTAAGAGAAAGATTAAAAAAGGCATTTCTGGAAACAATGAGAACACCACAGCTGATTCAACTTCATGATATCCAATTAAAGAAACAAATACAATTCACTTTTCGGTTAAAGCTAATTAGCTATAGACTTTTGTCACTTGCATGCAGAAGAATCATGATAGATAGAAAAATTATAAAGTATTAGACTTATTGTATGTAAAAGTTTCTAAACTGTAAGATTGGCTCAGTCACAGTGGGATTGAAGCATAGTGATTATAACCCAACCCTTACTTCACAGGATGGCAACCTGTATTCTGGGATGGCAAAACAACTTGTTAGGAAGGATATTTTTCTATTTAGGAACTCCAAAAACAAGCATATTGAGCAAGTGAATTGATTGAAAATATAAGGATGTTGAATTTTCTTGGCTACTGCTCATGGTCACCCTACAAACATGGCTTAAGTCTCAGTCCAAAAAAAAAATTAACCCTGCAAGGTAAGGCCCTAACTGGTATAAAACCACATACCAGGAAGGAGTCATTGGATAATCCTGTCCTTTGAAAATGTGTAAAAGCTACCTTCTTTGCTCAAATATAAGGTCAGCATAAAAAGAGGTAGAGGGACAAGAAGCCTAGCTAGAGAGGAAACCAGAACACAAATTCCATCCCTCTGGCGAAAGTGATAATTATATATGTCTCCTCATACCCGGCCCTAGTGAAGCAGCTCAGGGAAGCAGGCTCTGGCACTCCCTCATAACCCATGCCATTCTTCCCCTAGGCAGAAGCCAACTGGAGGCTAAGCCCTGAAGCCTGCTGGCCGGACCTAGAATCTTCAAGAGCAAGGTCTAATTTCAAAAGTCATGATATTAAAATAAATGTTTGATGCTCTTAGTTCAAAGAAATGTTGGTAGACTTCAGCTTAAAGCAAGTCTATTGTCACAGTTCTAAATTAATACATTTAGGTTAACTTTTGCAAGTGCTTGAGACAATTCATAGGCTAAAGAAAAATTCTCTCAATAACCATTGCACAATTGGCCTTGAACAAAAATAATCTCTCAGGAAAAACTCAAAGAACATAGATTGACTTAGCAATTAACTCCCCACACTGCCATATTAGAATTCCTTGGGGTTTTGTATTTGTTTCTTTTGTTGTTGTTTTAGTTAAAAGGCTAATGTTTATTACTCCATCTCTGAAATAGATGTGGTATTTTTCAGTAATTATATTCCCTGTAGCATTATATAGAGAGTGCCTTTGGTAGACATATAATGTACTACTTAGGATAAGTAGTAGAATAATAAGAGGCTATATCCAAGCCTGAATAACATCTCCAAATTCTGGGCTTCAAGCTAGGTGTAGTGATTAGGTAAGTCTTTGGGTTGCCCTACACACATAAAATCGCATATTTGTGCATATTTCATTTGGGATAGTGACATTTTATTAGGCAGAATTCAAAAGACAATTATGATAAAGCTGTGAATAAATGCTGAGCAATCAAAACAGACTGAATTTATTATAAAACTATTCTTTTGGCTGTCAAGAATTATATTCTTTTTCATTTTCTACCTGCCGAGTTTCCCTTTCCCCCTCCGCCCCCATCTCTCTTTCTCTTTCTCTCTCTCCTCTCAACTATCTTTTACTTTCCAAAGAACTAGAAATGGGTACAATGACAGAGTCAGCCTGGTCAATCAATGACATCCCTCAACACACATTTCCCATAATGACTGATCAAAGATTGGATGAATACCTGTCCCAAGTAGCAATATTAAACATTTTAAAGAATTTATATGAATTCTGAGAAATCATAAGACCTTGTATGCTTGAAACTACTAGTATCCATTTTTCCATCAAGAGTAACACACCGAGAATGAAAATATAAAACACACCGGGGAGACAAAACTAAAAGATGAATAGAAATATAGTCAAAATGGCAATATCCTAATGATGTATGAATATCTAGATCCACCTGAATCTGTTTCCAATATAACCATCAGGCTTTTCATTCATATAAGCCAATTTACTTATTTTCTCTTTGCATAAACTACTTTAAACTGGAGTCCCTTAATTGATTAATAGAGTTTGTTAGCCAGGAATACTAATGCAGCTATATTGCTGTGATTTTATTTTTACATACAGACCCTTATGGCCTGGGAATACCTTGCTAGTGTTAGAGACCTGGAGAGACAGAGAAGCAACACAAACATGAAAGTCTCAGTCATCTTCCAGAAATTTGGTAAGAAATCCAGGACCATTTATAACATTAGCAAATCTAAGATAAGACTTGTTTAGGAAAGCAGGCAACATCATGTTTTTAAATGTTGCAGAGGCTCTAATAGGATTCAGAAACATATATGAACTGGATTTAGTAAAAATGAGTTTGTTGAGAGGGCAATTTTAGTGAAACCAACTTATGAACAGTGTTACTTATAGCTAGATTAAGTTATATGTTCATTTCACATATACTTTAAAACAATTTTCAGGAATTCCTTACCTTTGGAGACTGAAGTTATCAGTGCATTAAGTTCAATTCATTCACACTGTGACACCTGCCCATTTCTCAGGCTGAAAAATGTAATGTTGTTATTAGTGTAAGGAATGAATATCAAGTATTTCTATGCTGTTATGTTTAGAAGACCAACAGCTTCTCCTAAATCTCTCTTCAGTAGTGTCAAATACAAAACTAAGTCTGAGATAAAATTAACAAACCCATTTACTTGTAAATGTAAAACAAGGAAATTCATCTGCAATGACTTAAGTTTCAGCAGGAGTTAAAAGAGTTTGAAAGGAGAGTATACTCCAGAGAGTAAAAAGAAAAAATACTCAAACAATTTTTGTTTGGAAACCTTCCTATTAGGTAGACATTTTAGAAGTGAATGAGACTTCCTTATTGGTTCTCAGGTATATTTGAAAGTACTTGGGCAGCTGAAAGGGGACATGTGAGCCAGTTTGGGGACATTTCAAAAGAGAAAGAATTATTTAATGTCAGGAGTAGAAAGTGTAGAAAGTTTATTCATTCATTCTCATTTAACGAATGTGTTTTGGCTACTATAATATATCACGTATGTTCTCTGAAATATAGTAGTGAACAAAGTGTTTTACTTAATAGAGTCACATGTTACTGGAACTGGTAGAAGACAGAACAAAAACAAAGATAATTTTAGATTATGGTAAGTGTTATATTAGAAAAGAGACTGGAGAGAGAACCTGTTTTTGAAAAGATATTTAGAGTAGTGTTTTCTGAGGATGTGACATTTGAGCCAAGACCTGAATGTTATGAAGGAATGATCTGAATGTTGAGAAAGAATGAGCATTGCACACATTCCAAAAAAATAATGTAAAAGCAGAGGAAACAGTTAATATAGAGATCCTAAGTCAAGAACAAATTTGGAATTAGTAAAGGACACCAAAATATTGTGTTGTTTTTATGTAGTTAGTAGAGGAAAGGAACAGTGGTAGACAGGAAAGTGGAAAGATGACAGCACTTGATCATGTGATATCTTGCGGACCTTTATAGGAGGGTCTAGATTTTGGTATAAATATAAGGAGCAGCAGTTGGAATGTACTATGGTAAGAGGGTATTGTATTCCAATTTTTCTTTTTAAATATTGTTTTGACTACTGTGTGAATGAAGAGATGAATATAAACTGGAAAGCATGGATGTAGAGAGACCAAATAAAAGTTTACAATCAAAATACAGGCAAGAGATGGTGGTGAGTTGAGTAGATGTTAGAATAATTAAGCTAATGGGATGAGTTCATATTGGTATATGCTTTGAAACTAGAAACATGAAAATTGCTGATGGATTGGATATAGTGTGTTGGAGAAATCAAGTATGTCTTCAATATGCAGCAGTAATGATACAGTTACGAGGCTGAGATTTACTGGGATGAGGAATACCAAGGCAGAAGAAAATTTGGTACAGTTGTGATTGTGAGTTCCTTTTGACATATTGACTTTGAGATGTATATACTCAAGTGGTGATGCTGAGTAGAGAGCTGGACACAGAAGCAGGATCTCAGAAGAAAGGAAAAGACTATGATGCAAAATTTGAAGCCATCAGTATAAAAATCATATTTAAATCACTGGATTACTTACCAAAAAATTATAGTTGGAAAAGTTATGAATATTGAGAATCAAGCCAATATATGGATTACGTTGAGGAAAGAAGATTAAAAACCAGATTTGGCAAGATGGAAGTTTTCATCATCCTTGAAAAAAGCAATTTTAATCATATGCTTAAAAGAATGTTTAACATTTAAGAAGTCAGAATTGATTCAATGATTGTTCAAACTTCAAGAATGCTGAATTATAATGGAAAATCTGAATTTTCATGCACAATGTTTTTAGGGTACAGAAAAAATAGTTTGCATTATAGCATTTAAATCTTTTCAGGTATTATCTCTGTGCTCTCTTTCAGGCTTTCATTTATTACTGTTTATAGAGAGATCTACTCTGGGTCAAGCAAAATGCTGGTCATGAAATATAAAATTAAGTAGCAATTGTGTGATAACCCTTCATATGTTTATTGTATTGATCTAGTCACTTTTTAAATTAAGAAACTATAGATTAATGGGAAGGTTTTAAGTAAAATTTAATAATCAAAGCCACATGTCTGTTATATGAATGTCTTAGAAATGCACAGGGAGTTTCAATACATGTTTTACTTTTTGTACTCAGATCAAATGTCATCCTTAAAATATGTATACTTTAAGATCAAAAGCTTTCCAATTTTGTATTAAAATGACCTCAGATATCTGTATAGCAGTCCATCAATTCATGTATGCATATTTATTAAAATCTATATATAATATGGAAATATTAATGAAAAATTTAAAAGTTGTACAAGTTTACATTTTTCCACTTACACTGTGAATTAAAAGATTACATTTACATAAACACCAAATTGAATAACCAATTTTTTAATTCACATTTTCAGGATAGATAGAGGCTTATCAACATTACCTTAAATTATAGCAACAGGAAAATGACCAGTACTTTACTATTGACAAATAATGACTGATATGTGCAAAGTACAATTTTTTTTTCATTTTACTTAAATAGGTATTTTAAAATTACAAGTGAATATGGAAATTTTATTTCTGGTTCTTAATATGCTTTCTCTGCAACACTCTTCCTTTTCACCTCTGAAAAGGCAATCTTCTACTGTTTATCTCATTTCCAGCTTTCTTCTTTACAAATCAGCAAAAGAGAAAAACACATTGGATATAAAATGACTACTTGATTTGTAAATTCTGGAAAAAAAAATAAATGTACTGATTTTAAGACTTACAATTTCCCATATTAGTTTTTGATGGATGAGGAACTATATAAGCTTTCCAAAGCATATGTGCCAATCAAACTCATTCCTGACCTAAAATACATTTGCCAGGGCCCAAACTGGCAATCACATTAAACTGCTATAAATAAAGAATGCTGTTTTCTTCTTGTATTATAATTTTTCAGAAAACACTGCATATATTATTCCACATTTTATTCTTTGCTATTTAATATAAGTGACTATAATGGCTATTTGTAGAATGAATACTATCAAATATAAAATTATATTTTCTTTGTAGGAAGGTGAAATTGCTAAACTATTCATTTTCTATTGAATGTCTATTCCAACTATTTTCAGAAATGCAAAAGAATAATTAAATTCATAGCACCCAAGCATTTACTGGGCTGGATGCAGTTGGTGAAAATGTCAAGGTGGCTTTCCAGTCCCTTATTTCTCAAATGCTAGTCTCACTCTAATGGGGACGTCCTGGTCTGTCACCATAAAGAGTAAGTCTCATAGTATTTGGAAAGTTTATTTTCTTGTAGATTCCTTTGCCATATTTTAGTCTTTATAGGAGAATACATTGAACTCACATGTGTGACAGGAAGAAAGTGACTAGTCATTGTTTTATGGATTACTTAATAATCATTGGTAAGTGGAAAACAAATACAAATGATAGAAATTGTAATTTGCGCCTACACATGACATATAAATTTTATTTGAGGTAATCTTATGAATCTCTCACAAAATACATTAATCATATTTTGCTACTGCTCATTTGTAAAAGAGTTTCCAACTTGATTTGAAAAATAAAGTGTGGCTGCTTGTGCTCTTGAGCCAAGAAATATTAATATTTTATTCTTCCTTCTTTATGAGAAAAGAAAATAATTAAACATTACCCATGCAAAATTACAATAATTCTCTATGATATGAAGCACATCAGATTGAAATGATATTACTGCATTGAATGGATGTCCGAAAAGTCAAATAAAAATACACAGTATTTTATCAAAAGCAATTAATCCTTTTTCATCCAGAGGATGACATTTCACTATGTAATTGCACAGGAAATTAAAACTCTTTTCATAGGTTTAATAATGAATGAGATATGGGCTTTGGAATAATTGTTTCTATTGAGCTTTGTCATCCTAAGGCACGGCATGCAAGCTGTGACTTGCAACTTGCACCTCTATCAGCTCCAAGATGGATTAAAGAAAAACAATAAGGGACTCCATTTGGAGCCCACCAGGACAAAAGCAGGTGCCAAAAATTCAAGCAAATTTCTAACATTTTTATTTTTCCTTTCAAACCAATTTCTTTGCCTGGCACAGTGTGCGATGCTGCTCTAATACCTGACATGACAAGTTTACACATCGACTTTCTTTGATAAACTATATTGTCATACGTGATGGCTATTGTTTTCCTCATACCTTTCTATGCACTGACTGTTTAAAAATATTTAAAAACCTGCATTTCAATATCAGCATGTTGAAATATAAACCAACATGAAAATCTCATTAAGCACTAAAAGTGCTTTTATAAATATGTATCAGTGTCAAAGATTTACACATTACATATTTAAGAGGCTAAATTTTATAGATATATGGATAGATATGCATTATATAAAACATATGATTATGCATAGAAATAACCTAAAGACAGAGAATCTGCATTTGTTATTCAATTTTGAAAGAATATCTGTTTTCTTCCTCATCCTCCCTAAACTAATTTTTATTATGAATCTAATATATAAGAAATGTTTATTAACCAATATTGGGAATTAATGAATTGCAGTGCCATTTTGAGAAAAAAGAATCTAAATTTAGCAAAATGCTGAGAAGGAAGACATGAATACTAAGTTTAAACCCAGACATTCTGTTAATAAGAAAATAAAGACTGCTTTAAGTTAAATTTATTTCAAATGCTTTACAACATTTAAGAGCAAAGAACCTTATATCATTTATTCCATCTATGACAATTATTTTGTATGTAGTAGCTATTCAATTAATGTATCTAAATCAAATTGAAGTCAGCATAATTTTTCCTGGAAAATTAGTTTTACATTTTCTACCAAACATATTGAAATTATACATAATTGGGAAATTTCTCCATTCCATATTGCAAGCCAATAAAGGAAACTTCTCTTGTATGTACCCGAGGAGAAAAAATGGTTTTATTTACAAGAAAAACTATGTTGTCATGTTGCTCTATTTTTGAGATAAGAGTCAAAATGTTATTTTTTCTGTTTCCAATAAATGATACAGCTGCATTCCATAATGTGCTTTAAAAACTCTTAATATTTTTATATGTAAATTATGAATAGAAAATGCATTATGCAGAAACTTCTCAGATTACTGATTCCAGTAAAGACACGGACCAAATTTCAGTTTTCAGAAGAAGAGAAAGCAGAAAGTGAAGGATAAGAAAGAAGAAAACAAAAAGAAGAAATAAAAAGGAGAGGGAGGAGGAAGAACAGTAGAAGGAGAAGAGAAAAATGAAAGAAGAAGAAGAGAAATGGGGAATACAAGGATGAATAGAGAGAGAGTTGCAAAGGGAGATGAAAGCCAGGTCACTTGTAAAATAATAAATTTTTGATATTTACCTAAGAGCCAATTAAAAATAATTGATGTTAATAAATTAAATTAAAACTCTTCTGTCAAAAAAATCATTTTATTCAAGAAGAGACAGTATGGCATCATCATTAAAACCAAGGGCCCTGGGGTCTTAATTCTACTGGCCTTGGACACGTTACTAAGCTTCACTGTGATTCTGTTTCTCTAACTGGATAAATGGCCATAAAAATATCTGCTCTAAGGTTTCTGTGGGGATAAAATGAGAATGTTAACTATTTATTATGTTAGTCAGTACATAGTAAGTGCCTGAATAAAAAGGGGAAAAAATCACAAAGAAAATATCTATAAATATCTGTATATTAAAATGGAGCATGGTATAGTAGAAAGACACAACTGAGAGTTGATATTAAATTTAATTTAATTTTAGCACACATTCTTGTTAAAACTGATGTTTTCCATTAAGTGACTTACTGAATTATTTGAGAAATCAGTTCCCACATCTATAAATAGAATTGTTTTATCATCTAAAATCATTATGTTAATTCTCCTTATATAATTAGACATATTTATCAGCAGTATACAAAAATAAGTATATCACTACCTTTCTTTGTACTATTCTTTATAATTTGGAATTACTTTGATAATTTTTATTTATCCTGTATTCTATTCCTTTTGTCATTCTCAATTTATGCTCATAATTAGATTTAATTAGAATCTCAAAGTAAAACTGATGCTAAAATCCTTTTTGAACTTATTATGAAATATTAGAGCAATCATTTTACTTTCAATGCCTCAATTCTTTTACTTTAAAAATATAGTAAAAATATAAAGTTATTTTAAAAATTATATTACTGGATTTGAAAGTAAAATTCTTTTACTTTTAAAATATAGTAAAAATATAAAGTTATTTTAAAAATTATATTACTGGATTTGAATGGTGCCCAGAATATAGTGAATACTTGGTAAATGTTTGCTTTTTTACTGAGTTATTATCGCTATTGTTGATATCTGTACTACTGCTCATTTGTGATTATGACGGAAATAATTGAGTAGAGTCAGAGAAGCTAAGATGTTAAAAATATTGTTGAAAATTAAAGACAGCTCATTGTATGATAGAGTAGCCATGTTTGGAAAGGAAAGCATGACAAAGAGGTAGTGAGAAGCAGTGTTAACAAGCACATGGGCCTTTTAGGACTGGGCATACCTGTATTCTAATTCTGACTCTACCATTTCTAAACAATTATTCTTGAATTTTACTTAACCTTTCTGGACTTCAGATTCCACTCATGTAAAATGAGCATATTCTTATCTCAAAATTTCTGTGTGAATCTTAAATGAAATAATATACCAAAAGTGTCTATTATTTAATAATTAATCATTTTAATTTCCATTCTCAAAAAAAAAATTTCTTTCTGACCACATACTCACAGGGTACCAACTTACTCTCTCACTGACAATGATTATAAACCTGAGCAATATATGAAACAAATAATTTCAGGAATTGAAAATCTTTCAGTGCAGGTCTATGGTTCTTGAGACAAAAGAAATGCAGGTAAACGCCACATCCACATGCTATTTGCAACAATTTCCAGACCTTTACGAGCAAAGGTAAATGCCGCTGAAACTGAGAACGAGGGTCTAGCTGGGCAGAAGAAGCAGAAACTGAAGGTTGAGTCTAATGAAGTGTTTGAAATTTGCAGGCCAGAGTGCCAGAAGTGAGAGAATTGATCAGAGAAGGTGACCTACAAAGGTACCTAGTGGTCTCCTTGAGTCATTAGGCAAATACTAAACCATACATCCACAGGGCTAGACTCTAGGATTTTTTTTTTCCAAAGGTGGCAGTGTGTTAAAGTCAGTAAAGTAGAGAAAATCTTGCTGAACACTCTGGGCATTTACATGAAACTCCGTAAGGCCATGTCTTAGAAATAGGGCCACTCTAGGCTAAAATTATGGGTTACTCTCATTAAGACCAAGTAAAGTTTACACTAATGCCTTCGTAGAATAAAGCTGAGATGCCAGAATAGGAATTTGTGCCAGAACAAAATACTACACTGTTTTTTTAAAAAGAAAAAGCATAATTAAGACTCTGAAAAATATCCAGCCTAAAATAGCACAACTATTAGACATATGAGGAAGCATGGACATAGATCCATAGCCTGGATATAAAGCAGTAAATAGAAACTAACTCAGAGATAAGTCAGATATTGTATCAGATGAGGACATTAAAACAACTGCTATGAAAAGAAACTTATGTATTGAGATTTCACCAAAAGATAAATAGAAGCTATAAAAAGTAAGAAATATAGAACAGAAAAAAATGGTATCTGAAATATTCTGTAAGAGCTGAGCAAACTAGGAAACCTAAAACCATAGTGGATATAACTGTAAAAGGTATACAGTAACTTTGAAATAATTAAAAATGTTTAAATTAGAGAATGAAACTTTTATAGAGACATTTAAGATATTTCTTTACACATTTGAAGGTTTATTAGGAATAAAAAAGACTTGGTAAAAATAATGAATTCTACTGGTTATGGATGTGTCATATTTTTAAAGTCGTATTTTATTCAATTTTAAAATATTTTGTTTATATTTCTGATACATTGATGAATATAATTGGGATGCTCATTTTTTAAAACAAGGGTTTTTGTTATGTCCATGACTATTAGTGATGGAAAAATAGCTCATTTAATGATAGTTTCTTAGTTGTTAGAATTTGCCAATTTAGAACTCACTAACTTTTCAAAGTAAATAGTATTCAACTTTCACTATTCAGCTGAAATATATGAAACTTGAACACATTGCAAAACAAACTATTCCTAAATGAAGTTGGTCTTCCTTTAATTACAAAATCTTAGCTGAGAACATTGATGAAATAAATTGGAAACCTTAGGGTCTTATAAGGAAGCTGGTATTCTTTCTTCTATCCATCATGGTCAGGCATTCTTCTTGATCCGTCTCTCACATAATCATATTATTTAATTTCCCTTGATCTAAGCTTTATGACCCTGCATCTCAATTCCAACAATTGATCTCAACTTTTTGTATTTGAATATAGTAGCCCTGATATTTCCCAAACATCTCATCATGAGGTCTATGTACTTATAAATTCAGAAATATAAAACAGATACAAAAAAATTGTTAAGTGTATGTAAATAAAAATAATGCTTTATTTTCTGTGATTTGCATTACCTGTTTTCAATGACAAAAGTTTTTCTAAAATTGTCACATTTATCCTCAAATATCTAAAAATGCTGAAGATAAATTATCTGGGTTAGATATGTAGAACACATTAGACGTGTTATTATAGGACTTATATTTCTGCATGAAATATAAAATATAAGATTCCTAAAGGCATACATTTTGAATTTGATAGCAAGGCTTATAGAGGTAATATCATTAGTTGGATGAAAAGTACTAATTCTTGGTGATAAAGTCATCTTTATTATTACTATTTTTTTGAATCCAAAGCCAATGGACACCAGTATACTTGTTTTTGCTGATAAAATCTGGATTGTTTCCAGCAGGCTTCTTTCCTTCATATATCAGGAGAAGCTTACCTATACGTATGACCAGGATACTTTTTTAATCTAAAAGCCTTTGCATTAAGCTTTTCCTATAAGTTGGATATAATATTCCCATTTTGGTGACAAAAAGCATTTCCAAATTATCAGAATAGATTAATGTATGTGTCATAAATAAAATTTTTATTTTGTAGGTGTACTATTTGTATCATTCTGATTTTATTTTTATAGAAAACCAGGATTGGATTTATTATTTAATTAATTTTAAAACAAATTAGTGTTTGAGTGTCATAATTTTGTAAAGTTTAGCCCAGAAATAATGGCATTTTTCATGCTAAAAGATAAATTGTGGAATATTCTTTTCAAATATGTTCATATTATCCTATGAAATTAAATATAACAAATGTCAGTGATATTTAAACCTCGGGTTTTATTCAACATTAATCTTTGAAGTGTCTGCTAAATTATTTTACCAATTTAAATTTTGACAAGGATTTATTTTTCTTAGCTAGAAGCTAATCATAATGTAATAGGATGTTACAGACAAATATATTTAACAAGCAAAGTAATCATAGTTGAAAGGAATGCAAAAACATTATATACTTCTTTATTGACTATGTGGTATTTATGATTAAGTCATAAAATATAAATTTTAAAGTAATTATGAAACTGAGCTTTCAACTGTAAAGATTTTCTGAGGTGTAGGGAACCATCTAATTGATAGTCATTATTTATTTTTTATCTATAAAATGTAAATGTTTATACTAATATAGATGAGTTAATAAAACATGAATATTAAAAGTTCAACATTTTCTAATCCAATGTACACAGTCACAAAGAAATATGTGCACACATAAGTGCAATATTTGATGCACACATCCCATAAAATTCAGGTTGGTTATTATTTATTTTAAATCTGTATAGTTAAAAATATTTAATCATAAATTTAGCATACCACATTCTAAATAATCCGTGAGCAGTATAATAATTCCATATCAATGATCAAAGTGGTTTTATAGAAATATTTTCCCTTAGAATCCATAAAATCTTAACAAAATATAAAAAATAAAATCGTACACTCTATTCTAAATAAGTAGTGACTGAAAAATCTGTATGTTTAAAACATGGAGATTCCCTACTTACTTAATGTACACCAGTTTTAGTAATAAAATTAATTTTTTAAATTCTCACATAATTTATATCAATTTCAGAAATACATGTTATTTAAGTATTTTTGTTTCATTTGCTTCTTAAGCTATATAGATGATCTCATTAACAATCACAAACATTTCAATTACAAATCTTAAGAAGTTACACTTCAGTTTTAGAGCTGAAAAGTTGATAGCAATCAGATTTATTTTATTCTTTAGGACAGTAATAGGGTTGGTAAATATTAAAATTAAATGTTAAGAGAGCCAGGAATATTTTCTTTCATATTCTTTTGAGCTATGAGAAATATATGTCTACTTTTAAAGTAAGTCAAAATAAGCATAGACGTAAGTTTTTCTAGCTTTTAATATGTTTGAAGACAATAAAAATGTTTTGCACATGAATAATTGTGATATGGAAAGCACAGTATTTCACCTACATCATATGTGTGCATAACAGATAGTAGCAACATACATTAGATTTAAAAAGAAGAATTTCATATTTAAATAAATTCAAATTATAATTTGTATGTCACAGACCTACACTCATCAAAATTCATAAAAAACCTTTCTGTACTGATAAGTCTTATTACTTATGTAATCGGCTTGATAATAAGGAAGTTCTCATTTAACAGAAAAGCTCTCTCTTAACAAGAGAGCAAAGATTTCAAACATTTGGAAATTAAAAAAAAAATTGACTCGAGAGAGAGAGGGAGGGAGATACAGCATTGAGCAATATAAAAATTAGTTGCAGCATTATTGTAATTTACACAGGAAACTACATAGATTATTTTCCCCTTGATTAGCAATGACTATAAAGGTCAAACTTTTCCCCAGTTTATTACAGAAAATGATTCTAGGATAGAATAAAAATGTCTGTGGTACTGGGTAGGCAGACAATTAAGAACTGAGATTTTCTTGGCATTGAGGACTAGGTCAGGTTATATTTATTTGAGCATATATCCAAACAAAATATCCTGGTGTATAAGGTTGATTGAGATTTAATAATTACATGAAAATTAAAGTTAAATATAAGTGGGGGTTGTGTTCTTTCTAAACCAATTTGATACACAGATATAAAGAGTATATAGAGAGCATTAGAGAGAAACACTGTGGAGAATGGAATTGTGGGCAGAGGGCATAGTTGAGGTAAAGATTCTAGGAGGCAAATACAATAAATCACCTTTCATTTTATACAACAGACAGATATAATGAAGGTCACATCAAAACAATAGCAGGGAGGCTTTGGTGGGTGTCTAGCAATAATATATTATGCCATCTGCTCAGAGTAGATATTTAGTTCTAAGAATGGAGAAAGGGCAACAGAGCTGGAACATGTTAGAAACTAATGTGAAATGATCAAAGTTTTTGTGAGACATGGGGAAGGAAGTGTGTGTTTTCTTGGATATATATTAATACAGAGAATTTATTAGAAATTATATTCAAAACCCAATCATTCAATCGAAAGAATTAAGAAATGTGTTTGAGAATATCACATTTAGTTAAAAAACAATTCTAAGATATGTATAGATATTGTGCTAGTGATGTTGTTTGTATGTCAAGTAAGGGTTAAAAAAACTCAAGGATTCATTCTTAAAAGAAGTCTTCAGAGTAAAGAAAAATAAAGCAAGTGAACTTTTGTTAACTATTTGTTCCATGGAAGCATTTTTTATCAAAAAGTGTTTCTCATGGAGGTGAAAACATTGTCAGGAGATTAAATAGTGGTAACTGGACTATGTCTTACCTAAGAATTAAGCAAAAAACCTTTTCACAAGTAGAATTTTAGAAAATATTCTTAGAGACAAACATTTGCAGTATGACTTCAGCTATGACTTTCCAATGGCGTGGTCCTTAAAAAATAAAAATCTTAATGCTACAACCTGTAAATGTTTATTAATGTAAAGCTGAGGGCAATTAATGATCTTAAAGAAGTGATCCAACAAAGTGTCAATCTCTGTAGCAGGGTTTTCATGTTTTCGTTTTGTTTGTTTGTTTGTTTTTATCCTATGACCCATGGGACAAAATTTAGGCAGTCCACAATATTCTGAAATGATGCGGGGAAAATATCAATTAGGTGCACTGTGGAAAATTAACTCCCTTAATCCCACTGGATATGCAACAAGGTGTGCAACCCCAAATAGTTAAGATCCCCTGTTCTATTGTAGAACTGTAGCTATTGGTAGGCTAGTTTCCTTAGGGAGTATCAGGCCTTACTTACTAACAGGAATATAGCTTCTATGGGACTATAGGTCTATGTATTCATAGTTTAGATGCTCAGATTTTACAAAGCCTCTCCCAAAGCCCAAAACTAAAAGTATTCACAGTGTAATCCAAATATGTAGTTCACACAGATCTAACATGAGAGAATTTTGTATTTTAATTGAGGTGAAGCAAATCACCTAACAAAGTGTCTGGTGTGTAGTAGTTTCTAAAATGTGTATTAATATCTGCCTTTTTTAACAGAATTTTATATTCATGATATACTGAACTTAATTATTCTCTTTGACAGATAATTCAACTATTATAGAACGATACAACTGACTATCTGATGTAAGGAAGTTTTTGAGCACATATTTTCCAAGACTTGCTCTTTCAAAAGATTAGTTTCATACACAGAGCATGGATTCTGTATTATGGTTCAAATCTAGAGTCTTGAAGTGGAGGAAAAACTTGGCATGTTCTAATCACAGAGGAAAGCTACTATGAGTATGCACAGTACAAAGAATTCAAGAGAGTAAAGGAAAATAAAATGATACAGGTGGACTGATTCTAAATTGTTTAGGATCTATCAGACCACAATACAATTATGTTTTCCTACTTGCAATGGAAAATCACTGGTAGGTTTTAAGCAGACTACTTCGTGTGTGATTTAATTTTTAGAATACACCCTGGCTGCTTTAAAAAGAGTGGATTACAGGGAAGCCGATAGGAAGCAAAATAGACTAGTTAGGTCTAGTCTATATAATATTATAATAGTTCACGTAAATTATGTAGATATTTTGGGCAGGTAGGAAATAGACAATATACTTATTTGAATTACACTTAGAAACACAGCCAGCAAGGATAGTTCATGATTTGAAGGTAGAATGTACCGAATATTTGTTCTGAGCAACATAGTATATGGTGATGCTAATTACTCACATAGAAAAAAATTAATGGAGAATTCATTGTTAGGGAAAAAAATCAAGAGTTCTCTTTGAATCTGTTAAGCTTCAAAAGTCTTTTGAATGCCAAGATAAAAATGTAAAATATGCAGTTAAATATATGAGTTTAGACTTCAATGGAGAAGAGTGTTACAAAATATATTTTAGTATTTTGGGGTGGCAGGATGTTGGAAGGTAATACATTCCCTTGCAGAGGAGAAATTGAAAACTACAAGAAGCTGGAGGTTTTCATTGTATCTTTTTAAAATGAAGAAGAAAATCAATAACTGCAATAGCTGGAAATTAATTGAAAGAATGCATGCATCTATATTTAACTTCTATGTATATCTATACATAAAATACTAGAATAACATTTGAAGAGGTGGTAATATAAATTGTAAGCAGATACATAAAAATTAGAATATTTAAATAATATTTTTATGTTTAATTGTCTTTCCAGCATTCAAAGTTTTCTACACAAGCATAGAGTTCAATTGAATTTGTAGAAATATCAACAGGCATTTATAAATTTGCATATCATGAGTAGACTAACAAATTTTTCAATGTGTATGAGTTTTACGGTCTCATCAATGATTTGATACATTACTATCTTACAGAGGGCAGATAGACGTAGTATTCACTGAATCCGTTCATCTCCATTTTGATGAAGATTGTCAGTCCTCAAAAAGGTTAAAGATTCATATAAAGCATGTATGTTTCTCTTCCTTACTCTAAATTACCTTATCTTTTAGCTACTAGCATTGAAATATTTAAAATATAATTATTCATCAACAAGATAATTATCAGGCATTAAATATGTGTTAGGTAAATAATTATTTCAGTGCATTTAGTAAATCTTTAATTTAGACACCAACATCTTTTTTCTACATTCCACTCTAGATCTCCAATTAGTACATCTAGAAAAAAGATAAAAAGTGTATCCTCAAAGAAAGGTCCAAACTGCAGTCAGAAACCCTCCTTCCACCCCACCATGGCAGCTTCATGACCTGAGTTAGTGAGCCACAAAATGAGAAGACTTCAAAGAGCTGCAAAGGTTGTGCTACAAAAAAGAGTTTACAGATGTAAAGGGTAAAACAGCGTGAGGAACTACGGAGGTGAAGCTCACATTAGCTGTAGACTATGACACAAAAAGAACATTTAATCTATCAAGGATAGAGAGTAGAATTGTAACAATGAAAAGAAATACTACCTGCTGACTAAGGAAACTAGAGAGGAAAGCAAAATGAAATCTCTCAGGAAAGGCTCTGCGGCTATTAGCTGACAAAGTAAATTGAGAATGCCTTTTTATATTACTTGTGATCATAATGCATAGGAAAGAAAAGAAAAAAAAAGAAAAGTAGTATAATTTGCGAGATTGACAACCATCTTGGCAAAGAAGAGAGTATAATGAGATCATAAAGGAGGGTGGTTTCACTCTTTTTTTTTCCTCTTCTTTTTTAAAAAAAAATTTAATTCTGAGTTCTACATTTTTTGGAAATAACTATAATGGTTGAGGACGTCAAATCTAAGATTGAGCTGATTAGCAAGCATAATGAACAAAGTCAATTTCAAAAGAAGCTGAAGAATATTTCTGGTTCTCAAAAATAAATCACCTGTCAAAATTTGATAGCAAAGGAGATCAAATGCCACTTACATGTAGTGAAAAAGCAGGCAAAAAAAGATAAAAAGTAAGCAACCCCAATAAAGTGAGAACTCGGCTTAGGGAAAAATCTTGAGTAGACTAACACAATAAGAAGGAGGTAAACAAGATAACTATAATGTAAAACAATACCTTTTACGTAACCTTAATGGCAAGTATCTTAATAAATTGCATAAAGATGACAATAGTGAGAGTCCTATGAATATTAGGTCTCCAATTTTTTCATTGTAAATCAACTATATTGTTTTCTTAAATCAGTTTCATGTGCTGTCTGTGGTTATTGTGGCACAGATTTTTACTTTAGAAAATACTGACAATAGTAGTGAGTGGACGACATTTGAGAAGAGTGACAACTAGGAAACAAAATGAAAGTGATAAATTTGAGCTTAATAATTTGTATTAATTTATATACCCAACAGTGAGCAAAATCCTGGCACAAGTGAGCATTATATAAATTTGTTTAAAGATACATAAATGATATAAATTAACTCACTATCTTCTCAGTTGAATCCTAAAGAGATGTTCACAGATATAAAATAATATACATAACAACCTGCACTTTGCTCTAATATAAACATCTATACTCTCAGTAATTATGAGAACTCCAGCTTACTGATCTGTTTACAGATATGTTTTGCTTTTTGCCTTGTAATTATTATCACTGCCCTGGTCCAATTTACTTGAGAAATCAATTGAAGTAAATTTTACCTAAAATCAACCTAAAAAAACAGTAATTATCCTGAAAGATATTTTATAATATTGATAACTTGAGAATAAAATGCCAATGGACTGATTACAAATATGTATATATTTGCAAAATAAATTTAAAAAGAAAAGAGCAAATCTTCTGTTCCTTTTGGTATTTGCTCATTCTAATCCCTCTGCATGATTGCTTATTTTTTAGTTTTAAAAAGTTTTTTCACTTCCACACACCCCAAGTATGACTTAAATGAATGTTGAGAAATATTGCTTGGCTAGTGAATTTTTGTAGCATGAGTTCATTGCTATACTTCTTTTGTTATAAAATCTGTTCTTTGGAAACATGTACAGAATATCGTAACAGTGAGTAAAGTATTCAATAAGGTCATAGACGATAATGTTGGCAGAATCCTTGCCATAAGGGCATAAAAGTTCTTATTAGAACAGATATCTATAGCAGGGAGGACAAATTGTCAGTTCTTCCATGATAGAAGACATCCAATAGAAATAATTCAATATAATCAATCTGCCACAAGCTGGGTAAGTGATCCACATTGGGCCATGGTGCCATATAGGAGCACAGACTTAGTTTCTGCTTTTTGCAACTCTGGTATTTAACAGTGGCAATAAACTACTGATAAGGCCAAATTTTGTTTGTCGAGCTTATGCATACCCTCAAATTCTGCTACATGCCCGCTTTGTACATGGGCCCATTGTATAAGCACCTGAGAGGCTGACTTAAAAAAAGAAAAGAAAAGGAGACTAACATGCAAAGGATGAACATTATTCTCCCCTGATTATCGATAGATTTATCTGCAATGAAGAAATGTAAGTAACCACATACCCTTTTATTATATCTTCTTGTTGAATCCTACAATCAATAATTTTCTTTCTAGCCTCTTACCAACTAGCCAAACCAATAGGCTTTGCACATGATTTAGCATAAATCTTAAACTCTTATCGTTTCTCTTTCCATAAAATGGCACAATCAGGCGTCCTGCCTAAATTCTGCCCAAAGAAGTATTTCCTTTCCCCATTGTCTTTCAGGGCTAGCCACTAAAGGGACTGAAGTGCAGAAGGAGCCCACTTATGCCCAATGACAGAATTTCATACTGACGCGTGAAATATTCTGTTCCTCTTTGAACTGTTCATAGTGAACTCTTAGTGAGGTTCTAAACCTGGTAAAGGCAAGAGCAGCTACGTACCTGTAGTAGGTGTTGTAAGAGTCTCAGTCATCTGCTCATACAACTTGCTTAAGTCCTACTTGTGTGAAATCTCACTTCTATTTCATAATGTAGAGTTGCTACTCATACCCAAATTTGTGGAAAAAGAAAGAAAACACTTCATAAGAGCCTGCTTTGATCAAATATTATTTGGAGTTACAATTAAAGTGTAAAGTCTCTACAGAGGCCAGGAATGATACCTAAGCTATTAATAATTTTCTAAAGATAATTTAACAACAAAAGAAGTCATAGTTTGAAAACTCCCAAGGTATGTGCTATGATTCTCTTCTTGGGAATTCATTTCCAGAGGTCCCTACTTTGTACTCACCAGAGATTCCTGGAACACCATTAAAGATGCTGTGCCTAAGGCTTAAGTGACAGGAAAGCATGCATTGCAGCTTCATTCTGCTGCAACTAAAACTAAACTTTTTTAGTTTTAGGAAACCTTGGAAATTATAAACCACACAAGTTACTTGACATATGGTTTGAAGGCCACCTAAATAGTATACATTTTCCTTCTAAAATCCAAATAAGCTTACATAGCATTGATTGTGCCTCTTTCTAATTGGTAAGTGATGCAAGATGCGGCAACTTGTTTTTAAATATAGAACCTTAGCCCCTTCCTCTTTAAAGTGTGGTTCCCTCAAAAATGCATCAGTATTACCTGGTAGCTTGTGAATAATGTAAAAAAGCAAGCCCTTCCCCAGACATAATAAATCACAGTATGCCTTGCAAGAAAATCCCTAAATGATTTGTGTGCATGCATGTTTAGCTTTGAGAAGTACTGCCCTTGAACACTAGATGAAATTCTAGAGTTGTAGAAAAGTTTTAAATTTTGAGGTTTCACCTTTTACCTTTGGGCAAATTCATGTTTTAGTAAAGTATCTAGCCTTCATAGCACCTTCTTCTCACCATATCAAAATAGTATAATGTCATTAATGTAGTAGACAAGAGTGACATTTAAAAGTATATATAGGCAGTCAGTAACTCTGTATACCATATTTTGACAGAAAGTAGAATAGTTGATATAACCCTAAATTAACATTATGAAGATCTACTGCTTTTCCTCCCAATGAATATGAGCTACTTCTGGACGTCCTTGTTTATTTATATGGAAAAAAATTCAATCACCAAATCAATAGCTACATAATAATTTGCTCCAAGAAGTAACCAAAACTGGAGTAGCAGGTGCAACTAGAGTTACTGTTTGACAATGTTTAAGATAATCCTTACTATTTCCAGCTAATCAGGACTATGGTTGATATCATCATCCTCACATATTAAAAACAATACTGCTTTGCCTTTACTCTTTTGAAAGGAAAGTTCAGGACCAGGGTTTTAAAATTGTCTGTTTCTAACAAAAACAAGAAAAAAAAATACTCAGGGTGCTGGGGATTATACTTATTGTTGTACATGACCTGAACTAGGAACTAGGTGATAATCACAGAGTTAATGTGTGAATCTGATGAAGCCACTCTTATCATAAGAACTTTAAGGTAAAACTCCATGGATCACCAAATGTTCACTGGGCTGTATACTGACGTATGGGCCACCCAGGGTCAACCCAGAGCCAGTGTCTAATAATCCCCCAAGAACATGAGTATTTCCCCAGTGCAGAGTTAACTGGTATTCCTTTGCCAAGTCCCTTTAAGGAAGTCTATAAGAAAGATTTACATTATATACTTATGACAATAGAGCCTGGGTTCTTCTTTAGTTGAAACTAGGCTATCTTACAAAGAGCTCTGGGCCTTTGAACTCCTTGGAATCTGGAGACTTTTGCAGCACCTACACTTTCCATTGTAATCATTCAAATCAGATGCCTACTGACTCATTCTAGCAAAAAAAAAAAAAAATTATAAAGCGTAAACTATGCTTTATTACACCAAATAACTGTTTTTCTATATCCCTGCACAATATATCTTCAAGATCATGAAACATATTTATTTTATTCACTCTCTCCAGACATACCTTGTAATTCTTACTTTACCTCCAGTCACATAGGCTCTGATTCTAGTTCTAGGCCTCGAGGCAATGAGAAAATGGAGTGAATATTGAGAAGAATGGGTGCTTCATTGCCAATCAACTGCCTCAGGCAAGGCAATCCAGGTTTTCAAACAAGAAAATGCTAGTATCTTAAAAATGGATGATGAGGCCAGACTGGAGGATAGGAGCAAAACCCCAAATACTTTCACTGGAAATATATTGAGCGATAACTTTGAACCAATCTATTGATAGGTTAAATGATTTTGTAGAGTAAAAGAGAATGTGTCAGAGCTATGCATTTGTTGTTTCTTCTCTTAGGAATGAGACAGCCAGAAATTTAGAAGTAATACTAAAAAAAAAAAAAAAAAAGAAAGTATCTTTCTGTTTTTTAAGACATTTCTGTTTTTAAAAACGATGATTATATCTGCAGAAATAACAAAACAGATATGATTATAATATACTATATTAGATTTACTTATTGATAAAGAGAAAAACTATATATTTAAATATTTCTTTGCCAGATGATAGATGATTAAAAAATGAAATTTAACGAAGAGTGAAAAATAAATGGATGCCCAAAAGTATAAAAACAAATTCAAACAATAAAAATGTGAGATTTGGATCCTGTTACGGAAAAGGATAGCAACATTCGGATTGTAAAAAAGTTTTTGATGGGATAAATGCAAAAATTTTAATGCTAAATGTCACAATGTACAAAAAAAGTCATAATATTTACAAATACCTATGCACCAAACAACACAGTATCTATCTTCTTTAATAAGAAACTCCCTTAAAAAGGAAACATTCTTTACCCTTAGGTGAGAAAAAGAAAAATAGACAAAAACAGCCACATAGATACCACATGTCATCAGTTCTAAAATGATGAACAGATTTGTGTCAGGGTCTTAGAGGAGGAACAGAAGAAACCAAAACATGTACAGTATAAGGTCAAACCACCCTGATAAAATAATCTGATAAGTGATTTTTTTTTTCTAATCATGTACTATTTGTATGCTGTTCAAAACAAATTGCTACTGTGTTAGTGGGCAAGTTTATACATGGCACAAGCTGTCTATTGCCATCATATGCTATGTGTTGTCTGGGGTCCCAAATGACCACCCTCAGTTTCAATATTTCACTGGAAAAACTCATAGAACAAAGAAAAGCAGTTATACTCATGGATATAATTTATTATAGCAGAAAGATAAAGATTAAAATCAGCTAATGAAATAGAAATATAGGGCAGAATTCAGGAGAAAAAAAACACAAGTTTTCAGTTTTCCCCTCCCATTGAAATTAAGACTTAGGCCTTAACTTCTCCCAGTAATGCTAAGCAACAATACATATTAATTACTGCCAACCATGGAAGGCTTGTGTCCAGAGTTTTTATTGGGTGTCAGACATGTAGGCATGAAAATCTTGCAATGGCTATTCTTAGTAACTTAGTCTCCAGCCCCTCCAGAGGTCAAATTTGTACTGTGTACGCCAATCCCCCCACCATAAATCACATGTTAGCGTAAACTATCTGGCATGGCCCAAGGCCCCAGGTGAACAAAGATAGGATCAGGCAGGATATTCCAATGGTTTAGAGGCTATCTCCCAGGAGGAGGTCAAGGGCCAAAACTTTCTTTGGAATGCACAAGGTTTGAACAATCAAGTCCTGCTACATTAACCCTTTACATTAATGCGAATCCTTTAATACTCTGTAAAAGCCAACCTAAAACTTAGTGGCTTAGAACAATACACATGAATTTAACTCAAGTGTCTGCATGTTCACAAATTACGGTGGACTTGATTGGACAGTCTTCTGATCTCACATATATTGGGGGATTGGCTGCAGATCAGCTGATCTAGGATGTTGTAGCCTGGGATGACTCTCCTCCTTATGCCTCCATCAGGCTAGTTTAGGCAAAATCTTGTGGATAAGGCACACAAGCAAGAGTGTTTAAAATGCAGTAGATCTTTTGAAAGCTACTTGATGCATCATGCCTAATAATATCTCATTAGCTAAGGCTAGCCATATGATCAAACTTAGAAACAAGGGCAGAGACATAGAATTCTGTCTCTTCAGTGAAAGAAACTGTAAAATTACATGGAAGCCTTGGATACAGGAAGGAGTAAAGAACTAAGTTCTATGTTGCAATCTGCAACACAAAAATTGAGACAAGTTTTTAAAGATTTTTAAAACAGAAAATGCTTCTATGGATTGACTGTATTTAATCATCACAAGGTTACAAATTAAAAACAGATTAAAATTTTCTCAAGAATGCATGAATTGTTTTCAAGTCTACTTTCTGAAAAACTTTATTCTTACATGTTTAGCTTTGCCTTGTAAGAAACAAATAAATCATTCATTAACTTGCATATCAGCCACTGAAATTAAAGAACACATTTCTCATGTTTTGCGATTATTGCCTTACATTAAATTTTTAAATAAAGTTTTAACCCCGTTACAAATAAATTATATTTTTAAATTTAAATCATAAATTCTTTGACAGAATGTATTTGCTGAAGAAAATTATTTTAAAGATCAGCCTATAAAAGCCTACTGCTACTTGTTTTTATTGACATAGCTAAACAATATGCCCTTGATTCTAATATATAATAAAGACAACTAATAATACTTGCTTTCCTTTTCTTTATATCTAGATTTTTAGGGCAGAGGCAGGTTTTTATTTATTTGGCTGTTCAGATAACTGAATATTATCAATATGTTTGTTAAGCCTTATATATTGTTATATATTGTTAAGCCAATATATTTGTTAACTCCTATATTACTTCAGTATTTTCCTGGATTTGCTTCCTTTCTTATTTGAATACTTCTTCCAAGAGTAGTTTTAATAAGAATGTTTTTTATAGCAGAATTTCTGAGGCCTCACATGGTCAAGAATTGAATATGTGTGTGTGTGTGTGTGTGTGTGCACTTAAACAGAAAGAGAGAGATAAGGAATCTATATCTTATGATTTATGTATCCAGATTTCAGGATATCCCAACACTGAGTGATATAGTCTGAATGTTGTCTAAGCAATAACATCAAAATAATGATAATGTTCAAAAAATGTACATGAGTTAAAAATTTAACTCAGTATTAATTACAGAGCCAGGAAGATGTTACAACAAGATCAAAGGAAAAATCAAAGAAGCATACTTTTATTTGTAGTAGTAAAAGAATGTTGAAATAAATTTGTACATGGATGCAAAATTGGCTTTCTTTCTGTGGGGAGAGGGGTGTCAATTGAAGCTCCACTGGACAAAATTTATTTGCATTTGCATAAACAAGAATTATTTTGTATTGTTATCAGTAATCTACAACTCACTAGAATTGCAAAATTGCTCAAAGGCAGCTAAATAATTAGCTAACCCAAAAGGCTAAGATCTATCAATACATAGTTTTTCATTTGAGATACTCCATAATCTTTTTTATTCCAACTTTACTTAGCATATTTTGTCCTTTTTATCAAAGTAACTTCAAAGAAATATTATTTATTACAAAATAATGAGGGTTTTATTATGTATGTTCTGTGTCTTAGTCTATTCAAAGTGCTATAGCAAAATACTATAAACTATGTACCTTATAAACCACAGAAATCTATTTCTCACAGCTTTGGAGCCTGGAAAGTCCAAGATCAGGGTGCTGGCTGATTTGGCACCTGGTGTGGGCCTATTTCCCTGTTTATAAATGGTGCTTTCTCACTGTGTCCTCACATGGAGGAAGGGGCAAGGCAGCTCACTGGTGCCTCTCATAAAGGGCACTAATCCCAATTGAAAGAGCTCTGCCCCCTTGACCTATTCACCTTAAGTCTCCAACTTCTAATATCATCACTTTGGGGGTTACAATTTCAACATAGGAATTCTTGGGAAGACAAGCATTCAGACCATCACAGCCTGGTTATTTATCTAGATATACAAAAACCATTAATTTTTAATGTGCCTTCTATGTTTGCTATACTGAAAATTTTCATAAGGAATATCAGATAGGACTTTTATAAAGTACAATTGTTTTCTACTGGAAGAATAAGAAGCAAAATTCAATAAATCCTTCCCCAGATTTTACCTTCAGTGTTTATGATGTGTATGAATACCTCTTCTTCGAAGTCTCTACAATGTCTTAATGATCTTTGACCTACCAGAAAGTGATCTTTCTTATCAGCTGTGAAGCTGAGAACCCTGTATGCCAGGTAGTGGGCCACTGTTTTTGATGCAGCTCAGTGAGCTTAGATTCTATAAAGTCCACCTTAGTTTTCTAGAAAGGGTTTATCATCTTTGTAAAATAATCATTATTGTCAAACATGATGTTCTGAACAAAGTTTTAATTGCCTTATCTTTCCCATTTATCCTAGTAAAAAGGATAATGGATTACTATTGAACAGTTCAATAACTATGATTATTGAACAACCATTGCCATAAAAAAATAACAAAATTCAATAGAAATTTTCTGAATTGTGGATAGTAGGGTGTCATGAGAATCAGATATAATTTTGAAATGTTTCATTTCAGTTTTCAAAAGAAGTCTACTAAATAGTTATCTGTTAGAGATAAAGAAGACAGAAAAATGACATCTTTATATATTCACAAAATAGAACATTAAAACAATGTCAACACAATTCCAAATTACATAATTACATTTCCTTCCTCAGTTCGTTAGGTTTCATGTAATTAATTCTTGTTCTCCCGTATCTTGGATTAGCATTAACTCTAAAAAGGTTTTTGGATATCCTGACAGCCAGTGGTATGGACTGCATGTTGTCTAAGCAATGACATCAGAAGCCTGTAGCCAAAAATATGTTTTTGACATATCTGTGGTTTAAAATACTTACCAGAGCCTTACTCACAAGGCTCTAAGACAGTCTTTCTTTCTTTCTTTTTTTTTTCTTTTTTTGAGAGGCAGTCTCGCTCTGTCACCTAGGCTGGAGTGCAGTGGCCTGATCTCAGCTCACTGCAACCTCCGCCTCCCAGGCTCAAGTGATTCTCCCACCTCAGCCTCTAGAGTAGCTGGGACTACAGGCACGCACCACCACGCCAAGCTAATTTTTGTATTTTAGTAGAGATGGGGTTTCACCATGTTGGCCAGGCTGGTCTCGAACTGCTGACCTCCAGTGATCCACCTGCTTCGGCCTCCCAGAGTGCTGGGATTACAGGCATAAGCCACCTCACCTGGCTGATAGTCTTTCTTCAATGAAGAAAGGAACTATGGCCTGTAGGTTATTGCAGGGCCTTTAGGCAAGCATCACAGTAAACCAAAATCTGCATGTAAATGACAGATACTTAACACGGTCATGGTTAATTTATTACTAAAATTCTCAAGTGTGAAAGATATGGTGAGGGTTTATAATAAGAATTACAGAGCTGATGAGGAAATGGGTATTTCTGTAGTACGCAAAATAAGAAAAAAATAGCCATATCTGAAAAAATTAAACAAGATGTCATTAAGGACAAGGATGAAGCCTATTTCGAAATAAGTTTGTGAATGTTACAACTGATTAGTTAAAATTGATAAACTAAATTTTTATAGAGAAAAAAACTTTTTCATATACAACAAAATAATCCTGAGACACCACATGTATAATATGCTAAGATCACACCAAAAAATATACAAAAAACAAACCAAGAAAATACAAAGACCATTGGAATAATTCAAATAAAGTGATTCACTAAGTCTGAAGTAGAACCCAAACATCTGTATTTTTATAAAACTTTATAGATAAACTGGATATGTATTCCCTAATTTTAACAAACTGATTTAGAAGATGCTAAATTTAAATTAGAGAAGTAAGGTTGAAGTCAAGTAAACATTTTAAATAATAACTGATGTTATATCTGGTAGCATTGTTTAATAATCTACAAACCACCACCAGAACCCAGCTAAACAGAAGGATTATGAACACCAGGACAGTTCTAGAAAATTTTGTTTTGTCAAGAGCGGTGAAGACCGTGAGATGTTATACCACACGCAGTTATGGTCAGGGAAAGGAGTTCTTTATTCATACAACCAGATCAATAGCCAAAGTAATATTACAGCATCATTCCTCAGTCCAGAAGTGATGTGATGGGAGTATTACATCCTGATGATGAAGGAAAAGAACAGAAGATTTTTTCTGTTTTTATACTGAAGTGATAGCTGTCCCCTTTTAGTCCCCCAAAATGAAAAAAAAGAAAATAATAATTTTAATGTTTTGAGCCTAAGAAACGATTTTCACCCTAATCTTTTTAGAAAAATAAATAAGTCTTTATAAGAGCCAGATGATCCCTGGATGTCTCCAGTTATAAGAAGCTAGAATTGTCTCCCAATTATTGGCTTCATTCCTTTTGATGTGTTTCAGTGCTTCTGGCACTTAGCATTTAACACAGGGATCTAGTCTAAGCTGTCACCATTTGGTTATCTAGGGGACATAATGGAAGTTGAATATACTTTCATATTAGAGCAATTAACTAGATAAATGCTTGCAGATCTAATTCCTCGTATATGAAAATCAAAATACTTCTGAGGAAGTGAAAGCCAACATTCTCTAGCTTTGTATCATGTACATATCCATGTTTCAGGAGGCTAGGGCATTTGCAAGAGCACTGAGAAACACAGGGAAGTTTTATTTCCCCACATTCCTATAAAACAGACAATTTTTAAAATACTTCTATTAGTAGTATTTTACCCATACAAATGTAACCTAGGAAAGGCGAAGCATCCCTTCTAATTTTAAAACAATGTTCATGCTACTCATAAATAATAACATATCAAATAAAACTTAATTATTTTTAGTACCTCTAGAGAACATAGTATATTTTTCTCTGTCACTGTTGCTCCTAGTATAGTATCAACCACTTATATTAACTATAACTCTTAATCAAAGTAACTAACTTTTATTTCACAGAGAGAACGGAGGAAGGTACGGGAGAGGAGGACAAATAATTGAGAGGTGTTTGTCATGCACCAACATTTTAGCAGATACATATGAGTTCCAAATACACATAACATTCTATAGAAGGAAACACCCCTTTTGAAACTTTTCAAAGTGGCAAAACATAAATTTTTTAATTAACATGGAACAAAGCCATAGCATTTTTGTAACATATAAAAATAAAAATAAAAAATGTAAACTTAAAATTATGACAAAGAGTCAATGTTTGGTTCTTAGTTTGGAATTATATGGATAGCCACTGACTATCCAATACCTAACTAAATTAACTCATTCTAAGATTTTAAGTCATGTAAAGATCTTGAAAATTTTCTTCCAAACCCACTATAAAACCTAATTACTGTTAAGTTGATCAAAATCCATTTTTTTAAACGTACATTTACATTTTTTTGTAGTCTTAAACATCACATGAGTAATGTTACCTCTTTGATCAGTAAATGTGTATAAATTTGGAAAAAAATCATACCCAAGTAGAATAACAAGCCATTCTACCATTCTACTTCCACATGCAAATAAGTGAAGGCACAATTATTTTTATTAAACCATAATAAGTAATTTTTTTTTCTGACCAAGGTTTTACCTAATTTCCATTCCCTTGGATTTTTTAAAGTTTCTGGGTTAGTTTATATAAAATATTATTTTTATCTTTTAATTACAGAATATTTAAATTATTACAAGTTCATATTACCTGTAAATTTTAAAAATTGAATATTTGTTAAGTGCTTATTTTTCTCTATAAATCCATTAGAACTTACTTTAAGAGACTAAATACACTAATTTCAAAATATTCTCTAGAGGTACAAAAATATTTCATACTTACAGGTAAAGACCTTTGTGAATTACAGATAGACATACTGGCATAAAGATAACTTATAGCTTCAATTTGATAATTTCAGCCTTGAGCCAATAGTAAGCACAAAACCACAAAAGCTCACTGATTAAGATAAGAAAGCGATGTCCTCCTTACTAGTGATCAAAATTTTCTACAGAATTTGAGCCCAAAGTGACAAATAAACAAACAAAAAGGTTGTTAAGCCAGATTCTCTAATACTTGTCATCTACCAGGTAATAGATCTCTATAAATCATTAGTCCTTTTACAGAGATCATAAAATGGCTTGGCCATAGCTCCACATTCCTAATAATTGCTATCACTTATTAGTGATTAAAAAAATACATAGAAAAGAAAACTGAAATTGGAAAAACAGAGAGTCAACAAAATTCGACTGCTATTTGGATTCACCTCAGGGAGTCAAGAAAAGATGTGCCTGGGCTCCAACAGCCCATAGACAGAGCAGTTCCCTAGCAACAATGTCCATTCATCTAACTCTGTCAGGTGAATCAATCCACTGTGAGTCTCAGTGGAAGACTTCCAAAATTGTTAAAGAATTCTTTTCAAAAAAAATTATAACTGACCTAGAGATATTAGATGAACTCTTGTTAGATATTTAACTCAGCATTAATGAGGGAGCAAGGGAGATCTTACAACCAGTTCAAAAAAGATTTGAAAGAAACAAACTTATTTTGAGTTTTAAAATGTTGAAGTGAATTTGCCAATGTATTCAAAAGTAGCTTTTAAAAAACAGTAGTGAGGGAAAGGAAGAGAAGAAAGTCCATTGAATCCCCACTGGACAGAATTCATTTGGATGTTCATAGACAAGACTTATTTTGCATAAGTTTCACTTATCTACAATTTGCAGAGTTATAAATTAGCTTTAAGGCAATACAAGTCTGAAATCAGTTAATCTGGAAGGATGTCCTCTAAAGAATTTGTACTATTCCATTTAGACATCTATTTTATTTTATTTTTATTTCAAAATTTCATTTTAATCTACATAAATAAAAAATCAGATTTCTGCATGTATCTAGTGATGCTGTTAAGCAGTCTAATACTAATTTGATTCTTTAAACTTTGCAGATGATATGCTTTTGCTCCAAGGGAGTTTAGTTTTGTTTTTAAAAGTTTGCTTTATTTTAAGAAATACATTCCTTGTTTTTGTTGTTCTTAGGTTTCAGTATAATGGATCTAGTTCGGATTTCACATATTCCTCCCACTGAGCTTTCTCTGAGGTCTTTCAAACTGAGGCTTTTATTTTTTGTTTTTGTCTTCCTTTTCCTTTAAATAATTTTTTTCTTTCTATGGTATGTTATCAAAAGGCTTATTATATGATTCTTAGTTTTTAAACCTCTAAACTTTACTTTTCTATTTACTACTTCTCTTTTCGTTCCTTTGGATATTTTGGTGAGTTGCTTGATCTTTTCTTCCATTGAGTAATTTGTTCTTCAGCTATGTCCATTCAGTAATTTATTCCATCCATTTTCCCCATTATTTATTTCAAGTATATTTTGCATACCAAATATTTTGTTTTGGTTCTTTTGAAATTATTTTGTGTTTTTCTTCAAATTATTAATACCTCAAGCTCTATAATCAAATGTATTGTGCTAATTTTAAATTCTTGTTTAATTGAATCCTGTTTAACTCCACCCCTTCTCAAAGGAATTTGCTCCACCAATCATCCTTCATTTCTAATATTGTTAATGCCAACTTTCTATTTTCTTACAAATATAATGCTGTAGTCATCCTTGACATTTTTGTCTTTTTTTTTTTTCAAAAAATTAGGTCAGATATTTAAAATAAATTCAGAATCTAACCATTTTCTAATCTTTCTGTTACTTTCTCTGAATCAAGACATCATCTCTTGCCAAGATAACTATAGTAGCCTCTGAACGTATGCCTGTTTTTACCATATATCCCATCAATTTTTCCCCCAATGTAATTGTTTAAGGGAGGCTAAGAAAAATATAATCAGGCTGATTTAGTCCTCAAATTAAACAATTTCCTATTTATCTCAGAGAAAACCCCCAAACTCTCACAACTGCCTATGAGGCCTTGCAAACCTCTGTATTTCTGTGAACTCATTTTCTACTATCCTTCTCATTGCTTACATCAGTCTATCCCTACTGACCAAGAATTGCTCCCTGTAGTGGGTTAAAATGTTGCCCCCAAAAAAGATATATCCAAGTCCTGGAAACTGGGAATGTGACCTTATTTAGACAAAGTATCTTCACAGATGTAGCTAAGGCTCTCAAGATGAGACCATCTTGGATTATCTTGGTGGACCCAAAGTCCAATAACAAATGTTCTTATAAAAGATAGAACAGTTATATGAAGATAAAGGCAGAGACTGGAGTAATGCAGTCTTAAGACAAGAAAATGCTAGAATAGCCAGAATCTATAAGAGGCAATAAAGACAATATCTCCTTGCAACCTGGGGAGAAAGATCCCTCTTGCTGTCACCTAATTTCAAATTTCTGCACTCCAGAACTACAAAAGAATAGAGATTTCTTTTGTTTTAATCATTGTTATAGCAGCCCTCCCTGGGAAATGAACATAGTACCAAGGAAGGCAGACAGACTTTGTCCTCAGCACTTGCACTGACTTTCTCTAATGCATCAAATCATTTTAATCCATATAATTGTATTGCTTATATACCCACTTCATTTAAATTTTTACTCAAAAGTCTCCCTCAGAGTGTGACATAAAATGACCACTTTACTTAAAATTGCAACTCCACCCTCCTAACATTTCTTACCCTATGTTTCAGGCTGTTGTTGAATTGCTATAAAGAAATACCCAAGGCTGGGTAATTAATAAAGAAAAGAGGTTTAATTGACTAACGGTTCTGCAGGCTGTACCAGCATGGTGCCAGCATTTGCTCAGCTTCTGAGGAGGCATCAGGGAGCTTTTACTCATGGCAGAAGGAGAAGGTGGATCATGCATGTCACATGGTGAGAGTTGAGCGAGAGAGTGTTGGGAGGTGCCACTCACTTTTAAACAACCAGACCTCATGAGAGCTCACTATCAAGAGGACAGCACCAAGCTATCAGGGATTTGCCCCCATGACCCAAACACCTCCCACCAGGCCCCACCTCCTGGGGATTATATTTCAACATGGAATTAGGAGTGGCAAATACCCAAACTATATCATTCTGCCCCTGGTCTCCCAAGTATCATGTCGTTTTCACATTGCAAAATACAATCATGCCTCCCCAACAGTCCTCCAAAGTCTTAACTAATTCCGTCATCAAATCACTCAAAAGTCCTACATTCAAAGTTTCATCTGGAAATGAGTTTCTTCCACCTATAAAATCAAAACAAATTATTTACTTCCACAATGGAGGTAGAGTCATTGGGTAAACATTTTCATTCCAAAAGGAAGAAATCAGCCAAAAGAAGGAGGCTACAGGCCCCATGCAAGCCTAAAAGCCAGCCGAGAAGTCATTATATCTTAAAGCTCCAAAATAATCTCCTTTGACTCCAAATCCCACTTCCAGGGCACATTACCACAAAGGATGGGCTCCAAGGCATGGGGCAGCTTTGCCTGGGTGCCTTTTCCAGGGCCAGGATACAGATTGCTGATGCTTCTACCATTCTGGGTCTGGAGGGCAGTGGCCCCCATCCCACAGCACCACTAGGGCGTGCTTCTGTGGGGACTCTGCATAGGACCTTCAACCCCACATTTCTCCTCTGCCCTGCCCTAGTAGAGGTTCTCTGTGAGGGCTCTGCCCCTGCAGCATGCTTCTGCCTGGGCACCTATGCTTTCTTATGCATCCTCTGAAATCTAGGTGGAGGCTACCAAGTCTCCTTCATTCTGGCACTCTGTGTGCCACAAGGCTTAACACCTTGTGGAAAACCCCCAAGGCTTACAGTGGCTTGCACCCTCCAGAGGAGCAGCCTGAGCTGTTCCTAAGGCCTTTTGAGCCATGGCCATAGCTGGAGCAGCAGGGATGCAGGGATCAGCCTCTCTAGGTGGCAGGGGGGCTATGGAGCTCGAGGCCTGGCCCCTGAAACCATTCTCCTCCTAGGTCTCCGGGTCTGTTTTGGGAGGCTGCCTCGAAGATCTCTAAAATGCCTTCAAAGCCTCTTTCCCATTATTTGACTATGAGTACCTGACTCATTTTCAGTCATACAAATCTTTCTAACAAGTGATTGCTCTGTAGCCCACTTAAATTCCTCTCCTAATAATGCTTTTTCTTTCTCTGCCACATGGCAAGCCTGAAAATTTTCCAAACTTTTATGCTCCACTTCTCTTTTAAGAATAAGTTCCAATGTTAAGTTATTTAAGCAGCCACCCTCCTCCTGGTAACAATTTTCTGAATCACGCTATTCTTGCATTGCTATAAAGAAATACCTAAGACTGGACAATTTATAACAAAAAGAGGTTTAATTGGCTAACAGTTCTGCAGGCTGTACAAGCATGGCACTGGCATCGGCTCAGCTTCTGGGGAGGCTTCAGGGAGCATTATTCATGGCAGAAGGTGAAGGGGGAGCAAGCACATCACAGGGTAAAAGAGGGAGCAAGAGAGTGGGGAATGGGTACCATACACTTTTAAACAACCAGATCTCATAAGAACTCACTATCAAGAGAACAGCATTTCCCACAAGGCCCCACCTTCAACATTGGAAATTAAATTTTAACATGAGATTGCGGAGGAACAAATAACCAAGCTATATCACCCTGTTTTACTTTTCCATAGCACTACCATCTCCTCAAATAAATGTATGTATTTTACATGTATGGTTTTCCCCCCCTAATAAAATGTATGCTCTGGAAGAATATAAATATTTGTCTTTTTGTTTAAAGCTAATGCATTTGAGTTATGTATTCCTTGGCACCTAAAAGAGTTTCTGGAATGTAGCACAAACTAAATGAATATTTGTTGGATGAATAAATTGGTCACTTAGTTTGTCATCTTTTTTTTGCAGTAGTCATATTCCTCTGTGGTTGGGTTAATTTGGATTTGTTCCCATGGCGTTCCTGTTACCTCCTTAATTCGATTCACTGTCTCCGCAGATTAATTCAGTGGTTGAGGAGGAAACATTGTTTATCATTCCCATTCTTCCTGGCTCTCAAGCAAGAAATTTTTCTAAACAAAATTTTTCTTTTAAACTCTTAAGAAGTAGCAGCTGCTTTTCAAGAGGCAGCCTCTGTAAGTTTTAATCAGTCACTGGGTCTGGGAGAGCAAAAGCTTGTACACTGTTCCTACACATTGCAGGAGGACTTTTGTGAAGACCTAATATCATTTCCACTTTGGAACAAAGACTAGTACTGTTGCTACTAAACTTTTGTGATGAAAAGGCAGAAAAGTATTTTCCCAAGGGACAGGGGAAAGCCTGGAAGAAGACTTAGGCAGTTTACTCCTGTGTGAAAGAGTAATGCTGCCTCTGTCATCCTACAGCTGACCTGAAACTATCAGGCCTTGCTCTTCTCCAGTTGATATAAATAATTTCATAGAACATTAACATCAAATAAGGTCACTCTTGACTATGATGAATCAAGGTAAAAACAAGATCACTCCATAATTATGGGTGAACACAGACAAAACAAGAACATGTCCAGATCACAGAACACTGAACATTCTCCTCTCTCAGACACCTCTGAGACTGCTACTGCTTTACTAAATTTAGCTTTAGCCCCAAGTTTTCTCTCCTTCTAGATATGATATATTAAAGTATCCAATCACATAATAACCTCCACTCCTTTAAAATGTGCAATCCAGAGCAACACACTCTTCCTTACACTCTGCCCTACATCATCTAACACAAACTCAAATCTTATACTAACTACATTTTAACACCGTGTGCTGAGAAGCCCTCAGTCCTCCATAGTGTGTGTTGGCTCTTGCTGAGGTTTTCCAACCTGTATAACTGTGGGTGTGCTCTTGGTGGTCTTTGGCTAGAAATAATTGACACCCACCTATCTTCATCCTGAAGCTTCAGATAGTTCTCTAGTCAGTAAAGTGCTAGAAAATGTTTAACAATGGGCTCTCAAATAATAATAATAATAATAATGAAGAAGCAGCAGAAGCAGAAGAAGAGGAGGAGGAGGAAAAAGAAGGAGAAGGAGGAGGAGGAGGAGGAGGAGGAGGAGGAGAAGGAGAAGAAGGAGAAGAAGAAGAAGACATAGTCCTGCATTGTAGTGTTTCCTAATTTCCATGATATAATTACTTCCGCCAGGGGTTATTCAAAGATACCAAGTATTTATTTGGCTCTTAAAATCCTGGCTTTCCCTAAATCAGCTATTGTTTGATGGCATGACTGTCTACAAGATACTACAGCCTTTAGCTGTCAGATACTCACAGACTACATGTTCGCTTCCTAAAGTCTATGCCACCTTCCCTGCCAATTCTACAGTTTCTCCAGGGTCACTCTGGGGGTAAGGAAGCAGCATGCTACAACTGCTCACTCTTGCAACACTAACTAGAAAGTCTGAAATGTAGTTGTTATTCAAGCAACCATGTGTGCACGAGTTTGTAAAGGGAAAATTAGTCATTGGTTTAAGATATATATTGGTAATTCTTTGAGGAAAAGGAAAGAATTTTGCACTTAATGAAATATAACTTCTGTAGATAGAACTCAATCTCCTTTTAAGCTTCAGCATACCAATTGGCACAAATCACCCCATGTGATAGCAAAGGCAAATATTTTCAATCTATTTTGGCATTGACTTTCACTATACAACTTAAGAGTTGTTCTTAAAGGGAAACAATTTTCTCCTAAAGCATGTACATAATGATACTTGGAATGTCACTTGTAAAAGAAATTACTTGAAGCATTTATAATTCTAGTATTTAAATATGCAATACACTGTAAGATCTGAACTAAAATGTAAAACTTTTTACCACTTCTTTCAGTGTTTCCATACCATCTGAACCATAAGATTTGAAGCTAACTGTCTGCTTTTGAATGGCATGTGTGCTGTTGATGAACTTGGTAAAGTTATATAAGCTTTGTTCCTCAGTTTTCTAGTCTGTAAAATGAGTGTGATATTAATAGAACCTAACTTATTAAGTGGTGTCAAAGATTAGTTCCTGTATGCAAAATGTTTAGAAAAAAGCCTGGCACATAATAGGTGATATCAATATGAATATTCTTATTATTCTATTACTTGAGCATACATTATAATTAGCCATTCAAATATGTGTGTTTTATGCAAACACGCATTGTACAATAAGAACAATTTTTACGGGCCAGCTTATATGCATAGTATTGCAAATCTGCTCCTACGTTTACACATTTTCAACATAGAAAATTTTTGAAATAAAGAGTTATGAGATAATAATATGCACAGAGCTGTATGAGTGCTAGTTATTTGGGAGGACAAAGTTATATTCTTCAATATATTTTAAAATAGAAATCATAAAAAAAAACTGTGTTTCAATATTGGTGTATTTTGTTTAAGTTGAAATAAAAGCTATTTAAAACTTTAAAAGTGTAAAATTATCCTTGCCCTTTGAAGTGGTAGTTTAATGTAAATGTAAAAATTAAAAGGTGACTAACCATTTATTACTTTTTTCACATTTGTCAGCTTAATCCAGTCGGGTAGTTTAGAAATTCTGTCACAGATGTCTGAAATTGTTAAAATTAGCATGTTTTATCTGCAGAATGCAGAATGTTCATTTACATAAAATTGGTTCATTTCTAACACAATGTAGCTATAAAAATATGTTTTCATAAAATACATTTAAAGTAGTTGAAATACTTTCTGGAAAAATTGAGATTGAGGGGAAAACTGGTAGCATTTATGATGAACTCATCATGATTTACCCTGGCAAGGCAAAGTCCACACTCTTGCTAGTTGATTGTTATTGAACCTTGTTTTAAAGAAAAAGATTATTATAACCACAAAAATGGGGTGAAATAATAAGATTTATCAACAATTGTTAAGTAATTAGGATAGACTGCTTTCATAAAAGCTTTCTCAAAAATAAAAATAAGAAACCTTTCTCTATCTATCCCAGATTCTAGAATATTCATTTTATAACATACCATGAGCACTTACTAAGTGAGAGAGTACTAAGAATTTTGAGGAATGCTGTGTTCAGTAATCTGACAAGTAATTTTGTAGCATTATGCCTTTTTAAGATAAAATTCATTAAATAAAAATGATCAAAAAGCAAAAAAGAAACAATAGATTGATGAAAGAGAAACAGAGAGAGAAATTGGAAAAAAAAAACAAAGAGCAAGAGTAGAGGAAATCAATTTTAATTTAAAAAATTAATAAGTGGTAATACAGAGATTATATTTAAAAATGGTTTTACTTTTTAATGACAAAAATCAGAACCCAGATACAGATAAATATATAAATTTATCCTTCGATGAAGGCATGGGTTATACCCCAAACCTAAGATTTTCTGCTTTCAACACATTTTTATCTGAAACTCTACATGAATATCATGTTGTCATGCCCACCCCTTCTCCAACAGCTTGAATAGGCCTGGTTTAAACTTTGCCAAAACGATGACCAGCAGGGACATTTTGAATAATGGCCTTAAAAATCTGAATGGGTAAATATGGGAAATAGTACATATTTAGCTGCAGAAATGAAAACTATTATTCCATGAAGTATTAAAAATGGAAAAGGAACACATGTCCAAAGCACTGAGTAAGCCCTACTTGAAGAAACAAAAGCAATTATACAAAGGAAATACACACCAGGTAAAGATCACATTAGTAGCCCAGAAATATACATACAGATAGAAATAAACAATATATGAGGGGCAGTTCTGATAATGCTAGAAACTACTGCGGAAAATCACAAACTTCTTGACTGTAGTCTTGGCCTATATCTTTCCTCCACCTCGGCTTTGTTTCATTCTTTCTACTTACCTTCACTAAAATACAATGTATTTTACATATATATATATGTAAATATATATATATATGTAAATATATATATATGTAAATATATATATGTAAATATATATATATGTAAATATATATATATGTAAATATATATATATGTAAATATATGTATTTACATATATATGTAAATATATGTGTATACATATGATTTATATGTATGTATATATGATTTTGTATATATATATGTGTATATATATGATTTGTCTTTTTTCCCTAGAATGTAAGATCCATGATGGCAAGTTTGTTTTTTGCTGCCTTCTGTACAATTCAGAATAGTGTTTGTTTGTGTTTATTTCTGTGGGTCTAGTTTAAGAATGTTCCTGAATTTGCCAGGTGCAGTAGCACAGGCCTGTAATCGCCACTACCTGGGAGGCTGCAGTGGGAGAATTATTTGAATCCAGAAGTTTGAGATCAGCCTGGGCAACATAGCAAGACTCTGTCTCAAAAAATATAATACAATGTTTCTCAGTTAAATAATTTCTACATGGACTCTTAAGAACACACACACACACACACACACACACACACACACTACCTGATTTATTTCCACCTCCCAGAAGAAACTATCACAAAATTTTTATCAGATTATTAGCTAAATAATACTACTGTTTAGCTAAATAATACTAAATGATGTCTCATAATGGCGCTTTTTTGGTTTTGCAATTTTAGTATCATTTATTGACTTCCAGCAAGGAACTATCTTTTCTACTACCCAAAACTTATTTATTTTGCTGCTTCCTGTGGAGGAAAGAATTTCATTTTTCAATTCTTCTACTGAATTTTAAGTAAATTATGTTTTTTTCCCCAAGAGTTGTTTCTGTTCTCTGAATACTCCTTTAAAAACAAGTATGCTCAAAAAATGGGAAAATGATATGTAGATTATAATTAAAAGGAAAAATTTACAAATTACAAAACTAGAGATAAGATGCAAACTATAAACAAACATCCCAGTGGTTTCCAAACTGAACAGGTTGGAATGGCAGTATGAATGTGGGCGTCTACTCAGACTTCCCTGTTTCTGCATTAATGCTCATCAAAATATTTGTGTGAAACCTTAGTGACTTCACTTAAAATTTTTACTTGAAAATTAAGATTCCGAAGAAATAAGTATATAATTATTCACCTATTCAAATAATCTTTTGTAGAGCAGTTGAATAAAAATTGTCTTTCTTTTGTAATAAACTTATGTTGTTCTGTTGAGAGGTAAAATATAGGCACAAAATAGTAAATTCCCATGTGAAAATGTGGCCCATGTTTTAGAAACATCAAATTTTAAAAAATACAACAATATTTTAATGAAAATTAATTTTATAATAAATAGTTGCAGTAAAATTGCAATACAATCACAGAGTTTTTAGACTTCTTTCAAAGCATGGTATTGTTTTTGTAACTGTTAATAGCTCTTCACTCCATGAGCAGCATTTTTCATACTCATGACGTTTTACTATTACCTCCAAGATATCAAAGCTCAGTTTTCAAGTCTTGACCTTCTACAGTTGATGTAGGAAGATGGTAAGATAATTCTTCATACAAGTGGAAAGATTTCTATTCCAAACTCATATAAACTCATACTACTTCATGCAAACTGATTTTCTCAACCACTCCCTATCACAAATCATTAATAAAGAAGGACAGATAAACATATACTCTCTTCATTTTTTTTCCAAAATGCATTCCTATGCAGAGGTTTTTAACTAACTTCCCATTGAGTCCTTTAAAAAAAAAAAAATTGAATCTAATTTTTAAGTAACATTTAATAATTTGGGGATTATGTCTAATTAAGATACCTGAATTACCTTAGAAATTCAGAGATTCTCTCTACATTGAATATGGATTTTCAAATGTAAACAATTGGCTGGGCCTAAGTACTAGTTTCCTCTGTAATCTCAATGGGAGGCATGAACTGTACAGTCCCTACCACCGACAACACATAGGCATATATCGTACACGCCCGTGGTGGCTTCATTGTATAGACATTTGGCTAACCTAGGAATTTGACCATTCTAGTTGTAGTCATGCTTCCCCCTTTCCCAACTGGAAGAAATTTTCCATTCTCCAGACATTTAAATTTCACAGCTTTCTACATTTTGGTATACACTTGAATATACAATTCTTCATCCTTTTTCCTCATTTTCAATGCTAAATATAAGGCAGAATAAGTATTTTTGTTTCATATTTATGGAGAACATACTGAGAGTTACATAAAAGAGTTACTTTTCCTTTCTTTTTTTTTGTTCTCTTATTTTTTCAATGTAGAGTATAGTGAGATTATTACTTGAAATTAAAGTTATCAGATGAAATTTTACATGAATATTTAATCTTCATATGAAGGTCAAATAACATTAAAATCTTTATGCATGACTTTCATAATATACTGATATCTCTGTTTTCAATTTTTTAGTAAATTTAAAATATTAACAATATCCACAGAAAGAAATCTCTAACAATTATTTTAAAATTTAATAGTAATCCAAGGTACTTGATTCCCGTTATCATTACAGTACTGTTTTTGGAAAGAGTATTTTAATGAGATGCTAATGGAAAATACTGCTCCCTCCTTTTAAACCTGACCCACATTTCCCTATGCTCAGATAAAGAGCTACTGTAAAAATTTAAGTAACTTGACTGAAAACAGAATAAGTAAACTTAAAAAAAAAAAAGTTCTGCAAATGTGTTACTGATAAATTGCAGTAAAATAAAACATATTTCAAGATTATTGTCTTGAATTTTTATGGAATATTTATTTTCAGATTTAACTTAAGATACTTGATGTAATATCTGATGAGGTTTTTTAACCTAATCAAATCTCTAAAATCTTTGGGAAAGTGATATACATTCAATGTCTATTTTATTTAACACTGCAGCTATTGAATCAACCTCACAATTGTATTAATGTCAAATATATCCAGATGGATCAGAAAAAAATTTAAAAATTAAAAATATTTAAAAGTAATAGTCCTAATGTTCTTGATTGAAATATATTTATAAAGATACAATTTGCATTTGACTTCCTTCTCCTGTATATATTTACAGGACACTACTTTAGTAACTTTGTACTTTCTAAACTAACTAAATTAGAACGTCATAAGGGTGGAATAAGAAATATGATTTAAGTAACCAATTGATATTTTTAATCTTGTGCTTCTTCCAAAGAGGGATTGAGAGCTTCAATATGCAAAAAGGAGAGCAAGCAAAAGAGGAAGAAAAAAAAAAAGGGTGAGTAGGCAATGAGGCAAGTGGTTACATTCTTGTGAGGCTGTGAATAGCGTTCCTTAAATCTATGTTTTACATATGAAAAGAAAGGAGTGGGAGAAACAGTCAACTATGCATTCATCTCACACTCAGTAATCTACTTTTTACATGCAATAAAGCATTTGAAAGTACAGCTCTGACTGGGCACAGTGGCACTCATCTGTAATCTCAGCACTTTGAGAGCCGAAGGGAGGAGGGTCAATTGAGCTTGGAAATTTGAGACCTGCCTGGGCAATAACATGAGACTTCACCTCTACAAAAAACAAACACTTTAGCCAGGTATCGGGGGCATCTCTGTGGTCCCAGCTACTAAGAAGACTGAGGTGGGAGAATGGCTTGAGCCTGGTAGGTCGAGGCTGCAAAGAAGGATGATCATGCCATTTCACTCCAGCTTGGCAACAGTGTGAGACCCTGTCTTAAAAAATCAAAAGTAAAATAAATAAAAATAAATTTTAAAAAATTACAGCTCTCTGGGAACAAAAGGAAGATAGTTTTTTGCATGACTCAGTTCCCAATCTTAATTTTCTCTTCGGCATAGGCAGTTTGATGTCTCAAGCTTTTATTTTTATTTCATACTTCCCTCTATTCTTAAAAATCTTTCAGAAGAAGCATTGTAAAAGAAAATGAGTCTCTGGTCACAGGTTTGGTCTGAATCTTCATCACCAGGATGGTTTATTCCTAGAAGGTTAGGTCCCATGTGGCTAGGAAGGCTCATTTCTAACAAGTCATGTCTCAGTGGGATAGTCAAATGCCTAAGCAGATAAAAGGGGATCTCCAGAGAAACTCCGACATGCTCCACAAGTGTTTACATCAGATGCATTTGTACAGACAAGGGAACCTGCCCAGGGCCTTGTCTGAGCATGCTCAGGTGTGCACTGGGGGAACAGGGTGGAGCCATAGGCAGGGGAAGGAGCCTGGCCTCTTCAGTTCCTTTGTGATGGCCTGGGATTCAATCTCGCAGGTAACAGGGGAAGGGGCGGGGGGCTGTTAGCAGGACTGCATCTCACCTTGTTAAGGTTTTTGTTTGTTTTTCTTTTTTTTTTCCCCCGTTTTTGCCCAATAAAATCCTGCTCTACTCACCTTCAGTGTTTCCATGTTTCTACATTTTCCTGATCGTGTGAAAATTACCCAGTTTTTGCTGAACTAAGGGGCAAAATTCTGCAACATTTTGGCACCCAGACTTGGGGCTTGAGGAAGAATGAGTAAGGTGTGAACCGAAAAGTCTTCTTCATTTTTGCTTCTAAGCCTTTTTGTCCTCAGACTTTTTCTGAGGGTAGAAGAAATTGTGCCTCCTTTCTGCCCCGACCCCCATCGCTTTCAGGGGTTGGGAATGTCAACATTTTCTTTCTTTTTTGGGGATGGACAGTCAAAGAGCGGCTCCCTCTCCTTCCAGCTGAGGCTGGGCTTCACGGCTCAAGGATACCCAATAACTGGCCTGCCTTCCCCACCACACATCCCTGGAATCTTCCCCTCCTCCAGTCAAGGAGTCCAGCTCCTTCTGACAGCTATTAAGTTTCTCTCCCAGTGGGAAGAACCCATTTGCATGAGAATAAGAGGTTCTGTGAAACCCCATCTCTACTAAAAATACAAAAAATTAGCCAGGCGTGCTGGCGGGCACCTGTGGTCCCAAATACTCAGGAGGCTGAGGCAGGAGAATGGCATGAACCTAGGAGGCAGAGCTTGCAGTGAGACAAGATAGCACCACTGCACTCTAGCCTGGGTGACAGAGCAAGACTCCGTCTCAAAAAAAAAAAAAAAAAAAGAATAAGAGGTTCTTCCCCAGACTCAACCCTCCACCTTAAACTTTTTTTTCCTTTTCCCTACCCTGTCAACAGTTAACACAGTCCTGCACTTTGAACTTTTTTTCTTTTCTCCACCAGTGTAACGGGAAGTCAGGGACCCCAAATGGAGGGAACAGCTGGAGTCATGGCAGAGGAACATAAACTGTGAAGATTTCATCTTAATATGTACATTTATCAGTTCTCAAATAATACTTTCATAATTTCTTATGCCTGTCTTTAATTTCTTAATCATGTTATCTTCATAAGCTGAGGATGTACATCGCCTCAGAAGCATTGTGATCATTGTGTTAACTGTACAAATTGATTGTAAAACATGTGTGTTTGAACAATATGAAATCAGTGCACCTTGTACCTTGAAAAAGAACAGAATAATAGCGATTTTTATGGAACAAGGGAAGACAACCATAAGGTCTGACTGCCTCCAGGTTCAGGCAAAAAGACCTATATTTTTCTTCTTCAAGAAAGCCTATAAATGGACATGCAAGTAGGAAACATATTGCTAACTTCTTTTCTTAGCAAAGAATATTAATATTAAAACCCTGGGAAAAGAATGCTTTCCTGGAGAGAGGTCTATAAACGGCCGCTCTAGGAATGTCTGTTTTGTTCAGTTGAGATAAAGACTGAGATAAGCCCTGGTCTCCTGCAGAACCCTCAGGTTTACTAGGGTGGGGAAAAACTCCACCCTGGTAAATTTGTGGTCAGACTGGTTCTCTAATCTCAAACACTGTTTTCTGTTGTTTGAGATGTTTATCAAGACAATACGTGATTGGTCTGGGAGCCAAGATGGCCAAATAGGAACAGCTCCGGTCTAAAGCTCCCAGCATGAGCGACGCAGAAGACGGGTGATTTCTGCATTTCCATCTGAGGTACCGGGTTCATCTCACTAGGGAGTGCCAGACAGTGGGCGCACATCAGTGGGTGCACGCACCGTGCGTGAGCCGAAGAAGGGTGAGGCATTGCCTCACTCGGGAAGTGCAAGGGGATAGGGAGTTCCCTTTCCTAGTCAAAGAAAGGGGTGACAGATGGCACCTGGAAAATCGGGCCACTCCCAACCGAATACTGCGCTTTTCCGATGGGCTTAAAAAACGGCGCACCAGAAGATTATATCCTGCACGTGGCTCAGAGGGTCATATGCCCACGGAGTCTCACTGATTGCTAGCACAGCAGTCTGAGATCAAACTGCAAGGCAGCAGCGAGGCTGGGGGAGGGGCGTTCGCCATTGCCCAGGCTTGCTTAGGTAAACAAAGCAGCCAGGTAGCTCGAACTGGGTGGAGCCCACCACAGCTTAAGGAGGCCTGCCTGCCTCTGTAGGCTCCACCTCCCGGGGCAGGACACAGACAAACAAAAAGACAGCAGTAACCACTGCAGACTTAAATGTCCCTGTCTGACAGCTTTGAAGAGAGCAGTGGTTCTCCCAGTACGCAGCTGGAGATCTGAGAACGGGCAGACTGCCTCCTCAAGTGGGTCCCTGACCCCTGACCCCCGAGCAGCCTAACTGGGAGGCACCCCTCAGCAGGGGCAGACTGACACCTCACACGGCTGGGTACTCCAACAGACCTGCAGCTGAGGGTCCTGTCTGTTAGAAGGAAAACTAACAAACAGAAAGGACATCCACACCAAAAACCCATCTGTACATCACCATCATCAAAGACCAAAAGTAGATAAAACCACAAAGATGGGGAAAAAACAGAGCAGAAAAACTGGAAACTCTAAAAAGCGAGCACCTCTCCTCCTCCAAAGGAACGCAGTTCCTCACCAGCAACGGAACAAAGCCGGACAGTGAAGGACTTTGATGAGCTGAGAGAAGAAGGCTTCAGATGATGAAATTACTCCAAGCTATGGGAGGACATTCAAACCAAAGGCAAAGAAGTTGAAAACTTTGAAAAAAATTTAGAAGAATGTATAACTAGAATAACCAATACAGAGAAGTGCTTAAAGGAGCTGATGGAGCTGAAAACCAAGGCTCGAGAACTACACGAAGAATGCAGAAGACTCAGGAGCTGATGCGATCAACTGGAAGAAAGGGTATCAGCGATGGAAGATGAAATGAATGAAATGAAGCGAGAAGGGCAGTTTAGAGAAAAAAGAATAAAAAGAAATGAGCAAAGCCTCCAAGAAATATGGGACTATGTGAAAAGACCAAATCTATGTATGATTGGTGTACCTGAAAGTGACGGGGAGAATGGAACCAAGTTGGAAAACACTCTGCAGGATATTATCCAGGAGAACTTCCCCAATCTAGCAAGGCAGGCCAACATTCAGATTCAGGAAATACAGAGAACGCCACAAAGATACTCCTCGAGAAGAGCAACTCCAAGACACATAATTGTCAGATTCACCAAAGTTGAAATGAGGTAAAAAATGTTAAGGGCAGCCAGAGAGAAAGGTCGGGTTACCCTCAAAGGGAAGCCCATCAGACTAACAGCGGATCTCTCGGCAGAAACTCTGCAAGCCAGAAGACAGTGGGGGCCAATAGTCAACATTCTTAAAGAAAAGAATTTTCAACCCAGAATTTCATATCCAGCCAAAATAAGCTTCATAAGTGAAGGAGAAATGAAATGCTTTACAGACAAGCAAATGCTGAGAGATTTTGTCACCACCAGGCCTGCCCTAAAAGAGCTCCTGAAGGAAGTGCTAAACATGGAAAGGAACAACCAGTACCAGCCAATGCAAAATCATGCCAAAATGTAAAGACCATCGAGACTAGGAAGAAACTGCATGAACTAACGAGCAAAATAACCAGCTAACATCATAATGACAGGATCAAATTCACACATAACAATATAAACTTTAAATGTAAATGGACTAAATGCTCCAATTAAAAGACACAGACTGTCAAATGGGATAAAGAGTCAAGATCCATCAGTCTGCTGTATTCAGAAAACCCATCTCATGTGCAGAGACACACATAGGCTCAAAATAAAAGGATGGAGGAAGATCTACCAAGCAAATGGAAAACAAAAAAAGGCAGGGGTTGCAATCCTAGTCTCTGATAAAAGAGACTTTTAACCAACAAAGATCAAAAGAGACAAAGAAGGCCATTACATAATGGTAAAGGGATCAATTCAACAAGAAGATGTAACTATCCTAAATATATATGCACCCAATACAGGAGCACCCAGATTCATAAAGCAAGTCCTGAGTGACCTACAAAGAGACTTAGACTCCCACACAATAATAATGGGAGACTTTAACACCCCACTGTCAACATTAGACAGATCAACGAGACAGAAAGTTAACAAGGATACCCAGGAATTGAACTCAGCTCTGCACCAAGCGGACCTAAAAGATATCTACAGAACTCTCCACCCCAAATCAAGAGAATATACATTTTTTTCAGCACCACACCACACCTTTTCCAAAATTGACCACATACTTGGAAGTAAAGCACTCCTCAGCAAATGTAAAAGAACAGAAATTATAACAAACTATCTCTCAGACCACAGTGCAATCAAACTAGAACTCAGGATTAAGAATCTCACTCAAAACCACTCAACTACATGGAAACTGAACAACCTGCTCCTGAATGACTACTGGGTACATAAGGAAATGAAGGCAGAAATAAAGATATTCTTTGAAACCAATGAGAACAAAGACACAACATACCAGAATCTCTGGGACGCATTCAAAGCAGTGTGTAGAGGGAAATTTATAGCACTAAAGGCCCACAAGAGAAAGCAGGAAAGATCCAAAATTGACACCATAACATCACAATTAAAAGAACTAGAAAAGCAAGAGGAAACACATTCAAAAGCTAGCAGAAGGCAAGAAATAACTAAAATCAGAGCAGAACTGAAGGAAATAGGGACACAAAAAACCCTTCAAAAAATTAATAAATCCAGGAGCTGGTTTTCTGAAAGGATCAACAAAATTGATAAACCACTAGCAAGGTTAATAAAGAAGAAAAGAGAGAAGAATCAAATAGACCCAATAAAAAATGATAAAGGGGATATCACCACCAATCTCACAGAAATACACACTACCATCAGAGAATACTACAAACACCTCTACGCAAATAAACTGGAAAATCTAGAAGAAATGGAGAAATTCCTCGACACATACACTCTCCCAATACTAAACCAGGAAGAAGTTGAATCTCTGAATAGACCAATAACAGGATCTGAAATTGTGGCAATAATCAATAGCTTACCAACCAAAAAGAGTGCAGGACCAGATGGATTCACAGCCGAATTCTACCAGACGTACAAGGAGGAACTGGTACCATTCCTTCTGAAACTATTCCAATCAATAGAAAAAGAGGGAATACTCCCTAACTCATTTTATGATGCCAGCATCATCCTGATACCAAAGCCAGGCAGAGACACAACAAAAAAAAGAGAATTTTAGACCAATATCCTTGATGAACATTGATGCAAAAATCCTCAATGAAATACTGGCAAACCGAATCCAGCAGCACATCAAAAAGCTTATCCACCATGATCAAGTGGGCTTCATCCCTGGGATGCAAGACTGGTTCAATATACGCAAATCAATGAATGTAATCCAGCATATAAACAGAACCAAAGACAAAAACCACATGATTGTCTCAATAGATGCAGAAAAGGCCTTTGACAAAATTCAACAACCCTTCATGCTAAAAACTCTCAATAAATTAGGTATTGATGGGACGTATTTCAAAATAATAAGAGCTATATATGACAAACCCACAGCCAATATCATACTGAATGGGCAAAAACTGGAAGCATTCCCTTTGAAAACTGGCACAAGACAGGGATGCCCTCTCTCACCACTCCTATTCAACATAGTGTTGGAAGTTCTGGCCAGGGCAATTAGGCAGGAGAAGGAAATAAAGGGTATTCAATTAGGGAAAGAGGAAGTCAAATTGTCCCTGTTTGCAGACGACATGATTGTATATCTAGAAAACCCCATTGTCTCAGCCCAAAATCTCCTTAAGCTGATAAGCAACTTCAGCAAAGTCTCAGGATACAAAATCAATGTACAAAAATCACAAGCATTCTTATACACCAACAACAGACAAACAGAGAGCCAAATCATGAGTGAACTCCCATTCACAATTGCTTCAAAGAGAATAAAATACCTAGGAATCCAACTTACAAGGGATGTGAAGGACCTCTTCAAGGAGAACTACAAACCACTGCTCAAGGAAATAAAAGAGGATACAAACAAATGGAAGAACATTCCATGCTCATGGGTAGGAAGAATCAATATCATGAAAATGGCCATACTGCCCAAGATAATTTACAGATTCAATGCTATCCCCATCAAGCTACCAATGACTTTCTTCTCAGAATTGGAAAAAACTACTTTAAAGTTCATATGGAACCAAAAAAGAGCCTACATTGCCCAGTCAATCCTAAGCCAAAAGAACAAAGCTGGAGGCATCACACTACCTGACTTCAAACTATACTACAAGGCTACAGTAACCAAAACAGCATGGTACTGGTACCAAAACAGAGATATAAATCAATGGAACAGAACAGAGCCCTCAGAAATAACGCCGCATATCTACAACTATCTGATCTTTGACAAACCTGAGAAAAACAAGCAATGGGGAAAGGATTCCCTATTTAATAAATGGTGCTGGGAAAACTGGCTAGCCATATGTAGAAAGCTGAAACTGGATCCCTTCCTTACACCTTATACAAAAATTAATTCAAGATGGATTGAAGACTTAAACGTTAGACCTAAAACCATAAATACCCTAGAAGAAAACCTAGGCATTACCATTCAGGACATAGGCATGGGCAAGGACTTCATGTCTAAAACACCAAAAGCAATGGCAACAAAAGCCAAAATTGACAAATGGGATCTAATTAAACTAAAGAGCTTCTGCACAGCAAAAGAACCTACCATCAGAGTGAACAGGCAACCTACAAAATGGGAGAAAATTTCGCAACCTACTCATCTGACAAAGGACTAATATCCAGAATCTACAATGAACTCAAACAAATTTACAAGAAAAAAACAAACAACCCCATCAAAAAGTGGGCAAAGGATATGAACAGACACTTCTCAAAAGAAGACATTTATGCAGCCAAAAAACACATGAAAAAATGCTCACCATCACTTGCCATCAGAGAAATGCAAATCAAAACCACAATGAGATACCATCTCACACCAGTTAGAATGGCAATCATTAAAAAGTCAGGAAACAACAGGTGCTGGAGAGGATGTGGAGAAATAGGAACATTTTTACACTGTTGGTGGGACTGTAAACTAGTTCAACCACTGTGGAAGACAGTGTGGGGATTCCTCAAGGACCTAGAACTAGAAATACCATTTGACCCAGCCATCCCATTACTGGGTTTATACCCAAAGTATTATAAATCATGCTGCTATAAAGACACACGCACACGTATGTTTATTGCGGCATTATTCACAATAGCAAAGACTTGGAACCAAAGGGAATGTGTGTGTGTGTGTGTGTGTGTGTGTGTGTGTGTGTGTGTGTGTGTTTGCCATTATTTCTCCCAAATTTTATGTTGTCTAGCTCCAGTGTTCAGGGCTTTGAGAAAAGCACAGTTTTAATTTCTAGTGATGGGATTTAAAAAAATGAAAAGTCAGAAAACTTGAATTAAAAAAATGAAAACATTGGTTTGAAAACTTGTAGCCAGGGAAGAATTCAGGATCCAGTCTAGATAAATTGTAGACAAATAATAAAAACTGAAAATCAATGGACAAGGTTAGAATCTAATAGCAGGTGTTATAGTTTCTTTTGAAATCTAATTTTTCATTCTCTCATCCCCCATTTGTACCAAAGACAAATCACAGTAAGACCAATTTATTTATACAATAAGTTTTAGTCTTGTTATACTTGGCCTGATTATTTGCATAAAGTGAAGCAAGAATAATTATTGACCAATGGACTCCTTTTGAATTGAATTTGCTGAAGCTTTTTCATAAAGAATCTCTGATTAGACTTTTAAAGGCCTCTTGAGCTCAGCCAAAGGTTTATCTGTGTCTGCAAATACTTGTATGATTTGGGTGCATTCCTTTTTACTCAAGGTTCCCAAATAACTTGAGGTTTCTGGGCCTGCTGGATAGTGGCATTCTTTACTTACCACAGATCAGGAATTCTGTAAAGAAACTGAATAGACAAAGTATGAAGCCAGCCTTTCCAAGGGGATTTTATTAGCTCTATACAGTTAATTTCAATTCCTCAAAGCAGTCTATTTATATTTGAAAATATGCCATTCCAGTTAAGGCCTTGGTAAAATAACCAGTGTCTCCAACTGTGTCCAATTACAAGAGAAAACAGATTCTTATAGAAATTATGCAAAAAAACTATATTGTCATAAATTAAGAATACTTATAAATTGTTTCCAAAATCTGGCAAAATCAGGTAGTGAGAAATGTTTTAAATTTTGCTCAGAAGAGTATACTTTACTGAATTGTTTAAAAGCTGTTAAATAGCTTAATAGAAAAAAGTTTTCTTGACTCTGAAAAACAAGATGAAAAGAATCAGCCATGTTTCAAACAAAAAACAGTCATAAAAATTATGTCATTCCTCTATTCAGTCCATAGCAATTAATTCATTCCATTTGGTATTGGGGTTAGTAATCTTGTGAACACATCAGCTCTTCAACAAGACACTTGGAAGTTTTATTTTTATTTATTTTTTTCTCTAGTCCAATGACACAATCTCCAAGGTTATCAGAAACCTGCATGTGAGAGCACCTGTCAGAGTCCTTTCAGTGATCTTTCCTAATGAAGCATGTTTTAGCTAACACCTGATTGTAAACTGCTTTTTGAGAAGGATCAAAGTAAAACAATAACTGCCTGTGGTTGACAAAAGTCTTAAGATAGCCATGGTCAAAGACACAATTGACAAAAAATTGATAATTTCTGTGGCATACAAGTTAACATAATAATCATAATTATTATTAATATTATATACTAAAACATTAGAATTATAGAAATTTCATACTATTTTGGAACACATATCAATACCACATTTATAAAAATAGAGCCTAAAGAAAGTTAACCATCACTTCATATTGGACAGTACTTCCTATGTGATTTTATTATATCAACTAAGGTGAATATGTCTCTTTTTGAACTTCAGGGGATTGTATATCTAAAAATAAGACCTAATGAAGATGGCACAAGGCCAAGGGAATCTTTTTTTCTCTCCCGTTTTTTTTCCCTCAGTTTACCAAAAAAAGAGAGATTTTACTATTTCTTAATATTACATAAAAATCTTATTCAAAAGAGAAAATCAAATTTTACCTTTGCATAGTGTCTACTATTAATGCTAAAGCTAAATTTTAATAAAATCCTACCTTCTCTTTAATAAAAACTATATCTGCATGTCTTTTTACAACGCTTTTACTAAAAGCACATCCTACTTTTTAAAAATATTTTCTGTATAGAATTGTTTCTCTTATATCAAGTAGGTTTTTTTTTGTTTTGTTTGTTTTGTTTAAGACAGGGTCTCACTCTCACTCAGGCTAGAATACAGTGGCATGATCTAGGCTCACTGCAACCCTTACTGCCTGGGCTCAAGCGATTCTTCCACCTCAGCCTCCCAAGTAGCTGGAACTACAGGTGCACACCACACCCAGCTGCTTTTTGTAGTTTTTGTAGAGGCAGAGTTTTTCCATGTTGCCCAAGCTGATCTGGAACTCCTGACATCAAGCAATCTGCCTACCTCGGCCTCCCAAAGGGCTGGGACTACGGGCATGAACCAGTGCAGTGGACTAGTAGTTCTAAATATAAATATTAATTATTATAGTAACACTTAGTAACCCTTATTTTTAGAAAAAAAATCTTTAAACAAGCAATTTTAATTATATATCAGATGTAAGGTCCAGAACAAAGGAAAATCCCTGAATTTAGGCCTCATCATGACCCTGAGAGGCTCAAATCTAAAAAGTTTATAGACAAGTTAAGCAAGTATCAAAAGTACTACAGAAGCAAACATTGATGTCTTAAAATATTTATCAGAGGGAGCATCTGACCAATAAACCAATGGACTCATACAAAATGTCAAAATTAAGTTTGAAGATGTTTCTGTTTTATTACAACAATAATTTTGAAGTGTCTTTGTTTATGAAAGATTACTAAATTAGGTGAACTACAACATTTGAGTTGAAGTTTCTGTTTTCGATAAAATATTTAACTGCTAGCTTTTAAAGCCTATTAATAAGTTATTTTATTTATCATGGTAGTGAAACATCACATAAACATGACACGTATAAAGACATAGAATAAAGACACAGAAACAGATCTTACAGATTATAAGATTCTTCATTTACCAATTCTCAAAGTTTCTCTCCCCACTTTAGTCTATCAGTCTTTTCCAATTACCTGTTTTATTGCCCTAGGCAATTGTTAGCTAGGCAACCCTAAATTTGCATTTTGAAAGGGATAACTCTTAGGTGAAACTTAATAGAAAAGTTTCATCTAAAAATACAGAGATAGAGAATTTAAGCTTTCCTTTTTTAAGAAGTTTGGGTGTGTTAGAGAAAGATTAAAAAAATAGAAAGGTAACCAAAAATTATACAAATTTATTATAGGATTTTACAAGGAGACCAATTTTATTCAGATAAGTGCTTTTAATTTAGTCTATCTTTTAACTAGACCATTGATATCAGAGTGGAGCTCATACTGAAACTTGTGTCAGAGGAGTTCAAAACAGAGACACTCCACCTTGAGTGAGGGCTATGAAAATGAGGCTGGGACTTGCTGGGCTGCATTCCCAGAAAGTTAGGTATTCATAGCCTCTAGATGTTTATGGTTAAGGACCCAAATAAATAATGTTCACTAAACAGACCCAGTCTTAGGAGTGTCCAGATACCCTGACATCTGGGGAACAAAGGCATTCCTAATTTTGCTTTAAAGATAATAATATTGATTCTTGCAAAGTATAGTAATTAAGAAAATTAATCCTTCATCACAAACGCTTGTAGCAGAGCACATCTCTCCATATATACAAGCATTGTACCTAGGATGGACACGTTCCTCCTCTTTCTTTTGGGATCATCCTACTCTGTCTATGGAGTAGTTGTACTTCCCCACTTTATTTTCTTAATAAACTAGCTTTTGCTTTGCACTGCAGACTCGCCCTGAATTTTTTCTTGTGTGAGATCCAAGAACCCTCTCTTGGGGTCTGGTTCGGGATCCCTTTCCTGTAACACTTGAGTTCTCAAAATAATAAATGCCATGAAGACTGGGCCACACAACATTTTCACAGTTTATTTAGCTACAAAGACATTCCCTGGGGCTGGTGGGAAACCCAACACCAATCAGCCTACTCTGTGATCAGCCTACTCTCCACTCATTATACACACCAAAGTCAATTTTTTTGCAATGGAAAGTAATTTCTAGTGCCCTCTCCCCGTCACCCCCGACAAAGCTAAAAAGATTAGGCAATGCAATGCAAAAAAGAAGAGAGTTTTAGATCTGAGAGGACACTGTCCATTTGTAACCTTTGAGATTCCTTGAGGTAGAAACAGAAATTTCTTCCAAGAAGGAGTCTGTGATGCCTTCTGTACTTTTTCTTTAGGGATTTCAGGCTGTTAGAATATTTGTTGTTCCCAAATGTGGCAGAGAGAGTAGCAAATGGAAAGAGGGGCCAATAGAAATAAATAAGAAAACAGTGAGAGCACGTGTGGCTAACAGGGATTTAAAAAGAAATAAATTTAGTTTTAGAGACACAGAGAGAGAGAGTATAAGGCCTCTGCTCTCTCTCTCTAAACATTTCAATAAAGTTGATATTTAGACTATGTAGTAGCCTAAATATCAATTTTTATGAAGCCAACTTTTGAGTATAGAGCTCTTAAAAAAGTACTTTCAAATCTCTTATTAGATTTTTGCTGGGACAAAGACCATTGAAAGATTACTAAAGTTTTGTGAGCTAAAATATATTTGAGTTGAAGTTTCTATGTTTCTGTTAAAATATTTAATTGCTAACTTTTAAAGCCAATTAAGAATCAAACCCATGCCATGAAAGTGAAAGTGCAGAATTTTAACTATTAAGTCATAAAGTGGAGTGGCCTTTGTGTTCCCTAATTAGGTAGCAAACCTAAGCCATGACAGAAATTTTAATTACCAGAGCCATTTTAGGTCAGATTTTTGCTCTTAATTTAGTCAAGAGAATTTTTAAGGCTAGCCATTGCATTATTGTGTGTCCTTTTAAAATGTGCTATTTTCATTAATTGTTTAGAATAAGAGATCTCTAAAATCTTTAAATTAATAGCACAGAGAGAAAGGGTAGGAAGGTCGTCTGGTTATGTAAATAAAACTCCTCAGACAGTCAAATTCTTTATCTTTCTTAATCAGCCAGGGTTTTTTTAGGTGGAACTTGACTTTCTGCAGCTGCAAGGTTTCCAGAAGATATCAGAGGGGCCAAAAGTTGGTCAAATCTAACAGAAGTGAACTAAACCAAAAAAGGAAAAGGAATGATCATGCAATTTACATATGGTCAATGTCAGGCCTCTGAGCCCAAGCCAAGCCATCACATCCCATGACTTGCACGTATATGCCCAGATAGCCTGAAGTAACTGAAGAATCACAAAAGAAGTGAAAAGGCCCTGCCCCGCCTTAACTGATGACATTCCACCATTGTGATTTGTACCTGCCCCACCTTAACTGAGTGATTAACCCTGTGAATTTCCTTCTCCTGGCTCAGAAGCTCCCCCACTGAGCACCTTGTGACCCCCGCCCCTGCCCACCAGAGAACAACCCCCTTTGACTGTAATTTTCCATTACCTTCCCAAATCCTATAAAATGGCCCCTCCCCTATCTCCCTTCATTGACTCTCTTTTCGGACTCAGCCCACCTGCACCCAGGTGAGATAAACAGCTTTATTGTTCACACAAAGCCTGTTTGGTGGTCTCTCCACACGGATGCGCATGAAATTTGGTGCCGGGACTCAGATCGGGGGACCTCCCTTGGGAGATCAATCCCCCATCCTCCTGCTCTTTGCTCCCTGAGAAAGATCCACTTACGACCTCAGGTCCTCAGACTGACCAGCCCAAGAAACATCTCACCAATTTCAAATCCGGTAAGCGGCCTCTTTTTACTCTCTTCTCCAACCTCCCTCACTATCCCTCAACCTCTTTCTCCTTTCAGTCTTGGCACCACTCTTCAATCTCTCTCTTCTCTTAATTTCAATTCCTTTCATTTTCTGGTAGAGATAAAGGAGACACATTTTATCCATGGACCCAAAACTCCGGCGCCGGTCACGGACTGGGAAGGCAGCCTTCCCTTGGTGTTTAATTATTTCAGGGACGCCTCTCTGATTATTCACCCACGTTTCAAAGGTGTCAGACCACGCAGGGATGCCTGCCTTGGTCCTTCACCCTTAGCGGCAAGTCCTGCTTTTCTGGGGAAGGGGCAAGTACCCCAACCCCTTCTCTCCTTGTCTCTACCCTTTCTCTGCTTTTCTGGGGAAGGGGCAAGTACCCAAACCCCTTCTCTCTGTGTCTCTACCTCTTCTCTGCTTTTCTGGGGGAGGGGCAAGTACCCCTCAACCCCTTCTCCTTCACCCTTAGCGGCAAGTCCTGCTCTTCTGGGGGAGGGGCAATTACCCCTCAACCCCTTCTCCTTCACCCTTAGCTGCAAGTTCCGCTTTTCTAGGAGGCAAGAACACCCAATCCCTTATTTCTGAACCCTGACCTCTTATCTCTGTGCCCCAATCCCTTATTTCTGCACCCTAACCTCTTATCTTTGTGCCCCAATCCCTTATTTCCATGCCCCAACCCTTTCTCTGCTTTTCTGGAGGGCAAGAAACCCCCACCCCTTCTCCGTGTCTCTACTCTTTTCTCTGGGCTTGCCTCCTTCACTATGGGCAAGCTTCCACCTTCCATTCCTCCTTCTTCTCCCTTAGCCCGTATTCTTAAGAACTTAAAACCTCTTCAACTCTCACCTGACCTAAAATCTAAGCATCTTATTTTCTTCTGCAATGCTGCTTGACCCCAATACAAACTCGACAGTAGTTCCAAATAGCCAGAAAATGGCACTTTCAATTTTTCCATCCTACAAGATCTAAATAATTCTTGTCGTAAAATGGGCAAATGGTCTGAGGTGCCTGACGTCCAAGCATTCTTTTACACATCAGTCCCTTCCTAGTCTCTGTGCCCAGTGCAATTCATCCCAAATCTTCCTTCTTTCCCTCCCACCTGTCCCCTCAGTCCCAACCCCAAGCTGAGTCTTTCTAATCTTCCTTTTCTACAGACCCATCTGACCTCTCCCCTCCTCGCCAGGCTGAGCTAGGTCCCAATTCTTCCTCAGGCTCCGCTCCTCCACCCTATAATCCCTTTATCACCTCCCCTCCTCACACCTGGTCCAGCTTACAGTTTCATTCCGTGACTAGCCCTACCCCACCTGCCCAGCAATTTACTCTTAAAAAGGTGGCTGGAGCCAAAGGCATAGTCAAGGTTGATGCTCCTTTTTCTTTATCCCAAATCAGAAGCGTTTAGGCTCTTTTTCATCAAATATAAAAACCCAGCCCAGTTCATGGCTCATTCAGCAGCAACCCTGAGACGTTTTACAGCCCTAGACCCTAAAATGTCAAAAGGTCATCTTATTCTCAATATACATTTTATTACCCAATCTGCTCCTGACATTAAATAAAACTCCAAAAATTGGAATCTGGCCCTCAAACCCCACAACAGGACTTAATTAACCTCACCTTCAAGGTGTACAATAATAGAAAAAAAAGTTGCAATTCCTTGCCTCCACTGTGAGACAAACCCCAGCCGTATCTCCAGCCCACAAGAACTTTCAAACGCCTGAACCGCAGCGGCCAGCAATTCCTCCAGAACCTCCTCCCCCAGGAGCTTGCTACAAGTGCCAGAAATCTGACCACCAGGCCAAGGAATGCCTGCAGCCCAGGATTCCTCCTAAGCCGTGTCCCATCTGTGCAGGACCCCATTGGAAATCAGACTGTTCAACTCACCTGGCAGCCACTCCCAGAGCCCCTCGAACTCTGGCCCAAGGCTCTCTGACTGACTCCTTCTTGGCTTAGCAGCTGAAGACTGACACTGCCCGATCGCCTCGGAAGCCCCGTAGACCATCACGGACGCTGAGCTTTAAGTAACTCTCACAGTGGAGGGTAAGTCCGTCCCCTTCTTAATCAATACGGAGGCTACCCACTCCACATTACCTTCTTTTCAAGGGCCTGTTTCCCTTGCCTCCATAACTGTTGTGGGTATTGACAGCCAGGCTTCTAAACCTCTTAAAACTCCCCAACTCTTGTGCCAACTTAGACAGTACTCTTTTAAGCACTCTTTTTTAGTTATCCCCACCTGCCCAGTTCCCTTATTAGGCCAAGATATTTTAACCAAATTATCTGCTTCCCTGACTATTCCTGGACTACAGCTGCATCTCATTGCTGCCCTTATTCCCAATCCAAAGCCTCCTTTGCGTCCTCCTCTTGTATTCCCCCACCTTAACCCACAAGTATAAGATACCTCTACTCCCTCCTTGGTGACCGATCATGCACCCCTTACCATCTCATTAAAACCTAATCACCCCTACCCCGCTCAATGCCAATATCCCACCCCACAGCATGCTTTGAAAGGATTAAAGCCTGTTATCACTCACCTGCTACAGCATGACCTTTTAAAGCCTATAAACTCTCCTTACAATTCCCCCATTTTACCTGTCCTGAAACCAGACAAGCCTTACAAGTTAGTTCAGGATCTGTGCCTTATTGACCAAATTGTTTTGCCTATCCACCCCATGGTGCCAAACCCATATACTCTCCTATCCTCAATACCTCCCTCCACAATCCATTATTCTGTTCTGGATCTCAAACATGTTTTCTTTACTATTCCTTTGCACCCGTCATCCCAGCCGCTCTTCGCTTTCACTTGGACTGACCCTGACACCCATCAGGCTCAGCAAATTACCTGGGCTGTACTGCCGCAAGACTTCACAGACAGACCCCATTACTTCAGTCAAGCCCAAATTTCATCCTCATCTGTTACCTATCTCGGCATAATTCTCATAAAAACACACATGCTCTCCCTGCTGATTGTGTCCGATTAATCTCCCAAACCTCAATCCCTTACAAAACAACTCCTTTCCTTCCTAGGCATGGTTAGTGTGGTCAAAATTCTTACACAAGATCCAGGACGGCACCCTGTAGCCTTTCTTTCCAAACAATTTGACCTTACTGTTTTAGCCTAGCCCTCATGTCTGCATGCAGCAGCTGCCACTGCTTTAATACTTTTAGAGGCCCTCAAAATCACAAACTATGCTCAGCTCACTCTCTACAGTTCTCATAACTTCCAAAATCTATTTTCTTTCTCATACCTGACGCATATACTTTCTGCGCCCTGGCTCCTTCAGCTGTACTCACTCTTTGTTAAGTCCCACAATTACCATTGTTCCTGGCCCGGACTTCAATCCAGCCTCCCACATTATTCCAGATACCACACCTGACCCTCATGACCACATCTCTCTGATCCACCTGATGTTCATCCCATTTCCCCACATTTCCTTCTTCCCTGTTTCTTACCCTGATCACACTTGATTTGTTGATGGCAGTTCCACCAGGCCTAATCACCACACACCAGTAAAGGCAGGCTATGCTGTAGTACAAGCCACTAGCCCACCTCTTAGAACCTTTCATTTCCTTTCCATCGTAGAAATCTATCCTCAAGGAAATAACTTCTCAGTGTTCCATCTGCTATTCTATCTGCTATTCTACTACTCCTCAAGGATTATTCAGGCCCCCTCCCTTCCCTACACATCAAGCTCGAGGATTTGCACCCGCCCAGGACTGGCAAATTAGCTTTACTCAACATGCCCTGAGTCACAAAAACTAAAATACCTCTTAGTCTAAGTAGACGCTTTCACTAGATAGGTAGAGGCCTTTCCTACAGGATCTGAGAAGGCCACCACAGTCATTTCTTCCCTTCTGTCAGACATAATTCCTCAGTTTAGCCTTCCCACCTCTATACAGTCTGATAACAGACCAGCCTTTATTAGTCAAATATTCAGTTACAGACTAATGGTCTATCAAAAACACACCTCACCAAGCTCAGCCACCAACTTAAAAAGGACTGGACAATACTTTTACCACTTTCCTTTCTCAGAAGTCAGACCTGTCCTCAGAATGCTACAAGGTACAGCCCATTTAAGCTCCTGTATAGCCAGACACCAGACCAACTTAGTCTGTGACCCCTATTCACCATTCTCAACTACTCATACATGCCCTGCTCTTGTTTACACTGCCAGTTTACACTGTTTCTCCAAGCCATCACAGCTGACATCTCCTCGTGCTATCCCCAAACTGCCACTCTTAACTCTTGAAGTAAATAAATAACCTTTGCTGGCAGGACTATGCTGAACCTCCTTAGGCGCTCTCTAATTAGATGTCCTAGGTCCTCCCAATTCTTAGTCCTTTTATACCTGTTTTTCTCCTTCTCTTATTCCATTTAGTTTTCCAATTCATACAAAACCATATCCAGGCCATCACCAATCATTCTATACGACACATGTTTCTTCTAACAACCCCACTATATCACCCCTTACCACAAGATCTCCCTTCAGCTTAATCTCTCCCACTCTAGGTTCCCACACCACTCCTAATCCTGCTTGAAGCAGCCCTGAGAAACATCGCCCATTCTCTCTCCATACCACCCCCCAAAAATTTTCGCTACCCCAACACTTCAACACTATTTTGTTTTATTTTTCTTATTAATATAAGAAGGCAGGAATGTCAGGCCTCTGAGCCCAAGCCAAGCCATCGCATCCCCTGTGACTTGCACGTATACACCCAGACGGCCTGAAGTAACTGAAGAATCACAAAAGAAGTGAAAAGGCCCTGCCCCGCCTTAACTGATGACATTCCACCATTGTGATTTGTTCCTGCCTCACCTTAACTGAGTGATTAACCCTGTGAATTTCCTTCTCCTGGCTCAGAAGCTCCCCCACTGAGCACCTTGTGACCCCTGCCCCTGCCCACCAGAGAACAACCCCCTTTGACTGTAATTTTCCATTACCTTCCCAAATCCTATAAAACCGCCCCACCCCTATCTCGCTTCGCTGACTCTCTTTTCTGACTCAGCCCACCTGCACCCAGGTGAAATAAACAGCTTTATTGCTCACACAAAGCCTGTTTGGTGGTCTCTTCACACGGACGCACATGAAAGTCAAGATCTCTCAGAAGTGATAGCCAGCTGACAGTAAACCTTGACTTTCGGCTATCCAATCCCAAAATAATGCCCCAAACCTGCTCCTTACCCCTAAATAAGGCCCAAGCTAAAGACTACTTTTCATCTTTAAAGACAAAGAAAACTCCCAGAAAAGGAGTTCTGCAGCAGAAAAAACTTCAGATCTCAACCAAAAAAATTTGGAAGATTAGTACTCTCTGGAGGGAGAAGCTCCTGGCCCTCAGCACACCATCCAGTCAGAATGATAAAGAACTCCACCTGGTACCAGGACCTGACAGGAAAATTACCTCAGACCAAGGGCCAAACTCCACTCTGAGAATCTCTTTGCAGTTACTAAAATGTAAACTAAAAGGTGACTGAGACAGATTTCAATTGATTAGAGGTTTATTTTGCCAAGATTAAGGATGCACTCAGGGGGAAAAAAAAAAACACAAAGTGCAGTAGAATCTCTAACCTGTGCTTTTTCCAAAGAGGGCTTGGAAACTTCAATGTGCAAAGGGAAAATAACAAGCAGTAAAGGAAGAAAAAAAAGGACAGAGGATAGGCAATGAGACAAGTGGTTACATTCCCATGAGGCTCTGATTAGTGCTCATTGAATCTACATTTTACATGTGAAAAGAAGGGTGTAGTGGGGAAGTCAATTATGCATTCCTCTAACTCTGTATGTTACAGACGATAAAGTAAGTATCTGAAATTATAGCTGTTAAAGAACAAAAGCAAGGTAGTTTTTTTGTACCCAAGCTTAAATTTCCCTTTAGCACAGTGAGTTTAGAGTCCCAAGATTTTATTTTTCTTTTATACCTTCAAAGGAACATACACAGTGCTTTATCTGTCTCTCTCTACATATATATAATAAATTAATATATATTATATATAAATTGAAATATTTATATATGGTTCATGCCTCTCATTTCAGCACTTCTGGAGGTGCGGGCAGGAGGATTGCTTGAGCCCAGGAGTTGGAGATCAGTCTGGACAACATAGCGATACACTATCTCTACAAAAAATTAAAACATTATCAAGTCATGGTGGCATGTGTCTGCAGTCTCAGCTACTTGGAGGCTGAGGTGGGAGGATCACTTGAGCTTAGCAGGTTGGGCCTACAGTGAGCCATGATCAAACCACTGCACTCCAGCCTAAGCAACAGAGCAAGATTCTGTCTTAAAATATATATGTGTGTGTGTGTGTGTGTGTGTGTGTATGTGTGTGTTTGAGTGTATTATGTTTCATACTAAAAATGTGAATGTGCCTTTTTTTTTTTTTACTTGAATATCTGTAGAGGTTGTGCTTTTGCAAGTGTGGCCCAGGACCTTAATTTGGGATTAAGGTATATAGAAAGATGTGAATTGCTGGTCATAATCAGATGGGCTCATTAGAGAAAGAGATGCTAGACTGTAGACCACTACAAATATCCCTTACTTTCTATTTTATATTTTAGGACTTGTTACAGGATTGCTGGATACATATATCTAGAGTCCCTTAAACACTATAGCATTCTCCTATGGCACACCTATTACCATCTCATCTCATTGTTACTTACATGTATCAGTTAGTATCTTTACGTATGTGAAAATAATGTTCACATTTTTTGTTTCTGATAATTAGATAAGAAAATGCTAATTATGCAACATAAAATTGATGATAACGTGTCATCATTAAGCTGAGAATTAAAAATGCGATAAAATTTAGAATTTAATAAAGCCCTGGTTGTAAAGTGAGATTGCCAAATAAGAATAAATGGCATCCAATTATAAGGTAACTTCTGGTAGAGACATCTACAACTTCTGTACTAATGGGTCATGAAATCAGAAATAATTTAGCTAAGTAGAGTCATCTGAATTTTAGTAATTAATAGAAGCAGCTAAGTGAAACTTGTTAGCTACTTATCTGTACTACACGGCAATGTAAAAACTAAAGTTTTGGGAGGCCGAGGCGGGCATATCACTTGAGGTCAGGAGTTTGAGACCAGCCTGCCCAACATGGTGAAACCTCATTTCTACTAAAAATACAAAAAATTAGCCAGGCGTGGTGGTGGGTGCCTGTAATTCCAGCTACTGGGGAGGCTGAGGCAGGAGAATTGCTTGAACCCGGGAGGTGGAGGTTGCAGTGAGCCAAGATCATGTCTCTGCACTTGGGGGACAAGAGCAAAACTCTGTCTCAAAAAAAAAAAGAAAAACAGAAACAAAAAACTAAAGTTTTTTACTTTTAAGCCATGCAGTTAGGTAGGCTTAGCTCATTCACATATGCAAAAAATTACTTATTGGCCATCGTTTCCTTGTTAATGTTCTAGGAACTGGGGAAACAGATTAACCACGCATAATGTCTTTGTTCTAATGGAGCTAGCATTGTTGTACAGAGTGAAAGAAACCAAATGAAAACAGTTTTGTAAATCAAATAATTTATATAGTAATAACTGCTCAAAACAAGTAAGCTACGCCTTATTATAGTGGTTGACAAAAATTATAAACAAGGTGGACAGGGAAGTTCCCTAAAGATGCAGCACTTAGTGAATATTTAAACATGCGGAAGCTGAAAGAAATGCAAATTCTGAGGGAAGGGAACTAAGTACTGTGAAAGCTCATTTATTTATTTCTTTTTTCTGCAGATGATTCTCAGACATTGTGTGTGTGTTTTCATTCACATGCATTTGCGCACATGTGCAGTGTGCCAGACACTGCTTACGACAGAGCAGATATGGCAATGAGCAAAATAAATAAAAGTTTCTACCTTACGGAGCTTACCTTCTAGTGGTGAGAAAATAATAAACAAGAAAAATAAATATCTAATATGTTACATGCTGATACATGTAAAGATAACAATAAAGCTGGTCAAGGGAGAGGGAGTCATGGGAGCGAGCAGGATTGCAATTTTAAAGGACAGCCCAGAAAGAGTGACATGAACCAACTTGTGAAGGATGTGAGAGTGCAACACACAATTCTAGGGGAAGGGCAGGACTCATAGGTATTAGTAACATCAACTAAAAATGCTCTACTGTGAAAGTTTGCCTGAAGAATTGAATGGACAGCCAGGAGGTCAATGAGCTAAAGCAGATTGGGGAGAGTGAGACTAGTAGTGAAAGAGGACAGACAGGTAATCAGGGATCCACCTTCTAAGCCTTGTAAGCCATTGTTAGGACTTTGGCTTTTTAAAATAAAATGTGAGTCCACTGGAGAGTCTTATGCAGAATAATTATATATTCAAATAAATTTAAAAAATTCAGTCAGGCTGCTGGCTGAGAACAGGCAGCCTAAAGGGAAACAAAGGCCAACTTGAAAAGGTGGGTTAGGCTATAGTCATTATCTAGGTAAAAAGATGTCAATCTTTGTCTTGGTAATAGTGATAGTGGTGAGAAGCGGCAGGATCTACATAAATATAGAAGGTCCAAAGGAAAATATTTCTTGGTTAGTTGATTTAAAATGTTAATTCAGGTATACAGTAACTTGAAACACATTTTTAAAATTATGGGATGCGGTTGTTCAGGAAAGCATTACAATTTGAAATCCAGAATTGTACTACTGATTATTTCTGTCTGCTAATTTTATTCCTTAGTTTATCCAATAATTTCTGTGCATTTAGTACATGTCAGATACTTTTGTAGGAGCCAAGTGCATAGTGTAAATCAAATAGGTTTTAAAAATAGTTGTTCAAAGGTTTTTAATCCCAGAGGATGTAAAAGCAGTGTAAAAGTCTGTAGACTTAATAACTGTTTGGAGATTAGAAAATATAACTACAAACTTAGGAAAAAGTTTAGAATTCTCATGGATTTATTTAAATATTACAGAGAAAGAATGACATGCTCATGGGCATAAATCATTTCCAGCTTCATTTATTCCTCTTTAAAATAAGCTATACCAAAAGGGCAGAAACTGAATAACTCGAAGATGTCCTAAGTTTGACTTTAAAGAAAGTCACAGAACATTGGACATGATCCAGTTAAAAATACTATGGAAATCTGAAAAAAAAAAAATGACTTTATTTCTACTCAAAAGCTTTACAGTCCTCTCCAACATGTGAGTTCATTGATCTCAGAATCCTTTATCAATGGGAGAAAATTTCGCACCTGTCAAGACTGAATCTAAAACCTTTTTAAATCCATGAAAAAAATCAAGTTTGCTCTTTTCTTTCCTGCAGTTTTAAGGTCAGAATGTTTAGATGTCTCTGAATCAAATTTATGTCTCTGTGAGCTATAAGAACTCAGCTGGTTTTCGTAGTGTCTTTAAATACAAAAGTAATCCATCCAGCTAATCTTCCATCCATCCATCCAATATCCTTATGCCCATTTTATGCCAGACTTTGGTTATATTCTGAGTTAGCATCCAGGAAAACTTTTAAAATTTATACCATAATCTAGACATCAGATTGCATTAAAATAACCAAATTCTGTATACTTATTCAAATCCCTTCATTCCTACTTTAAACCGTACTGTTTAAACAGTCACTTAAACTGTGTCCCTTTACAAGTCACAAATTTAACATTAGGAAAAATATTCCAGAAGCATATTGCCACCCATATTCACTAGTTTTCCCCTGGCCAAAGAAATGTTTAGCATTTTTCACATGTAGAAATTATGAGAGGGTTACTACTTAAATAATTTTCCAATATAAAAAATATTATATACAATATAAATTGACATAAACTTTTCAGAGAACAACTTGGCATTATATAACAAAAATGTGTAAGAAATTCATGATGGCACTCAACAAAATTACTTGAAAGAATATATGCATTAGTTTTCTGGGGCTGTCATAACAAAATACCATAGGCAAGATGGCTTAAACAATACAAATTTATTGGCTCAAAGTTCTGGGGATTGAGGTGCTTCCAGGGTTGTTTTTTTCTGAGCACTGTGAGGGAATAATCTGTTCTAGGCCTCTCTGCTTAGCTTGGAGCTGGCTGGCTTCTCCCTACATCTCATCACATTCTTGATTACCTTCCTGCCATGCCTGTCTCTGTGTTCAAATGTCCCCATCTTATAAGAGTACCAATCATATTGCTTTAGGTCCCACTTTAATAACCTCATTTTAACTTGATTACTCTATAATGACCCTATCTCTAAATAAGGGCACATTCTGAGGTACTGGGAGTTAGGACTTCAACATATGCATATTGGGAAGTTATAACTCAACTCATAATAATAATTATATATATATGATGAAATATTATTAACGTAGTTTCTTTTACAAAGCTAAATCTTGCAGGTAAAACAAAATCAAAGTAAACTTACATATGCATAAAAATAGAGGGTTTAGTATAATACGACATACTTATGCAAAAGATTGCTATGAATTCATTAAGAAGCTTTGAATAGACGTGTACATAAATGAATAGATAAATGTAGATAAGAAATATGTTAAAATATTTTTTTACATAAAAAGAAACAAATTGCAACAACATTTTAAGTGCGTAACTATGTATGAGTGCATGTATATATGCATATATACAGATAGCCTAGAAAAGAAGGATAGGATTAATAGATAACTTTAAAGTTAGTACTAATCAGAATTGCCTGTAAGGAGTAGGGCTAGGAATTAAAAGGCTCATGGAAAATTTACATTAGTAGCATCAACAGATGTTAAACAAAATGGTAAATAATTTCTGTAAGTACTATCATGAGAAAAAAGCCTGTCAGGAAAAAGATATTAAATGAAAATTTAACTTCTCCAGTTAATCGATATGTGAATCTGAGCAAAGCATTCTCTCTCTGATGTGATTTCTTCCTATATAAAATGAAAATAATAATAATGTCTTTTTAATAAAGTTGCTTAGGAGTGAAATGCAATTGCTTATAAACATACACCACACACACGCACACACACACCACACATGCACACACACACACACGTGCTGAGCTTGCAATTGCCAAGCTGGTCAATTAGGACAATGAACCAAACTGAAATAACAATCAAGCATCTATTCCCTTACTGTGGCAGTGAAGGTAAGAGACAAAAATAAAAGATGCCAGTTCCCCAGGGTTCCATTTTTCTCTGTATTTGGCACTGAGTGACGGTCACATGACATGCAGCACAGATAGATAGAACTGTCCTATTGCTGTGATGTCCTAAACAAAAGTTTTTGCTTTTTTATGGACCTGGAGGACAAGAGGAAGTACTGGGGGAAGGGTTAGGGGTAGAAAAGTGCCTCAGCCAATGCCCCTGAAAAGGAGGGCTCTGCATGGAGATACCTTGGCTTGGACACAACAATGTATATAAGCAAGCTAGTACAGTGGGCCTGAATCCTTGACTGAAATTCCCTCCAGAAAACTGCAGTGCATTAACTGTGTATGACAGCCAATATGGGTTTGGCTGCTGTTCCCTCGAGATGTAGCAGGCAAAGCCACTGGTTGGGCCTGAAGGATCACACATAAGGTTTAGGCCTGAAGCTGTACATCTCATAAGATAATTAAAACCAGGTTTGGTGTAAATGCTATAAGTGATCACATATAAATGCAGAGGTTTACATGCACATGCATGAAAATGGCTACAAATGATAGAACCTCAAAGTTTATCTTGCTTTCATAAAATTTGCTTTATAAAAAGAAGTATATAGTTCAGGAGAGAAAGATATTAGAGGGTCGTAGATGAAACAAGAAGGCATTTGAGGAAGTTATAGCAGTTCTGAAAATATTTTCAAACTGAAAATTTTAACTTAGATTTTTGGTTTTAAGTATTTGTAAATTGAGATCTAGAAAAGTTAAATTTACTTTGTGCCTAAAGAGCTAGACAATGAGTTAAAAATTAGAGCTGAACTCCAAACTTTAATATTTACTGGATAAAGTTTTATCCTGATGAAAATATAAAAATTGCACTTTATTGAAATTATTACTTTACTTGAATGGTACACATGATGATTTTTAAATAATTGTAAAAGTTAACTCAAAGGATTTGTGCAGACAATGCCCTTCTATTTAAGTGGTATGATCTTTTAAAATTATTTTATTTAAGACCAGCAAATAGAATTCACTGGTTTGTATATATTCAGTAATCCTGTTAAATGTCGTACATTTCCCACCTAGTCAGAGCAATCTAATATTTTTTAAAGTCAATAAAATAAGACAAATATGTATGTTGGAATTGAATTAAGTCCTAAAGTAAACTTTATTATTAATAATATACTAATTATAATAAAAATAAAAATATCAATAAAAAGTCTTACTTTTTTGATTCTCCCTATTTTCAGATTTATTTGCAGCCCTGAATCAGGTAACACTGGTTCTTCTAATTTTCTTTTCATCAAAATTTTTCTGATGTTTTCCATTAGGAAATTCTACTATTTATTTAAAATTATGAGTAACCAACTATGTTTTGTTGCAACTGTTTTTATTCACTTCTTACTCTACTTCATTATAGGACAGAAGAGCTAAAATGAATAAAAGGGTAATATATGTTTTGGGACAATATTAATTTAATATTTTTTAGTTCCACACAATCAAACATTGGATAAAAAATGTATATTTTAAACTTAAAGAGCTGGCAAAACTTTCTGGAGTGTTGTTCATTCATTTCTTTTGATAAATAGTGACTTTAAGCATGCAAACAATAGGTTTCCAAAGATCAGGTTTATTCAAATAGCTTGTTAATTTAGTTGATTTTTATGGAGTATACATACTTCTGATGCTTTTATCAATCTTAAGAGAAATTATATAAATATAAACTAATGTACCAATTTTTGAAAACTCTATTGATAAATATATCATAATTATTCAGTAGCGTATTATGCAATTGACATTATGGGAAATTTCAGGCAAATATGCCTGGCAAATATGCCTGGCATCTTTTCTGTATTTTGAGTCTTTCATTAGATATATTATAGAAATTCCTTGAGTAGCCAACTTAATAGACAATAGTAAAGACAGTGAAGTAAAATTGCATTGGATGGATGTAAACTAAATATATTACTCTTTGTTTTATTTTTGAACATGTCCCAAAACAAAGATGTTTATGTTATTCACCTTTCAAATACAAATTATATTTTCAAATATGCTAAATAACTGAATTGTATTTTGTATACAATATAAAAATGTTTTAAGAAGACATAGAAAAAATTGACTTGCATTTTAGTAATATCAGAAAGTTTAAAAGATTGCATTTTGTGTCTATACTAAAAGCACAATCTTATGCAAACAGTAAAGAATCAGTTTTTTCCCTATACGGTCAGAGTAGATTGCTTGAAACCATCACTTTGGCCTGTGAAAATTAGTTGTACATTGTGTATAAAACATTTTCCTATTTTTAAAAAATATATAATTATCTGGATGCTAGATAATATTCCAAAGAACAAATTTTAAAAAATAGACAAAAATTCCATCAATGTTTACATAGCAAATACAGAGAACTAGTTTGGTTACTCACATTGTTGTGAGTTTCTATAACAAAAATCCAACAAAAGGAGTTCCTTATTCCTACACTTACCATTGTAGAAATGTCTCTGCAATTGGACATGATGACTTTAGATAATTTTATCAGACAAAACTTATAGTTTAAATAAAATGCAATTGCTGATGTTACCTTCAAACATCATACAACTTTTTATATCAGTAATTGTATTTGTTTTGTATGGGGGGCAGTGCAGGGAGAGTGCCCATGTGTTGTAATGTGTTATATTTTTATGTGATACTGTTTGTGCTAGACAGATCAAGGTTCAAATTTCAATAAGATCACTTTCCAACTTTGTGACTATCCCTATCTTCTTGAGTCTCTGAAAATCATTTTTTCTCATTTGTGAAATTATAATAATAATAATATGTACTTCTCAACTTTTCTGAAAATTATTGAAAAATATTTACCTGAAATAGAATGGACATATAATAAATTATATCTTTAACATATAATAATGTTTATTCTTCTAAGTTATGAAATATCACGTTTCCCTCCTTTAAACAATTATCTTAATAGTTAAATGGAGAAATAAACTGTTACATATGTGCTGGCCTAAAATAGTTTGCATTTGAAACCACCTAATTGTTCCTAAGTAATTATAAAATAGGTATTCTGTCTCAGTTCTAAAGAAGCTTTTAGATAATTACTTTATACTTTGATTTGACATAAATGTTTATTCCTAAATGTACTAGATATACTAAAGGCATTTTACATCTGGCTTTTTTCACTTGTTGAAGCCATGTTTTCATTTTTAAATGTTTATGTTCATGTTCACCTAGTATCGCTTTTCTGCAATCTGTGTAAATACATTATAATTATTACTAATTTGGGGTCAAGAAACTAAGAAGTTGGAACTTTTCTTATTTAATCATGATAGAAATTAATAAAGTATATACATATTGGATAATTTGATCTTTCCTACAACCTGTGCACCAAATTCAATTGAAGATTGACACGTATGCTATGCGAGCTGTATCAAAGACTACTTTGGAGCATTTCTACTAGAGGACATTTCCAAGGCAGAAAATTGATCAAAGTATTTATTTTCCCTAGATTCTAACACAAAGCAACATCAAATAAATTTGCTTTGCTGGTTTGGTTTTCTTGCATGCTTTGAACTAGAAGTATAATATACTGACTAAGTCTTTGTGTCCTGAAGTAAAATTATGAATCTTTCCTCCAGAATAAACTTAAAGAAACTCATGAATAGTTGAAGAAAACATAGATGAAAGAAGTTTTTTTGCTTCTCTACTTGGTGGCATTTTTGTAATCTTGAATTTATATAGAACTAGCTAGATTATCAAAATATCTCTGATCTCAGTGTATAGAAAGATAAGATTTATATGTTTATTTAAACTATGTGAGTTTCACATAAAATAAATGAATTAAATTCACATTAAGTGCTCCTCAGTTAGTAGTTTATTATAATAAAAGGATCCACAATAAAAATCATGTAGATTTAAAAACATATCAGAACTATCCCAGCAATGATCTGAAGTTTTCATTTAACTTTTTATTTTTTTATTTTTTTATTTTTTATTTTTTTATATGTGAAGAGATATCTCTTAGGGTTTCATTTTTCTTCTTGCAAAGTATGAATATAATCAGTTATCTGATTTAAGAAATGTTATGATTATGAAAGTTACTGCTACAAGGAGTTGTGTTAAGAATGTGTGACATTTAAATGTGTTATATTAGCACTTATATTTATATTATTTTACCTATATTATTAACATTGTTATAAATATTCCTTTGTTACTTTTTAAAAATTATGTATTTGTTTGTAATTGAAAAACCATAGTTACGTATATTTACAGGGTACAATGTTATATTTTGATCCATTTGTATGTTATAGAAAGAGTCAATCAAGCTGATTAATATATCTATTACTGCACCTACTTTTTTGTGATGAGAACATTAAAAATCTATTCTTTTAGCAATTTTGAAATATACAATGCATTATCATTAATTGTGGTCACCATGTAGTGCAATAGATCACTAAAACTTATTGTTCCAATCTAACTAAAAGATTTTACTCCTTGATCAATATCATTCCTTTGCCTGAACCTACCCCTGTCTACCTCTTACCTCCCATAACCACCCTTCTACTCTCTGTTTCTATGAGATCAACTGTTTTACACTGTACATGTAAGTGGGCTCATACAGTATTTGCTTTCTGTGCTTGGCTTATTTCACTTAGCATAATGCCCTTTAGCTTCATTCATATTATTGTGAAAAAAAGACTTTTCTTCTTTTTAAAGGCTGTAGAATATTCCACTGTGCATGTACACATACCACATTTTCTTTATCTATTCTTCTGTTTATGAACATTTATGTTTCTTCCATCTTCACAATTGTGAATAATATTGAAATAAACACGTAAGTGAAGATATCTCTTGAACGTACGGGTTTCAATTCCTTTGTGCATATGCTTAGAAGGGGGGCCTGGTGTGGTGATACGTGCCTGTAGTTTCAGCTACTCAGGAGACTGAGGTGGGAAGACTACTTCAGCCCAGGAATTTAAGGCTTCTTTGAGCACACCACTGCACTATAGCCTTAGTGGCAGAGCAAGACCCCCATCTAAAAAAAAAAAAAAAAACCACTGGGATTGGTAGATTAAACAATAATTCTATTTTTAGATTTTTGCAGAACCTCTATACCATTTCCCAAAAATTGTTGTACTAGTTTACTTTCCCACTAACAGTGTACAGAGGTTATCTTTCCTCTACATCCTCACCAACACTTACTATCATTCATCTTTTTGATAATAGCCATTCTAACAGGTATGAAGTGATATTTATTGTGGTTTTAATTTGCATTTCCCTGCTGATTAAAGATGTTGAGCATTTTTTATATATCTGTTGGCCATTTGTAGTTTTTAAACTATGAGAAATGGCTTTTCTGGTCCTTTGCTCAACTTTTAAATTGAATTATTTGTTTTCTTGTTGTAGAATTGTATGATTTCCTTATGTATTTCAGCTACTAGTCCATTATCAGATGTGTGGCTTGCAAATATTTTCTCCCAGTTTGTGGGTTGTCCCTTCACTCTCTTAATTGTTTCCTTTGCTGTATAGAAGCCTTTTAATTTGACATAATTCAATTTATCTATTTTTGCTTTTGATTCCTGTGGCTTTGAAATTATTTCCAATAAATAAATCACTGTCCAGACCAATATTGCAGAGATTTTCCCTTATGTTTTCTTCTAGTAGTTTTACAATTTCAGGGCTTACCTTAAAGTCCTTATCCATTTTTAGTTTATTTTTGCATATGGTTTGAGATGAGGGTCCAATTTTATTCTTCTGCAAGAGGATATTTGGTTATCCAAACACCATTTATTGAAGAGACTGTAACTTCCCCATTATGGCAGCTTTTTCAAAAATCAATTGACCTTAAATACATGGATTTATTTCTGGACTTTCTATCCTGTTCCATTGGTAAATGTGTTTTCTAATTCCAGTATCATGCTGTTTTGATTATAATAGCTTTATGATATATTTTAAAATCAGGAGTATGATGCCTCCAGCTTTGTTCTTTTTGCTCAAGATTGTTCTGGCTATTTGGAGGTCTTTTCAGGTTTTATACAAGTTATAAAATTGTTCTATTTTTTGAAAAAGAACATTGGAGTTTTATGGAAATTGCATTGGATCTGTAGACTTCCTTGGGTAGTATGGATTTGTTAACAATATTAATTATTTCAATCCATATACATGGAATATTCTTTACTTGTTTCTCCTTCAGTTTCATTCATTGGTGTTTTATAGCTTTCAGTGCCCAGATCTTTGATCTCCTTAGTTAAATTTACTCCTAAGTATTTTTTGATGCCACTATAAATAAGATTGTTTTCTTAATTTTTTGTTGGGGGGGGATAGTTTGTTCTTAGTGTATAGAAATGGTACTCATTTTTTAATGTTGATTTTCAAACCTGCCACTTCACTGAATTTCTCAGTTCTAACAGTATTCTGATGCAGTCTTTAGGGTTTTCTGTATAAGCGGTCATACCAGAGATGATAATTTATCAAACACCAAATAGAGATAATTTCACTTCTCCTTTTCCTGTATGGATGAATTTTTTATTTTTATCTTTTGCCAAATTGCTCTTGCCAAGACTCCAATAATATGTTGAATGAAAGTGATGGGAGTGGGCATCTTTGTCTTGTTGTTTATCTTAGAAGAAAAGATGTCTAATTTTTACCTTGCATTTGATGTAAGCTATGAGCTTGTCATATACGACCTTTACTGTGTTGAAATAGATTCCTTCTGTACCTATTTTTTGAGAGATTTTACTATGAACAGATGTTGATTTTGTCAAATTATTTTTCTGCATCTATTGAGATGAAAGATGAGAGGAAAAATAAATAGAAAATAGGAAAACAATAAAAGAATCAACAAAACTAAAAGTTGTTTATTTAAAAGATAAAATCAACAAAACTTTAGTTAGTTACAAAGAAAGGAAAAGTGAAGACTCAAAATCAGAAACAAAGACAAGACATTATGACTGGTGCCACAGAAATGCAAAGATCATAAAAGAATAGTATGAATAACTATATACTAACAAATTAGTTCACCTAGAAGGAATGGATGAATTCCTAGAAGCGTGCAACCTACCAAGACTAAATCAGGAAGAAATAGAGCATCTGAAGAGACCAATAACAAATAAAGAGATTGAATTAGTAGTAAAACGTCTCCCATCAAAGAAATGCCCAGGAATTGACGGCTACACTGCTAAATTTTACCAAACATTAAAAAATGAATAAAAATCCTTCTCATACTCTTCCAAAAAATTTGAAAAGGAGGGAATACTTTCAAACTTGTTGTACAAGACTAGCATCCTCCTGATACCAAATCCAGAAAAGGACACTACAGGCAAAGAAGACTACAGGTCAGTATCCCTGAGGAACACAGATGCAAACATTCTCAACAAAACACTAAAAAACCAAATTCAGTAGCCCATTAAAAGAAATCATTCATCATTATCAAGTGAGATTTATTGAAGAGATGCAAGAATGATACAACACATGTAAATCAACAAATGTGATATACCTAACTAATAAAATAATGGGCAAAAACTATATTAATATCTATTTTTATGAAAGAGTTAAAATAAATGTACTTATAATAATGATTAGAGAAAGGATTTAAATCAACTTATTGGATTCGGTGTCATTATCCTCCATGCCACTTTTTAATTACTGGGATAATAATATTCAGCAATTAAATGTGCTTCTTTACAAATCACTTAAAAAGTAGCCTGAATCTCTGTCTTCTTATATTGGCTATGGGACTTGTATGAGATGACAGATGGTTGGTTGAATTCTAGGCAACACTTTGTGGGGATGATAGAAGACACAAAACTATGTGCATTTTTTATCTTAATTTCCAACTGCAGCTACTTATTTAAGGATCTCTTGGTGACAATAGAAATAGCTAAAAAAATGTTTTGGAATTGGCATTGACTAGGGAGTGTCAAGAGCTGTCCTCATGTAGAGAGTTATGGCAAGCATGGCTTTTTTTTGCTAGAACATATGTTCATCCATCTTATACCCCTAAAAATTCTCCTTCAAATTTATTTATGATCTTTCTAAGAAAAATCCAAAATCTCCCATGAATATATAATATTATCATTTATATACTTCTTTTTGTTAAAATAATTAACTGCCTTTGTTCATGGTAAACCTAATGAATGACTAGATTAAATACAATGATTGGAATCTCTCATGAAGTCAGTATTGAAATGAAAATATCAATTACTTTTCAATCTGACAATCTGTAGCAATAAAATAGTATTGATCAAGGTTCTATAACTTAGGTGAAAAACATAATCCTCAATACACTTTGTTATGAGATTGTATTGAATATCTATGTACTTCCATTCATAGAAAATTTTCCTAACACTTTTTGAGTCAGGGTCTTACTGTGCTGCGCAAAGGCATGGTCATTGCTCATGACAGCCTCGAAATCCTAGGCTCAAGTGATCCTTCCACCTCAGCCACCTGGGTTATATATATATATACACACATATATATATATACACACACACATATATATATATATACATATATATACACACATATATACATATATACACACATATATATACATATATACACACACACATATATATATGCACACACATATATATACATATATATATGTATATATTTAATTTAGATTCAGGGGGGTACATGTGCAGCAATTCTACTACTGGGTATTTACCCAAAGGAGAATAAATCTTTTTACCAAAAAGACACCAGCATTTGCATTTTTATCACAGCACTATTCTCAATAGGAAAGACATGGAATCAACCCAGGTGCCTATCAGTGGTGGATTGGATAAAGGCAATGTGGTAGAAATACATCATGGAATACGGCAGAGCCATAAAAAGAAGGAAGTCATGTCCTCTGCAGCAACACAGATGCAGCTGGTGGCCATTATTCTAAGTGAATTAACGCAGAAACAGAAAACCAAATACCACATGGTCTCGCTTATAAGTGGGAGCTAACACTGAATACATGTGGACATAAAGATGGGAAAAATAGACACTGGGGACTCCAAAACAGGGAAGGAATGGTGGGGGTAAGTGTTGAAAAACTATCTATTTGGTAATATGTTCACTATTTGGATGATGGGTTCAGTTGAAGCTGGCTAAGTTTTTAAATTTTTAGAGATGGAATCTTCTTACGTTGCCCAGGCTGGTCTCAAGCTCCTTGCCTCACATGATCCTTCTGCCTGGGCCTCTGAAAGCACTGGAATTACAGGTGTAAGCCCCCATGTCCAGCCCATAACACTTTATTATATTTTACATGTATAACCTTAACATCTCTGGATAATTTATAAATGCTTGAAAACATTTGACAAATAGAATGTCCATTTGATTGCTATAGTGACATAATTTCCAGTTCTTTTTAAAAAAGTTACAACATTCTACATTTTTACTTTATTATTTATGATAGTCTAAAATGAAGATACTTAATAAATAACTGATAGATTGGCTTATCAATCTACACATTCTTCATCATTCATTCGGCAATAAAGAGGTTCTTTTAGGTGTTTCGGCTGCAGTAACAAACAGAACAGAGGAAAATTAATCCTAACTTAGACCTTAACAATCTAGAATGAAGAAATAGACATAAAAAAGCATGCAATTTTATACATTATGTAAATGGTCACAAAAGCTTTGGAGGTAAAGGGTTTTCCTACTGCCTGGAACAGGTGGTGGGAGTTTTTACTTTATTTCTAATGATCACCAAAAACAGGATATTTGAAGAGAGAGCTAAACAAGGAGAGGGCTCTTCATGAAGGCAAGCAGAGTAAGAACATTAAGAGAACATAAAAGCAGACTCAAAGTTTAAGACCAAAAGCAGTGAAAAGAGTAATGAGTCGGTGCATCTGGAGCAGAGTGAGCAAGGATGGTTAGGTAGGGGGTGAAAGACAGGTAGTGGTGGACAAATCCTGTCAGGTTTGATTGCCATTGAAAAGACAATGGTTTTAACTGTGAAACAATGTTAAGGCCATGGACAGTTTTAAACCATTAAGCGACAGTATCTTGTTATGTTTTTTAAGTATCACTGTCTGCTATATTGTAAGTAGACTGAAGATTGGTATGTCAAGAACAGAAGCAGGAAATGCAGTTAGTGCTTATAAAATTCTATTGAGGACATGATGGTGACTTGGGTTGTGTAAAAGATGAAATGTGGCAGTGTTTGCAGGATTCAGTGTGCATTAGATGTGGGGTCATAGGGGAAAGAATGAAGTCAAGAATGACTTCAAGACTTTTGGGCTGAGCAACCAAGAAAAAGAAGTCAGATTTCAGGTTTGAAAGAGGAGGAATCCTCCCTTAGGTTTTGAACATGTTCACATGGGGTGCCTACTACATAATATAAAAGCAGAGTGTTAAGGCAGCATCTGGAATTGCATCGAAAGTCCAGGAGAGACGTTCAAGCTGGTGATGCAAATAAGTTTTCATCAACGTATAGATGCTATTTAAAATGTATGACTCCATGAGATGACTTGGAATGGTAGTGGAACTACAAAAGAAAAGAGAGCCAAGGGGCCGGGAGCGGTGGCTCACGCCTGTAATGCCAGTATTTTGGGAGGCCGAGGCGGATGGATTACGAGGTCAGAAGATTGAGACCATCCTGGCTAACACAGTGAAACCACGTCTCTACTAAAAAAATACAAAAAAATTACCCTGGTGTGGTGACGGGCGCCTGTAGTCCCAGCTACTCCGGTGGCTGAGGCAAGAGAATGGCGTGAACCGGGGAGGCGGAGCTGGCAGTGAGCCTAGATCGCACCACTGCACTCCAGCCTGGGCGACAGAACGAGACTCCATCTCAAAAAAAATAAAAAATAAAAATAAATAAAAAGAGAGCTAGGGCTTCTCAGAATATAACAAAACTACGAGACCAGAAAGATGATAAAAACCAGGCTGAGAAGCATTAGCTAGGGAGACTGCAGGAGAATCAGAATGAATCTAGGTAACTGAGCCACATTTTACATTAATAAAAAAATTAAATCCCCTGGGTTACCATTTCTTTGCAATAACAGAAACTAATCTGAAAACATACTCAGAGAGAATACTGTGAAAACCTGTGTTCCCAGAAAGATGATGGATTTTGGTCTTTATTAGAATACATATTGCTGTATTTCAAATAATTATTTTTTGAAAAAAATTTCTAAAAATCCTTATAAATAAAGTTAAATAGTTCATTTATACAAAGAAAAACAAAAACAAACTAGTACTGGGGGATAGTTGGCAACTCACAGAATAAAAAGATGGCTTAAAAACTTAAATACTTAAAAACAGAAAAAACAACAACAACAAACCCCCCCCCAAAATAAAACAAACAAAAAAGCAACATGTAAATAGCTCTCCTTGATTCACATTCCTAACCCTAACCTAAAGTGGGAGAGCATGTCATACTTACTAAGACTCACAGTAGATTCTTTAGAGAAAAATCAGGTTACCATGACCAAATGTATATGAATTGGATGTTAATATTATTCTCAATTGTCTTTGATAATTTCCTCTCCCACATTGTCTTTTTCCTCCCCTTCTAAGACAGCTATAATTAAGAATCCAAACCTCCTAAAACTAGAACCCAATGTTTTGCAAATAATTTATATCTCACTAATTTTTCTTCTCTATAATTCAAAACAATAAATTTTATCTTCTAGACGAAACATTGTCTATAGGAATTCTAATTATTAACGTAATATTTTTTCCAATAAAAATGTTTACTTTTCTGATTATTTTATATTCATGGCAAGTCTGTTCCATAATTAGAACTGAAATCTCCTCTGCAAATTCTCTGATTGTAATAATATAATGTTTCCACAATTTTCAGATGTTCTTTTTTATGTATTAGCTTTCCTCTTTTCTGCTATTATCCTCAAATATCTCACAATCCTTGGTTATCTGATCACAATTCTGAATGAAGTTACTTGGAGATGGTAGTTAAATGTTTCCTCTGAAGTTGTGTAGTTTCTTGAATTTAGAAATTTGAATATATTTCAATTAGTTGCAACACACTAATTTCCATTAAAATGTAAGTATGTTGAGCAGGAAGAAGGGTTAGCAGTATACAAAATACATACAAAAGTATTTATAAAATACCTGCATATGATGTAAATGTATAAATAAAATGTGCATATATATATGTATATATATATATACTGAAAATATATGCTTGGAAAAAAGTATCCAATGCCGTTGGCATCTTCTGGGTGACACTTCTAAGTGTAATTACTTTCTTCTCTTCAGAGGTAAGCTGTGCTTTAAATTTTATTTTTGTCATTCATGTGACTTCTTAATGGTTATAACCTATAGGTATGAAACCCTACATATGGTTTGGTTTACACATTTTCAAATTATAAATAGAATACAATATTTATTCTGCCATCATTTGCCTGCTTTTTGTCTTCTCCAAGATGTATATTTGTGACATTCATAATGTTTACATTTGTATACCTAGTTCAGCAGTTAGCAAACTATGGCCAATGGACCAAATCAGATCAGCAACCCCTTTTGTTTTACAGCCCTTGAGCTCATGTTTTAAATCTTAAAGTTTTGTTTTGTTTTATTTTGTTTTTAAAAAAAGTCAGGAAACAACAGGTGCCAGAGAGGATGTGGAGAAATAGGAACACTTTTACACTGTTGGTGGGACTGTAAACTAGTTCAACCACTGTGGAAGACAGTGTGGCGATTCCTCAGGGACCTAGAACTAAAAATACCATTTGACCCAGCCATCCCATTACTGGGTATATACCCAAAGGATTATAAATTAATGCTGCTACAAAGACACATGCACACGTATGTTTATTGCGGCACTATTCACAATAGCAAAGACTTGGTACCAACTCAAATGTCCATCAATGATAGACTGGATTAAGAAAATGTGGCACATATACACCATGGAATACTATGCAGCCATAAAAAAGGATGAGTTCATGTCCTTTGTAGGGACACAGATGAAGCTGGAAACCATCATTCCGAGCAAACTATTGCAAGGAGGACAGAAAACCAAACACCGCATGTTCTCATTCATAAGTGGGAATTGAACAATGAGAACACTTGGACACAGGGTGGGGAACGTTTGTTTTCTAGATGAAATGTTGTCTATAGTAATTCTAATTATTAATGTAATTTTTTCTAGTAAAAATGTTTACTTTTCTGATTATTTTATAGTCATGGCAAGTCTATTCCATATTTAGAACTGAAATCTCCTCTGCAAGATTTCATGGGGTGGGGAGAGGGGGGAGGGATAGCATTAGGAGATATACCTAATGTAAATGACAAGTTAATGGGTGCAGCACACCAACATGGCACATGTACACATATGTAACAAAACTGCACATTGTGCACACATACCCTAGAACTTAAAGTATAAGAAAAAAAGAAAAGAAATTTAAAAAATAAATAAGTATATATGAAAGACAACATGTGTGATGCTCAAAGACTAAAATATATACTATCTGACACTTTATTAGAAAAGTTTGCCAAACCCTGCTCTACTTCATTCTTACCTATTTCCACCTTACCCATGAGGTCTTTACTAACCTCCCAGTTTCATTTCTAAAACCTCCACAAATATTCTCTATTTCCTGCCACAAATCTTTCTCTACAGCACTGATTATTATTTCATATACTATACGCTTAGTAATCAATCTTATCAAATCATATAATTTATGTATTGATTCGGTGGCCTTGGTGGAAATTTGATTATTTACAGGTCATTTTGCTTTGTTTCATTTTGTTGTTGTTTTGCTATTGCAAAATCATATGTATTTACTGACAAATCTATAAAATAATATTACTTAAAAATAAAATATGGGGTATTTACATAATATGTATTTTCATTTTTACTAGACTCCAACATGATTACACAAATTACATTCCACTGAAGTGTATAAGTATTTTCATTCCTACATAACCCAGACAACATTTAGAATACAGTTGCAGTAAACATGTATTTTATTATGGTTCTTATTTTTACTTCCCAGATTAATAATGAGATCAAATATCTCTTCCTATCTATTGGGTTCCATGCTCTCATGTCTCTAAAATGCCTGTTCATTTCTCTTGCCTATAAGTCTATTGAGTGGTGGGGTTATTTTCATTGATTTTTGCTTCTTTATACATTTTGAATATTAATCCTCTGTAAGCTATTTTTATCTCAAATATCTTCTCCATTTTGTGACTTGTCTTATAACTTTATTGTGTTTTCTTGCTGAACCTATACTGTTAATCTGAATGTTGTAAAATTAATCAATAATTTCCTTTATGATTTTATATTTTCATATTTTTTATATCCTAATTTAAAAATCATTTCCCAACCTAAGTAAAGAGCTACTTGCCTAATAAGTTGTTCTTATTTGAGTTTTAATTGAGTTTTGCACCTGGTATGAGGTGGGAATCTAATTTAATATTTTTTCCTCTGTGCATAACAACCCATCTATTGGAATATTTACCTATTCTTCTGGCAATAGCACATTATATTGATATTTGCAATTTTTTACTGTCTTGATATCATAAAATGTATTTTGCTTTCTGTCTACCCATACCTGTCTAACTATATCTTTGCTGGTTATTTGTTCTTTCATATAAATTGTAAAATTAACTTGTTAAGTTTCTCATAAATCTCTGTTAAAATTTTTGTTAGAATTAAATTGGATGAGTTGATTGAGTCTTATATATAGTTGGTTTTATTATTACTTTTCCTGTCTATAAGATATCTCTAAATTTTATTTTCTTTTATATTACCTTATGCCTTTTTCTTCACCATCAAGCACCCAAAAGACACTTCCATATCAAAGTTGCCTCTTTCTCCCAAAATAATGCCTCCCCCAACTGCCACCACATCCATTGGTCAGGACATCATTTTGGATATAGTGGAATATAATTGCAAAATATCCAGAATCTGACTCTTCCTCACTACCTTTATTGCTACAATCACATCAAAACTAAATTGTTGCAAATTGTTGCCATTTAAATTATCTCCGTCTTCTGCCTTCGAATCTATATGTTAAAATTATCTCAGATCATGGCCACTCCATTGATCTAAATCTCTTAGTGGCTTCTCTTCTCACCCAGAATAAATCTCAGAGACATTAAAATGAACAACATTGTCCTATACCATAACATGCTGTTACCATTCTGATCTACTGTTCTTCTCTTCATTCAGTGTGTTCCAGCACTCTGGCCTCCTTGTACAATTCTTCCTCAGGACCTTTGCTTATGCATGTCTCTCTGCCTTGGATGTTCTTGCTTTTATATCCTTCGACCTTATTTCACCTTATACATTAGATCCTTACTGACCTCCCCATTTCATTTGTAAACCTCCACAAATGTTCTCTATTTCTTGCCACTAATCTATCTTTCTCCACAGCACTTATCATTTTATTTACTATATATTTTATTGATTTATTTTATTAAATAGAATATGAAAATTAAAGCCAGATATTTTTATGTTTTTATACTGTTCACCATCAACTCCAGCACAACTCCAAGCATATAAGAGGAGCCCCATGAATATTTATTGAATATATGAATTAATAAATGAGCTCACAAAAATAGAAATAAAGATATAAATATATGAATATTCTAAATACTTGGAAATCCTATCAACAAGTGATTATCCTGGCAAAGAGATAAAATATGGTATTTAACTTTCATCAACATTTGTGCATAGAGTCAATAACAAATACATTCTAAATGAACAGAAAAGCTTTAGTACAACTTATAGAGTAAATTGGATTTAAGGGGATGTGTGATAGCGTGGCGACAATGTGCATCCACCACTGTTTTATTTTAACCTCTCTTTTCACTTAATTTACTAAAGTAACTAGGTATTTCTGGCCATAGAATATTTTTATGCTTATATAGAGAGAGCTTTACCTTTTTCTTTTCTCCTTTAATTTCCCCTTGTTTTTTAAGTCTCATCTTTCTCCTCTGAAATAATGAAACTAATCTGTTTTTCTTACAGTACAGGGGTGAATTCCATTGATTAAAAAATATTATTTTTATTATATCAGTTAATCCAAATCTGAATCTGCCTTCTTTATCTTTCTAAATTTCATATTTTCTAATAGTTATTCTGCAACATACATTTGTTTGTTTCACAAATTATTTTAAAACAATTGAGTGTTGCATTAAACATAAAACTATTGCAGAGTACCCATTATGGTAATAAAACAACAAAACCATAGAGGAATAATTCTAGACACACATAAAAGAGTCAAGTCACTGACTTTTGCATAGCAGATAAGACTTTAAGTCTTTACCATTCTAGAAGTTTTCTTTCTGAAAAAAAAGGCAATATATGAGAGCATATTCTAGTCCAAAATATACAATTTCAACCTGCCTTTTTCACAAAGTTCATTGGAAGAAAAGGCACAGCTTAAGGGCTACCACTGCAAACACCTGTAATATAAAATGACACAGCAACTAGAACCATAGATGGCTTTATATGTCAACAACTGGACTTAAAGTGAAACTGAAAACTTCTGTTTGTTTATATAAACATTTGTATAATAAGAATGACTATGATAATGAGCTAACATTACAGAGCACTTGCTTTGTTCAATCACTGTCCTAAGCACCTTAAGTATATTTGCTTTTATTACATACTTTTAAAATCAAACTAATATTATCCCACTTTTCACAAATGAGAAGTCTGAAGCTTAAGAGGGTAAATGAATTACTGACCATTGTGTAGCTAGTAAATGCTAGAGCCAGAAATTGAAACTAAGTATTTCTGCTCATCGTAACCATTACATATTGTTGGGTCTCTGATATAAGGATTCAACCATTAGCAAAAGAAAAATATGGGGAGTGAAATGCCACATAGCCAACAATAATGTAATACTGTACTTAGAAAATAAAAGGAAAGTCTGGAAATGACCAGGATTGTAACATTTCTCTTATTTTCACCATACTAATTTTTTTTTCCAGTTTCTCAAGGAGAGAGATTGGAGTTAATAATACTAAAAATACAGAGTGTATTATTGAAAGGCAAATGTTTGAAACACTGTGTTTCATAATGTGACCTAGTTATACTTTATAAACACTTGCATCAAATAAACTTTCTCTAGTATTTTAATTACAAACTAAATTTATATTTTGTCAAGAGTATGCAGGTTAGAAAAGAACATCTTTAAGCCAGAAACAAGGGTGCATGCCTGTAGTTCCAGCTACTCAGGAAGCTGAGGCAGGGGGATCCCTTGGGTGCAGGACTTTGAGGCTATAATATACTATGATCACACCTGTGAATACCCACTGAATTCCAGCCTGATCAACATAATGAGATTCCATTTCTAATTTTTTTTTAAAGAAAAAGTAAAGGAACAGGTTGTACAGCATTTTTCCAGAAAAAGCCAATCTTAATTTTGTTATGTCATGTTGAGTTATTTTGATGAAACAAAAAGAAAACACTGGGCTAGTAAAAAACTGCCATTTTTACACTAAAATCACATATTGCTTAAAGGGTCACAAATTTGAACATAAACATATAGAAATATTATGTAGATTATTATAAACTCTTAAATAGTTTAATTTATGAATGCAAAAGCCATATACTAGTATAGATAATTTTTCTAAGGTTTGTGATTTTTTTTATTGTCTTGTTTAGTGGTAATAGTAAGGGATGATTTCACTCTTAAAGGCTGGGGAGATACATGGATGCTACTCACGCCTAGTAGGTAGAGGCCAAGCATGATGCTAAATATTCTACACTACGCAGGATAGACTCCCACATTAAATAATTGTCTGGCCAAAATTTCAGTAGCTCTGAGCTTTAAAAATCCCTAGTCTAGTCGCATAAAACAACATTTTTCTTACAATACGATTCATCTGAGCAGAGTGAATCTTGTAAAAAATGTCTGACGTGAAATTTTGTAATTACATTGTATCTTATAGAGAACGATTCCATTTGCAGAAGCAGAACAGAATCACAAAAGGTTTATATGTCTAACACTCTATGCTTAAATATAAAAAATAACATTGATAGTCAAGATAAATACATTATTTTATGATACAGGCAATAACACAATTTGTTTTGCATAATATATGCTTTCTTAAATGAACTTTTAAAAATTGACATAAAGACCAAAACAATTCAGTAAGAGGAGCAGCTGCCGTAAATCGTTAGCATCTTAATTTTCATGCATTAATTTCTATACAACATTTTCAACTTTTACCCTGTTTGAAAACTTACGTCATAGTGAATTCAAGTATGCTACACTGTTTTATCTCATAAATAGTTCTGTTATTTGAAAGTGCAGAAAGACAATTTTCAGTGTTTTGTTGCCAGCAACGGAAAGAACTATGTGAGAAAATTAGCATTAATATACTAAAGGCACATTATTGATGAAGTTGTATTAAATACTAGGTGCTAAGACATATTGTTCTGTACATCATTTTCTATAATAATGATGATTTATTAATTAAAGGATTAGATGAGCTTCATACATCATGAGAGCAAGCAGCGGAAAATGGACTTTTGTCGTGTTATCAACATTTATCCATAGAGACTGTGCACATACAAGTAGCAAATATTTTGAAAACTCTTAAATGAGTCATCTATCTAATCCTGAAGTTTTCAAACAGCTGATCAGAGTTCCGTGGGTCACCACATTGAAGAAGTGAATGGGGACTAAGTAGAAAAGCTTGGGGCCCTCCAATCCTGCCCAACTAGGGATAATTTGCTTTTTGCTTTTGCTTTTTTTTTTTTTTTTAGAAGTCTTGCTCTTGTCCTCCAGGCTTGAGTGCAATGGCTCGATCGATCTCGGCTCACTGCAAACTCCACCTCTTGGGTTCAAACGATTCTCCTGCCTTTGCCTCCCAAGTAGATTTGCTTTTTATCTGTTGAAATACTAATTCATTCAAAGACACAGTGTGGAAATTCCAGGCTCTGGAAAATCAGTACCACCAAACATTTTGTAAATAAAAGAAATTTAGAATTTGATGTATTCATCCAAATGTTAGAATTGTGTTCAAGATGACATAATAAGGTGAGTCTGGTATTAGAACCCAGGCTTTTGACTATTATTCCTGCTCTTTTGAAATTCATTCAAATCTACCATGAATAGAAGTGATTTCATCATTGTGATTCTTTAAAACTAAATGCAAAACAAATATTACCTAATTTATTGATTGATTTCCTACTTTTGGTAGGGCATTATTCTAGATACAAAGACATAAATCATTGTGTCTATGTATATGTATATATATATTGTATGCATCTTACATGAGAGATAAGGCAACCATACAACATATGTAATACAAAAAAAAAAAAGGAATAAATAATGCTATGAGGTAAATGCACAGAATATACCCCATACAGGAATAATATAAGGCTATAGGGTGTCAGCATTATTTAGTTAGATTTGATGAATATACACACAATATTTGAACCAAGTCTTAAATGATGGTTAATATTTTGGCAATTAGTTGAGGAAAATGTCCTTCCTTAAAAATTCAAAAATAAAAAAAAGTATTTAAAGTATAGTAAGTAGGTAAAACCACTGAAAATGAGTATTACTTTGAAAATTACATTTTCAGTAGTTTGGAAATAAAAATGTTAAAAGAAAGAATTAAAGACTTGAAAGCCATGTTGCTTAGGTATGAGTTATGAAATTATTAATATTTTAGAATTCCATTAACTAGGTATGTTGAGAGTCAATATGTTATGTGGGTATTCACTTTAATGATTACCTAAGACAATGTTCTTATGAAACTTATGGGACTTATGGATGATTGAATTATATGATGTTTTCTATCCTAGAAATTTCAGAAAGATATATGTGATGCTTAACACTGACAATAGCCTGCATTAGGGAGCATTAACCTTGTGCTATAAAAGTTTTCACAAATGAAGAGGGCTGACTATACCAGAGGAGCTATTGCTAAATTGAACATTCAAGAGTGTGTTCTAAATAGTACACACTTAGGCCCACACATTTTTTAAATCTCACTTTTCTAAATTTGAGAAATTATGAACATTGGCAGAGGAGGAATCAACATTCAGTATTCTTTCATTCAAATTCAGCAGCTAATGTTCTTGTTTGTTTGTTTGTTTGTTTGTTGGTCTTCCCAAGACAAATTATCTCCTTCCTTTTGTTACAGACTCTGTATCGGAAGCACATGCACCTGAGGCATAAAGAAAGCTGGGAAATTTGTAGAACCTCTCTTTCTTGGCTACTAAAGGGCAAAAAAGAAAAAGCTAGTACATTGGAATCTTTCTCTTGAACTTTTCAAATTGTTTTTGGAATACATGTGTCCCTCTCCTCGTGTTTGCAAAGCATGAAATGAGTGACTGAAGATGTCTGTACTTTAAGGAGAAAATGGTTGAAGGTAAATAAAGCCACCCATAGAGTGAAAAGGAAAGACACAGATGTGGAGAGATTCCTAGGCAATTCTAGTTTCCAACTATCTCTGCCCTTCTTTATGTTTTGTTTGTTTGTTTCAGTGATTTGTATGAGTCTACAATATATGCAGTATATATGTTATGAATCGGTTGTTTGGATTAAGCTTTTGCAAGGGCTCTTTCTTCATCTTGTTCTTCTCTTCAATAAAATACTTTTCTTTGACATTTTTTGACTTTTCATAGCTGTCAGTCTCCCTTACAGCTATATGGGAATTATGCGGGTAGAAAATTATGAAGCCAGCAAAGAGGGTAAATATTACTAAGGTAAGGAAAAAAGTGATTCATTATTGTTCTGTTTTATTAAGTTGTATGTGTATGCATGCATTCTGTGAGGTTATGCAAATAAATATCCAGATTCTAGAATCACAGAATCAAGGAATATTAAAACCAAAGACAACATATGGGAACATGTACTCTAAGTCCACAATTTTACCAGAAATAAAAAGATAAAATATTTAAACAAGATTTCCTAAGCTAAGTCTCACTGAATAACAGAGAAAATGGAAAAATCAAATCACACAAAAAATATACTAAACTCTGAAGAGATGAATGAATTGGTGAATTAATATCTTTTGGATTAAGGAAGAGGGAGGTGCACATGGTACCTTGCAGATCCAAACATATTGAAAAACAATATTCATTGGTCTTTTAGTGCAAGTAAAACTAACATCTTCTTAACATCACATATATTCATAATTTATTTTTCAGGTTCTTTCATTTGATGTTTTTCACAAATATAGTTTAGTACCTTATTCTTCAATATTTAGGCTCTAAAAATTAGTAGGTTTTGATAAGCCATATTTTGAATTACTAACTGCTGAACAATAATTTGTGTATTTATGTTTGTATTTTTGACATTTTCACCCAAGTGAAAATCTATTATTTCTTTAAATATATCATTTATCATAACTTTTCTTAATGTGAATATATCTTGGCCTATAACATTTTATAAGCAAAAATAATACATTACTTAACATTTTTATAATCTTAAACTTCTATTGAAAATAAGAGAAATGTGAATGTTTCATATTGAAAACTGACAACAGACATTTTTAAATCCCTGGAATATCAGGGAAAATATGCTTAATATACACTAACAAAAATGAAGAGGGTTGTAAATATATTTTACACGGAGGAGCTGTTAATCTTTTCTTGTTCCCCAAAACATCTATGATAGCCCAGTCTTGGTTCTATGTTCTAAAAATATATTAAAATTGTTAATACTTTTATGTACATAGATTATAGAATCTAAAGTTTTCAAAGTAATTTTATTTTAAGAGGTGGGCATCAACATGATTATTTCTCTTGTTTAATCATTCACTTATTGATTTACCCAGCTATTGTGTGTCTAGTATTATTTTAAGCCCCAGCTGTGGAGGCAAAGAGAGGACATACCCTTATTGCTTTATTTTTTTATCAAGCTTAAAAGCTAGCATCACAAATGGAAGTATATTAAGCACTGGAAATGCATAAAAGTGGCAGAAGTCTGGTCTAGAATGGATCAGGCAAGACTGCCTGTGAAAGTGATCACTAAACTCATAATTCAAGGAAAGTAGTTTGGCAAACAAGAGTGGAGGAGGAGAACTAATAGAAGACAGAGGAGGTACACAAATAGTGGTCCATTTAGAAACACCTTGTTGGAAATTGATTTAAAAGTTAATGTGAGGCAGCTGAGAAACTAGAACATATAAAAACTAAAGTAGCTAACAGAGAAATAATAGGTCTGTAACAATAAATAATCTAGTAAGCAAGATAGTCAGGGACCACATACTGAAGGTTCTGTGAACAACAGTAAAGAAGAAATATAGATTAATCTAGGATTGTAGAATGATTAGGTTTGTGTTCTGAGAAAAACAATCAACATGCATCTTAAGTTGATATATTCATAATTTACACAATAGCTCCCTCTTTTCTAATAAATTATTTGTCTCTGTGTCAGTTCATAATTTTGAATTGTGCCCAGCACAGTTTGCATATTATGTTTGAGTTTTTAAATTGTGTCTAAATCCTATAGGGGACATGGGAGTTTTGTCTAAATCCTTTGGAGAATTCTATAGGGGAATTTCTTCTCCGAGACTTATTCTATACTTTCGCATTCAATGGGGCTCCTCTTTTTGGCCTTTGTTTAGAAAGCTGGGTCTTTAGTTATCCCAGTCTTCCGCATAATTACACAACTGTGTTCATTGCTGAGTACAAGCAATGGGAGGACAAATAATGTATCGACCAGGCTGGCCCTTCCCTATTGGACCTACAGCTGCACAGAGCATAGAGAAAGCAGCCCCTTCAACTGAAGTTTGGCTTATGAGAACTTCCGTTGCCAGTTTCTGCCATGACTATCACTAGATATTTGAGCAGTGAAGTACAGGGGATGAGAGAGAAAAAAAATACAAATGAAAAGCATGGAATTTCCACCCTACCTCTGAGCTTATGTATTCTTTTTCTGTATAACAGGCAAGATAGGGGTATTCTTTCAGAGTTTCCAAGGTCTGTGCTTCAGTGCTCAATTCCTGGTTTCCTGTGCAATGATTTGAGGATGGGGTTGGGGGAAGGTGTGATGGTGGTATATTCACAAAACTTGCCATGTTAATTGAATTCTGCTCTTCTCCCCAATCAACCTGCTACAATTTACCTTTCAGAGCTCATAAATAACTGTTCCATATATTTATTTCATGTTGTATAGCTGTAAGATTTGTGTCTTATGTGCATTATTATCCACATGGAGTTGGATACAGGTATCCAATGATAATGGTAACATTTGTTGAAAGACCATTCTTTCTTGATAAACCTTTGCTCCTTTGTCAAAGATCTGGTTTTCCTTTCTTAAATAATTGTATGTATAAATTTCTGGGTTCTCTTTTCTGCTATATTGATCTATGTGTCTGTTCTTTTTCCAAAATAACTCCATCTTCATTGCTGTACCTTTATAGTAGGTCTTGTACTCAGGTAGTGTTAGTTCTTCAGCTTTGTTCTTCTTCAATATTGTGTTTGCTCCTCTCCCTCTCAATATAAGCTTTTTAAAAGATTGGTTGATATGCACAAAATTACTTTTTGGGATTTGATCAACATTGCATTAAAGGAATAGAACAATTTTGGAATAATTGGCATCTTAAAATATATCTTTCTATCCATACATACAGCATTTCTTTTTATTTAGATTATCTTTGATTTCTTTCATCAGAGTTTTATAGTTTTCTTTATATTTACCCAGTATATATTTTGTGAGATTTATACAGGTATTTTATATTTTAGTGCTATTTCAAGTGACATCATGCTTTTAATTTCAAACTGCAATTATCTAATAATGATACATGCATATAATGTTTATAATTTAGTGTTTAGTAGAGAAAACAAATCACAAACAATGTGGATGATACAAGGATAAATGCTTCTTAAACACGTGAAATGTGAAAAAAGTATTTCTTATAAAGTAACATTTGTTTAACTTGACATATTAGCAGGCATTTAGCATTGTTCAAGAGCCACTCACATCAGTTTCTTACCCTTGGCAGCATGTGGATATAGAACCATAGCCTTTCATGTTTCACAATCTTGAAGAAGTGTGTGAGAGGGAAGGGCTGCATAGTTCACAAGGAGTATTAGGAAATTCAAGAGAATTGTGTCAAAATCATTTCAGGATACTATAAATTACCATAAATTGGGTAGCTGTTTAAGAAATTGTTTAAAGTATTTCTTTTTTATAGTTCTGGAGGCTGGAAAGTCCAAGATGAAAGTGCCAGGAGATCTGATGTTTGGTGATGACTTGCTTAATGGTTAGTGAATTGCTATCTTCCTGTTATACCCTTACATGGTAGAAAAAGAGATCGTTCTCTGGTATCTTATAAGGACACTAATACTATTTGTAAGGGCACCACCCTCATGATGCAATTACTTCCCAAAGGCCCCACTTCCAAATACCATCACACTGGGATTAGTGTTTCAACATATGAATCTGCAGGAAAGGGGCAGGGGGGACACCAACTCCAAGCCATTGCCTTCTGCCCTGACCCCTCAAAACTCATGTTCTTCTCACACGCAAAATACAATTATTCCATCTTAATAGTTTTCAAAGTCTTATCCTGTTCCAGCATCAGCTGTAAGGTCAAAGTCCAATATCTCATCTAAATACCATCTAAATCAGATATGGGTGAAACTTGAGACATGACTCATCCTGAGGAAAAATTTCTTTCTATCTGTGAACCTGTGGAATCAAGCAAGTTAGGTACTTCCAAAAAACAGTGGTAGCGCAGATATAGGATAGACATTCTCATTCTAAAAGGTAGAGACAGGAAAAAAAAAAAAAAAAAAGCAATAACAAGTCCCAAGCAAGTCTAAAACCTAACAAGGCAAACTCCATGAGATCTTATGCCTCAGGAATATCCATCTTTGACTAGATTCTCTGCCTCCTATGCCACTGGCATGGTGGGTCCACCTTCCAGATTCCCTAGGGCAGAATTTCCACCTTGTAAACTCACTGGAGTGAGATCTTGCCCCTAGGACTCTGAAAGACAGGGTTTCAGCCCTGACAGCTTTGGGTGGTCCCACCCTGTGCCATTGGGTGGTGGTTCTGGCACCTTGAAATCAGGGTTATTCTCTTCCTTCCTTTGTGAAATCTAGGAGGCAACTTGATTGTCTCTGAATTGCCTTCAAGATCCTTTTTACCTTATCATGAAAAATAGAGCCCACCTCCAACTAAATAGCTTTACAGTCTTCTTATAAAATCTAAGACAGACAACATTTTTCATTCCTACCCTCTTTTCCCTTTAGGTCAAACTAACAATTTTCCTGCTGGGGTGGCTGATTAATTCCATGGTTCACACCATACCAATCTTTTCATCAAAGGGATGCTTTCTTATTTTTTACAATATAGACAGACTGCGAATTTTCTAAATCTTTTAAGTTCTAGTTTATTTTGGCTTAGCGATTTCGTATTCAAGACAAATCTCTCTTTTTGCATTTTACTTTAAGCAGTCAAGAGGAACAAAGACAGTTTTTCAACACTTTGCTTAGTAGTCTCCAGCAAAATATCCACTTTCATTGCTCACAATTTCTACCTTCGACAAAACACTAGAAAATAAACACATTTCAGCCAATTTCTTTGCCACTTAACAAAGTTTGCCTTTCTTACAGTTTCCAACACGATGTTTCTCAATTCTGTCTGAGACCTAACAGAATGAACTTTACCATTCATATGTCTACCAACATTCTGTTCATTATTACTTAGGTATTCTCTGAGAAGACAGAGGCCTTCTCTCCAACTCTCCTCCTTTTTCTCTGAGCCTTCATTGGAATTATTTTTAAAAATCTCTTCACAACAATCTTGGCTTCTTTTTGCATGTACTTCAGAGCACTTTCCACCTCTCCCTAACACCCAGTTCCAAAGCTACTTCCACGTTTTTACATGTTTGTTACAGCAGCATACTCACTTCTTGATAATGCTTCTGCCTTAGTTTGGGTTGCTATAACTAATTACCATGGACTAAGTATAATAGCTTAAACAACAGATATTTATTTCTTATAGTTCTGAAGCCTGGAATTCCAAGATCCAGTTGCTGGTACATGCAGTGTCTGGTGAAAGCTCATGTACTGGATTGCATATGGTGGTCTTCACATTGTATTATCACATGGCAGAAAGAGAGTGAGCTAGCTCTCTGGAATCTTACAAGTACACTAAAAACATTCATAAAAGCTTTACCCTCATGACCTAATTACTTCCCGAAGATCCTTCCTCCAAATGCTATCATATTGGTGTTAGGGTTTCAACATACGGATTTGGGTGGAGACACAATGAGTTTGTTATAAATGTTTAAGGCTAGCTTCTATTGCATGACCAAATTATCACTGAAAGAACATTCACACACACATCTGCCTCTGAAATCCTGGAAATGTGGGGAAGCTGTACACCTGTCAGAATATTCTACATTATATCTTGCTTTGGTTGTGTGTCTTTTATTATTACTTATTCTTAAGCTCACTAGCAACATACTTTATCATTTTATGTCAATAAAATCAGAGTCCTATATGGAGAACATATTCTATATAGGTATACGTCTTTAAATGTAGATTGAAAGTATATTACAAAGGTAAATTCAAACTATTGAGAGTCGTTAGACATAGGAGTATTTTGGAGGAGGAAACATGAATGACTTTTACATATTATTTAATATACTTCATACTGGTAGCTATTCACAAGAAGAATATAACACATTATGTATTCTACAATGCAGAAAATAATGTGAAATAAAATTATTTGCATATTATTAAGTAAAACAAGATTGAATAATCAAATGTAAAATGTAAATTTTAATTTTTAAAATAGAATTTTATAATTTAAAGTCTTTTAAAATGTTTGTCATTGTAACGAGTGAATTTATCTTATTAAGGTTTTGATTTTCTGTTGGCTTAGGAGATTGATAATTTTTAATGTAATCATTGCAATTTAGACAGCCTCATGTGAAAATCTTGTTCAAGTTTGCTGTGCATTTTTTCTATTCTGTCATTCTTCTTTTTCTGTGATCTATAGGAGAATATTCATACTCTGGATATGTTTTACAAATATTTTATATCCTACTGTCTGGGCTTGCTTTTAAATCTCATTTGATATCTTTTGTTGAACAAATATTATTGATTTAAAAATTGTCCACTTTATAAATTATTGAAAGATTTGTATTGTTTGGGTACCAAATAATAACACTTCACTGATAAAAAAAATCACCCAGATCTACAATTAACATCATACTTAATTGTGATAAACTAGCTGTCTTTTTCTAGGTGCCTTTCGGAACTAGTGAAGTAGGTCCACTCTTATCACTCGTATTCAACATTATACTGGAAGCCCTAGCTAGGGAGATAAGAAAAGGAAATAAAAGTTTACAGATTGCGAAAGAAGGTATAAAATGATGGTCTTTGTTGGCAGATTACATAATTGTCTTTGTAGAAAGGTCCAAAGAATTAACAAAAATTCTCAGATAACAAGCTCTAACAAAAAAATCTACTTAGATCATATGAATTCTAAACAAAATTTCAAAATTAATGGAATATATAGGTTTACCAGCTAAAGCAGTATTTTAATATTTATTTTTAGAGTATATGATGCCTAGAATGTATACTGAAATGAAGACACAAAAGTTGCACATCCATATTCAAAATCAAATCAACCTAAACACAGAATATATAATTTTGAGAAAAGAAAGAGAACTCAAAATACAGCATAGACTAAATTTAAAATGCAAAATGATAAAATACATAAAAGAAAAAAAAAACAGAAGAAATGCCACGCATCCTTGGGATTAGTAGTAACTTTTTAGATATTAATACAACATGAAAAGTGTGACCCATGGGAAAAAGTTTGGTAAGTCTGACCGTATTAAAGTTTAAAATGCCTCCTCAGTGAAAGACAGCGTTAGAAGAATGAAAAGATCCAGAATTTAAAAATAATATTCACAAAACACATATTTAACACAAAACTTATACCTAAACTTTGTAACTCTTAAAACTCCATAACAAGCAAATAACCACAATAAAAATAGGCGAAAGATATGAACAGATATTTCACCCAAGAAGGGATATAAATGGGAATGAGACATAAAAAAGATGTTCAACGGCATTTACTATTAACAAATATCAAATTAAGAGGTACCAATACATACCTATAAGAATGGTTAAAATCTAAAAATCTGTAAATACCAATGCTGGTGATGATGCAAAATTAAAAGACTCTCATATATTCTTGGGAATACAAAATGGTACAGCCACTTTGGAACACAGTTTGTCAGTTTCTTACGAAGCTAAACATAGTCTTATCATATGATATAGCAATTACATTCCTACATATTTGCCCAAAGGATTTGAAAATTTATGTCAAAAACTTTACGAACATGATTTATCAGCTTTATTCATAATGGCTCCAAATTGGAGGCAGTCAACATGTCCTTCAACAGGTAAATGAATAAACAAACTATGATCCTTCCATACAAGGAGATATTTTTCAGCGACAAAAATAAATGAGCTCTGAAGACAACAAATGACATGGATAAGTCTAAAATGCTTACTGATAGTGAAATAAGTTTTAAAGGCTACATGCTGTTTAAGTTCAATTATAAATATTCTAGAAAAGGCAAAACTGTAGAAAACAGTGTTTGCCAAGGCCGGATGTGGTGGCTCACTCCTGTAATCCCAGTACTTTGGGATGCCAAGGCAGGTGGATCACCTGCGATCAGGAGGAACAGCCTGACCAACATGGAGAAATCCCGTCTCTACTAAAAATACAAAATTAGCTGGGTGTGGTGGTGCGTGCCTGTAATCCCAGCTACTCCGGAGGCTGAGGCAGGAGAATCGCTTGAACCAGGGAAGTGGAGGTTGCAGTGAGCCGAGATCACACCATTACACTGCAGCCTGGGCAGCAAGAGTGAATCTCCATCTCAAAAAAGAAAGAAAGAAAGAAAGAAAGAAAGAAAGAAAGAAAGAAAGAAAGAAAGAAAGAAAGAAAGAAAGAGAGAGAGAGAGAGAGAAAGAAAGAAAGAAAGAAAGAAAGAAGAAAGAAAGAGAGAGAAAGGAAGAAAGGAAGAAAGAGACAAAGAGAGAAAGAAAGAGAAAAAAGAACGAAAGAAAGAAAAAGAAAGAAGAAAGAAGAAAGGAAGAAAGGAAGAGAGAGAGAAAGAAGAAGGAAGGAAGGAAGGAGGGAGGGAAGGAGGGAGGGAGGGAGGGAAGGAAAGAAGGAAGAGAGAAAGAGAAAGAAAGCAAGCAAGAAAGCAAGCAAGAAGAAAGAAAAGAAAGAAAGAAAGAAAGAAAGAAAGAAAGAAAGGAAGGAAAGGAAACAGTGTTTGCCAGGGTTTCAAGAGAGGGGAGGAAGGCTGAATAAAAGCAACACAGAGACTATTTTACTGCAGTGAAAGTATTATTTTTGTTACTGAAATGGTAGTTACATGACAGTGTACATTTATCAAAACCCACAGAATTTCACAGCATAAAGAGTGAACCTTACGGTATGCAAATTGTGACAATAGCCTTTAGGAGATCAGGAGATCCTAGGATAGATGCAGACTATTACAAATCAGCTTCACTTTATTACACGTGTATGGATCAATCTCATTAAAAGGTGTGGCAGGAAGTTGCTGACCTAAATCATTTTGGAAATGAGCATAGTATGTAAGACTAAAAGCAATAAATAAAAATAAAAACTGTAAATTCATGGTGTAGTGTAAGAGCCAATTTTCTCACTGTTAGCATGGAAAGTTGCAGATGAGCAAAGAGAAAATAGAATGATCCACATAGTAATGAATTAGAGTCAGAGACATCAGTTATCTCACATTTAGCTTGTTCGAGCTCAATATAGACACGGATGGTTACATATAAAAATATTTATAGATGTATGTATATAGGTGAGTTAGTATACACATATATTTCCTTGCCCTGTCAGCTGTGAGGGCCTAAAAAATGACACCTCAGTAGCGTCAAGTACACCTAGATGTTGGTTGATAATACTAGTCACCAATAAAAGAAACCAGGGTTCCTTGGAGAAGTGGCTGATTCTAGGACTGGAGAAGACAATATACTAGATGATTCCAGAGTATCTTTTATCCCAAAATGTAAGGAAATACCTATTTAGCCCCCCCAAAACCCCACATAATGGTTTTATGTGGAAAGGACATAGCCAACGGACAGAGCTCCAAATGTGTAAAGTAGTAACAATTTGAGCAAGAAAATAAAGTAGTATTGGGCTATAACAAAAATTAAAAATAAGTATTCATAAGTCCATTAATATAAACAAATAATTAAATAAGTACATAAATGGGAGAGAGGAGACAAATGCTCCTGTGCAGAAAAGTTCCAAAATATTTAGGTAATTATTCTGCTCTCAGCGAAGGAGTGTAACCCCCTATTCTTTAATGTTGGCTGCCCATAATGACTTCCTTCTGGAGAGAAGAAAAGCAGGGAGAAAAACACTGTTTTTACTGTGGATTAACCTGAGAAATACCACCTCAGTCAGATGATCACGGATAACATCAGCAGTAATAGGTCACGTTAATAATTTGTACTTTCCATATGAAGTAATGACAAAGGCAATTTACTTCCATGATCTTCCTCCCAAGAACTAAATCCCCAGTCTAATCATACAAAAACATTCAAAAAACCAATTGAGGCACATTTTACAAAATACCTGAACAATACTCCTCAAAACTCTCAAGATCATAAAAAACAAGGAAAACCTAAGAAACTGACACAGTCAAGGGCAACCTAAGAAAGCATAAATATGAACCGTGCTATGTTTTTCTGGACTATATCCTGGAACAGAAAAATAATATTAGTTAAAACTAGGGAAATACGAATGGATTTCAGCATGCGTTTTGGTTAATAATGTATCAGTATTAGCTTATTAATTACAACAATGATACCAGACCATGTAATATATTAATATTGGGGGAAACTGGATGTGAGGTAAGAGGGCATTCTAGTGCCACAAGTTTTCGCTAAACTTATAATTGTTATAAAATTATAAATTTATTTAACTTTGCTTACATGGAAATACACTAGAAGCGAAGATAGAAGATAGATACTGGTCAGGCCATGCTATCATTTCATTTTTATTTTTATTATTATTGTTAGTTTATAGGATTGTTGTGAATAGTAGTGTTGATAAACAAACACTCCAATCACATTTTTACTTAAAAATAAACAATCATGTCATTCTTCATTACCAATTTGAGGAGTGTATGTGTGGGTGTGTGAGTGTGTGTGTGCATATGTCATAATTATAAAAAATGGAATTGAAAATTACCATAACATTGAGAATTCTAGAGCCTATTTATAATTTTTTTAGATATTTTACCTAGAAATAAATACAACACACACACACATGCATACTATATATATAATATATATATATGTTTCACATATACACTTTAACTGTAATTGTTTAAATTTTTCTCAGCACATAATACAGTACCTGGCTGATAACTACTGTTCGATAAACATTTGTTTATTGCCATAAAGATCTTTATAATAGATTGCACCTTCATTCTGTTTGTTATAAATCTATGTTGTCATTTATACGTTTATTAGATCTGAACAACTAACGCTACAGATTTGTGAAAAGTAATGTTAAAAAATATGCTTAATCAAATAAAATCCACTTTGGGAAAGTTGCATCCCACATAAAAATTCCAGTGCAACATGTATGACTCATTATTTCATTTATTTATTTAAAAATGCTTTCCATTAACAATTTGTATACCAAAATCTACTAAAATATTATGAAAGTGATGATTATGCTTTTCGTCTATAGGCAGAATCTTTTTCTTTTCTTGGAATTATTGCCAGAAAAAAAATCTATCTCAAGAGACTATCTAAGAGGAAGTTCTTGAGATTTCTTCTTCCTCCTAGATTTGTATAGGTTATTATTTACATCTGGTTGCAAAAAGGAAAATTGAACTGATTCTCACCCCAATGCTACTGATAGTGAAATATTCTGAAATGAGTATTTGTTGTGATGATTGACAGCCTAATTATATGAGCTCTTAAGTAACCATGATTACATTGTGATTTCTCATGTTTAAGTTTTTAAGTGTTTTGAACCGCTCATAGCCTTCAAAATTAAACACTTACCCCCAAAAGGCAGTGGAACAAATATATAAAGTTGAAAGACTCTCCAGATATATTTTCCAGAAAATATCCCATTTCTGTAAATTATTTCATTATACTTACTTGCTAAAGTCTTCCTAGAAAGAATATTTCTCTATTATATTTTAGTATTTTTAATAGAAAAATATGTAAGTTACATTATTTTTGAACATCTCTGATGTGTTATTTAATGCAACATAAAACCTTAAATGGCTAAGAAAACATATTTTTTAAAGTGAGTATTTAAAAAAATTATATTACTATTATTTTCAGAATTGTGATTTATTTTTTAAAAACTAGTGACTTTATCATAATCAAAACCAAAAACATATGAATTTATCTTGCTACCTATTTTCTTATATTTAAGATGTATTCACACTTTAAAAAATGTGAAAATTTTAATTTAATGAAGAAAAAATGTATGTGCATGTGTGTATTTGTGTGCATATATATGTAGTTTTATATTAGTATAATTAATATATATATATATACACACCTTTATGCATACACACACAAACACATAGTTTTTCAGAACTACTAATGCCTGTTGCAGAAATTCAGGAAACCATTCTGACTTGGCCAAAATAAATGATTTACTGGACTAAAAATCAACTTCAAGACATCCTGGCACCACTGAAACTTCAGAACCTGACAACAGTGACTCTGATTTTCCAACAAAAATGAATTAAATATCATTGTGGTTAGTATTTGTGGTTTGTCTTGCATCCTTTAACTTTTTAAAGGTTCTCTCCATTTTCTCCATTATGTTTTTCTGTCTATTTAAATAAACATTGTTTCCCTTTTTCTTCTCTGTTGCTTTCACAATTGTAAATATTACGTGCAGTTCTTTCTTTTTTTTTTCTTATTTGGGATATATTAGAAATAACACATATAAGCACAACTGCATGTTCCTGATAATTCTATATTATTCAGACGGAATGTTTTAATTTTGTGTGTCTATTAATCTAATTGTTATTAGTTGCTTAGATATATGTTTATTGAAGATATAATTTTGTTCTTAGAATCAAGGACAGATTTGCTGAAAACAGGAAATATAAGTTCATCCACACTAGTCTCTGTTTCTGTTGTTTTTCACTTATTAATATCTATATTAATGCTTTTCAGTGATTTCTTGAAGAATTTGTTTCCCTTGCTTTGCATGTTATTATTCCTTTTTCTTTTTGCCAATTTAATTTTATCAGGTTGTTATTTGCTGGCTTTGAGAATCATGAATAAGGCAACATTTGAGTGCTGTCTGAAAAGATAAGCAATATTTAAACATGCAGAGGTGAGATAGGGAGACAATCCCAAGTAGTTGGGAAAGCAAAAGTAAACACAGGAATATTCAGATCTCAGAGCATAGAGAGGTGCTGAACAATTATTTGGATATTCTTGAATATGTATGGCTAGATTAAAGGTATCTTCAAGAGGAGTTTAAATACCTTTTACTTATTCTGTAACCAATTATGAGCTCATCAAGATTTTTTGAATGTGAGAAATGTAATCACATTCATACTTTAAAGTTACTAATGTAGATATGAACTATAAAATATTTATCAGGGTGAGATTCAAACATGTCAATAGGTTAGCTAGATAGAATGTTTCCAAGGAAATGTAAGAAGGGCTGGGACTGGAATAGTAAGAAAATAAAGAAAAGAGGATTACAGATGACTGAATTGTCACATCTAGATTACTTGAAGGAAAAAGATTCTAGAATTCTATGCTCCTATCATTAATTCAGTTATGAACAATCAGTTTCAAAATCCCATCAGCAGGCCAGTGGCACACACCCGTAATCTGAGCACTGAGCACTTTGGGAGGCCAAGGTGGGTGTATCACTTGAGTCCAGGAATTTGAGACCAGACTGGGCAACATGGTGAAACACCATCTCTACAAAAAAAAAAAAATTAAAAAATTAACTCATCATGGTGGTGTGCACCTGTGGTCCCAGACTTGGGAGGCTGAGGCAGGAGGATCACTTGAGCCTGGGAGGTCAAGGCTGCAGTAAGCCAAGATCTTGCCATGGCACTTCAGCCCGGGTGAAAGAGTGAGACCCTGTCTCAAATAAAGATCTCATCACTTCCTAGAAATAAAAGTACGATGCATAACTAGAGCAAAGAAGATAATTGAGGCAAACATGATTCTTTAATTTTATTTTTAATTGAATTTTTAAAATAAAGATGGGGTCTTGCTATGTTGGCCAGGCTGATCTCAAACTCCTGGCCTCAAGTGATTCTCCTACTTTGGCTTCCCAAATTGCTAGGATTACAAGTGTGAGCTACCACACCTGGCTCACATGACTTTTTTGGGTTTTTATTTTGTTTTGTTTTGTTTTGTTTCTCTCTTAAATCATTTGTTTCTTAAGTTGACCAACTTTAATGAATGCTTTTTGTGCTACAGGCACTACACTGGAGATGGAGATGAACCAGTCATTACTCTAGTTCTTGCAGTGCCCAGTGTAGGAAGATCACATTCAGTGAAACCAAACTAATTTTGAGGTAAGCATAAGAAATTTAGTGTTTTTAATCTAGGATGCCTTCTCTCTTAAGGATCAAAATAGAGTCTTGATTCTATATATGGGCTCCAGAACTGTTAGGTAACATTTGTACAAATAATCATATGTACATTATTCAGATAAATAGAGCCATAAATTTTATCAGCTAATGATACTGATATATATCCCCATAAAAATTAAAATCAATTAGAGTACAATGAATAGAATGAAATAAATCTTTGAAGAGAGTATATTGTGAATATCTATAGATAGATAGATAGATAGATAGATAGATAGATAGATACATGGAAATTTTTTTCTTTTTTTTTTTTGGAGAAAGAGTTTCACTCTTGTAGCCCAGGCTAGAGTGCAGTGAGCAATCTCGGCTTACTGCAACCTCCGCCTCCCGGTTCAAGCGATTCTCCAGCCTCAGCCTCCCAAGTAACTGGGACCACAGGCATCCCCACACCCAGCTAATTTTTTGTATTTTTAGTAGAGACAGGGTTTCACCACATTGGCCAGGCTGGTCTCAAACCCCTGACCTCAGATGATCCACCTGCCTCTGCCTCCCAAAGTGCTGGGATTACAGGGGTGAGCCTGTAGAACCAGAGAAATTATAATCAGAGAGTTAAAATATTTAAAACAATTCATTAACACTGAATATAAAAGAAGGAAGAAAGTTTCAAGAAGGAAGGGATTGATAAATGCTGCAGAGAGGTCCATAGTTTTGAAGACAGAGCAATTGCAACTACAAAAAACATTATCTTCTGTAGACAGTAGAAAGAACAGTGGTTGATTAGAGTAAAAAATAAAAGTAGTAAATATGTTCAAGAAGTCAGTATCGGTTCACTTTTGACCTTCAGACTGTGCTACTACTAAATTATAAATAATATGTGTTTTCTTTTAATTTCTATCATAAGGAATTTTTTTTGTTTTATTGTAGTAGAAAGTTTATCCTTTATCAAAATGAGTACCATCTGAGGATAATTTTACTGACTTACAATACATAGTTAAGGATTTATTTTTATATTTTGTCTTTATTGTAAGAAATTGAACCATAGAGTCCGGTCAACTTGGGCTCAAAATTCAAATTTTGTTATGATCTGGTTATATAAACTTAGAAAAATTACTCTAAAATTATTTCTCATATGAAGATGAAAATATGCCTATTTATTTTGCTGTTTATTGGAATTAAATGATGTAATGCTGATATGATTATATTTTTCAATATATAATTGCTATACTTTTACCAGTTTCTAATTACTAATTATTTTTGAGATATTAATATTATAAAATTAATTAGCACCATATATATTATATATAAAACGTATACATATGAGGGAAAATAACATGAGGCATCTGGCAGTCTGATGGGAGGTTAGAAAAGGAGCCCAGAGTGAGTGACACAGTATCATTCATCAGTAAAAATGGACAAAGAATGGAGATGCTGGAGCAGCAAAATATTGATTTACATTAAAGCATATTTCAATATGGTCTGTAAAATCAAGTGCACTGGAATTCTTTTTTTTTTTTTTTTTTTTTTTTGAGACGGAGTCCCACTCTGTCACCAGGCTGGAGTGCAGTGGTGCAATCTTGGCTCACTGCATCCTCTGCCTCCCGGATTCAAGTGATGCTCCTGCCTCAGCCTACCAAGTAGCTGGGACTAACAGGAGCGTGCCACCATGCCCAGCTAATTTTTGTATTCTTAGTAGAAACAGGGTTTCACCATGTTGGCCAGGATGGTCTTGATCTCCTGACCTCGTGATCTGCCCGCCTTGGCCTCCCAAAGTGCTGGGATTACAGGCATGAGCCACCGCCCCCAGCCTGGAATTCTTTATCTGTTTGGTTTTGTAAGTGGTGAGAGAACATGGTGTCATGTTTTCTACAACACAACAAATTTCAAGTTATTTATTACCTTAAAATGATACCAATGTTAGTAGGATCCCATCTAGTCTAAAGGTTTTTGAAAAGGGCGCTTCAATATATTTTGATTTTCATGATCTCTTTCTGGGTACTGCAGTAGCCATTACAACTTATTATGTTTATAGTCTGCAGTGCAGAAAGGCAAACACCTACTGAATTTGAAATGATTGATCTAAATGTAATATTTACAGATGGCGATTGCTTAATCTTGTTAGCCTGGACAATAGTTCTTACTGTGCTTTCAAAGTTTATATCAGATATTAGAGAAACATTTTAATTATTTGTAGCAAATAAGTAACTTATAATACTTAAGTTGCTAAGTAACTAAGTGGTTAAGTTGCTAAGTAAGCAAATAATACATATTGTAGACCTGCTATAAATTGAGGAAGAATTAAAATGATAGTGATTACAATGAAAAAGATAGTAATAGTAATAATAATTAATAATAATTGTTACAATTATTAATAAGCCATGTGTCAGATCTTGTTTTAAGTGATATACAAGGACCAAATTGGACCTAAAAGCACTATGAAATAAATAGCTTTCTAACATCCTTTTTTCATGTAGAAAGACAGTGAGATACAAAATGTTTAAGCAACTTGGCACAAATCTCTGAGACATAGAGTGTAGGAGAAAAGAGAAAGTGGTAAGTAATCTCCAAATATAACCACGAATTCCTTCTATGGCCATGTGAGCATATTGTTCCTCACATCAAGAGATAAATTCTATTTCCTGTTCTCTTGAATATGAGTTATTCTTGTGACTTGTTTTTATATTAAATGTGGTGCAAATGACATACTTGGGCTTCTTGAGCCCAGAATGTAGTGGATTCTGCTTCTCCCTTTTGAGTTCAGTCTCCCTTATATAAGGAAAACCAGGCTAGACATTGAATGATTAGAAGCCATATATGTGGGATCCTGGAAGATGAAGGCCATCTTGCATATTTTCACCCCAGTTGAGTTGCCAGCTGAATGGAGCTGCATAAGGGACTGGCCTCCAGCAAAATCTACAGAAGAATTACCCAGCTGAACCTAAGTGAATCCACAAAAATCTGAAAAAATAATAAACCATTATATTAAAGCACCAAGTTAGTAGATGATTGTTACACAATTGACAACTAATGCAGATATTGAAACCTATAGTTAATGTGCCAATATAACCAAAACCTAAAACATCTTCGTATGGCTTAGAGGAGAGTTATTCCTGCTGGAAGTATGAATTATAAAATGCTTCTCCGCTTGGCAAAAAAGCAGACCTTGCTCTGAGCTGATGCAACCTCATGCCAATGCACAAATTACAAGAAGCTTGCAATCCCTGTTTCAGTACAAGCAACTCTTCCTGTCTTCTTATCCAGGTAAAACTTACACAACTTTAAATGCTGAGAAAAATAGCAGAATTTGTAAATGGGGAAGACTGTGACAAATATTTAGTCTTGCATGATTGTAAGGGGCTGAAAGTCTGAAAGTAGGTGAAGAATACAGACAACAAGCGCTATACGATGGGTAGCCCATGGCTTAAGCCTCAAAAAAAAATTTTTCCAGAGTCACAAGAGGATGGGAGAGGAGTGGTCTGCAAGCAGCAGTAGGATCAAGACCTTGAGACGTGTCCATCAATGCTACGTGAGTAGCTTCATGTGTTTTCTTTCTTTTTTTTTTTTTTGGTTTTTGTTTTTTGAGACGGAATTTCGCTCTTGTTGCCCAGGCTGGAGTGCAATGGCATGATCTTGCCTCACTGCAACCTCGGCCTCCCGGGTTCAAGTGATTCTTCTGCCCCAGCCTCCCGAGTAGCTGCGATTACATGTATGTGCCACCATGCCAGCTAATTTTTGTATTTTTAGTAGAGACGGGGTTTCTCTATGTTGGTCAAGCTGGTCTCAAACTCCCGACCTCAGGTGATCTGCCCGCCTTGGCCTCCCAAAGTGCTGGGATTACAGGCATGAGCCACCGTGCTGGGCCTCTGCATGTGTTATCTTATCACTCTGACTCCAAACCATTTCCATACACATTCAGTCTTGATCAATAATTTTACTTCCTAACATTTTTAATGATTTATCATTTGTTTTAGAATAAAGTACAATCACTCTATTTTAATTCTGAGGTATTGCCTGCAGACCCTGACCCAAACAATGGATGAATAAAACATACACTAACACACAGATATTCTGCTTTGCCAGTCCTGCTGAGTGTCCGACTGCCTACACAACAAGAGAGGTTTGTCGCTGCACTGGTCCTGAGCAGCTCTCATTCCAGGCATTTATTTAGTATACAATTAACAACAGAAGCTTTGAGTAAACACACTTGTGGATAATTAAAATGGTTAAGAGAGTAGTTCTAGGAATGATTAAAGCTCAGGTACCACAGTCTAAGGAAAATACCATTAGGGGGCAATATCCTTGGTTGACCTCCACCTGAGAGGGCCATCTGGCTCAAAGGTTAGTTAATGGAGGTAGAGTAAACAGACTTAACTGGGGAAGGCTCTATTGTCCCTAGTATTTAACCTATGACCTAATGCTCTAAGGTAAGAACCGGCTGCCTTCAGCCTGTTCAATTATTACAAGCTATGTAATCTTTGAGCCTTCCGAAAAGTTTGTGACTATTCCCTATAACTCTCCCTAATATTTCCTTTTAATACTTCTGCCACCATCCGGAGTGAATCCCAACATAATTGTCTAAATATACTAAACTAACACTCATTTGAAGATATTTTCATAGGTTTTCAATACCTATTACATTTTACTACATCTTCTTTCCAACATATCCCTCACATCTCACCCTAAACATTTATTTCTTTAACAGGCATTATTTGACTTTAACAAGATGAGTTCCACACATTATGTTTGTACTTCCCTTACTCTACCCCTTATCACACTTTATGAATATTACTAGCTTAACATTACTTTTTTCTCCAATGAACTCTAAACTCTATAAGAAAAGGGATCATGGAAGTCTTGTTCAATATGTATCCTCACTTCTCAGCACAGGAACTGATGCAGAGAAGTGGAATAAAAATATTTGTGAAAGAATAAATGAGGGCTGGGTGCAGTGGCTCATGTCTATAATCCCAGCACTTTGGTAGGCCGAGGTGGGTGGATCACATGAGGTCAGGAGTTCCAGACCAACATGGCCAACATGGCAAAACCGCATCTCTATTAAAAATACCAAAAAATTAGCCGAGCACGGTGGTGGGTGCCTGTAATCCCAGGTATTCAGGAGGCTGAGGCAAAAGAATCACTTGAACTTGGGAGTCGGAGGTTGCAGTGAGCTGAGATTGTGCCATTGCACTCCAGCCTGGAAGACAGAGTGGGACTCCTTCTCAAAAGAAAACAAAACAAAACAAAACAAAAACAAAAACAAAAATAACAAAAATCAAGGAGTTTCTGATGCTGACTTAAGGCAGAATGAGATGTCAGAATGCTTTCTACTGAAGAGAGGAATAATTTAAGCATGAAAATAAGAAAACAGGGTAAGCATTATGGGGTAACCGGAACGGGGAAAATAAAGGATTGAGTCCTGAGACCCAAAATGCTGGTGACTCAAGTTACCAAAATGAAAAGAGAATCAAATGCCTCTACTAACCTGGTTCATGAAATGACTTGGATCTCTTCTTTTTCTTCTTCTCTCTTTTTTTTTTTTTTTTTTTTAGTCAGAGTCTCGCTCTGTTGCCAGGCTGGAATGTAATGGCACAATCTCGGCTCACTTCAACCTCCGCCTCCCGAATTCAAGCAATTCTCCTGCCTCAGTTTCCCTGAGTATCTGAGACTACAGATGCCCGCCACCATGCCTGGCTAATTTTTGTATTTTTAGAAGAGACAGGGTTTCGTCATGTTGGCCAGGCTGGTCTCGAACTCCTGACCTCAGGTAATCCACCGGACTCGGCCTCCCAAAATGCTGGGATTACAAGTGTGAGCCACCACGCCCAGCCGGATCTCTTCTTTAATAGAGAATAAAAACAGAAAAGCACAATCTAAAACCACACCAGGACAATTGTTTGTAAGGTTTCACATTTCAATTATATCTGCAGCTTGCCTTTGACTTAATAGTTACTGGTAATTATTTGTAATCATAAAAATGAAACCATTATATCTACTGTTTCCCATTTAAATATTCATTTTTTTTCACATTCTCAGTTTTCTCATACGTAACTAGCAATTATTGTATAAGAACAATATCCACTTATGTTGCTTACAGTAATTGTGGTTTGGGCTCTGGGCATCACAGCAGTATACAAATTACCTCAAGAACAAACAAATGCAAACACCATGGTTTATTATCTTCCGTAGCTCAAGTTCTTGTCTATCTTTCTTCACACTATAACATATTAATGATCTTAAAAATCTTGTATAGTATGTATCGCATAATAATTTTCTCCTGGACTGTTGTCCATTTCTGGAACAGAAAGGAGACTTTCATGTCATTTTTTTGTGTGCGTGCCGAAAGCATATTTAAAAATAGAAAGCCTTATCAGTAGAGTGGCCCGACATCTATCAGTTAGTAAGCAAGTTTCAGTAATTTAAAAGATAAAAACAGCATAAATGCATAGTAAAGAGAGAGAAAAAAAAAAAAACAAATACAGACAGTCCCTGACTTACGATGGCTTGACTTACAGTTTTCTAACAGTGGGATGTGAAAGTTAAAGGCATTTCACAGAAATTATACTTGGAATTTGGATCTTTTCCCAGGCTAGCGATATGCAACGCAATTCTTTCTAGTGATGTTGGGCAATGGTAGTGAGCTGCAGTTCATGATGCTAAATAACTGATACTGTACTCTACAGTGCAGTGTATCAAGAAAGTCTATGAGATATTCATAGACTTTATTATGAAATCGGCTTTCTATTAGATGATTTTCACAAATGTTGGCTAATGTAAGTGTTCTAAGCACATTTAAGGTAGGTTAAGCTAAGCTGTGACATTCAGTAGGTTAGATGCTTTAAATGAATTTTCAACTTAATGATATTTTCAGTTTACGATGGGTTTATCCATTCATAACTCCATGGGAAGTTGAAGAGCATCTATAGATCAAGAATAAATACATAAATAACCAAGCAGACAGTTAATTAACCCTAGGATCATTTATTGATCATATGATGATTAAAATAGAAAAATGGACTGGGTTTCTTCAAGCCTACTAGTGTAATAGTTATACATTAAAGTCAATACAAAAGTTAAAAACAAAAACTTTGGTGACTCTTGACTTTCCTAAATGCTTGATTCTGTATTTCTGATGTGTGAGAATCATAATGGATATTTAATGGGAAAACTGAAGGGTGGAATGTGCTACTAGATTTTAATTTGGGGCTTTGATTCCTAGAGACTTACTTTTGAAACCAGGTCCTGAAACATTACTATCCCGCCACATCCATGGAATCATTTGAAATTACTACTGTGTGGGCATAGTTGGGCAGAATCAAATTCAGAATATACACAATATAGCATTTCTGTGTGAAAGTACTAAACAATATTAGGACGTACACTGCCTTAAGCAAATAAATCAAATAAATATAAAGGCTTTAAGTAAGTTTGCTTTTAAAAATTATAGATTCATAGAATTTTTAAGCTAGGCACAATCTTGTAAAAATTGAGTTTAACTCTTAATAGATGGCACATTACAGATCACATCTTTGGCAATCTGAGAAATGAAAGGCTCTGATACTTGACCATCTAGTTCTTGCTTTTAAAAATAATTATCCAAAAAGCATTTAACAACTAGAAAAAAAAAAAAAAGAGAGAGAGAGAGAGTAAGCACCTAGCAAAGTATTCTTACAGGGGCTGGGACTGTCCCTCCAACCACAGCTTTTTCATGTGTAAAGTGAAAATAGTATTAGTTCTTCTACAAAGGTGAGATTTAAATGAGATTATGAATACAAAAGAAATTTACACAATACCAGAACATAACAATTGGTTCTAAAATAATAACTTTAAAAATAATAAAAAATAGTTGTTAATGTTAATAATTTAACAATTAATAAAAAATTATTCACATTCCTTTCATTATAGATGCCACTCCCAACCTCCAAGCAATATTCTCAACTCTTTTATAGAAGCTCATCATTTAACACTTTTATCTTGGATTCCTAGTCTTTGTGCACATGTCTTCTTCCTTGACACTTGAAAACTTTTCTGAAATCTACTACCCACATTCATTTTTACTTAAATTTCTTCCTTTCTGCAACATCAGAGTACATAACTTACATATTAATCACATATTTGGCTCCCTGGACATTTTTTTTGAACCTACATTGTGTCTTATCCATCGAAGTGTCAAAGAAACAGATGGTCGCCATGGCTAATGGCAATACCATTGATGAAAATCTCCATGAAACTTATTAACAGAAATTAATTTATTATTGGATATCATTATTTTGAGGAAGAAATTTAAGATACCTAGAAAGTTAGCCTTGGATGATGCCTATGTTTAGGGGCAAGGAATATTTAAAAAACAATAAGAAAAAGGAGCAGGAATATCAAAAAGAAGTGATAAAAAGCACGTACATTGTTAAAGTGTTCAAAGTGAAGAGGTAATGTTTGAAAAGATAATGATATTAAGCACTATTAAATGCTACGGAGATAAAGAAGAGGACTAAAAGTTTCTATAGATCATTTTTGTACATTTTTGAATCTATTATCGCATGGACATGTTCATATTTTGCCAGCTTCTAAGTCTAGATTTTCCTTACTTGAGCTTCATGTTTACCTTCTCATTTCTGTCCTCCCTTGTATGTTTGGCCAATAGGTTGTTGTATCTGAGATAAAATTTCACACATTCTATCTTCCTGAAGTTCTCAATGCCTTAGTGGAGTGTTTCTCAAAATGTACCTCCCAGCACACTTGTGTCAGAATCCTCCAAGCTATAGTGCTTGTAAAAAAAAAAAAAAAAAAATCAGGTATCAGGCTCTATCCTTTATCTAACCTATTAGACTAAGGGACATATCCTCCTGCCTCCTTTTAGTGATACCTTTTTACATACTTTTCTCTTGGGTTTCACCACAGCAATATGTGTAACACATTTCCTCTTTTCCTGGGGTCAGTTTCAATAATGCTGGAAAGATGGAAGCTCCAGTGAATCCATGCTTCTTTGCTCCTTAGATCGAATTCAATTAATGTCTCACCCAAGGCTTTAAATGCTTGGAGTTTGGAGGCAGATAGTAAGCCTCCTGGCAAAGCTGTGTCCCTGAAAAAGCTTTTCACCTAGAAACTCTTTCTTTCATAATTGCAAATACAAGTTTAAAAAAAGAGGATTAATTCTGTTGACTGAAAATAGTAGAGAAGACTCCACCTTACTTAATTTTCTTACAGCATTTATTTTAGAAAACTTTTGTAATTACAATTCCTTTACTTTTTCTCTTTGAAATGTATGGAAATTTTCATAAAAGCTAAATAATCATCTTGCCAAATTTACACATAGGAATTTCTTTCTCAAGGAATTCTTTTCTTTTTAATTTAATGATCAAGGAAAATGAAGCCTTTATCTTCTAGTTTCTACAGAAGGGTAGGAGCCTAAATTCCATTGGCACCTTCCTCCAAGTTGCAAAACTACCTTTTGTCATAATATATAAAATATAAGATATGTAAGGAATTTATTTTTCTTTTGGATAAAGCTAATTAGACAATCAGCTAATACAGATCATCATTATTAAAGAAGAAATACCTGAGTATTTATCTTAATAAACTTGACCAAAAAGAAAAATATAACAACAAAGAAAACCAAAAAGAAAAGGGGAAAACAAAAACAAAATTTGAAATTAATAAAATAGAAAACCAGTAAACTCATTTGAAAGACAAATACAATCCGAAAGCTTATTTTATTTGACGTGAAGAATACTGTAGATAAATGTCTTTTGAGATTGAGTAAGAAAAACAAACACATTAGTTTCAATTAAGAAAGGTAACATTCAAATGTATGGAAGACTATAAAATAATTAAAAGAAAGTGTAGCTTTTTACTGTGGAAAAATACACTTGGAAATTTCAAGGATGTTGATGATTTCACGAAACATTTTTACACTTGCATCATATCTTCCAAAACCAAAGACATTTAAGCAGTAGCTTTTTTCTTCACGATTCAATTAGCTTTCTTAAATTAAGATTTAGGCATTAATTTAATGGAACATTCCCTCTTGTAGCTGCATTTATAACTCTAACATTTCTGAGGCAGTCATCTACAATGATACTTGCCTGGGAGGCCCAAGGCAAAATAGTTTACCTTCAGGCCTATTACGCATCACTGTGTAGGCCTAATGCAAATTAGAATTCTGACTCTAGTCTAGTTTGGAATTTTGATTAGCCTGAGGGAATAAGGCAAAAGAGGAAAGAAGGAAGTCTTTATTGAATATCAACTATATATCAGAAAGTTTTTTATCTATGCTTTTATGTAAACAAATTCATTTGATTTTCACAGCTGAAAAAGATATTGTTATATACTTTTCATTTTTTAGATGAAAGACAGAGTTTCAAATGGGCCAACTTTTTCAAATTACCCAGCAGGCAAAGGTGAAGTTCAAACTTAGTATGATTGATGTCAAAGGCCATCCCCTTTTCTGTTGTGTAATACCTCACGTTGTTCAGGAAAAGGTACAGAATGAGTTCATCAGTTTCATATTTGGTTTATTTGCCTTCTTAGATTTGTTTCCTACAAAATTGTATGCAAGCTGATACTCTTACCAAACATGTATTTTGGAAAGTAGGAAATTTTTAATGTAGGCACAGGGCTGGGAAGTGGAGAATTCAAGAAAAAAAATGATGGAGAGAGTGTGCAGATATATAAACATTAAACACTTTTTAATGAGTAGTTGTGTATTATATGCTGTTGTCATGAATAGGAACAAACAGGAAATGAAACTTTAATTCTTTGGTAATAGATATAATAAACAAGTAACAACTGAATAAGAAAAATAATTTCTAATGTTCTGATTTTTTTAAAAAGAATAATAGTATAGAGTGCAACTGGGGTAGAAGGAATGGGTGATAATTTGTGGTGGTTTGTTAAGGAAGATCTCTAAGATGAGGTGACTAGAACTGAGAGCTGAATGAAGAGAAGAAGCTGGTTTTGGAAATAAATGTGAAGCCCAGAATTCAAAGATAAATCGGAAAGCAAATACAAAAATCCTGAAGCATGATCCAACAGATAAAAAAGCCTGTGCATGGATTTTATTCTATCTTGTGAAGGCGATTAATTGATGCAGATGTGAAATCTTAGAGAGAAAGAGAAAGGGACTGCAGAATTAACATTAACTCTTGTTACAATGCAAGTTTCAATAGAGATGGGGAAAGATGTAATCAGTGTGAATTATACTAGCTTTATATGAGCTTCATAGGCATATTTGCTAAATGTGTCGGTCTTCAAGCATTAGGTATGATTAGGCTTTTGCCTAAATAATTAATTCAGTGACTACATCTTTCAGAAGTTGTCACAGATTCTTCAGCCAAAAAAAAAAAGTATACATATACTGGAATGCCATAGATTTGCATTTGTATATATCTTACTGTTGTCTTTTTCCACTGTGTTTTAAAATTATTTAAATAAATCTTAAGTCGTTTTTATTCTACTGCTTTTAGGTTTTCAAGAGTATACACCTTACTCATTTTATGAGTTTAATGTTTTTTTAAATGAATACATGAATGTTATAGTGTCATAAAATATTTGTTATTTTTCACTGATTGAAATTTTACTCTTCAATATGGAACTCTTCTACTTTGCCTCCCTAGTATTTTGCTATTGAAAGACTCCATTCAAGGTAAGAATACTGAAAACTATAAAGTCTAAAATGGACAGAATAACTAAGAATTTTATCATTGGAATTGGATAGCTCAGCCTCTAGGGCAATTTTTTTTTCTTTTGACTGAGATTTTAGAATCACGATTTGCATTAACAGAATCTATCTTTACAAGTCAAACTCCCAGAGTTATAAATTTTCATCTAGTACAAATATTTGCATGGAACCAACTGCACTCAGGACAATTATTTATTAGTATGGTCTGTTATGAAAAGGATGCACCAAGTAGAAAGACCCAGCATTACATTGATATAGATGAGTCTCTTACTTTCATGATAGTATACCAAACCTCAAAAATCTTCCAATTGCTCTGATGTTATCCCTAGAAGGCAAGCAAGTCCTCAGGGCAAAGCTTATATCATTAGATATGGACTTTGATGTGAACTCTTTTATTTCTGTTCACTTTGTCAACCTTTTCAGTACCTGAGTCTGTAAAATTGGACATTGGGAATGACTAAAATTTGGCTCCAGAGATTTGCAGCAAAATTAAACTATTATGCTAATTGCCTCCAGGATAGATTCTGCTTTGGAGATCAACATGCTGTATATCACAATAATGATGGGACACACGGTATGGGGGATGGACAGAGGATCTTTCTCCTGGAGTGGTATTTCTGGAATTTCTAGTGTCAGGTAAAGTTCACAGCATGCTCTGTAGATTCACTTTTATCACAAGTTGTGGTTCAATACAGAACAAGAAGTGTTATTTATTATGATGACCACCACAAGTCATCATGCAGCAGACCATTCCAAAGTATTGGTCAAGATAGTCATTGGCTATATTCCCCTTTATAGCCTGGAAGACTCCTGAACAACCAGAATACATTTAATTTATATTATCTCTTTTAAAAATCCAAATAAAAATTTTCTATGTTCTTAAATTAATCCCATCTGGATACCTCTGTGTGCCTCTTCCTTAGAACATAAATTTCACATTGCTGCAACACATGAAACATGTATCTCTTGGCAAGTCACAATGTTACTTTTTGTTGACAATCTGTGCCAGCTTGCAATTTGATGTTGCTACTAAAAATTAGAGATGGGCATGCCTGTTATTAACACTGCCTCAAATGTGAAAGTGAAATTATGACTGTAAGTTGTCACTGCCAAATTATCCTGTGCCAGTAGGTATTATAAAAGGGGATAGAATACACAACAATAATACATTGGTGGAAAAGGCATAGATTATGGTGAAATATTTGTGTTTACCTTCTTAAAATGGAAGGAACATGATTGTCTGGATTGTCTAGATCTTTGATAAACAAAACATTCTAGTGCAGTGTACCAAAACAAATGCAATAATGTAATAAATGTAATAATGTGATATAACAGTATTTTAAAGAAAAGGCAATAAACTCAGGCCAATCTTGAAGACTTTTGTTATTGTGAAATTTCTGCCCAAATGAGCTGTTTTACTTCTTCCCTACATGTTTCAAGCCCTTTGCCAGTTTGTTCACTCTTCTGTAGCTATACAAGCCTTTTATCTGTTTGATCATGTCCCAGGACTTTTTTAGTTTCTTCATTATTTATTTTTAAACTCTCTGCTACCCATATGCTTACAAGACCAGTCTCTTCTCTTTATTCAAGTCTCATCCAGAAATCTTTAGCTCATCTAGGAAATCCACAAAAAACTGTCACCCCTCTTCTCACCCTAGATGCACTCTATTTAGTATTATGGCAATTAATAAGGCAGGCAGAACTCCATAACTCATGCAGTTTTTATCATATTGGGTAGAGGCAATAAGCTAGTAAGCAAATGCATGAAGAGAATAATTTCAGATTTCTGTGTGAACTTTAAAAAGCATAAAGCAAGATACTGTGGGTCAACAGAGGTGGGAGAACAGGATGGTTATTTAATATGTATTATAATTTATAAATAAAAACTTTATTAATATGAAAGTAGAATAATCTCTACATAACCACAGAGTTATATTTACAACCCCTGAATGGAAGAACGATCAGATAGCAATCAGCTAATTTTGTTGTGTGTGTCCCATTCTCCTCAAATGTAAGTATTTGAATATCTTTTTACAGGTGCTACTTAATATCTCTCACAAGAAAAGAAGAAATCCCTCTGCCTTTTAATGTTCTGGGAATAGAAAGAATAAAGGAGACTGAGGTGAATCCACCAAGGAGTATAGCAATTTCTATTTGTCTCCTTAATAGTCCAACACTTCACTCACACAACAATGTTACGCAGTTTCATCAAATGATGAGTCCAGCCCCTTTCTTCTGCAGAAAATGTCAGTTCACTGCTCCTTGCCTACAAAATAGAAATTAGAGAGATACCAGCTTTTCTAGCCAGACTACAAAATTACTTTGACTAAATCGCTAAAAATTCAGCCTCACTACCAGTTTCCACAATACGTCTCAAATGGTAACTTTAATCTCTGTTTGTACTTTTCAGGAATCCAATGAGCAAACAATTCTTTCTCTAAAGCAACTCTCCCTTCAGCCCATTGTGTTGTAGGTCTTTTCAGTCCCCTGAGAAACTCATAATTCCTGTAGCTGATGTCCATCTTCCCCAAAATGTATTACTATTTATTATTTGCACGTATGTCCTTTTTCATTTGCTTTATTCCTATGGGTTTATGCTCTCCTTCCCTTGTTTTCTTAAAGATAAAAATCCCCTTACTTTTATTTCAATGATGTTGGGAAAGTGTCGTAAATAAAGGTTGTCAATGTTCTCTGTTCCTTGAACTTTTAAATCAATGATTAAAAACAGCATCATGATAAATTTTAAGAAAATAATATATTCAGATGATATTATTTCCTTTGGCATAATGATTGTGATCTGCACTTAAAAATGATTACTTGTGGAAAGATTTTCATATGCCTTACAAATGATCCACAGCTTCTGTGAAAGATTTTATGTGTACAGTTAAAAACGATTTTGTGTATATTGACTTAAGAACATGTATTAATTTAGGGGTTCCAAGATGGCCGAACAGGAACAGCTCCAGTCTACAGCTCCCAGTGTGAGTGATGCAGAAGACAGATGATTTCTGCATTTCCAACTGCGGTACCGGGTTCATCTCACTGGGGATTGTCGGACAGTGAGTGCAGGACAGTGGGGGCAGTGCACCAAGCATGAGCCGAAGCAGGGCAAGGCCTCGCCTCACCCGGGAAGCACAAACAGTCAGGGAATTCCCTTTCCTAGCCAAGGAAAGGGGTGAAAGATGGCACCTGGAAAATCGGGTCACTCCCACCCTAATACTCCACTTTTCCAATGGTCTTAGCAAATGGCACACCAGGAGATTATAGCCCACGCATGGCTTGGAGGGTCCTATGCCCATGGAGACTCGCTCATTGCTAGCACAGCAGTCTGAGATCAAACTGCAAGGTGGCAGCTAGGCTGGGGGAGGGGCGCCCGCCATTGCTGAGGCTTGAGCAGGTAAACAAGGTGGCCCGGAAGCTCGAACTGGGTGGAGCCCACTGCAGCTCAAAGAGGACTGCCTGCCTCTGTAGACTCCACCTCTGGGGACAGGGCATAGCCAAACAAAAGGCAGCAGAAACCTCTGCAGACTTAAATGTCCCTGTCTGACAGACTGGAAGACAGTAGTGGTTCTCCCAGCATGCAGCTTGAGATCTGAGAACGGGCAGACTGCCTCCTCAAGTGGGTCCCTGACCCCCGAGTAGCCTAACTGGGAGGCACCCCCTCCAGTAGGGGCAGACTGACACCTCACATGGCCAGGTACTCCTCTGAGACAAAACTTCCAGAGGAACGATCAGGCAGCAACATTTGCTGTTCACCAATATTCACTGTTCTGCAGCCTCCGCTGCTGATACCCAGGAAAAAAGGGTCTGGAGTGGACCTCTGGCAAACTCCAACAGACCTGCAGCTGAGGGTCCTGAATGTTAGAAGGAAAACTAACAAACAGAAAGGACATCCACACCAAAAACCCATCTGTACGTCACCATCATTAAAGACCAAAGGTAGATAAAACCACAAAGATGGGGAAAAAACAGAGCAGTAAAACTGAAAAATCTAAAAATCAGAGCTCCTCTCCTCCTCCAAAGGAGCACAGCTCCTCACTAGCAATGGAGCAAAGCTGGATGGAGAATGATTTTGGTTAGCTGAGAGAAGAAGGCTTCAGATGATCAAACTTCTCTGAGCTAAAGGAGGAAGTTCGAACCCATAGCAAAGAAGTTCAAATACTTGAAAAAAGATTAGACAAATGGCAAACTAGAATAACCAATGCAGAGAAGTCATTAAAGGAACTGATGGAGCTGAAAACCATGGCACGAGAACTACGTGGCGAATGCACAAGCATCAGTAGCTGATTTGATCTACTGGAAGAAAGGGTATCAGTGATGGAAGATCAAATGAATGAAATGAAGCCAGAAGAGAAGTTTAGAGAAAAAAGAATAAAAAGAAATGAACAAACCCTCCAAAAAATATAGGACTATGTGAACAGACCAAATCTACGTCTGATTGGTGTACCTGAAAGTGACGGGGAGAATGGAACCAAGTTGGAAAACACTCTGCAGGATATTATCCAGGAGAACTTCCCCAACCTAGCAAGGCAGGCCAACATTCAAATTCAGGAAATACAGAGAATGCCACAAAGATACTCCTCAAGAAGAGCAACTCCAAGACACATAATTGTCAGAGTCACCAAAGTTGAAATGAAGGAAAAAATGTTAAGGGCAGCCAGAGAGAAAGGTCAGGTTACAAACAAAGGGAAGCCCATCAGACTAACAGAGGATCTCTCAGCAGAAACTCTACAAGCCAGAAGAGGGCGGGGACCAATATTCAACATTCTTAAAGAAAAGAATTTTCAACCCACAATCTCATATCCAGCCAAACTAAGCTTCATAAGTGAAGGAGAAATAAAATCCTTTACAGACAAGCAAATGCTGAGAGATTTTGTCACCACCAGGCCTGCCCTACAAGAGCTCCTGAAGGAAGCACTAAACATGGAAAGGAACAACTGTTACCAGCCACTGCAAAAACATGCCAAATTGTAAACACCATTGAGACTAGGAAGAAACTGCATCAACTAAAGAGCAAAATAACCAGCTAACATCATCATGACAGGATCAAATTCATACATAACAATATTAACCTTAAATGTAAATGGGCTAAATGTTCCAATTAAAAGACACATACTGGCAAATTGGATAAAGAGTCAAGACCCATCAGTGTGCTATATTCAGGAAACCCATCTCACGTGCAGAGACACACATAGGCTCAAAATAAAGGGATGGAGGAAGATCTACCAAGCAAATGGAAAACAAAAAAAGGCAGGGGTTGCAATCCTGGTCTCTGATAAAACAGACTTTAAACCAACAAAGATCAAAAGACACAAAGAAGGCCGTTACAGAATGATAACTCGATCAATTCAACAAGAAGAGCTAACTATCCTAAATATATATGCACCCAATACAGGAGCACCCAGATTCATAAACAAGTCCTTAGAGACCAACAAAGAGACTGAGACTCCCACACAATAATAATGGGAGACTTTAACACCCCACTGTCAACATTAGACAGATCAATGAGACCGAAAGTTAACAAGGATATCCAGGAATTGAAATCAGCTCTGCACCAAGCAGACCTAATAGACATCTACAGAACTCTCCACCCCAAATCAACAGAATATACATTCTTCTCAGGACCACACCACAACTATTCCAAAATTGACCACATAGTTGGAAGCAAAGCACCTCTCAGCAAATGTAAAAGAACAGAAATTATAAGAAACTGTCCCTCAGACCACAGTGGAATCAAACTAGAACTCAGGATTAAGAAACTCACTCAAAACCGCTCAACTACATGGAAACTGAACAACCTGCTCCTGAGTGACTACTGGGTACATAACGAAATGAAGGCAGAAATAAAGATGTTCTTTGAAACCAATGAGAACAAAGACACAACATACCAGAATCTCAGGGACACATTTAAAGCAGTGTAGAGGGAAATTTACAGCACTAAATGCCCACAAGAGAAAGCAGGAAAGATCTAAAATTGACACCCTAACATCACAATTAAAAGAACTAGAGAAACAAGAGCAAACACATTCAAATGCTAGCAGAAGGCAAGAAATAACTAAGATCAGAGCAGAACTGAAGGAGATAGAGACACAAAAAAACCCTTCAAAAAATCAATGAAACGAGGAGCTGGTTTTTTGAAAAGATCAACAAAATTGATAGACCACTAGCAAGACTAACAAAGAAGAAAAGAGAGAAGAATCAAATAGATGCAATAAAAAATGATAAATGGGATACCACCACTGATCCCATAGAAATACAAACTACCATCAGAGAATACTATAAACACCTCTACACAAATAAACTAGAAAATCTAGAAGAAATGGATAAATTCCCCACACATACACCCTCCCAAGACTAAACCAGGAAGAAGTTGCATCTCTGAATAGACCAATAACAGGGTCTGATATTGAGGCAATAATTAATAGCTTACCAACCAAAAAAAGTCCAGGACCAGATGGATTCACAGCCGAATTCTACCAGAGGTACAAGGAGGAGCTGGTACCATTTCTTCTGAAACTATTCCAATCAATAGAAAAAGAGGGAATCCTCCCTAACTCATTTTATGAGGCCAGCATCATCCTGATACCAAAGCCTGGCAGAGACACAACAAAAAAAGAGAATTTTAGAACAATATCCATGATGAACATCAAGGCAAAAATCCTCAATAAAATACTGGCAAATGGAATCCAGCAACACATCAAAAGCTTATCCACCATGATCAAGTGGGCTTCGTCCCTGGGATGCAAGTCTGGTTCAACATATGCAAATCAATAAACGTAATCCAGCATATAAACAGAACCAAAGACAAAAACCACATAATCATCTCAAAAGATGCAGAAAAGGTCTTCGAAAAAATTCAACAGCCCTTCATGCTAAAAACTCTCAAAAAATTAGGTATTGATGGGCCATATCTCAAAATAATAAGAGCTATTTATGACAAACCCACAGCCAATATCATACTGAATGGGCAAAAACTGGAAGCATTCCCTTTGAAAACTGGCACAAGACAGGGATGCCCTCTCTCACTACTCTTATTCAACATAGTGTTGGAAGTTCTGGCCAGGGCAATTAGGCAGGAGAAGGAAATAAAGGGTATTCAATTAGGAAAAGAGGAAGTCAAATCGTCCCTGTTTGCAGATGACATGATTGTATATCTAGAAAACCTCATCGTCTCAGCCCCAAATCTCCTTAAGCTGATAAGCAACTGCAGCAAAGTTTCAGGATACAACATCAATGTGCAAAAATCACAAGCATTTTTATACACCAATAACAGACAAACAGAGAGCCAAATCACGAGTGAACTCCCATTCACAGTTGCTTCAAAGAGAATAAAATACCTAGGAATCCAACTTATAAGGGATATGAAGGACCTCTTCAAGAAGAACTACAAACCACTGCTTAACGAAATAAAAGAGGATACAAATGAAGAACATTCCATGCTCATGGGTAGGAAGAATCAATATCGTGAAAATGGCCATACTGCCCAAGGTAATTTATAGATTCAGTGCCACCCCCATCAAGCTACCAATGACTTTCTTCACAGAATTGGAAAAAACTACTTTAAAGCTCATATGGAACCAAAAAAGAGCCCACATTGCCAAGTCAATCCTAAGCCAAAAGAACAAAGCTGGAGGCATCACGCTACCTGACTTCAGACTATACTACAAGGCTACAGTAACAAAAACAGCATGGCATTGGAACCAAAACAGAGACATAGTCCAATGGAACCGAACAGAGCTTTCAGAAATAATGCCACACATCTACAACTATCTGATCTTTGACAAACCTGACAAAAACAAGAAATGGGGAAAGGATTCCCTATTTAATAAATCATGCTGGGAAAACTGGCTAGCCATATGTAGAAAGCTGAAACTGGATCCCTTCCTTACACCTTATACAAAAATTAATTCAAGATGGATTAAAGACTTAAATGTTAGACCTAACACCACAAAAACCCTAGAAGAAAACCTAGGCAATACCATTCAGGACATAGGCATGGGCAAGGATTTCATGTCTAAAACACCAAAAGCAATGGTAACAAGAGCCAAAATTGACAAATGGTATGTAATTAAACTGAAGAGCTTCTGCACAGCAAAAGAAACTACCATCAGGCAACCTACAGAGTGGGAGAAAATTTTTGCAGTTTACTCATCTGACAAAGGGCTGATATCCAGAACCTACAAAGAACTCAACAAATTTACAAGAAAAAATCAAACAACCCCATCAAAAAGTGGGCGAAGGATATGAACAGACACTTCTCAAAAGAAGACATTTATGCAGCCAACAGACACATGAAAAAATTCTCATCATCACTGGACATCAGAGAAATGCAAATCAAAACCACTCATTAAAAAGTCAGGAAACAACAGGTGCTGGAGAGGATGTGGAGAAATAGGAACACTTTTACACTGTTGGTGGGACTGTAAACTAGTTCAACCATTGTGGAAGTCAGTGTGGCAATTCCTCAGGGATCTAGAACTAGAAGTACCATTTGACCCAGCCATCCCATTACTGGGTATATACCCAAAGGATTATAAATCATGCTGTTATAAAGACACATGCACATGAATGTTTATTGCAGCACTATTCACAATAGCAAAGACTTGGAATCAGCCCAAATGTCCAACAATGATAGACTGGATTAAGCAAATGTGGCAAATATACACCGTGGAATACTATGTAGCCATAAAAAAGGATGAGTTAATGTTCTTTTAGGGACATGGATGAAGCTGGAAACCATCATTCTCAGCAAACTATCACAAGGACAAAAAACCAAACACCGCATGTTCTGACTCATAGGTGGGAATTGAATAATGAGAACACTTGGACACAGGAAGGGGAACATCACACACTGGGACCTGTTGTGGGGTGGGGGGAGGGGGGAGTGATAGCATTGCATTAGGAGATATACCTAATGTAAATGATGAGTTAATGGGTGCAGCACACCAACATGGCACATGTATACATATGTAACAAACCTGCATGTTGTGTACATGTACCCTAAAACTTAAAGTATAATAATAATAAAAAAAAACTTGAACATAAAAAAAGAACATGTATTAATTTAGATACCTGAGTGTATATTTGCATATAACAATTCAATTTATTTGTGGAAATAAAACATTTAAGGAATGAAGCTTAATAGCATTCCTTTATAAAAATGAACTATATTTCAAACTCTGAATGAATATTAACTTTTAAAATTTAAACATAATCATCATGCTTTTTTTTTTAATATTGCTCTCTAATTTACAGTTATCTCCTTTCAGTGAAGTGACACAAATTCAATTAAGGAATTGAATGCTTTTATCAAATGACAAGATTTTTAGATTTGAAACACAGGAGCGCCAGTGTGTTATTCAGGGAAATAAAAAGTAGGTGTCATTTTATCATCATTCATTATTAAACTGTTAATTAAAAATGTTTTTTTCCTAAAGCATATTTGCATTTAACCCTGTTACATTAATTTTGAATTTGAGAAATAGCTGAACATTGTTATGCATGGTGGTAAGTCTGAAAAGTTTTTGTGACCTAGTTTGCCTAAAAGTCACATATTCAGGATTCAGTAGAAGTCTTAGAATCTATGGACAGAAATTCAAGAAAGAAACAGACTTAGAAATATCAATTCTCAGCACAGAAAAACTAATTTTATGGAAGTCAATAATACTAAGATTTATAAAATCAGTATTTTTAGGAATGTGATAAGAAGGTAGTGATTACTCTCTGTAATACTGTTCACATTGTATTAACCTCAGTGTAAATCAACCAAATACCCAAATAACCAAATTAGAATTACTGATATATCATTTGTTTTGACTTTTCCAAACAAAGCTTGATTAATGGAAACAATCAGTGAATGAGAATTGAAGTCATTGATATGACACCACATCTGTAAGCTGCTTTATTTATTTATTTAATGTATTGTCTCTACTATGTGCCAGACACATTTTTAGGCAAAAAAAGTTATTAAGGTTAGCAGCTTCCCTGATCTCACATAGGTTACAAGTTTATACATGTAGGTTATGATCATAAAAGAAACATCCATATTACTCATTTGAATATTTAAAGATTCTTGCCTACAGTGAATATTATTTCTTTTACTACTTCCCACAAGAATTATCATACACTTATTATTGATGTCTTCTGAAAACTAGAAAAGCTGCTTGAAATATGCAATCGTAGTTTGATACAATTATATAGGTGTGTGTGTGTGGCTAGAAAGTATGGGTGCTTTTTTAAAACACAAAAGTCAAGAATTTTAAAATGTAAGGCAGCATTTTACTTCAAAACAGTCATTTTTAAGAAATGTAGAAATATTCTGATTATCTACCTTTGTTAGTCTGAGTTCCTAAGAAAACAGGTAAGAGTGAGAAGAAAGTGAACTAGGGAAAGGAATAAAACAACAACAAATAAATACAAGGTGACACACTAATGAGCTGGTCATAGCTTCACAAAACCCTGCTCATGATAGATCATGAGACATCTCCAGTGAGACCACATGGAATCTCTGCATCTCCAAACACAAGAGAGGAGGGGCAATCTATTTAACTTTCAGATCTTTCTGGAATGCAGCATCTCACTAGTCACTCTCTCCTAGGGGGTCTTAACTTCCCTGAATTTCTAGGTTCTTGATCTGACCCTTCCTGGCAGCCATTAGGGAAGCCAATGCATCCATCCTCAACGCACCCCTCCTGCAGTAGAGTACACACTGAGTTTCCCTGTAATTGAACATAAGTAAGACTCCTAGGCCTGTAGAACCATTGTGGCATTGGTGACTGGGTACTCACAGCTATGGAAATGAGCCATTCTGCCAGGAAACAGAACAAGCTGCCTAGAGAAGGAAAGGTGGAGGAGTGCACAGGGCCCTAGTAGTATGCTAGTTGAGTGCAAAAACAAAGTCCACTACTACTTCTGTATTTCTCTCTCACTAGACTGTGAGACAGATATACTTGGATTCTTGATATATTATTCTCTGGATTTAACTGCGAAATATTTTATATATTTTCAAAACTAAACCACTCATTATACTGAAAATTAACATCTATAATGACATTAAAGACATTAATTGCAGCTGAAGATGGAAAACACAAAAAATTACACTGTAAAGAGCAACTAGTTAATTGGTTATATCACTTCCAGTATTTTAAAATAACCTTACTTTCCAATTTTAAACACACACACGTGTATTTATAAAAAAGAAAGTTATAATTTGATACTATATACAAAGTTAGCTTTTATTCCTTAGCATGTTATTTTTTTTTACCTCTAACAAGCTGAAGTATCATATTGATTTATTTTAACAGTCTTCTTGCCCAAAAGATATTTCAGTCATTACACAAATTTGTAATAAGAGTCTTTGGCTACAGTAGAGTTACACGTGAAATTATGCAAGTGCTTTCTTAAAAAATATTTGACCACTTCTCTGAACAAAAAGTAATAATGCCATTCCCAGATTGTAAGTTTTAAAAATTTTTTCCTTCATATATTACACAAATTGACTAATATCACAGTTCATCTAGTCAATTTACAAACTACATCAGCTGTTTATTGTTTAGCAACTCTCCACTTAGGCACCTTAGACTTAATGAAAAGAAAACAGAAGGAAACAAAATAACATATTAAGAATGCTTTTTATATTTGTGTACTCATCACTATCTTTATACTTTTTAAAAAGATAAATTAGCAAAAGTAATATATAGCAATTCTTAATGCAGTTTTTCAATGCCAATAAGGAAAAAAATCTGATCTTCTTCACCGCCTCACTTAACTGGAGTTCATGAATAAAGTATTTTTAAATAGATTAGGTAGGTACATTATAGTAATTGATACCACAATTAGTATGATAGATTGAGAAAAATTGATTTTTGAACCTATAAATCCTACTTTATATTTTGAATTCTATGTATTCTGAAAAAAGATGTTGCACTTTTAATACCTGTTGCCTTAGTTCATTATTACCTTTTCAATCATGATTGCTGAGTATTTTATAGAGTAGCACCTTTGTCTCTTCAGAAAAATTATGTGGTAGGTATGTTCTGAATGGTGTACATGTGGTGGGCTGCAAGTACCTATTTCAGGAGTAAATAACTTATTACCACAGTTGATGGTAGTGTTTCTGGCAGATTACCCTTGGCTTTATTAACTAGCAGTAGCACAAAATATTTGTATTAGTCCATCTTCTCACTGCTGTAAAGAACTACCTGAGACTAGGTAATTTATAGAGAAAGATGGGTTAATTGACTCACAGTTCTGCATGGCTGGCGAGGCTTCAGGAAACTTACAATCATGGTGGAAGGTGAAGGAAAAGCAAGCACCTTCTTCACAAGATGGCAGGAGAGGGGTGTAGGGGAACTGCCACACTCTTTTAAACCATCAGGTCTTGTGAGAACTCACTTACCATATGAGAACAGCATGGTGGAAACCACCCCCATGATCCATTCACCTCCCACTAGGTCCCTCCCTTGACACTCGGGGATTACAATTCGAGATGAGATTTGGGTAGGGACACAGAGCCAAACCATATCAAGATTCAAACCATTTTCTGAACTCTGAAGTGTTATCTGAAACATTGGTTGATATTGTATCACAGTTCAACTTCTACCTCCACTAATTTTTGCTTCCTTCTTTTCCCTTCCACAGATGTTTATTTCAAAAACACTCCTTAATAATCCCTCTGACTTCACCTCAGAGTCTGATTCCTGGGGGTCCTATCCAGTGACAGTGTATTTAAAGAACAATTAAGGAGTCTGCAATTTTTTGAACTCATAGTTTACATTGTAGAGTAAATATGGCAGCAAAATTTTATGATTTGTTGTGTTGAGATATGGATTCTGGAAAGTCTTAAGTGAATTGTAAGTAAAAATGAGTATCTTAAGGAGACTATTAGTGGAAGAAGAAAAATTATGAGACACTATGGGAAATGCTGACAAAGAAAGAAGACAACTGTTGCTGGTAGAAAAAAAAGAAATAAAGATGAACCTTGTTAGGTAGTGGGACCATTTATAGCAATTCTGTCACTTGCAGTAATGTGGTAAATAGAAAATGTAAGTAATGAAAAACTAAATTTGGCTATGGAGATATCCAAGCAGCTGGTTTAAAATACCAACTGGTTTCTTTTAGCTGTGTAAAGTATGTGAAGAAAGATAGAAGAGATAGAAAATTAAACAGTTCAGTTTTCAAGAAAAATGTAGAAGAAAGATAAAGAAAACTTTGACTGATTTTATAAGAAAAAATTATTTCCAATTTTTTAGATGGCAATAGGATCTCAAAATAAGAAATGGACTCAGGTTAAGATCATATTAAGAGTATTGCTGGCCAATTCTGTATTAAGCCTTAACAAACATTTTTATGGCAATAAACACTATAAATAAAGCAAAAAATATTTTTAAAAAGTTCTTTAAGATAATTGTCTCACAATAATCTAATTGTTACACTATGCCAGTGAGTCCTGTCTCAAAGGGATTTTGGACATGTCATCCTCTAACAGAGTGAATCCCAGTAAGTTTCAGAGGTACCCTGTGAGTTTTTAAGAGAATCATGTTGACAAAAGTAACACCAGCTTTTATTGAGATAAATAAATCGCAAATTTAAAACAAGCATTGGGGGCCCCAAACATCTATGGGTGGGAAGTAACCTAAGAAGTTTACTTGATTGGAAACATGGGTTATTTCCTTCAGAAAAATAATAAGAAGGTCTCAGGAAAAAGGACAAAGAGTCTACAGTGGAATCAAATAACTTGAAGAACCATTCCTAGAGTTTCCTTTAACTGGCAACATGTGCCCCACAGGATTTTAGAACTGCTGCAGATCAATCACTGCCTACTATTTTCTTACTTTTTAATCTGATGTTAATGAAAGTTATACTTATTAGAAATCATTATATGATGAGGTCAGGTATGCACCCACGAAAAGAGTGTAGGCAACTTGTTTCTGAAGATTGAGAATAATTATATTTATGGAACTATATTCATTGATTCTCTTTAAATCAGAGAACTTAGAGGCTGAGATATTGGACTTTGAGGAAATGTTGTAATAGGATGAAAGATTCTAGAGACTTATAAAAGGGGAATATTGCATGCAGGAGAAATGTAAATATTAATACTTTGTTCGCATAGGTACTTTAATGGTAACACAAAATTTCTGGTACAATTTTTACTGAGAGGTGGAGTCTAATTCTTCTCCCCCCACTCTTCAATCTCATTAGGCCAAAGTGACCGGCTTTGTCAATAAAATCTTGCAGGTGTAATATTTTGAACTTGAAAGGCTAGGTCATAAGAAGTTTAGCATATTCCATATAGGCTTCTTGGCACTCTCATTCATACTTAAATTACAATATAAGATGTCAAATTACCCTGAGACATGTGGGAAAGGGCATAGTTAGGCACATTGCCTAACAGTTCCATCTGATTTAAGCCTTATAGTCATCCTCAACAAGGCACTATATATATGAGGAAAACATGCTTAGAACTTTCAGGTTGGACCATCAGGTAGCTAAGGTCCACTGTGTGACTTTCTGTGATGCCACATTGAACAAAGTACTCAGGTAGGGCCCTGCCCATATTCCTGGCTCATGAATTCAAATTGTGACATATAATAAAATGGTTCTTTTAAAACACCCAATTTTAAGGTAGGTGAACCTCTAGATATTGTGAATCAGAACAGCTTAGGATATAAAAATCCTGTACTTCTTTTAAAATTTTTAACTGCACTTACAGCACATATAATATGTAATACTATATATATTACCCAAACTATATGTTAAAAGTAATGACAAAAAGCGCAATTACTTTTGCACCAACCTAGTAAAACTTAATACATCAATCTTACACCTAATTTTAAAACTATAGTAAAAGCCTGATAAACTTAAAATATAAAATTGAAAAAATAAGGTGTAAACAAATGAATAAGTAAAAAATTAAGTAGTGATGATTTAATAGGATATTTAATAGAAATTTGGTTGAAATTTAACAGAAATTTGGTTGGGAAATATTTTAAGTCCATAAAAATAGACTTAATTCAGGAAATAATAATTACTTAATTTTTCACAGTGTCTAATCTATAAATTCTGTTATCATATTGGAAACATTTGTGGTAGCTAGAGAATGTATGTTAATGTAGAGTGAAGGAGTTAATACTCATATAAAAATGGAGAGTAATTAAAGATTTTTGAGCAAAGAAACATTGGTCAGTATATGTTTAAGAATATTAATCAGATGATGATCATTAGTGTGATTTTGTGTGGTAAGAAAACAAATAGGGAAGGGAAATAATTAAGAAATTATTACAATAAGCCAGGCAATTGATGAAAAATATCTCAACCAATGGAAATGGAACGTCAGAAGCTTTTGAAGTGAGTTGTTTGGGTCTAGCTTCAATAGGTCAAAGTGACTGAATGAAGGTAATGAAAGAAAAAAGGGCGTTGAACCTGAGTTATTCAACAAAAGGAGATGCCATTATGAGATTTTGAAAAGCAAAAGACAAAAGACAGTTTGGGGAAATACAAAATACTTAACTTATTTTTTTCTCTAAAATATAACAAACTTTTTGTCTTAATATGTTTCCTATCCTGAAGTTATCTGTACATAACAACTTGAAACGTAAGTTATATTATTTTAATGGTTTGAGGGTAATATTTTTGAAGATTATGAAATTTGTTTTATTAAAAATACTTTCCTATTTTACTTTAAACTTCCTTAGAATTTTTAAGAATATTTTAAATATTTTGAAATGTTTTATGAATGCGTTTATCTCTTATTTGCTAACTTTTGCTTGTATTTATAGTGTGCTGACTAGCTGCTGCTCAGAAGTAATAGGAAAACCATGTGTGAAAAGCTATTCATTAAATCCTGTAAGGAATCTGTAGCTTCTCCATACTAATGAGATATTTAGCAAAAATCACTGACAAATTATATCTCTTCTTTCATTTCTTTGTATTTTTATGGTGCCCCATTGATTCAAGCCTACAATATTTACTGCACATCTGTTTTACATTTACAAATATACAGAATACTGCTTCATTTAATGTTTTATTTCTTACATCCCTTATGCCTGATGCAATTACAGCATTTAGGGAAAGGATGGAAACCTAGATGAATGAGTAGGAAGAAAAAAGTGTATCCGCAGCTGTATAATACTTAAACTTTATAGTACATACAAAGAGAGTCCTCAAGCTCCTGCAGGATGCCGAAACACCTGGTGGATGAGATGGAAATGCAAAGTAGCTTAAATATTTTAATTCACTTTGCTCAGAGAGTCAGAATATGCAACTATGTAGTCATAAACTGAATATATAGCCTGCATCAGATATTTTCTCCTAACATGTTCTTCAGTAAATGGTCCCCAAACAGCTTTAAATACCTGTCAGCCAAAATTTAGAGTAGCTTAAGAGCTTATCTAGTGGCTCCAATCAATACCTGTAGTGGCCTGACAAAAAACTTGTTTTTTCTTTGTTAAAATCCAAATATCAAGGACAATATGTGTGATAGAGACTTTGTAGTAAATATACACATATATTACTTGACGGTCTGGTTTTCAGTATGTGTTCTTGGGACCAGTAACTGTGTCAATTTTCTTAGCACAGGGAAGAGAGTGGTAAACATGTAATTAACTTTTTCTCTTACTTTTCCCTGAATCAAATATTTAAAAAGCAGATATTAGGTGAGATGTTATCCTATAATCCCAAACCTTGTGGTTTGCTACACTCATGCTGTTAACTTCAACGCATCTTCCATATGTTCTATTTTTCTACTATATATTCCTGCGCAATCCTTTCTTCCATTAAAACCAAACCAAGCAACAAACAAAAAACATTGATAAATGCCATAGCCAACCATGTTGTTGCACTTAAAAAGCGGGAGTCCTATTATGGTTTTTTGACCTAAGCCCAACCTTAACCATTGTCATAAACACTCTAGCTATTAGCAATATGACTACCCTATGGTCTCTTAATCCAAGAGTGTATAAATTTCTCTTAAAAAAACTTTGCAATGCTATGAACAAACAAAACAAAACAGAAAAGATTAGGCCTTTGCAATATTGTAAATATATATATTTTTATAATCTATAGAATTGATTTTATGTGTTGGTAGCATCTATAGAATAAATATATATTGATATATTTATAGAATAAACATATTTATTCTATCAAATAGAATATATACATAGAATATATAATTATTCTATAGATGGTACAACTCATACACTATTACACATTATTTATGTACCTAATATACATACATTGTACTTAATATATGTTATTATATAACTTATGCATTATTAAAAACTAGACACCTCAGAAAGAAAAATATTCTACTACATTTTTATGCCAGTTGAGTAGATTATCATGCACAGGTCACTGGCCTCACCTACCATAGCTATGATCTATAAAATCATGAGAAATTTATGATCTGCTGCCTGGCAGTTGAACAAATCAGAGTAAGAGAAGTTTTGCCCTGTTAATTGCAATCTGAAATGAAAAAAAAAATTTCCTGCTATCTCAGATTGACTTTACAATAAAATTACCAATAAAAATAATTTTGTTTTTAATTTGGACCATCTGGTGGCTTATTTATTATGCATATCATATTGATGTGGAAATGCATTCAGAAGTTTACATATTAGAATTACATACACATATCTGGAACATGATACTTTTTAATCTGATATTTGTCTGTTAAAAATAAACATATATCTCTTACATGTTATTATTGTGCAATTCACATCCCTAACTTTTTTTTAGAAAAAAAAAAACTTTTTTTTTTTTTTTTTTTTTTTTTTTAGAAAAAGGACCATAGCATTAAGAGGTAATTTTTTTTTTTTTTTTTTGAGATGAATTCTCACTCTGTCGCCCAGGCTGGAGTGCAGTGGCGCGATCTTGGCTCACCGCAACGCAACCTCCGCCTCCGAGGTTCAAACAATTCTCCTGCCTCAGCCTCCTGAGTAGCTGGGACTATAGGCGCATGCCACTATGCCCAGCTAATTTTTTTATTTTTATTTTTATTTTTGGTTGAGACAGGGTGTCACCATGTTGGCCAGGCTGGTCTTGATCTCCTGACCACGTGATTCGCCTGCCTTAGCCTCCCAAAGTCCTGGGATTACAGGCATGAGCCACTTCGCCCGGCCAAGAGGTAATCTTTAACGTTACTTTCATTTTTGAATTGTCAGTCAGAATATTATTAGTTTTGACTAAAATTATGCTAAAATACATATCACCTTTTCTATCGTCTCAAAGAACTTTACATATTTTTTATTTTTTAGAGACAATGTCTTTCTCTGTCACCCAGGCTAGAGTGCAGTGGCAGATCATAGCTCACGGCATCCTGGAACTCCTGGGCTCAAGTGATTCTCTCACCTCAGCCTCCTGAGTAGCTAGGACTACAGGCACACATCACTATGCTTGACTAATTATTTTTAAATTTTTTGTAGAGACAGGTTCCCACTATGTTGTCTAGGCTGGGCTTGAACTCCTGGCCTCAAGTGATCCTTCCCCCTTGATTTCCCAAAGCACTTGTATTACAGACATGAGACACTGCACTCAGCCTGGAAGAGTTTTCATGAATATACTCAGCCTGGAAGAGTTTTCATGAAGAGTGTAATGAATAACATTGATTCAATTACAACTTTAGAAATTATTGATATACAGGGTTAAATGAGGTAATTTTGCCATTTTGCCTAGTCCTTAAGCAATGGGTTGAATAAGGTTTCACAAGATCTCTGGTTACTTAATGCCTGTAATATAATACAAATTGGAAAATACATGAAGAATGAATAAATTAATGAGTGTCAAATGAAAGAATCATTTAATTAATTCTGTTTTGTGGACCCAGAGCCAGTTACAGAGGGCAAAATGCATGAAATAAAGGAAAAATCAGAGTCTCTTGGTTAGGACTTGAGTTTATTTCAGCCAGATTTCTAATATTTTCTAATATTTCTAATATTTTCAGTCTTAATCCAGATTAACTAAAACAATTCAAACCAACAAAAATGCCTGAGGAAAATTTTATGAGGTACTGCTATATTTGGAGAAGCAGCATAACCCCAGGAAGAAAAATTTAAAAAGGGAGAAAAATGAGCAAAGGAATGAGGAACTCAAGTGTAAGATGGCACAGAAGTGGCCTTCCAACTTTTTGAAAGGAGCAAAAGCATTTCCGGAAAGACCATATGAACCCAGGACAGTTTAGAAAAGTTGATGGAAGAGAGGTGAATGAGAACGTTTTCTTCTGGCTCTTCCCAGTCTCCCATCTCCTAAATTTGTCCAAGGGGGCATTGACCCATCAACACAATGATGTTACTGGGCCCTTCTAGACAGACTTTGGCATAGCCAGATTTTTGTTTTTTCTAGATGTGTCAGACTTAGGCTGAGAGCTATGGCCTCCCATTCTAACAGGCCCAGGGGATGCCATGTCTAAGCCCCGTCCACATCTCTGGGGAAGGTTAAAAAACCAGCAGTGTGGCAGTGTGTGGTGGTGAGTAACACAGGTGGCAGCCAAGATTTCACAACCACAGGTAAGGCAACTTTACCATCTAGAAAACACCCATAGGTGGCTGAAACCTGGCTGGGTAATTGAAACTGAATGCATAGAGGGAGACACATAAATTGGTTCTAGAATATTCTGCCATATTAGATCTTAGAAACCACTCTTCATATTTCTGATACATTTCTGTTGTTTTCATTGTCAACTTTTTGAGCTTGGCTTTTGAATTTTCTAGAAAATAAAAAAAAATATTTATTAAGCAAATAATATGTGATGAATATTATAGCAAGAACTTAGAAAATGTTAATTAAATTCTTGCCTCAAGCCCCTATTAGATTGATAGTTTTTATATCAAGTTAAAAATGATATAACTAAGATATAAAATTTTAAGTTATATGCTCAAGGTTAGTAGTTTATAATTTTTGACACCAAGATTTATACCTAGAACTTCTGAATACAAGACCAGACCATGTTTTAAATTCAGTATCATGATAACAAAATTCAGTATCAGGATAACAAAAACAAAAACTGTGTGATGTAAGGCTTTTGGGTCATTTTAAGTAAGAGAGAAATTGTTTAGACTTGTAAGCTTATTAATATATTTAAATTTTAGGCAGTAAATTATATTTAGCCTCAGATACAATTTTAAAAAGTGATACAGTTGGTTGATTACAATGGCATCATAAAAATATAGCAATTATTTTACAGATAAAGGTAGGGTGGGGTGGTGCAGATGATAGTAATTTTCTGTGTTCCAGTCAACAAGAGGAAGAGCTGCAGTTACAAGATAAGAGCACCTAATCAATGTTTGGAGTTTGATGTTATCTATATCCTACTCTAACACTATTAATATATATTTTTTGAGAATGATAAGATATATTTTACTTTGGTTCTCAGGGGCAATTATAGTATCTTTCGATAATATGAATGTTGTGCTAGGTTGTTTTCATAAATAGTTCTGTTACTTGCTAATATGTCTTATTGCCTATTAAAATGATAAAATAATCGCCAAAAGCACAAAATAACTTGTTTATGAATCTTTGCATATGTATGTTTGTGTGTGTGTTTTAATAGAAAAGAAATCAAATAATAAATTCACTTATAAAATGAGCCAATTGAGTGATAAAGCAGATGTACACTTTGCTCCACCTTGACACGGATATCTGGAATCAGTAGCCAAGACTTCTTGAGAATTTCTAAGGCTTTCCAGGGAGCCAATATGGAAAACAACCTGAAAAAAAGTAAATGTCACACCTTCTGTAGTTAACGATATCCAAAGTAATTGCTTAAAATAGATGAAAGTGTCCAACATTGTAAATTTTAGTCTCGTGACTGTTCACATTTTATGTATTTATTTCATTAAGTGGTACAAACATTTCCACTATATGCCATGAGAAGCAATTGTAGACAATGTGTATTTATGACACAATGATTATTAGAGTTATTAGAAGCTAAAAAGTGCCACAATAATTATGGCAATAAAAAATTAGTTCCTTGATTTAGAGTCATTAAATAAAAAGGTAAATGTTTTAAACAGTAACAAAGAAGGAATTATGAGCAATAAAATACATTATTTAAAAAGCTCAACTCTGCATTATTGTGTCTTCTTCATAAATAATTAGAAAAAAAATCCACACATCTGTTAGCTTATTTAAGCACTGTACTGAGACTCTATTGGTAGTTGAAAACTACTGATACTTTGTTTCATTTTGTTTTAAATTCAAAATGAATTAACTGTATATAACATTAGCAATCTAAGCACTTTTTTAGAGTTTTAAAAAGCACATTTATGTCTTTTATTAACGTTCATATAAAATTTTGATTACCTAACACAAAACAATACTGCCTTCCTCAGAATAAACCCTGGGGAATTAAGGCAGTATTTAATCCTCAAAGTGTTCATTGTGTTCATTGTATTCAATGTGTTCATTGTGAACTGATTCAGTGGTTCCAGCTTCTCACTGAAGCCCAACAACTACCAGCAGAGATGAAAATTACAAACACTCGAAATACTGTCAGAGCCCCTCTCCTGGCACACACATGCAAAAAGCCAGCCAATGGCATACTGGGAATCTTAAAAATGTGCATGCCTCCACGTCATGCAAAGCTAGATCCAGAGTGATTTATGATTTTATCAGACTTTTGTCTTAAAGCATTTAGCCAATTCAAGATAGATAATATTTTATGTTTTATGTGTGCAGAAAAAAATATTCAGTACTTTAAGTTCAGGAGTACAACAAAAAAGCCTAAGGAGATATTGAGGGCTTAATTATAATTAGTAATTACCCTGTGATTAAACTTAAATTGTTATACACCTATTTCAATAAACATTATACAGAATTATTATGGGCTCTTTGATTTTTAAGTAAAGAATATAATAAATGAAATACAGATTGCCCCCCATGGGTATAATGGTTTTTGATACAAATATAAATTAGAAAAAAGTCAGTCTTCATGTAATGTTCATAAAAGAAGATTAAAACATTGCCAGACTATTACTTCGTAAGTTCAGTTTTTCAAAAATAAGTACTTGGAAAGTTAAAAAAAGTCTTATAAGTATTTCAAAATCACTATATTCAACAAGTATATAAAGTGTTTGGAATTTTATGAAAAAAGCAAAATTAATGAAATAGAAAATAAACTGGATTTTTATATATAATGTTAAGAATTTTTTGACATTTAAATATCAGAAGATATAAGGTGAGTTTACTATGTTTTTGCCTTTTACATGTCTACCTGTTCTGTAAAAATAAAATGTACTTTTTTTTTTTTTACTTGAATTTGTGCCTTAACCATTAAAAACGGGAGTTTGAAGAATGGTTAGGTGTTTTTTCCTTTACTCAAATTACTTAAATTATCATTTAAGTATCTATTCAATTAGTTTTGAGTTATAATAAGGTACTTTGTGCTTTGCTTGATTCTCTAAGGTGGAACTTGGTTAGGGATGCTGTGCTCATGATTAAATCTTTTATTTGCAAAATCTTTGAAACCCTTAAGGCAATGAGAATATTTTAGGAAATCATACTGTTTTAAAATAGGATTTCAGAGAAAATATTAATTTTTAAGGGATGAAATGATAGAGTATAACATATTTGTGCTTCTCTCTTTTAAAACACACCTGGGAATTTCTAATAACCTAAGTCCAGAAACACAAAGGGTTTGGACACTAACTTTTCGAGTATGCGGAAGCATAATAAAAAGCAAGTATTCATACCAGTAGACTATATGACGTGATTATTTTGAGGGGCTGAGACTAATCTTCTGACTTTTCCTATATAATATGAAGCAACATGTCCACCTGGAAACTAGCCCTAAATTGCAGACATAGAAAATAAGAGGAAACAATAAGTCTCAAAGGTGAATGCTTCACAAGCTGCACGCGATTTTGGTGATGGCAAATATCATGGAAATATTTTTAAAATAGCACTTCCCAATTCTCTATGAATAACAAAATTATCTCATCTTCCCATGGCTGGCAAAATTACTAGAATATAAGAGTCATGACACCAGTATTTTAAATGTTTGGGTGGAGGTTTAGATGTTGCATAGGTAAATATTAAGAACAACAGTAATGAGAAAAGTCGTACTGTGAAGTATCGGCTTTACCGGTATTATAAGCATGGTAGTCAGCACAGACTGGAGACCGGTCTTTGAAAGTGCGACATGGGCATATAACGCGTGAGGTGATAACATAATACACTAGGCGAATGAAAATGCAAATATGGAGGGGTATGCAAAAACCAGCATAGAGAGACTACAGAATTTGATGTCCTTCTTACCTGAGGACAGTGATAGAAATAGAATAGATAGAATAAATAGAATAGATAGAATAGATAGAAATAGATAAATAGATAGAATAAACAGTGATAGAAAAGTCAACCCCAGATATTTTCAGTCTACCATTTAAATATCTCCAAATGAATGCTATGCATGCACGAGAAGAGGCTTTACAAATGAGGATGTTTACAGTAGAGTACACTCTGGTGACGGCTCTTCCAAACTCCCAAACCAAGGTTTAGAGAGTGAATGGCAAAACTCAAGTGTCTATGTCCACAGGCAGACCTTGATTAGTGAATTTAAGTTAGTCACACAGTGCCTACCAGCATCTGACCCAATTGTGAGATAGAGCGGATTAATGCTTATACCAGCCATAAACTTCAGTCAGCGTCATCAATAGGTTAAGCAGTTATCAGTAAAACAAGTAATATTCCCATAGTACAACGACAATATAGTTGTTTATTCCAAAGACCCCATCTAGGAGAGGTGTAACTCTTAGACAGCAGGACATTCTCACAAGACACATTAAGTCACATACTGAACTCTCACCCCATAACCAGATACTATCTTGAAAGGAAGGGCGCTTTATGCTAAAGATCAGATATCAGGGACACTGAAGATTTTCCTAGAAATTGAATTTCATTTGTTGCATAGAAAGCTCATAGTGTTAAAGGCTTACATGACACACCATATAGTATTGGAGATTCCACCAAGAAGGTGCTGATTTTTGAAAAAGATAAAGTAATTTACAGGAAAAAAAATAGACATATTTCCTCCACACATGTGATTTTCAGTGGAAATAAATTTGTGACTTTCAGAATTCATTAATAGTTTGAGAGTTAATCTAATAGAAAAATGCCATTTTGTATACAATCTGTTGTGATTACCAATTTTATTAAATTATATGCTTAAATAGTTTTTCATACTCAAATCTCCACTTTATTTTTTTTTTCTGTTTACTTGGTCCAAAACTGAGGCTGTTATAAATAAGGGAATCATTTCAAACCAATTGCTTTATCTTTTTTTGTCATATTGCTAGGATACAATGTTTTCTGTATTGGGATATGTATACAGATACGCCATCCAGCTACTGCCCACTTCTTCTCTTTCAATATTTTTTTACACCTATCAAAATTCTCATTTGATTCACATAATTCTATGAGTTGATTTTAGTCACCAGGTGATAAATCCAACAGTCAATCACAGTTATAAATAAATCGAATGTTCTCATTTTCTTTCTACTTCAATAATTGCTTCTTATTCTCTTCACTGCACCTTCCATATCCTTGACCTTCAAAGTTTGTTTTTTAAGTTGGGCCTTTTATTATTTTTTACCTTCTACAAATAACATATAAATCTCATGAGGACAAACAGTTATGTGTGTTTTGTTTATTTTCATACTTTATCTTGCAGAAGAGTTTGTGGTACCTTGTACATATTCAATAAATATTTTTGATGTAATGAATAAATGAAAGTAGTGAATGGCTTGCCTTCAGGACATTGTTATATTGAAAAGAAGGCACATATGATGGCAGGTTATCCCATGCTCCCTTCTATGCTAATAACAATTGAGTTTGTTTTGTTTTCTTTTTTGTTTGTTTGAGACAGGGTCTTGCTCTGTTGCTCAGGCTAGAGGGCAGTGGCACCTTCATGGCTCACTGCAGCCTCAACCTCCCAGGCTCAAGCAATCCTCCTACCTCAGCCTCCTGAGTATCTGGGACTGCAGGTGTGCACCACCATGCTTGTTTTTTTTTCTTTTTTGTAGATACGGGGTCTCAATATGTGGCCCAGGCTGGTCTTGAACTCTTGGACTCAAGTGACCCTCCCGCCTCAGCCTCCCAAAGTTCTGAGATTACAGGCATGAACTACCACACCCAGTGCAACAATTGCTTCTATTTTGTTTTTTAAAAGCCAGTCTAACATCCCTGTTTTATGTTAGCTGAAAGGATTTACTCAGAAATGAGGAAAATTATAACAGGAAACTTTAGTATATATTCCTGAATTTTCTTAAATTATATTTACTCATCATTGAATAAGTAGCATAAACTAAATCCATAATTAAATAGCTGTGTACATCAATTCCAAAGTAAACATCCATATGCCTTTACCTCATGGAACATTTGTAGAATGTCAGAACAAGCATGTGACTATTTCATAACCAAATTTTCTCAACAGTGTCATCATTACTTCATTTGCTGCCATATTTATAGCAGAAAATTTCATCTTCACAGTTAATTTCTGAAAAACTTTCAAAAGTAAAACAAATCAAAAAGATTTTAATATTATGTATATGCACACACCCATTTAATTTGGTTTCACATTCTAGAGAGGTCCTGGAATCTTTATTCTGTGAGCATTCTGGGGATTTAAACTGAATGCAGTTTGCCTTATGATTATTAGTTTGATAAAACAAGATAAAAATGTTCACATATTTCAACAATGTTTGTTACTTCACTTAAACTATTGATTTTATTAAATGTTAGTCATTCCGTGGAACTAAAAAATCAAACAAACATATTTTAAAATAAACAAATACATTTTCTGGTTCATACTGGAAGTCCACAATTTCCCATTTTTTCCTATATGTTGTATGATAGTTAAAAACACTTTGACGGTGCACAGACAAAAACAATGTTACATTTAAGAGAGTTACTTTGATTTTCTTAGCACATCAGAATATGTATCAATTCTTGAATTTGAAAAATGCAGTTAGATAATTGATAAAAATGAAAATTGCATTTGAAAAACTCACCCATAATGAAGCTTAGAAATTTAAGAACTGGAAGAAGTAATTTTACTGTTGTGTGTTAACTGCAATTAAATTTTAGTCAATGTTAAATGCCTGCAAAATTCTAGTCCAAATTGGGAGAGTGTATTTTTTCAAAATTTGTTACCTATAGTTACTTCTAGACTTCCACAGACCAAAGATCAGCTTGACATAAGGTTATAGTTGACTAAGCATAACAATGAGCTTGAGTATAAGTGGAATGCCCTTACGGTTACAAGCAAGAATGACCCACCTTTTCTGACATTTACTGCCTTCAATGGTTTTGTAAGCCTTTCTTCTCTGCTGGGTTTCTTTGCAGCAGATACAGAGTAAAATTTCCCAAGTGATTATTTCTTTTTTGAACTGATACTATAAAAGAGCAACTTTCTTTTTTTTTTAAGTGCCATGAGTTTTTAACACAGAGGCAATGCTGAAAACATAAATGTCTCTGCAGAAGTCATCTTCTCATGCCCTTTATTGGTATACATCGGCATCCCAGGAAATGTAAATAATAGAAGGGCAGTAAAGACTTAGACATTCTCAAAGTACAAATGCACCCTGCTAGCAACTTGTTTTCTATGTTACTGAAGAATAAGACTAAGTGGAGAAAAGGCATGTGGAGAATCAGGCACTCTTAGAATTTAAAGTGGAATAAAACGTAATAGTAAGACAAGATAAAATGTCCACTGATACGGTAGAAATTGCCATTTATTTCTTAAATGATCATAATCTTTGATAATATATCTTAGTGGTAGATAATAAAATATAATTTCTTTGTAAAATCACATGGTGATCGTATATGTACTTGCATAGGTGTTCAAATGTCCATAAATCTAATTAGAAATATATTTAATAAAATTAATTTTCAATTTGGTATGTAATAAAAATGAGGTTTATTTGTTTAAACTGACTATTACAAATAGGTTTTCATATTATTTATTTTTCTTTATATGCATTTTTAAATTATGAAAATAGTATGCTAATAGAATTAAACATTTAGATCAGAAAGATAAAAGTCTACTCTCTTTATTTTCATTTTTTTTTTTTTTTAATTTTATTTTGAGATGGAGTCTCACTCTGTCACCAGGGCTGGAGTGCAGTGGCAGGATCTCGGCTCACTGCAACCTCTACCTCCCAAGTTCAAGCGATTCTCCTGCCTCCGCCTCCCGAGTAGCTGGGATTACAGGCGCCTGCCACTATACCCAGCTAACTTTTTGTATTTTTAGTAGAAATGGAGTTTCACCATGTTGGTCAGGCTGATCTCAAACTCCTGACCTCGTGATTTGCCCGCCTCGGCCTCCCAAAGCGATGGAATTACAGGTGTAAGCCACCCGCCCAGGCTATTTTTATTTTTATTTTAAGTTCTGGGATACATGTGCAGATCCTGTAGGTTTATTACATAGGTATATATGTGCCACGCTGGTTTGCTGCACCTATCAACCGGTCATCTAAGTTTTAAGCCCTGCATGCATTAGGAAAAGTCCCCTCTCTTTCTCCATCTTTACTTTTAGTCTCATTGTTCAGAAACAATCACATTTAATTATATATTTCTGTTCTTAATACTTTTGGTTGTCACATCATTTCTAAATAATATGCAAATTCCATTTTTAAAAATTTATCGGATGTAGACTTTTTTTATGTCACTTTTATCTTTATGATATCACTATTTTTGTAATGATTACTTCTGGAATGTAAGACCACATACCAAAAGTTCCATACTCACATTGTCAATAACAGAAACATAATTTTTCCCCATTTTATAGAATACAAATAAAAGTACTTCTGCCCTTCTATTTCTTTTATCTCTCACATTTAAACCTCTATCAGTTAAGAAAAAAAAAAGTTTATATTGTCAATGGGGACCTATTTACATCTACTAATGATAAAACTTAAGTATTTTGAGATTTATCTTTAATTTTAAAAAAGTTATAAACCAATAAGCAGCATCAAGTAATTTTGATAATGCAAATATTGTTTAATGCTGCATCAGGTGGTTTCTTACGACATTTTATATCTGATCCAGTCCGCTAATTCACTCAAAGGAAAGTTTTCCTAACATCAAGGTGAAATTGATTCTTTTAAAAATTAATTTTCTAGCATTCAAAATCATGCTGTGATTTTTGCTTATATAAGAAACATGTCTTACTTTGCATGGTTTTGAGCTTCTAGAAACTTTTTCATTCATTCTACACCTTTACAACTCATAATCCTACATCTTTATCATATCCACATTTTCTTTTTCCTTGAAGTCTTCTTCCTCAGGTCACCATTGTTCTGGTCCAAAGTAACCTTTTTATATTCTAGGATTTCCCTGTAGCTGCTTATCCAGAAATTCCCTGTAGCTGCTTATCCAGAAAAATCCGGAAATGTTCCTCTGGAACATCCCCCTGTGAGGTTCCCTCAGAACCTTCATAGTTCTGCTGGTTCCTGGATCTATGTCTTTCTCCTTTTGGGCTTTGCTCTTCATTTGACTTGCCTAATCTCTAATAGAATATCCTGAAGGAAAAATAAAAAACAAACAACATCAACAAAACCAACTTTAGAAAAAATATTCCTGAAGTTTTTGTATCTGAACTATCTTTTTTCTGTAGTCATACTTGATTGGTAAGTTGACTAGATAGAGAATGCAAAGTTGGAAACTATTTTCTTAAGATCTGAAAGGGTACTCTCCACTCTTCTTTTAGCATCCAGAGGTCTCATAACAAACTGATTTTTCTTCTTTGCAAGTGGCTAGGTTCTTCTCTGGAAGACAAGTTTCTTGTGAGTCTTAGGGTTTAAGACTCACAATGTTTTGGAGCTTTTTCCTACTAATACTGAACAGTATTTTTCAGAAATATCAATTTTAAGATGTGTTCATTTCCACAACATGTCATTTTATTTTATTATTTGTTTGATTACTTCTTCCTCTCCATTTCTCCACTCAATTTGTCTGAAGCCCTTAACATTTAATTGTTGGATTTTGTATATCATTTTTCTATGGCATTTATCTATAATCTAATTTATTTGTTTTATTTTTTGTTGTTTATTTTGTCATTAATTTTTATATTTAAAATTTTCAGATTTATTTTTGTTGTTGACAATACTATTATCCTTTACTTTTTTCTCTTCCGGAATTGGTCTTTTTTCCTACTAAAATTAAAAATTTTGATTAATATTTGAATTGGCCTGTTTTAGCACAGTTTTCTTGTTCTTTGACTTCAAAGTCTACTCAAAACTCTTCAAGGACAATAATTAAAATTTATCTTTTGATTTATTTGCTCATGTTGTTAATATTTTCTAAATGCCCTAAATCATCACAATAAACTGAAGTTTTGTTTTTCTTTTCTCTTTCTTTTTCTAAATATATCTTTCTCTGTCATATTGCAGACTTTTCAAGTGTTCAGTAATGTCGATTTACCCAGAGATATTTGTAAATGAAACTCCACAAATTTTCCACAAACACACAAATAATCAGTTTGTCAACTAGCTGTCTTTGCCTTTAGAAGAGCAGATGAGGAGCCAGCAATGACAATGAAGGATACATATATTGAAGAACACAAAACTTTGTTCTTTGGGCATCTGTGCTGGATCTTTTGTTTGTTCTTCCAACTCTACTCTAGACCCTACAGCTGCTATTTCTGTCTAAGCTCATGCTAGTTCCTGTATACCCGTCTCCCTTTACTCCTTCAGGTTTCCAAGAGACCAAGTGATAATAGCTCCCTACTGTTGTTAGACCCAGATACTTCAGTATCCTTAAATGATTTCCATCTATCCTGTGTGTACCTTGGTAAATAGTCCCTTCATTACGCTTTCCTCAGTTACTCTGGTGGAATGTACCACAGGTTTCAAAAGAGCTGCCATCATTCTACTAAAATAACTAAGTCAATTTTTGAAGGCAATAATCTTATTTTTTGTTGTTGTTATTGTTTAGTTTTTGGATTTGGGATTAAATATCTGGCTACAAGCCATCCTACAATACAGATATTCATCTTACCCTTAATTTGCAACTTCACTTTGTTCCTCTTTTTGTCTATAACACATGCATTCTTAAAGAATAGACCTTTGGAAGTTGTACAGTCGGTTTTGCTCCATGTTGGCATCAGCACTCTCAGAAACTTTTTCTTACTTTGCTCCTGCAATAATTTTTTGGAGTCTCAGGAGGAGAAGCCATAATTATATTTTTTTTCTATTTGCCTAACTGAACCAAAAATTTCTCTTCTTCCAGTCTGATTTAAATAGAAATGTAGAATCAATTCTATTTTTGAATTGATTCAAAAGTTAATTATTTTAAATTTTTACTAAATAAAATATATAAAACACTTATGAGTTATGAAATTTAATCTCCATAAAAATGTATTCTCTGGGAATTCTTATTTCTACCTCTTCCTTTTAGTCCTAACCCACTTAGCTCTTATTAGAAACAATTTTTATTAGTTTTTCATTAATTATTACAGTGTTTCTTATTGCAAAAATAAACAAATATATATTTTACATAAATACAAATATCTATATTTATAGATGTGCCTTTTCCATTTTTTTACTACTACATCTTCGAAATCACTTTCTATTGGTTTATAGGTTTTATTTGTTGTCATGTATATGTTATAGTTTCAATATTCTCTTATGTAGATATACCATATTGTATTCAACGTTTCACTTATTGGTGGGCAATTAGGTTGTTTACAATGTTTTGTTTTATAAAACAAACTAGAAATATGATTGCTGAGTCAAATTACAAATTGTTATATATAGAAAGATAATCTTGTTAGATAACAAATTCATCTCTGAAGGAGTTGTGTGATTTTAACTCGCACAAGTTCCTGAACAGAGTGTGTTGTCTAAATTTTGGATTTGTGACAATCTTATAAGTGAGAAATGATATTTTATAATATCAATTTGAATTTCTCTTATGAGTGATCCTGAACATCTTTCATATTTTAAGGGTCATGAGAATAACTATCAAGAGAAAAATAAGTAGAAAGCAAATAATACATGAAACAAATTGTTAAAATTGCTGGTGATGTTTAATCATGGAGAAGTTTTTATGAAATACTGTTAAACAATAAAATCCTTGGAGTAAAAAATAATTCTCAGCCTTTTCTTTTTTTTCTTTTTTAGAGACAGAGTCTTGCTCTGTCGCCCAGGCTGGAGTGCAGCCGCGCGATCTCGGCTCACTGCAAGCTCCACCTCCCGAGTTCACGCCATTCTCCTGCCTCAGCCTCCTGAGTAGCTGAGACTACAGGTGCCCGCCACCACGCTCGGCTAATTTTTTTGTATTTTTAGTAGAGACGGGGTTTCACCGTGTTAGCCAGGATGGTCTCTATCTCCTGACCTCGTGATTCCCCTGCCTTGGCCTCCCAAAGTGCTGGGATTACAGGCGTGAGCCTGTAATCTTGAATGTCTCAGCCTTTTCTTGAATGTTTTTAGGAATGTGATGATCACTGTAGATCCTCCCTTGAAATGTGAAGATACAAGCAGAAATAATGTTAGTATTTGTCATGAGTTGTTGTTTAATCTATTAAAATAAATTTATAAATGTCTTCTGAATGTAAAAGCCTATATTATAATGGTATTAAACATACATGTACATATCTGACATACATGTACACATACCTTTACCTGTGTATGAATTTACAAACAATAAAAAGTTTAAATTAAAATGTTAACTATGATTATCTTTAAGATATTAGGGTCAAAGAGAATTTTCACATTTTACTCACATCTTTATGTATTTTCTGATTTTCTGACAATGAACAGTAAAGTAAACCTTACTTTAACTATAACCTGCCTAAATTTTCTATAGTACCCATTGTCCTAAAATACCCTATACTGGGCATAGAAACACTAACACAATGGATAAAAAATTAAAATTAAATTAAATATTGGACACTTACAAATGGGCATAACAAAATGAGACCTCATAAATCCCCAAGAAAAAAATGGTTAATTTGGCCTAACATAAATTAACATAAAGCCTTCAAAAATCAAAACTTAATGAGATCTAAAATGAATAAATGAATGATTATCCCCAAACCTTCCCTGTTTGATAGCCCAATGTTTTCTGTTCTGAAACCTAAAATTAAATAAATAATAAATTGAGCCTCACAGTAGCTTACAGAATCCATTAATGGTTCCATAACTCAATAAGAAATATTATTAAAATTACTAGCTCAATCCAATCAACCACTGACAAATATTTTGTCATTATACATTTGGCTAATATGTTCTATTGAGTCCCTATTTCAACAGCTGCTTAGCCATAATTTTTCTTCACCTATGAATAGACAGGATATATCTTTAATAGACTACAATATTCTAAGACTTAATCTCTCTTATTTAATTTAAGCTTCCTTGCCGGTTCACACTTTACATCAACTTTTAAGAAACTTCCCATATCCATTTCCTATACTTAAAGTGTGGGTATACCTCTATAACTAACCTCCATGTGTATACATAATCGTATACAAGGCCTTTTAAAAATGTATTTTCCTATCTGTACAGATTTTTGGTACTGTCCCTAGCCTATACAGGTTAGAGGACAGACCCAGTGTGCATACTTTCCCAAGATCTATTACTCATAAATTGTCCCATAGTCCAGACACCTGCCCATCTGGTATGGAAACCATTTGAGTCTAAATTTCTATCAGCCAGGCCACCTTCCTCAATATTCAGGTTATAAGGGGTAGATAATAAATCTATGCTTTTCCTCTGATCACCTTCAAAAAATCAAAATTAGTGTTTCAGTGCTATTCTAAAGAAAAAAATTGTTAAGGGCAGCCAGAGAGAAAGGTTGGGTTACCCACAAACGGAAGCCCATCAGAAAAAGAGTGGATCTCTCGGCAGAAACTCTACAAGCCAGAAGAGAGTGGGGGCCAATATTCAATATTCTTTAAGAATTTTCAACCCAGAATTACATATCCAGCCAAACTAAGCTTCATAAGTGAAGAAGAAATGAAATCCTTTATAGAGAAGCAAATGCTGAGAGATTTTGTGACCACCAGGCCTGCCTTACAAGACTGCCTGAAGGAAGCAATAAACATGGAAAGGAACAACTGGTACCAGCCACTGCAAAAACATGCCAAATTGTAAAGACCATCGAGGCTAGGAAGAAACTGCATGAACTAACCAGCAAAATAACCAGCTAACATAATGACAGGATCAAATTCACACATAACAACATTAACCTTAAATGTAAATGGGCTAAATGCTCTAATTAAAAGGCACAGACTGGCAAATTGGATAGAGTCAAGACCCATCAGTGTGCTATATTCAGGAGATCCATCTCACGTGCAGAGACACACATAGGCTCAAAATAAAGGGATGGAGGAAGATCTACCAAGCAAATGGAGAACAAAAAAAGGCAGAGGTTGCAATCCTGGTCTCTGATAAAACAGACTTTAAACCAACAAAGATCAAAAGACACAAAGAAGGCCATTACATAATGGTAACTCGATCAATTCAACAAGAAGAGCTAACTATCCTAAATATGTATGCAACCAATACAGGAACACCCAGATTCAAACAGCAAGTCCTTAGAGACCAACAAAGAGACTTAGACTCCCACACAATAATAATGGGAGAATTTAACAATCCACTGTCAACATTAGACAGATCAAAGAGACCAGAAGTTAACAAGGATATCCAGGAATTGAAATCAGCTCTGCACCAAGCGGACCTAATAGGCATCTACAGAACTCTACACCCCAAATCAACAGAATATACATTCTTCTCAGCACCACATCAGACTTATTCCAAAATTGACCACATAGTTGGAAGTAAAGCACTCCTCAGCAAATGTAAAAGAACAGAAATTATAACAAACTGTCTCTCAGACCACAGTGCAATCAAACTAAAACTCAGGACTAAGAAACTCACTCAAAACCACATAACTGCATGGAAACTGAATAACCTGCTCCTGAATGACTACTGGGTGCATAACGAAATGAAGGCAGAAATAAAGATGTTCTTTGAAACCAATGAGAACAAAGACACAACATACCAGAATCTCAGGGACACATTTAAAGCAGTGTGTAGAGGGAAATTTATAGCACTAAATATCCACAAGAGAAAGCAGGAAAGATCTAAAATTGACACCCTAACATCACAATTAAAAGAACTAGAGAAACAAGAGCAAACACATTCAAATGCTAGCAGAAGGCAAGAAATAACTAAGATCAGAGCAGAACTGAAGGAGATAGAGACACAAAAAAACCCTTCAAAAAATCAATCAAACGAGGAGCTGGTTTTTTGAAAAGATCAACAAAATTGATAGATTGCTAGCAAGACTAATAAAGAAGAAAAGAGAGAAGAATCAAATAGATGCAATAAAAAATGATAATGCGGATATCACCACCAATCCCACAGAAATACAAACTACCAACAGAGAATACTATAAACACCTCTACGCAAATAAACTAGAAAATCTAGAAGAAATGGATAAATTCCTCCACACATACACCCTCCAAAGACTAAACCAGGAAGAAGTTGAATCCCTGAGTAGATCAATAACAAGCTCTGAAATTGAGGCAATAATTAATAGCCTACCAACGAAAAAAAGTCCAGGAACAGATGGATTCACAGCCGAATTCTACCAGAGGTACAAAGAAGAGCTAGTATCATTCCTTCTGAAACTATTCCAATCAATAGAAGAAGAGGGAATCCTCCCTAACTCATTTTATGAGGCCAGCATCATCCTGATACCAAAGCCTGGCAGAGACACAACAAAAAAAGAGAATTTTAGACTAATATCCCTGATGAACATCGATGCAAAAATTCTCAGTAAAATATTGGCAAACAGAATGCAACAGCACATTAAAAGCTGATACACCACAATCAAGTTGGCTTCATCACTGGAATGCAAGGCTGGTTCAACATACACAAATCAATGAAAGTAATCCATCACATAAACAAAGCCAAAGACAAAAACCACCTGATTATCTCAATAGATGCAGAAAAGGTCTTTGACAACATTCAACAGCCCTTCATGCTAAAAACTTTCAATAACCTAGGTATTGATGGGATGTATCTCAAAATAATAAGACCTATTTGTGACAAACCCACAGCCAACAGCATACTGAATGGGCAAAAACTGGAAGCATTCCCTTTGAAAACTGGCACAAGACAGGGATGCCCTCTCTCATCACTCCTACTCAACACAGTGTTGGAAGTTCTGGCCAGGGCAATCAGGCAGGAGAAATAAATAAAGGGTATTCAATTAGGAAAAGAGGAAGTCAAATTGTCCCTGTTTGCAGATGACATGATTGTATATTTAGAAAACCCCATCATCTCAGCCCAAAATCTCCTTAAGCTGATAAGCAACTTCAGCAAAGTCTCAGGATACAAAATCAATAGGCAAAAATCACAAGCATTCCTATACACCAAGAACAGGCAAGCAGAGAGCCAAATCATGAGTGAACTCCCATTCACAATTGCTTCAAAGAGAATAAAATACCTAGGAATCCAACTTACAAGGGATGTGAAGGATCTCTTCAAGGACAACTACAAACCACTGCTCAAGGAAATAAAAGAGGACACAAACAAATGTAAGAACATTCCATGCTCATGGATAGGAGGAATCAGTATTGTGAAAATGGCCATACTGCCCAAGGTAATTTATAGATTCAGTGCCATCCCCATCGAGCTACCAATGACTTTCTTCACAGAATTGGAAAAAACTACTTTAAAGTTCACATGGAACCAAAAAAGAGCCCACAATGCCAAGACAATCCTAAGCAAAAAGAACAAAGCTGGAGGCATCACACTACCTGACTTCAAACTATAATACAAGGCTACAGTAACCAAAACAGCATGGTACTGGTACCAAAACAGAGATATAGACCAATAGAACAGAACAGAGCTCTCAGAAGTAATACCACAGATCTACAACCATCCGATCTTTGATAAACCAGACAAAAACAAGAAATGGGGAAAGGATTCCCTATTTAATAAATGGTGCTGGGAAAACTGGCTAGCCATATGTAGAAAGCTGAAACTGGATCCCTTCCTTACACCTCATACAAAAATTAATTCAAGATGGATTAAAGACTTACATGTTAGACCTAAAACCATAAAAACCTGAGAAGAAAATCTAGGCAATACCATTCAGGACATAGGCATGGGCAAAGACTTCGTGTCTAAAACACCAAAAGCAATGGCAACAAAAGTCAAAATTGACAAATGGGATGTAATTAAACTAAAGAGCTTCTGCACAGCAAAAGAAACTACCCTCAGAGTGAACAGGCAACCTACAGAATGGGAGAAAATTTTTACCATCTACCCATCTGACAAAGGGCTAATATCCAGAATCTACAAAGGACTTAAACAAATTTACAAGAAAAAATCAAACAACCCCATCGAAAAGTGGGTGAAGGATATGAGCAGACAGTTCTCAAAAGAAGACATTTATGCAGCCAAAAAACACATGAAAAAATGCTCATGATCACTGGCCATCAGAGAAATGCAAATCAAAACCACAATGAGATGTCGTCTCACACCAGTTAGAATGGCGATCATTAAAAAGTCAGGAAACAACAGGTGCTGGAGAGGATGTGGAGAAATAGGAACACTTTTACACTGTTGGTGGGACTGTATACTAGTTCAACCATTGTGGAAGTCAGTGTGGTGATTCCTCAAGTATGTAGAACCAGAAATACCACTTGACTCAGCAATCCCATCAATGGGTATATACCCAAAGGATTATAAATCATGCTGCTATAAAGAAACATGCACCCGTATGTTCATTGCGGCACTATTCACAATAGCAAAGACTTGGAACCAACCCAAATGTCCAGCAATGATAGACTGGATTAAGAAAATGTGGCACATATACACCATGGAATATTATACAGTCATAAAAAAGAATGAGTTCATGTCCTTTGTAGGGACATGGATAAAGCTGGAAACCATCATTCTCAGCAAACTATCGCAAGAACAGAAAACCAAACACTGCATCTTCTCACTCATAGGAGGGAATAGAACAATGAGAACACTTGGACACAGGAAGGGGAACATCACACACTGGGGCCTCTTATGGGGTGGGGAGAGGGGGGAGGGATAGCATTAGGAGATATACTTAATGTAAATGACGGGTTAATGGGTGCAGCACACCAACATGGCACATGTATACATATGTAACAAACCTGCACGCTGTGCACATGTACCCTATAACTGAAAGTATAATAAAAAAAATTGTTATATACATTTCAATATCACTAACAGTAAATCTCTAATGTTCTGGTCACAAAAAATGTTAAATATTGAGGTGATGGATATGCTAACTAGCTTAACTTAATCATTCCACATTGTATTAAAAAATCTTACACCACTTTGAACCTCATAAATATATGTAACTATAATTTGTCAATGTATAACAAAAATAAAATTTTAAAAAATTAAAAAAAGAAATTACTTCATAAATTGTGAGAACTGATTATGTGGGAAAAATCAGGACTAATAGAGGAGCAAGTTCCTTTGGAAAGACAGAGGGATGACATCTAGAATGATGATCACCTGTGTGGGAATGGCTTTTGAGAAGAAGGTAATTGTCTTTATTTTAAGAGAAGGGAGAACAAGAAGCATATGCGGAAGCATGTGTGTAATTAGATTTGATGGTAGGAAAGTAAGGAATTTTAATTTACCAAAAACAAATAATAAAATAAGTAATTTGCTGGATGTGGTGTGTGGATGGAGTTTGGGAAAAAAAGAGATAATAAATATGGAGAAGCTTAGAATGCCGAGAAAACACAAAAATTTTCAAAAACTGCAAGCGTTGAGGTAATTTTTGATATTTTCAATTCTAAATGGAAATGTCACCCAAAATCTGTATCATACCCATACAATAATTTAATAAAATAGTTTAGTGGGATGGAGTGGGAAGTGCTTTCAGTGCTAATTACTGCTTATTGTTGAAGGAGGCATGTGGTATCTGTATGTGATAAAATTAAAACTTTTATTTTTCACATGCTATAAATGTGGAATCAAAAAGTTAAGAAATATATATGGGAAGGTTGAATAGTTTTGTCACAGTATTTAATGTTAAGAAATATATGTACCATATGTACAACTTAAGTTTCTAAAAGTTTGAGTAAAAGAAATTTTTGCTATAATAAAATGACATTTTTCCTTTATACATACAGACAAAAGCTAAAATCTTCAAGTCATTTCCATTGTGAAGATTACTCTGTGCAATTCTTTACTTTAGAAAGTTGAATCTTTGAATATGCAGATCTCATTTGCATTAAAATACCTTTATCTGCATTGCTATTTTTGCCAGTCTAACAATCAAAAGTGCTTCACAGGGAATGGCCATTTTTTTTTTAATGACAATTTAAGTGCATATGCTTTAATTTTAATATAATTATATCTGTTATGCCTCAAGTCCAATACTATATTTTATGGCAATAGTGGATCAAATTATAATAATACAATTATGCCAGTTGATATACAAATAATTTTATAGGAATTTAGCTCATTGCCAACTGGTACAAAATTTATGGAAAGTTAGGGATCACTCAAATTCAAATAACACAAAATAATGCATTAGCTTACTAGTAGAAAGTACTTAGCTCACTAAAAAGGACTTTGCAAAGCATATTGGCGGCAGTTTGGAATTCATACAGGCTTATGCAGCTTGAGAGCATACAAATGTGAATTCATTATGGAACTGACATGCAATTTATTGAGTTAACAAAAATCATTATTGCATAGAAAATATGTGAAAAACATGGATTAATGGAGACATTTATTCTGCAAAGAGGTTTTAAATACTTATGACCCAAAAGGTGAAAACTTTTTTGGAAATATTAATGTAAAGATGATGTGATCCTTTTGATGACCTATTTTAAAACTTTTGTGACTTGAAAATTGGCCATATTTCTTTCAGTATGTAGGCAATTACTCAAATATTTTTTGAGCACCTACTATATGCCAGTCACTATAGGCACTGGGGATAAAATGGTAAACAAAAAAGACAAATTATCTTTCCTCATGGACCTTCTAATGTCGTGTGTCACTCAGAAAAATGAACCAACAAATGCATCTCTCAAGTGATGACAAGCATGATAAGAAGATTGAAGCAGCAGCAGGGAATAGAGAGTGACATAGGAGCACATCAATCAAGTGCTTAACATTGTACCAATGAAACTGCATAGAGCTGCAAACTAATGGCAGCACATCAAGGTTTGCTTTACTTTGAAACTACTTCATTGCCTTATTAACTGAATGGCTGAGCAGTGAAACGGAAGTAAACCAAAGAAGGAAAATAAAGCACCCAACTAGCCTATTGCAATTAAATAATCAATATTCAAAAATTATTTAATTTGTTTTCTACGGATAACTTTTTTCCACGACCCTGATACTCTCAATAACTATTATGATTTTTATATTTAAGGAAGTAAAACTACATATTTTGTACCTAGGTTAGTTCATGATAGAAGGAACTTTTCTTCTGGTCTCAATGTGACATGCAAAAATGTACAATATTGAAAGCAGTTTTATGGCCATTTTGCTATTCAGTGCAGCCTATGTGTTTGAATTATGACACACAAATCTTTCTATTCTTTCAGCTGGGCAAATTAAATTTGATAACCTCACATACATTTAGAAAAAAATAATTAGGCTTGAAATCAGCTAAATTTATGTTAAAGTGATACAATTTGTAAGAAAATTGTCACAAACTGATTTGCCAAACAATGACATGTTTTTACATATTTCAAAACACAAATATATTATTTATGAATAGGAATAGATAGATAGATAAATGCATACATACATACATACATATTGAGAAGAAAAAGATATAGAAAGGTAGTGAGAAAGATAAAGAAAAGAAGGAAGGCAGAAAGGGAGAAAGAGAGAGAGAAAGAGAAGGAAGGAAGGAAGGAGAAAGAAAGAAAGTAAGAGAAAGAAAGAAAGAAAAGAAAAGAAGGGAGGGAGGGAGGGAAAGGAGAAAGGTAGAGAGAAGGAAGGAAGGAAAGAAAGGAGGGAAATTACTCAAATGTGCCTATTAAAGTTAAAATAGGCAATGATTATATATTTAATTCCTAGATGATAATATATTTAATTTGCCTTTTTAATTTGCTTCTTATTTTAGTGAATATAAACTCAGTTTTAAGGCAATACTTCTTTGTTTTGTATTGACAATTGGCAATTGGAAAAAATTAATTGGCAATTATTTGTTATGTATTGAAATATTTTATATAAAATAGAAGACTAATAATTTTGGTTCCCCCGACCCCGCCTACAATCTAGCCATCAATTGATCATTGGAACTATGATGTACAAGCAAAAGTCATTCTACTGGTAAGTTTGGAAAGGGGAAAGTGAAGATATTTGGACAAACAGAGGGTCCAAGAGTATTGTGATTTGAGGAAGATTTGTCATGAGTCTAGAAGAGAGTATGTAATTGACCAAAATACATTTTACATCATTTATGTTTTATTATTATTATTGTAATTATTATTATACTTTAAGTTTTAGGGTTCATGTGCACAATGTGCAGGTTTGTTACATATGTATACATCTGCCATGTTGGTGTGCTGTACCCATTAACTCGTCATTTAGCATTAGGTATATCTCCTAATGCTATCCCTCCCCCCTCCCCCCACCCACAACAGTCCCCAGAGTGTGATGTTCCCCTTCCTGTGTCCATGTGTTCTCATTGTTCAATTCCCACTTATGAGTGAGAACATGCGGTGTTTGGTTTTTTGTCCTTGCGATAGTTTGCTGAAAATGATGGTTCCCAGTTTCATCCATGTCCCTACAAAGGACGTGAACTCTTCATTTTTTATGGCTGCATAGTATTCCATGGTGTATATGTGCCACGTTTTCTTAATCCAGTGTATCATTGTTGGACATTTGTGTTGGTTTAAATAGAGATTCTCTGAGCAGAAAGGCAACAACAAAAATATTCTAAGGAAACGAGGTATAAGAAATGTCAAGGGCCACCACAAAAACTATAACAAGCGTACACTCATTTATGTGTTGGCAAAATGCAGTTTCAAACTGAAACTGAAAAAGTACACATGGAAGTAAGTAAATGAGACAGAAAATCACCATGGATCAATCTGCAGTATGAAAAAAATGTAAATGTAAAAGCACTAAGTTAAACCTTTCTGATAACCAAGTTAACCTGTAATTGGTAAATTATGGAGTTATATCAAAGTACTTATTTTACCTTCTGCATGTGAATATGGTTTGAAAGTATATGGTGAATAAAGGATAGTGGAGGAAATTTAAGAGGAAAAAAGGCCCCATCAACTGTTACAGTAATGAAACAAAATATTTAACAATAATAAATACTCCTGCTCCTGATCTTTTGGGGGTACTTTACTAACTTCTTAATAAAGCATATATTCAGCTATTCATAATAATGCCTTAAAATCTGGCATAAAATTTTTAAATTTCTGCTGATTTTTTATGTTTTACCACAATTCTAGAACCTATTGTTTCAGATTCAGGCCTGCTTTTGCAGTTAGGCAAGTGTTATTTGCCTCGATGTCAGTAGATACTCCAAACTTAACTTGGCTCTATAGAAGAAAGGAACAAAGAGAGAATCTGAGTAGAGACTTAAAATAATATAGGTTCTGTGTACACAAGTAGAGTATAAATATACAGGAGAATACCAGAAATATAAAAGAAATGTCAAACCAGATAGAAAAACTTTTTGATGGAAGTGTTACATACCAAATTTTTGTTGGGAAACATGTTGATGAAACGTCTCTGAATCCTCAAGAAAAATACATCTGTTCACTCAGAGATTTATTAATAAAAGTTCCTTTGATACCACTGGATATACTCAACAAGCTTTCTACAGTATGACAAACAAACTGCTGGTTTTATAACTTCACTTGAAAATAAGTATAAGTACTTAAATATTTTTTGGATTTCTTCAAAAGTGTAATTCTTATATAATACCTGAGTCTTTGCGACATATATTGCATGGGATATTTATTCCATGTTGCTATGTTTAGAAGAAAATATCAGTGTGTTTTCCTACAAACCAGGGAATACTGAAGTTCTCATTCCTGCCTTAACCAGATTAGATCCCAGCCCATCAATACAGTCACCCATTTGCACTTTCTCAATATTTTGCTCACCTCTGGGTTTATCATATTTGCCTGAGAGACGATAAAGACCGAAAACAAAACAATCTAAGTTAAACATTCTACTCTGCACCTGAATGGTTTTCCCTTTATTTACGCTGGCTGGATTTACTTTAAATTACTAAATAACATTTCTGGTAGCCCTTTATTGCTACAATTAACACCATTAGCTTTCCCTAGTTTACTTCTCATGCTACTAGACAATTGCTTTACACCTTTCCTTCTCTCCCTAAACTTTTAGCACCTCCATCCTCATTCTTACCTAATAAATCTCCTTTCGTTTCACAGAGAAAACAGAAGCTAGCAGAAGAGAACTTCAGACCACTTTTCTGAAAAAGCCCTCAACTCCCCTGTATGCTGGAAGTATAATAAGTGCCTAGTTGTGTTGATGGCACAGAAGTCCATATATGTACGAGTCCTTCACTCCATGGCCTTATTTCTTCTCCCACTACTTTCCTTCTCCTTTACCCAAGGGTTCCTTGATGTTTCATGAAAACAACAGGAATTTGACTATGCAGATATCTGTGAGTTTTGTTTGGAAAATATTCAGGTGTCTCCATGGTCAAATGTCCCCTTTTCAGTAAGGACATCCATAGACTTGTTTCAAATATGTATACTTAATTCCTACATTTACTATAATACAAATTATATAGTAATTTAGTTAATTATTTAATCATCCGCCTTTTCAATTAAAGGACAAACTACTAAAACTAAAACATGGTGACATGATGACTGGAGCATAGAGAGCATTAAGTTATTTTTTGTTGAATCGATCACATCTACTTTACATCTATCAATTAATACCTCAGTGAGTCTTTCCTATGTTTACATATGTATATATATACACACACACATATATATAATCTACTAAGAAAGCTTTTAAGATATTTCCCGTTTTCATTTGTGTTCTTTACATTTACTTTCCTACGTTAAGTAATTTTTCACTAATAAGTTTACTAATATAGAAAATCTCTTCCTATATGTATTTATAAGTGTGCTGTCTAAATATCAAATTAGAATCATTCACAATGCCATGTCTTTGTGTAATACATAGCATATTATATATCTATATTCATATAGACATATATGTACATGTGAGACATATATATGTGAGATTTTACCTTCATATATATAAGCAGTCATATTAGTGGGAAAGACTGAAAGTGAATTGTGTATAAAATATACAAAACAAGCTTGTGGTTCTCATTAAAACCATATGTTAATGTCTGAAGTTAATATATGTTTTGAAACATATATGTTTTGAAAGTTTCCCACTAAATCACCAAGAGATGACAACAATGTGAACAACTATTCTACTGTCTCTCTTTTTTTAAATCTTCACTCTACACCCCTTCTGCACATGTGTATAGCTTCCTGCACTTTGTCTCCCGTGCTTATAGAGAGCAGTAAGCACGTGAGGCAGTACATGGTCCCTTTATATCATAAAGATAGAATAACAGGAGGATTTGGGAGGTGGGCCTCTGGCCAGGGCGATGGCTATACCTCAAGTCTTCAGTTTCTCTATGTGTGAGTTAATTGTTGGATCCCAGAGGTTCAGAGCCTGCAAGGGAGCACCTGAGTGGCCAAAAGATATTTATGTCTCTCAGCCTCCCACTCAGCAACCTGCAAACTTCCTGAAAAGCAGGCGTCTAGTGAGAACTTCAAAATTTTGCTGTAGGCATATACAATTTCCTTGTTGAATTTTTTTACTGAGACTGAAAAATTGTAATGCTCAATGGAGTGCTGAGGTTAAATTTTGAAGTATTAATACTTCTTCAGAGTATGAAGTAATTCCTCAATTCAGTTCCAAATATATATCCAAATATGCCTCCTTTATGTATGATGTCTTAAACCCCACCAAAGCAGACTGTGATTTCATTTGTTTACAATTGAAATTATTAAATAAACAAAAAGTTTGCTATCACAGGGAATTATGTTTTTGTTTTAATCTAGTTAGATATTTAGAAACTACCAGCGGTATTCTCTAATGTAGAAAAACCTACTAAAATACATTTTTCCACTCGTGAAAAGAAGTGGGATTTCCTTAAGGATGTCACTGCCTATGCAAATTGGCAAAAATAATCTTACATTCAATTTGCTAGTACAATTACAAATCTTTTAGGATAGTCTAAGAGAAAGAATCGTTTGTCTCCACTTTCAAATAAACATCCAGTGATAGTTGTTAAAAGGAAAAACAAAAGCAGTCTTTCAAACCTTGAATAATGGATTAATTTCATATCAGCTTACATAGGCAAATTATCTCAAAACTGCTAAAATTTGTAGCATTTTAGGCTTTCCTTAAATAAATTTTACTTTTCTGCAGTCGTTTGGGATATACTTCGAGCACAAACATTATCTCAGCTTTCAGAATCTGCCACCTATCAAACTCCTACACGAGGATTTTGGTTGCCTGTGATGGTGCTGGAACTTGCTTCATCTCATATTCTTCAATAATGTTCTATTTATTGGTTTCAAGCCACTGAAAATGAAACAAAAATCATTCTATAAATCAATAAATACATGTTAAACTAAGTTAATACAGATATATGATACAAAAATAGTAATCAAAAAATAATCAATTTAGATAAAAACTTGGAACTGTTGTTATAAAAGGAAAACATTGAAGTTAGAACAGAGATGTATCTATCCCAATCACTGTAATAGTGACAGGACACAGGCAAATTCCTAGGCAGACAGAGATGGGTTCCTGGTGAAACCTGACCTTCAAGCCAAGGACAGTTTAAAGCCTGAAAACTGAAATGCCAGTTCCAGATAGAGTCCACGACCAGAGTGAGAACTTCCATCCCCATCTTACCCACTTTCTTTCTCAATTGATTCCTTCAGAATGATGCTTTTTAACCAGTTGAATGGTGTTTTTTCCAAGAGCACCTATGGAGCAATCCCATTCGAAGTTCATAGAAACCCTGGACTCAACTTCACAGATAGCTACCCACTTTCAGGGTCCCCTCTTACAGCTGAGAGCTTTTTTTCTGTTGCTCAATAAAATTCTTTACTGCCTCACTCACTCTCCAGTGTCCAAATATCTTATTACTCTTGTTTGTAGGACAAGAACCCAGAACTTGCCGAGATGCAGGGGGTGGGAGTAAAAGGGCTGTAATCCTTTCTCACTCTCACTGAACTGCAGGAGCAAAAAAGCCGCTGGGCGCCACTCCCTCCCACTCACCACCGACAACACACTTGTGTGAAGGGTATAAAAGGGTCACTAACTGGACAAGGTCTCTTCAACTAATGATGTGATCAAGCTAGTAATTTCCTTTGGGTGCATAGGACACAAGTGTTGGCTCCCAAAGATGTGAATGGTATGGTAATTTCTTAAAAATGGTACCTATTAGGGCACTATGACTCTCCAAAGACATAAGGAGTCCTTTCAGGGTGACTGAGACTGGTTTCCCCAGGGCTGAGAAGAGAAATCCTCGTCCCAGTTCATCATTGACACTGGGGCATGAAGTCACTGCAAACAGAACTATCCCCTAGCCAGCCTTTGGAACAACCACAAGGTGAACTCAGCTCTAACTCTGTATGCTGTTCTTTGTGCTTCTTACAAACCTAGTCATACTCTGCCCATATTCTTCAGACCTTTCTATGTCCTCCAACGATGGATGTTATCTGCATCTATATCTAAGGTCTTCTCTTCTCTCTGCCCCCACCCCAATCCAGGATCCCTGTAAAACCACTCTGCTTCCCACATAGCAAAGTTTTTAATACCTGAAAGTCAACTTCCCAGAAGTAGCCTTTAACCACTAAGAATAAATACCCTAGTTCCCTTACCTCTCTTGGAAAGATATTTCTGAAATGTTTCACATAAAGTTTCAGAGTCCACTGTGAGAGTAATCTGTTTTCCTGTTGTTTTAGCTGGCTTAAAAGTTTGCTCTTCATTGGTTGCTTTCCCTTCCCTGTATCACTCCCCCTTCCTCGATGATAATCCCTGTACATCTCAAATGATCTGCTTTGCTGAAATCTGTATCTCTGGTCAACTCGTGGACAAAGCAATTTAATATACTCTTACATCCTGAGGAGTTATTTTATCTTAAACACTATACTCTATTGTGTCATTGACTGAGTTTCTCAGATGACTCAATTTTTGTTTCTACATTGGCAGGAAGTAGGTCTTATTTCTATGCTTGGGTTTTTGTCATTGAATTAGCTCACTGTCTCTCCTGGAGAATCTACCACCACATTCACAAAAAAATAGCTAAGCTATTGTTAAGAACAAGCATAAAACCACTAAGAAAAGGATCCTTGTAACTGGTTCCCTTACCACATGGAGGCAAAAAAAAAAAAAAAAAAAAATCAAGAACAAAACAAAGAAATAACTCTATGTTTTCATTAATATTTCATTCTACATTTGTTGAGCACCTACTGTGTCATAGACATTGTAATAAGCTAAGGACTACTACTATTTCTTTCTGACTGGTAGTCAGAAAGAAAAAAAAGTCTCATCTGATGAAATTTATACTCTCTTGGGATAATAAAGATATAATCATAAGAAAAATGATTTAATAATTACTAGAGATTTGTAAGTACTCTGGGAAAAAAGAATAGGGTGATACAGTAGAATGTCTAAGGTTTGAGTTATTCCAGAGAAAGCCTTGCTGAGGGTGGAACAACTGTTCTGACGCCTGAAAAGAGAGGGAGCCAGGCATGCAACAGTCTAGGCATTGATATTGCAGGCAGAACGAAGAGCAAGTTCAAGGCCCAGTATGTAAAGAAGACTGGAATACTTGGGAGACAAGAAAAAGGCAAAGATGGCTGCAGAGTAATGAGCAAAGAGAAGAGGGGTTCAAGATAAACTGGAAAAGTTAGATGGAAATCGAGTTATATAGATCCTTGTACCCTCAGGAAAATGTTCAGATGTTATTCTGAGTTAATTAGTGACAGCAGAAAATTTTAGGCAAGGAAGACACATAGCCTGAATTATTTTTTAAATGGTTACTTTAGTTTCTATATAGAAAATATTTGAATAAGGTAGAGAACAGAAAAACAACTTTAGAAGCTATGCAGCAGATTAATCATGTTATGGCTTTCTTAAGCCTTTCAAGCTGCTATAACAAATACATAGACTGAGTGACTTACAAACAACAGAAATTTATTCTTACAATTCTAGAGGCTGAGAAATCCAGGATCACAGTGCCTGCAGATTAGGTGCCTCCTTCCTCATAAACAGCTGTCTTCTCACTCTAACTTCAAATGTTGGAATGGCTTAAGGCTCTCTCTGGGGCCTCTTTTATAAGGGCACTATTTTAATTCATAAGGGCTCTGCCCTCTGTGACCTAATCATTTCCCAAAGGCCCCACCTCCTAATACCCTCATCTGGGGGTTTAGGATTTTAACATGTGAATTTTGGGGTGATACAAACATTAAGAACATGGCAGTGAACTAAGGAGGTTTTGGTGAAGACTAAGAGAAGTAGAGCAATATGGGGACTTCCTGACCCACTTCTTGATTTATTCCTTTAGTTGACTATACTCCAAAGGCTTATGCAATAAACAGGAATGGAAGGCAAGTAAGCATCATGTCATGAGCATGGGGAATGTCCCTGAGCCATGCAGAGCTCCTCTATCATGCTAACTCTACTGCTTACTTCTAATTTCAGTATAATTGGTTGTGCCTGGTCTTCCTTCAGTGCACCATGCCTATCCCACAGGGTCAAAACTGAATATAAGAACAAACAGACAAAGAAAATGAAAAGTTCTATTTCTAGAGTGAGTGTTCTTTTTAGAGACTTACAGTTTGTGTTCAAAATAAGAGGACAATTAAAAAAAAAAAAAACCAACGTATACCAGTATATTATATTTTTCTATAGACCTTCCACATCTGAAATGAATAAATCACTGTTAAATGTAGAAAATAGATGGTTTATTTTCCTTTCTTGTTTTACATAAAAGAAAGTCAATATTTGAATTTAATCTGTTGCATGGGAATAATATAAATAATACAGGCTATTTTTCTTTTACTTTAAAATATGAGTCATGAAATAATTTTTGTGCTATATTTCAAACAGTGGCCAAAGTTTCATCTTACAAGAGGAGAAACTATTTTATAAAATTTCGCTGACTTATTTTACATCCAGCACAATCCACTATTTCCAAAAATTCTTGTTCAGGTTCTACAACTTGCAAGAAATTAAACAAGAGGAGGAAAGAAAAGCAAAGATGGCCGCATTTAGTGAGGTCTAACTTGCATATTCATTGCAGACAATATATTATCATATTCTCTATAAAGGAAGAATATTGGTGGAGATAAGGAATGTGATTTTGAATAAATCATATTATAATTTTGCAAACGAATTGCTTAGGAAAGTTCTCATTCTTTCAAATCAAATCAGAAACCAGAATTTAAATTATTAGCTCAATTATAAATGAATCATTGATGCAAGAAAATAATAAATGTAAACTTAAGCTTACTTATTTTTTTTCATTTTCCAGAGTAATTTACAGCATCCACTACTGATTCTTTAATGTAGTCTTCACACTTATGTGAATTACCTCTTAATGTTTACTGCTCTATAAAGAAAGAGTATCTGCCATTATTTCTAGAATACTGCGATGATCTAACCATTTAACACAATAGAATTTGAAATTGTATTTTAAACACACATAATGGAATCTATTACAGATCATGCATGTTTTATGAAACATAATGATGCAATCAGATAATGTAAATCAAGGCAGTTTTTCCCCCTATCTTTTCTAAAATTGTCAGGCAGGAGGCGTGACTTAAAAACATCTTATGACCTGTGTGTTTCTTGTAGTGAAAAAAATGTCCCATGTCAATAAATCCCTCTCTCTTCTCTCCCATTTTCTTAAAATAAGATTTACTTTTTCTATTTTAAATGATGGTAGCTTTTGTGGTTTCTGTTCTTCTGCCTGTTTTCTAAGTTTATGATCAGGTTTTAATTGAGGGAAAGAGAAACAACTGACATTCTTGGAGATAAAGTTGACAGGAGCAGTGTAGGACTATAAGAGGTGAAAAACAGATCTTCAAATCTTTCTACTCTTTTCTTTAAGATTATAACCTCTTTACTGAGAAAATTCTCTTTTCCTCAACCTCAGGCAGTATTGGTGTGTGACTATACATTATATATGTTTTTTTCTAATTTGGTGTCAATGGTAAAGCATGTTTTTAACTACTTTTGTTTTCCTTGATTTTTTAAGTGAAGTGTATTTTTATAGACAGATTTTTTTTCAGACATAAGCCCATTTAGTTGGTCTTTTAAGATTTAGTTTTGCAATACTTTCATTGAGTCGTTTCACTGAAAATACTGCAAATATTTGCCATTCAAACCCAAGAATATGCAACAGTACCTTTTATTTCTTATTTTTAATAATATTTTCTGTTCCTCTGTAGATGAATCAGCAATTTTGTTTGTTGAAATCTAATTTGATCACTAGAACTTTAACTAACAGTGAGCTATGATTGTGCCCATACACTCCAGCCTAAGTGACAGAGAAAGACCTAGTCTCTAAAAAAAAAATAAACTGAAGTAATTACCAAACCTAAAACAAGTAAGAGATCACACATTAAGAGACTGTTTCTTAAGAAGATCTAGACAAATATCAGAAATTTACCCTACTGACAATTGAGGGTGGGAGGAGCAAAAGAACAATAAGACATAATTTCAACCGGATGGAATAAATGGTAACTGATTGCCTCTACCACTGTAGCTGTTTTTGTCCATTCAGGTTGCCACAACACAGTGCATGATTGGGTGGCTTATTTGACCAAATTTTATTTTTTTATAGTTCTGAAGAGTAGAAGTCCAAGATCAAGGTGTCAGACAGGTTGCTTTCTGAGGAGGCCTCTCTCCTTGCCCTGCAGATGGTCACCTTCTTGCATTGTCCTCACATGGCCTTTCTTCTGTGTGTGCACACACTAAGTGAGGGGAGAAAAAGAGCCCTGTTTTCTCTTCTTTTTGTAAGGACACTAGTCCCAATCTATGACCTCATTTAACCTTAATTACCTCCTTAAAAACCATGTTTCAAATATAGTTATATTGGGGGTCAGGGCTTCAATGTATGAGTTCAGGGATGGGGGACAATTCAATCTCTGACAGTCTATAATAGTAATCACTAGAATATTGGATTTTTCATACATTCCAGAATATATGCAACAATTGTATTTCACATATTGACAATAGACAAAGAAAACTGAGAATTCTTTGTCTTGACAATAGACTTACACTATATGAAAATCTTTTAAAAAGGCTTTAGTTTAATGAAATATAATTTTATATGAATTTTTAAAAATGAATAGCACTAGAGCTGGCAAATTTCTGAATAAATAAAAGAAAATTGAATAAACCAAAATGATTACATATTATAGGATTACTAGAGAACATTAAATTCAAAAATATTACAGAAATTGCTCAAAGAAAAGGAGAAGAAAAATGGAAATATTCTGTTTTAAGTTTCTTAAAGTATCTGTGAAACAACATAATTTTTGAAAATAGATTAAAATATATTTTAAAATATTTTTAAATGCTAGCCAGCACTCAGAAAATAAAATAGAGTTATAAGATGAGAAAAGAGGAAAAATAGATGAATAAAAGTAAATTTAACATACTGAAAATGATTGGCAAGATGATAGACTTAAACATACCATATGAATAATTACATTAAGTCTAAATGGATTAAACACTCACATTAAAATGCAGATATTTTTAGATTGAATTTAAAAACAACTGTTATTTCTTTTTTCTCTAAGAGACACACTTTAAATGTAAAGACACAGCTAATATAAAAATGTCTACCATGAAAACAAAACAGTAACCATAAAAGATCTATTGTGGCTATTAATATCAGATGAAGTAGATTTTATACAAAGGTATTACAGGAAATAAAGAGGGAAATTTCCTAATGATAAAAATTTAATGTATCCGGAAGTAAAAACAGTCTAAATAATAACAGCTTCAAACTACATGCAGCAACGACTAACAGATATTTATATACTAAAGGCAGAAACAGATGAATCAAGTCATAAGTGAATGTTTTGCCAGCCCTCTCACAACAACAAATGTATAAATGTTAACAACCATAAGAACTACCTTGACCTAATTGACATTTATTGAACATCCTAAAATTGCAGAAAACACATTCTTTTTCAACTGCACATGAAACATTAACCAAGATCATAAGCTAGAATATAAAAACAAATAACAATGTATTTCAAGAATTGAAACAGAAAGATAAAATCTCCCCAAAAGTTCAGAAATTTTTAAAAATACACACACATGGGGTGCAGTGCTCATGCCTGTAATCTCAGCACTTTGAGAGGCCAAGACAGGCAGATAACTTTGAACTCAAGAGTTCAAGACCAGCCTGGAGAATATGGTGAAAACCTGTCTCTACAAAGAAAAACACAAATAATTAGCGGGGCGTGGTGGCTCTTGCCTGTGGTCCCAGCTACTCAGGAGGGTAAGGGTGGAGGATCACTTGAGCCCAGGGAGCGGAGGTTGCAGTGAGCTCAGATTACGCCACTGCACTCCAGCCTGGGTGACTGAATGAGACTCTATCTCAAACACACACACACACACACACACACACACACACACACACACACTTCTAAATGGACAATGGATTCAAGAAATAAATCATTTAAAATTTCTATATTTTAAAATAAAATATTTTGAACTGAATGATAATGAAAACATCAAAATTTGTGAGACACAAGTAAAATAACACATAGATGGAATTCTATAACTTTATTACATGAAAATCAAAATATTTAATCTCAATTATATAAGGTTCTACTTTAAGAAGCCAGAAAAAGAAAAAAAAAGTTTAAGCACAAAGTTCTTGAAGTGTGGAAACAATAATAATAATATATCATGATACTAATTATAAGAAGATGATAATACTAGAAATATATGAAATAGAAAAACTGCAATAAATTAAACTGGTTTCTCATGAGATCAATCAAATTGATGAACTTTTAGATATATTGATCTGATCAAAGAAAAAAATGGCAAAAGAGATACAAATTTGGCATTCTGATTCTTTTTTCACCTACCTGGCCTGGCACTAATGATCTAATTCAGAATTTCACTAATACTCTGTACATGGCAGGACTCAGATGTTTTCTTTCTTGCAGACCTGATTAACTTAGGCAAAGTATATTTCTAGTCTCGAAACTATCTGTTAAGGCACCTGCCTGACTACTCCACATAGTCTAGAGCTGGCAAGTCCTGTTATTTCTCAGGCCCTCAAAAGCCATGCGTATGGAGTTGAAACAGGAAGTTTTCCCTGACCCCTCTGTGGGACTCGCAAAGGTGGTGGCTCATTTCCTTAGGCCGCAGCTCTCAACCTGTCCGAAGGATGGGAGCATGCAGGTGAGTGGGTGCAGGGGCCAGGATGAGTACATCTGGGCATCAGCAGGAGCAGGACTCGGCACAGCCCCACAGCACCGTCTAGGAGGGTACCCGCAACTCCCGGAGCCCCAGAGGGTGTGTGTTACAGTGTGCTCTTTTAGCTTTGACATTTGTGGACAGCTTAGGTGTTTAACGGTTCCGTGTGACAGCCTTCTGTATCTTGAGCTCTTGTTCAGTGTTCAGGAAGAATCAGGTCACATGAGTGAATTGAAGATGGTAATTGTAGCGGATTTGATTGCCAATGAAAGCGGCTCTCAGCGAGATGGAGAGCTGGAAAGGGGATGAAGTGGGAAGATGGTCTTCCCCTGGAGTTTGGCCATCCCTGGCTGAACTCTTCTCTGAGGTCCCACCATGAAGCCATCCCTCTGAAGTCAAGCTGCTTCTTTTTTCTCCTTCTCTGCTGCTCCACTACTAGTGGAGCCTGGGGTTTTTATAGGTACCGGATTGGGGGTGGACATGTGCCAATGTTAAGGTGGTTTTGGAAAAGGCAACATTCAAGCAGGAAAACAAGGATGTAAAATTCCCTTGGGCTGCAGGTCCAGGCTTGAGGGTGGGACCCTTGCCAGAGACCAGCCTCTTCTACTCAGTATTTTTCTGCCTCCTGTCCATATCAGAGTCAGGGGAACCTCAGTTACCTGCCTATTAAAGCACCTAAAGCCACTTGGCCCAGCACATTTCTTTCGTAGGTATTTTACTGTCACATTTGTTTCTTAAGTTTTCTCAAGTTTCCTGAGTCAGTTATCAGACAATGACCTCTTTCTCACATGTGTTTGAATCACTTGGTGAATAATAGGATATGAATGATGTAGATCAAAATATAACTTTTCTTCCTCTTTACTAATAAAGTGCAAATTGAAGAAAATGGCTTGGGTACTTAGTGAACTTGATATAAGTGAAAGATATACTTTGTCTAAAACAGACATAACTCATCATTTACTGATAAACTATAGACTTAATGTAATAGTATAACACTTGAAGACGCAAAGAGAAATATACTCTTTGCAGAAATGAGAACAAGAAGGAAGAGGTGAATATCAGAATCTTACTTTATTTCCAGGTACCTAATCATAGGAAAAAAAAAAAAAACAACCTGGTGTAGGCAAGCAGCTGTTCCCTAAGACTGTAGAAATCTGAGAAAGCTTGTCACATTTCAGAATCTTTCCTAGTTTTAACAGAAAATTAAGATATACCGTTTTTACACCCCAAATCTGTGTAGCATATTATACAATTTGCTCTATATTTTTAGAAGAAAAAAGATCCCAGAGATTGCTGCTTTTAGTGAGGAATTTGTAAGCTGAATACTTCCAGGGAGTTTTGTTGCTTCACAACACAGCACAGACCCTATCGATTCCTGAAATTGTGGTCTTGGCTTAGCTCCATAGTGAAAATCAAAAAGGGTAGTTCAAGTAATTCAATAAGTAGAGATGAATCCAGAGCTTTAAGTGGGGGTAATAAATTTATTGAAATAACATTCCCTTTGGTTTATAATTTATGTCAAATATTATTCCTTTATAAGTAGAAATATCCAAGTAATGGAACAACTTAATAAGTAAGGTGTTATATTAGTATATATGCATGTAATGTCTTCCCTAGCATATGGCTTTTTTTTTTATTTCTTCAAAGTAGAGCAATATAAACTTCAGCCTCCAATTTCATTCATAATTCTGGTTCTCACCTATGAGAAGTGAAGATGAATAACTAGTATAACTTCTAGGAATAAATCCAACATCTAGTATTCTTTGATGTTGCTGTCTCTGCACTGTATTTTTAACTTGAATCAAATATTAACACTTATTTTTCTTGTTTCTAAGCAGTATTTTGTTTCCTACGGTAGTTTCAGAACTTGAACTCTATTTTTTTTTGTCATCTTCAGTCTGTGTCTCAAATCCTTCCTCCTTTGTCCAACATCCCATAAGAAGGAAGCCTCTTTTCATATCCACACAGAGTTTTCCTAGAGTTGAATATCCAGTTTTGCATGCTGGTTATTGACACTGAATTTTCATATCTTGCTTCTAGAACTTGTTTTCTACATTATCTTAATAGCCTTCCTAGATATGTACTTAATTCCATTTTTCAGACACCCTAATTTTTTTCTTCCTTTGAGTATTTCACATGAACCTTCTGCATTTTATTGCCTTTAACATCTCTTGCAGTCTCTTCCTACCTTGTCCACACACATCTCATCCTCATGTAGTTCAATCACAAATTCTACATTATTATTTTGTAGTCTCTGGAGCTTTCAGTAATTTTTCATCCTCTAGCTGACCTTTTCCTAGCTCTATGAGGCTTTATTTTTTTATTCATTTATTTCATTATATTCACTTGTCCTAATAAGAGCCCAATCTCCTAAATTGTGTTCCATAACCAAAGGCACAAATTTTACTTAGCGCTATGATTCCTAGTCTGTATACCAGGGAGGATAAACAATGTCCAAAGGAAATGAAATGACAAAATAAGACCTTATTTCAGAGATTAAATATTACAATGGAGTTCATTCATCATTTTCCAAGTGATGAATGGTCAATTATACATATTAAGAAAATGAGTTTTTATAACTATGGTGGCATTGGTTCAATAGGAGAAAAACAATGTGGAAAAATAAGCATTTATTCAGATAGCTTATGCTAAAGTATGTTGATACAAATAATCATACTCATTGAAATTGTTAATCTCCATTTGTAATTTGAATATGAGGTCCTATTTCACCTTTATATCTAGAATGTATAAAACTAATGAAATCAAGTTTAATTCTGCAGTATTGTAATAATTTCAGTCATATAATATGAAATGAGTTTAATTTTACATTGTATTTATAACTACATTAATAACTGAATTTCTTTCCAGAACTCTAATTCAAGGAAATATGTATAACTTATATTTTCTATTTTTTTAAGGGGCAGGAAAATTCTATAAAAACTTCCATATTTTTATGTAATAAAAAATTCATATAGTCATAAATAAATAAGCATTGCTAGTTTCCTTGATCTGAAAAAAAGAAGCACAGAAAGACCGGTCCTTCTTATTTTTTAACTCTAGTTTTCAAAGTGGAATTACTAGAACAGTAGTATCAGCACTAACTGGGTGGGATCTTGATAGACTGCAAGTTATATAGCTCCTTCTCAGACCTAATAATTAGAGACTCTGTGGGTGAGGCCCAGCAATCTGTGTCTTAAGTACTTCTAGAGCCTTAGTTCTCAAACTTAAACTTGTCTGATGCATGTTCAAGTTGGAGAACTAATGATCTAGGAAAATTAATAAAGTGAAATGGTGAGATCTTAAAAAGAGAAAAGAAGATTATAAGAATATATTGTATACATCTATAAATGTTTTAATCATTGAAAGAAAAATTACACTTTCATAATAATCTATATTTCGAATGTTCTAAAGCATATCTATATTTATACAGTTATCTACAACAATTAATGAATGTGAAAAACTTAATTGAACAATTAGACAACTATTTTTTACCATTTATGTTCAGATTATATCATCAAAGATATATTTTATTCTGTAATTAAAAGGAACTTTTTTGTGATTAATATTTGCAAGATATGCTATAAGAGTCTTCTTTTCATTTTTAAAATTTTTTTTTAGATGCTGGGACTTGTCTACAAAATATAATCGATACATTTAATATTACATGATTTTAATGATTTCATGCCTTTACATGACCATAGATGAGAGAAAGAGAGAAAAAAATAAGAAAGAAAGAAAGAAAGAAAGAAAGAAAGAAAGAAAGAAAGAAAGAAAGAAAAAAGAAAAAGAAGAAAGGAAGAACGAAAGGAAGGAAGGAATGAAGGAGAGGGGAGGGGAGGGGAGAGAGAGAGAGAAAGAAAAGAAGAAAGAAAGAAAGAAAGAAAGAAAGAAAGAAAGAAAGAAAGAAAGAAAGCCAGCCAATGTAAAAACTTGATACTTAGACAACATATAAATTGTAATTGGTCATCTGCTTTCAAGGAATTTTGGTTCATAAGTCAAGAAACATTAATTTTATTTACATTTGCTTTTCTCTATTTTTTAAGATGTTACCTAAAGATTTGAATGAACTGAGGATCATTTAATATATGGAAATGTTTGAGTCTTACTACTAAGAAGTAAATCAAAATATCTCACTTGAGGTAGAGACTGGCTATCAGTAAAAAACAAAACAAAATGAAACAAACAAACAAACAAAAACTAGTTAACAGTTCTGACAGGTTTTAGAACACCTAGTTTGGCCCATAAACTATTTGATTATCTGACTATGGCAAAGTAAAATACATGTAAAGTGTTAGAAACACATGTTAACTAAACATATATCAGAAATAAAGGTAATATATTACTGTTATCATCATGTAATTTTTATGGTAAAACAAGATCACATTTCTCTACATCTTCTCTGTAGAATATCTGTGTATAAAGTAAGACAAATGTAAACATTTTAAAATGTATTTTCCAAAGAAAAAATATCCTAAATATAATAATTACCTTGGTTTGAAGACACAGAAAAATAATAAATGATGTATATAAAAAATAAAGCTTACTATTGTGGAATTATTACTCCTACAAGCATCCAGGTTAACAATAACTTAGTGGTTCAACAATATTTGGTGGTCCAAATATCTTATATTTGAATATGTAGTACATACTCTTAAAAATTGCTTAAAAATTGAATCATTCTTTTAAAAAATGTTACAGAATATGTTCAGGTTTTACTGTATTTTTACTCCTTTCAAAATAACTAAGAGTTTAGATTGTGAATCAACAATTACAAAAGTCTCTTTCAACTACATAATCAGTAGTTTCTCTTTACACATGAAAAGCAAAACAAAACGGAAAAACCTATGGACAAGGTAGCAACAATGTCCAACACAGACATAGTCAGATGATCCATGGTAAATAAATGATCCGTACTTATTTACTCAGCTAGTTGAGTTCAGGTTATGTTCTATACTTCAGGTTATGTTCTATACAGAGAACAGTTACTTTTGCTTTGTTGCTGTTGAGTGTAAATCCTTCTTCTGACTGACCAATTATGTGTCATAATTGTGGGTCTAAATAAAAAACGGGTAGTCATTGTTGGGTTAAACCTTGCTATAGCCAGAAAAATTATAGTATGGACTTCTGTTAAATTTCCTTCTAAATAGGGTACATTATTTGGCAAACCTGTGCTAATTTAATCTTGGTGGGGGGAAAAAAAAGCCTTAAGTGCTGTTTCTAACACCTAATCAATATGCTTAAAACATTCTTGGCAAGTAAAATCTCCTATACATGGGGCATGAAATTGCCAATTATTTGGAAGCTAACTTCGTATATTTGTTTATCTGAAAAACTTACATGTTCTCACTTAAAATCTAACATCAAAAAGCTAGAATATGCAGTTCCATGTATACCTTTATAAAAGCATCTTTTTTTCCATTTGCAATCCCTTCACATCATTCTCATTTACTCAGTGAAGCGCTCTCAATGGATCCAAAATTAGACCTACATACTCAGTTCTTTCATACATTCAATTATAGATGAGACAGATTCTGTGTCGTCTTCTGTCATTTTAAGATCCAAAGCTAAAACTAATAGATATACCTGAATTCAACTACATTTATATCTATAGTTATAGTTTTACAGAATTACATTGACATAGTACATTACCATTTAGGAACATATTTGATGCATATACTTCAGGTGAAACTATGATTATTCAGTAAGAAACATAAGTAATTTATTTTATTCCCTCCGTTTAGGACTGTCTGGTTAATTGGTTTAGTAGAATTTAAATTTATTTGTCATGTGTTATATATTATGAAAGAGCATTTACTTTCAAAATATAAGTGAATGTTCTAACTTAAGTGTAAAAAAAAACCTTTATAAGCAAGCATATAAGGGCACTAAAAAATAGCCTTTTGATATAAGGACTATGTAACATTACTAGTTACATGCTATTATGTATCCCTCAAAGCAATTGATAACATTGTAGCCAAAGTAATTTAATATCTAATGACAACATTCACATCTACAAAATAACTTGTTACTGAAGGCATTAAAAGCCCTTAACCCAAATAACAAAATTGCCACCCGATTTCAGATATATTTTTAAACATTTCTTGGCATAAACATTTGCAAATGTATTTGTATTATAATCACTTCAGGGAAAAACGATAATCTGTAAAAATTCCTTTAGAAATGGGATTTGCTAGATGTTGTATTCAGAATGTTCTAACGCTTCCATATAACCAGAGAAGAAAGTGCTAATGCTGAATAGAATAAAACATTTTTGTTACTTCATGGTGGGTAAGCAAGGTCTTGCATTTTTACAGGGCTTCTTGAAGTTTCTCATGGTAATCTGACTAGGTGATCCCATGGTTATTGTCAGATCTTTTCCTCATTTGCCTAAAATAAAGACTGGCAAGTAGTAGCTGGAATGTTCATAATTATAATCACACTCTTTTTGAAGAGCTGAAGATTTCATTTTGGCTTTTATGTTCTATTGCCTATGGGCTGCAACATACCTCCCACTCATGGCAATATTAACTTGCTGGCCCTAAAAGCTATTTGTGTTCAAATCTATGTTATAGTTTTGATCACAGAGGCACTGAGGAGATTGAACAAGATGAGCAATTGTGTTCATATAGTGACTGAACATGTCTGAGAATACAAAGAACTGTCTTTTCTTTGTTTTCAACTGCTACAACTAGGAAAACTCAGTGCTGAGAGCAGAATAATGTTTATTTCTGGGAACTGGTTCTGGGAGGAAGGCGGATGGATTAAGAGTAGGACTTAATTATTGGTTATGTTGTAATTTTAGGAGAGGTAACAGATGTTCATTTATTGTTATGTCTTATTATTTAGATAGATGTTCATTTTTCTTTTAACATACTCAACATTTTAAAAGATAGCAGAGGAGGCCAGGCACGGTGGTGCATACCTATAATCCCAGCACTTTGGGAGGCAGAAGGGGGACGGATTGATCACCTGAGGTCAGGAGTTTGATACCATCCTGTCCAACATGGTGAAACCCCATCTTTACTAAAAATACAAAAAATTAGCCAGGCGTGGTGACTCACACCTGTAATCCAAGCCACTCGGTAGTCTGAGGAAGGAGAACTGCTTGAACCCAGGAGGCTTGAACCCAGGAAGTTGGAGTGAGCAGCGATTGCACCACTGAACTCCAGCCTGGGCAACAGAGCAAGACTCTGTATCCAAAAAAAAAAAGAAAGAAAATGGAGATTTATGAAAGTTCTCTATGCAAAAAATAGTAAGTTAAGAACAACTTTAATTATAATTACTGAAAGATTATAAAACTGAAGAGCTAGCTGCAATACAAATTCAGATACATAAATTTATTCAATCTCTCTGTTTGGTATGATGAGAAATATTCCTCAACTTCACGTAAATTGCAGCACTATCAGCCAGACCAAAGTACATCATGGCACAGAATAATAAGAATAATATATCAAGGAAAAGGGTATCCACTGTCTGTTTCTCACTTCATTAGCTCTGTAACAGGCACATCTACATCTGAAAGAGGTGAAAACGCTATGAAGCTCCCCTTTAAAATCAGAGCTGTTGAAGATGGTTGTGTGCTCATATTTTTATATAAATCATAGCATTCTTTAATAAAATATTCATTATATTCAGACAGATCTGGATGACAATAGAACATCGTGTTTATGTTCATATAAGTGTGCATGCACACATAAGATTTTGATGTAGGCAAATTAGAGTGGGACTGTAAGGGGTCTCAGGTGTGAGTTCACACTAAAGATGTCAAGCATATTGACTTGTCAGTGCTACTTATTAGCTCATGGTGGAGCTGGACTAGAGTAGACCTTGACTCCTGATAAGGCCAGTGCCCTGTGATTCAGTAAAATCAACTAAAAAATGTAATAATCAAGAACTTCCATAGGTCTATGGTTTATATCATGCCATGGAGATTTTTAACATCCTCCATATCTAATTAAATATATCAAAGAAAATTTCATATTCAAAATCGTATAGTATGGAAAATATGCCTGTCTTAGTCATGTGATTGTTTATTCTGGTTTCCATTTCAATATCATAATCAATTTACTTTAAATAACATGTGAAGTATCAAAATTATAATTAAAACAGTACTTTTTAATTTGTTTTAGTATAACTTTATTTTAAACTGTCTTATTTAAACTTGAGATTCTAACTTTTTAGAAGTATCTGTAAATATTTTTGCTTTAGGGGCCCATGTTAATAAATATGTGCCATTATAAGTAAGGAAATTTAAATATTATGAGATTCTCCTCATTATAAATAAACAGATCAATTGATTTTCTATAAGTTATAAAACCTTTTAATTGCACTACTTTGTTGTGTATTGCTCAGACTTTATTGTTACCAATTCATAGTGAAAATTATGTTAAATGTTTTGGAGAACATTAGAAAAAAACAAAGCTTCAAAAATTGCTTCTCCTGAAAAAACAAGGTAGTATAGTTGTATTCAAAATCAGATGGCTATATTACAGGATAAAATTCTCATTTTCCTGTAACTTATAGTCTTCTGTTTACTGGTTGTCTGACTCTCCAATTATGGGAATTTATTAATCACAAATCAAATGAACGCATTCGTTTCATTTTCTGCTGTCTTTTTCTCTCTCCAGTTGCCAAGTCCAGACACAGACGGAGAGCAGTCAGCAGCTCTAGCCAGGATGACTGACTGTAACTGTATCTGAACTGGTTGTAGTGCTCAGCAGAGAGTACGTGTTTCTACAAACTTTTTGAAATATTAATACACAAATTGTACTGAGGTTTTTGATAGCAGAAGACTGGCTGCTCTGTGGTTTTCTGATTAGGGTTCTATTGGTGATTCCGAGAAGTCAGTGGCGCCTAAATGGGTTAAGTCTAATGAGGTTTTGAAAGCTGATAGCATAATTTAACATGACTTTCAATCTCAGAGCCTCAGACCTGGCTGACCCCAGCAAATTACAATGTTTGTTAATGCTCTGGTATAGACATCTTCTATTCAACCCAAACCAGATATATTAAGTGAAACAATCGAGTGGTGCTTCTCTTAAGAAATATTGTTCCTGGCTACATTTTGACACACCTTCAGATCAGAAATTTTTTATGGTATCTGATACTCCCAGTTTTTTAGAAGATGTCTTCAGTATACACACACACACACACACACACACACAAACACACACAGACACATACAGGGTTGGCTGAGTTCTTGTTGAGAAAATATAATCTTAAAATTTTTATCATTGAAATTGTCTGCAATACTTTTCTCATGGAAAATCTAAAATCAATTTTTAAAATTGCAAGCAAAAGGAAAAAGCCAGGCCACAAACTTCCTGTGGTAAAACAGTTAGAAAAATAAACCTAACAAATGAACAAATAAAAACACTTCAAACAGAATATTTGCATATGCTGTAAAACTAACATGAGAAGAAAGACTGTGATTGTAAAATTATTTAAATACATTTTTTAGAGAATCAATGTTAATTTCACAATGATAGTGATAGGCTACTGGTGGTTTAGAAGTGAAATTTTCACATATATTAAATATTAAGGTTTAATATTATATATTTCTTAAGGTAGAAATTATACGAACTACAGTTCACAAACAAAGATTTACTTTTAATATCAATAATTTCTTTTTAGCTTAAGGTGGTTATTTATAAATACAGCACCATTGCAGCTTTCCAAATTATGAGAATCCAGATGAAAGCTTAGAAACTTTGGAAACTTCACTGGAAGCTAATGTTACTCAACCTTTATACCTGTGGGTTTTCCTCAACTATATGAAAAGCATTTTCACCTGATTTTCAATTAATATTTTAAAAACAAATTATGTTTAAAATTCTTCACTACTTATATCATGCAAGTCTTAAAATTGAATTCACTTGAATCAGAATTAGCAGTAGTTTTTAACCTACTAAGATTAAGTCTTTTTTTGAACAAGCTAATGGTGCAAATGTTATGAAGCAAATGTTTAATTATTTAAAGCAAATGGTTCTTCATTTAAATGTTTGCAATTTGATGTATTTCAAAAGGTATAGTTGTCCAATTTACTGAAATTAAGGCTTATTTCAAATTTTAATTTTTAAATAATTTTACCTTTACACATTTTAAGCAATTAAAGCATCCTTATGAAAATATTCAGTTTTCTATGAAGAACATTTTATTCAAAATAAGTTTAGAAAACTAAAAATAAATCTTAGAAAAAGAAAAAAATAACTTTATTTTAAAATCTCTATGATTTTAAAAACTAAACATAGTTATATTTATAATATTTCCAATATTATAAAGCAAATAATGAATTAACGTATTTTACATCTAATGACTTAGTGTTTAATTAGAAATTATTTCATTGTATTTTTAAATTTGGGGTGGGGTTGTTGTTCATAGATCTCCAAAAGTACAAAGCTCACCTTATACTAAACAAGAAATAGTAAAAAAAAAAAAAAAAAAAAAGGCTGGGCGCGGTGGCTCACGGCTGTAATCCCAGCAGTTTGGGAGGCTGAAGCAGGAGGATCACAAGGTCAGGAGATGGAGACTATCCTGGCTAACACAGTGAAACCCCATTTCTACCAAAAATACAAAAAAGAAATTAGCCGGGGGTGGTGGTGGGCACCTGTAGTCCCAGGTACTCAGGAGGCTGAGACAGGAGAAACAAATACATATCAAATGTTATGTTTTTTAAATATCTGCTATACATCAATCATTTTAAATATTTACACATGTATTTCAACAATCTAGCTAATAGTCTAAGTTTTAATTTTTCTTTTTTAGAATTTACTTGCATTCTGATTATAATGCCTATAGGTCCAATATTTAAAATTATTATGGCATTTTTTGATTTTACCCAAAAGCTTTTTACTGAGCTCAGTCACCTTTATTTGATTGCTTCGTTAAAAGAGCAAAAATGTCTAAATTGTTCTTTAATTTTAAAAAATAGGATTTTTAAATAAATACTGTTTTATTAGAAGAGGGATTATCAGTTTAAATGAGGAACATGTATGTGATTGAAGTAGTCATTTTAATTTTAATTTTACGAACACTACTACTTATAATATTGAACAGGCACATGATTCCTGTGCTTAACTATTCTGCATTTGGTATAAAAGTCCTTATGACTCACATTAATAAAAAATAATCCCAGTAATTAATTTTACAAGAAATGGAATATTTTCTAAAATAAATATGTCCTTGTCAAAATTAAAAATTAGAGTAGCTTTTATCTTACTCTTGACTATGTTTAGAAAATGTTTGAGGAAATCATATTATATTCTTGAAAATTTTTATATCTAGTTATCTTTCCATTTCCTGGGCTTTTACTTAATTGTGTTTCATAGATTTCATGTACTATTGTTTAAATATTTATTTACTCATTCATTTCCTATAAGCAATGTCAAATAGAAGAAAAGACTTAAATTGAACAGGTTTGTCCAGGGAAGGGTTGGTCTGGAGGAGTGGAAAATCTTTTGAATCTATACTACTGCTTAGATCATTAACCAGCATCTCAGGAGAACACTTTTCAGAAAGAAAGGGAGACGGATGCAGTTGTCTTTCCTCTCCATTTATTTTTTATGGTTATTTATTCACAGATGATGTGGGGCAGACTGTGTGGAGAGATAAAGCATGGGTAATTTACGGGCAAATGTAAGCCTCAATTGGATAGGATATTCAAAGTGCTCTAAGGAATTAAGAGGAAAGTAGGTCGTTTGAATAATAAATATTTTAAATATTTACTTCATAAATGAAGCTAATACATACTTGTTCTAAAAACAGAAAAAAAATTGTTTCGGATAGGATAAGGAAGAAAGTTAAACAAAACAGAATTATTAAACCATGCCAGTTTCCACACCTCTATGAATTTCAGTAGGTGGTCCACTTCTGACAGTGTACAAACCAGCAGGAGAGTTTACTAATGAAAGACAAGATACATGTGTTGACACAGCATTAAATGATTGGTTTGTCACTCCCTCAGGATGTGAATTGTGGATTCCATTCTGTAGTAGCACAAACTAACTGCTTTTATCATCTTGGTTTTGTTTGTTTGTTTGTTTGTTTTTCTCATTAAACTTTTTTAATGGGTCTCAAAATTCTGTCACAAATTTTTGGTCAAGTTGTTTCCACTAAAAAGTGCTAATTTAAAAAACTAATAACTTAAAACTGCCACACACGAAACACAAAATCAAAGTGGTCCACAAAACATTCTCCTTTCCTTCTGAAGGTTTTTTTGATGCATTGTTATCATTAACCAGTCTTTTACTACTAAACTTAAGTGGCCAATTGAAACACACACTTCTGAGACCGTTCTTCCACCATTGATTAAGACTAGGTGGCAGGTATTAGGGATAATATTCATTTGGCCTTCTGAGCTTTCTGAGCAGACTTGGTGGCCTTGCCTGCTCCAGCAGCCTTCTTGTCCACTGCTTTGATGACACCCAGGACAACTGTCTGTCTCATATCATGAACAGCAAAGTGATGCAGAGGTGGATAGTCTGAGAAGCTCTCAACACACATAGGCTTGCCAGGAACCATATCAATGATGGCAGCATCACCAGACTTCAAGAATTTAGGGCCATCTTCCAGCTTTTTACCAGAACGGCAATCAATCTTTTCCTTCAGCTCAGCAAACAGGCATGCAATGTGAGCCATGTGGCAATCCAGTACAGAGGCATAGCCAGTGCTGATTTGGCCTGAATGGTTCAGGATAATCTGAGCAGTGAAGTCAGCTGCTTCCATTGGTGGGTCATTTTTGCTGTCACCAGCAACATTGCCATGATGAACCTCCTTGACAGACACATTCTTGACATCGAAGGCCACATTGTCCCCAGGAAGAACTTCACTCAAAGCTTCATGGTGCATTTCGACAGATTTTACTTCAGTTGTATTGTTGACTGGAGCAAAGGTGACCACCATAGTAGGTTTGAAAACATCAGTCTCCACTGGACCTGCAGGAACAGCACCAATACCACCAATTTTGTAGACATCCTGAAGAGTCAGGCACATGGGCTTCTCAGTTGGACAAATTAGTGATAGGATGCAGTCCAGAGCCTCAAGCAGCGTGGTTCCACTGGTATTGCCATCCTTACAGGTGACTTTCCATCCCTTGAACCAAGGCATGTTAGCACTTGGCTCCAGCAAGTTGTCAACATTCCAACCAGAAATTGGCACAAACGCTACTGTGTCAGGGTTGTAGCCGATTTCTTAATGTAAGTGCTGACTTCTTTAATGATTCCCTGATATCTCTTCTGGCTGTAAGGTGGCTCAGTGGAATCCATTTTGTTAACACAAATGATTAGTTGTTCACACCCAGTGTGTAAACCAGAAGGGCATGCTCTCGGGTCTGCCCATTTTTGAAGTTACCAGCTTCAAATTCACCAACACCAGCAGCAACATTCAGGACGTTACAGTCAGCCTGAGATATCCCTGTAATCAGGTTTTTGATGAAGTCTCTGTGTCCTGGGGTATCAATGATAGCCACGTAGTACTTGCTGGTTTCAAATTTCTACAAGGAGATATCAGTGGTGATACCACGTTCACGCTCAGCTTTCAGTTTACCCAAGACCCAGGCATACTTGAAGGAGCCCTTTCCCATCTCAGCAGCCTCCTTCTCAAATTTTTCAATGGTTCTTTTGTCGATGCCACTACATTTGTAGATCAGATGGCCAGTAGTGGTGGACCTGCCTGAATCTACATGTCCAATGACGACAATGTTGATATGAGTTTTTTCCTTTCCCATTTTGGCTTTTAGGTGTAGTTTTCATGATGCCTGTGTTCTGGCAGCAAACCCATTGTGAAAAAACTATCAACTTGTTTTTTTTTAACTTTAACTTCTCACACAAATTAACAGCTTTCTGTTTGCCATTTGCATGTTTATTTCATGCCATGCTTGGTTAGGATTAAAATTGCCTCACTAGTTATGCACTTCAAAATTTAGTACTTCTTCAAAGACCTGCAGGATGACTTAATGAGTATGGAATGCAATTCTCTTCTTTAAATCAAATTAAATGTAAGTTGTCTATGTTCAATACTGCAAGGGTACATTGTGTATGCAATAAATTGAGAATAACTCAATATAAAGAGATGATTTTATGTCTTCCATGTCTAAAATATATGCAATATGATTGGCTAGCTATGGATTTTTACTCCTGGTTTACAGCCACAGGGGAATTTTTAAATTGCAACACTGTAGATCTATGACATTGTGTCCCTGAATATAAACAGCAACAGGGCCCAAAGAAATCAAAGCTCAAGTTTCCTTTTGAAAAAGAGACTGGTGTAAGAAAACAATCTCTCCTTGTTATCACCATGGGATATATCTATGGACTTGAGAGGTCATATTATCATTCAAATCTTTAAAGTCATTTTTTCAGGATGAAAGAATAAGCAAAAATAAAGCACACTCCTGAGGGTTATGCAATTTAGTTAGCTGTAGAAGCAACAGTGCTAAGTAGGTAACAGTGGCCAGGAAAATAGACCTATAACTAGTTAAAATAAAAAGTAAAGAATCTTACAGTCTTTAAGTTTTCTTATCAAAATAACAAGAATTACCACGACCATTAAACTGATTAGTAGTTCTAATTAAGAGACATAAAACAAAGATTATAAACATAATGAAACTGACCTAATCTGCTATTATCGATGTTCACATACTTATTGACAACAGAGATTGACACAAATTTATTAATCTTGATTTGATAAACATCGGCAAGTTTTTCCTTCAGAAAATCAGTAGTTGGGTAGTTACTTTAATTGAGTATTTGTTTAGCTATGTTGGTTTAGAACCACAATACTTATAAATTCCAACACTTCTATTTATTCTAAATTTAATTGTGTTAAGATAAGAAAATATGGTCAATTTGAAGAGTCAAATTTTAGAAAAATATGATATTGAATATTATTTAGAAACATCAATATGTCTAATTATTGAAAATCAAATTTTCAGACACAAATCTGATGAATGTTAAAATTGATTTTATTAGTTCCTTTTTTTAGCCACAATGAGGCTGTAATTATTTGCACTAATTCTGTTTAAGTGTACTGCAAACTTTAGTCAAAATGTTAGTAGAAACGTTTCCTTCATCAAATACGTAGATAGAGATAGCACTTTCAATTTGAGAAAACAACAGTTTACGAGAGTAAGTAATAACTGATTTAAACTGTATAAAATTGGACTGGTCTATTATGGTGCCTAATTATACTAGTTATATAAAATTTCAAACCACGTATCAAATATTCAGCAACTCTTGAGCAAGACAATGTGTAAAATGCTGTGGAAAACTCAGACATGAAGAGTACATATTTATATTGAAAAATCCAGTATTTGCTCAAGGATAAGGCTTTATTTTGTGTAACTTCATTTATTTTGAGATTGAGAGCATGGACTCTATAGAGTTAGCGAGGATAGATTCAAATCTGAGACTAGTCAGTGTCAAAACTTCAAATTGGAAGATTGAAAATAAGTTATAACACTTTGAAGTCCTATTCTGTAGTGTCATCTAGATTTGATAAAAGAATGTCTCACTTTTCTTATCTTTTTTCCCTCAAGAATGTTTTCTCATTCTTTATATGGTACTCACATATTTTCTTGGCTGTGAAGTTTGCTTTAACTTTTCTAGATAGTTTTGGCATTTTTGTTCTCCTATTATGTAACTTTCCATAGATAGCCCTATTTAACAAAAATTTTTAATATAAATATATAAATTTGTTCTTTTATCTTAATTACCTCATATATCATGGTGATTAGATAGAGCAATTAAATTTTTTTAATATTCAGATACAAAGTGGATTGAGTTTATTTTTGAGATACAGATTGAGCATTCCTCATATGAAAAACTAAAATCTGAAATGCTCTAAAATCTGAAATTTTTTGAGTACTGACATAATGCCAGCAATGTAAAACTTCACACCTGACCTCATGTGATAGGTCAGAGTCCAAACATAGGCAAAACGTTGTTTCATGTGTAAAAATATGTAAAATATTGTATAAAGTTACCTTCAAGTTATGTGCATAAGGTATATATGAAACACAAATTTTTTGTTCAGACTTGGGTGTCATCCCTAAGACATCTCATTATGTTTATGAAAATATTCAAAAATCTGCAAAGATCTGCAATCAAAAACACTTCTGTTCCCAAGCATTTCAGATTAAGGATTACTGAACCTATATATGTAAAGACTTTCTTCTCCTCTATTTCTTTCCCTCCTGTCATTTTGTTCTCTATGTCTTATTCTTATGTGTCTTCCCTGATCAACAATTCCCTTTTCTTTTTTCCCACAGACACTTATTATAAATTAATGAATGTCCTCAAACGTATATGTACACTTGAAAAACACACAAGGAATGTACATTTAATTAAGAAAATAATATATAATATTTTATTCAATGTTGTATTAGTCAAAGTTCTCTAGAGAGACAGAACAAATAATATATGTATAAAGGGGGGTTTCTTAAGTATTAACTCACACAACCAAAAGGTCCCTCAATAGGCTGTCTGCAAGCTGAGGAACAAGGAGAGCCAGTCCGAGTCCCAAAACTGAAGAACTTGGAGTCCAATATGTGAGGGCAGGAAGCATGGGAGAAAGCATCCAGCATAGGAGAAAGATGTAGGCTACGAGGCTAAGCCAGTTTAGCCTTTTCTTGCTTTTCTGCCTGCATTATATTCACTGGCAGCTGATTAGATGGTGCCTACCCAGATTAAAGGTGGGTCTGCCTTTCCCAGCCCAATGACTCAAATGTTAATCTCCTTTGGCAATGCCCTCACAGACACACCCAGGATCAATACTTTGTGTCCTTCAATCCAATCAAGTTGATACTCTGTATTAACCATCACAAGTCCACTGCTTGTCAACTTGAACCCATACACATCTCCTGAGATGATATATAATCTTCAAATAAAGACAATAATAAGGTCATAATTATGCCTAACATAATACAACTATCCTTCACACAACTGGAAATGCACCAATCCCCAACCCAAATGCTATTAAATAAAGTTAACGATACTTAGGTGCTGATATGAAATAAATAAATTTTATGTCACATGATAAAGGAGAAAGAAAATAAAATGAAGATATTTTCTTAGTAGAAGTGTATTCATGCACAGACATGTTTTTAACAAAAGAAGGAGGAAATACTCATGACAATTACAGTCCTCCTTTCTGCATCTGGTCACATGGTCATAGCTGTTATTGATGATTACCTTCTTCTACTACCCATTCTGTGTTATTCCCTTTGCCTTCAGCAAACACCCCAGCAGGTCACGGTTATTTTCCTGGTGGAGTGACCCAAATCTTCATTCCTGAAGGGTCTGGGACATTTGTAATCCTGCCTGAATTGAGCTGTTGTAGTTTCCCATTGACCTTAATCACAGGACATGGTAATATTAAGAGACACCCTAATGGATCTCCTGTATTCCATGTATACTCTTCTTTACCTCAGTTGTGGAGTAATAGACTGATTTCATCTTGATACTCTGGGTCAATCACCACAGCCAACACTGTAACTCCCTTCTTAGACTATTGACTTAAATGTAGGAGGAGCACAAAGTGTCCAGGTGGCAATCTTAACTTCCACTGTAGTGGAATTATTGTTGTGCCTTTCGGTGGGAGCATTCCTCCCTCTGAAACTAAGACTTCTAGGCCAGCAAGATGTAATGCTGTGGGAACAGGAAATAAAAATTTTGCTAGTGGATCACTAGGGGTGATGGTGAGTGGTGCCACTTCCACTTCCACCCCTTGATTCCTGGACCCATTAATCCTGGCTATGGGAGAAACAGTACCATATTGGACACTGATTCAGGGCATACACGGCTTTCTGGAGAACTTTGCTCCAGCCCTGCAAAGTAGTCACCTAGTTGTTGTTGTAATTGTGACTTCAAAAGGTCATTCCACCGGTCTATCAATCCAGGTTTTTCAGGATGATGGGGAATGTGGTAAAACCAATGAATTCATTAAGCATGAGCCCACTGCTCCACTTCTTTAGCTGTAAAGTGAGTGCTTTGGTCAGAGGCAATGCCATGTGGAATACCATGACAGTGGGTAAGGTATTCCATGAGTCCACAGATGGTAGGTTTGGCAGAAGCATTGTATGCAGGATAGGCAAATCCATATCCAGAGTGTCTATTCGGGATATGGAGAAACCTTGCCCTTTCCAGGATAGAAGAGGTCCAATATAATCAACCTGCCACCAGGTAACTGGCTGATTACCCCGAGGAATGGTGCCATATCGAGGGCTCAGTGTTGGTCTCTGCTGCTGGCAAATTGGGCACCCAGCAGTGGCCAAAGCCAGGTCAGCCTTGGTGAGTGGAAGTCCGTGTTGTTGCACCCATGCATAACCTCCATGATGGCCACTTCGTTCATGGGCCTATTGGGTGATGACAGGGCTGGCTGGGAAAGAGGCTGAGTGGTGTCCACAGAACAGGTCATCCTATCCACTTGATTATTAAAATCCTTCTCTGCTGAGGTCACCCATTGGTAAGCACTCATATGGGATACAAATATCTTCACAGTTTTTTACCACTCAAAAAGGGCCATCCTACATACCTCTTCCCCAAATGTCTTTGTCACCAATTTTCTGATCAGATTCTTTCCAAGCCCCTGGCCATCCAACCAAATCACTGGCTACAGTCCATGAATCAGTATATAATCGCACATCTGGCTGTTTCTCCTTCCAGGCAAAGTGCACAACCAGGTGTACTGCTCGAAGTTCTGCCCACTGGGAAGATTTCCCTTCACCACTGTCCTTCGGGGATGTCCTTGACAGCGGCTGTAGTGCTGCAGCTGTCCACTTTCGGATGGTGCCTGCATATCATGAAGAACCATCTGTGAACCAGGCCGCAGTCTTCTCTTCCTCCATCAACTGATCACAGGGAAATCCCCATGAGGCCATTGGTGCAGGCTGAGGGAGAGAAGGCAGGGTGGCAAGAGTGGAGAACATAGGCATTTGAGCCACTTCCTCCTGTAACTTACTTGTGCCTTCAGGATCTGCTTGAGACCTATCACGTATATACTACTTCCATTTGGTGATGGAATTCTGCTGTGTACCACCCACTTTAAGGCTAGCTGGGTTAGAAAGCATCTAGTTCATGATAGGTAGTTCAGGTTGCATGGTGACTTGATGACTCATAGTCAAATGTTCAGTTTCCACAAAAGCTCAGCTATAGGCTGTGATGGTTAATATTCAGTGTCAACTTGATTAGATTGAAGGATACAATGTATTGATCCTGGGTGTGTCTGTGAGGGTATTGCCAAAGGAGATTAACGTTTGAGTCAGTGGGCTGGGAAAGGCAGATCCACTCTTAACTGAGTGGGCACCATCTAATCAGTTGCCAGCAAATATAAAGCAGACAGAAAAACATGAAAAGGAGAGACTGACCTAGCCTTCCAGCCTACATCTTTCTCCCATGCTGGATGCTTCCTGCCCTTTAACATCAGACTCCAAGTTCTTCAGTTTTGAGATTTGTACTGGCTCTTCTTGCTCCTCAAGCTTTCAGACAGCCTATTGTAGTAACTTGTGGTCATGTAAGTTAATTCCTTTTAAACTACACACACACACACACACACACACACACACACACACACATCTCCTACTAGTTATGTATAACTAATACATATATCCTGTTAATTTTGTTCCCCTAGAGCACCTTGACTAATACACAGGCCAAGAGCTGTCTCTCAAAAGGAGGATAGTGTTCTGCAGAAGATGGCAGCGCCTTGCTCCAAAATCCTAGAGGCCTCCACTGTGATTCACATACAGGGACCTGCCAAAGTCTCCAAACTGCATCCCTATCTGCCACTGACACTTCAAGCACCATTTGATCTGCTAGGTCATCTGCCACTGACACCACAAGCACCGTTGGATCTACTGAGTCATATGGCCCAAGTGGTAAAGCAGCTTGCACCGCAGCCTGGACCTGTTGCAAAGCATTATCCTGTTCTAAACTCCACTTAAAACTGGAAGCCTTTTAGGTAACTCAATAAATGTGCCAGAGTAACACAACCAAATGAGGAATGTGTTGCCTTCAAAATCCAAATAACCCACTAGCCATTATACCTCTTTTTTGGTTGTAGGAGGAGCCAAATGCAGCAACTTATCCTTCACCTTCGAAGGAATATCTCCACATTCCCCATACCACTGGATCCCTCAAAATTTTCCTGAGGTAAAAGGTCCCTGAATTTTAGTGAGATTTATTTCCCATCCTCTGGCATGCAAATGTCTCACCAATAAGTCCAGTGTGTCTGCTACTTCTTGTTCACTGGTTCCACTCAGCATAATGTTATCAATGTAATGGACCAGTGTGATACCTTGTGGAAGCAAAAAGCGATCAAGTTCTCTCTGAAAAAGATTATTACAGAAAGCTGGGGTTTTGATATACCCCTAAAAGGGTAGTAAAGGTATATTGTTGGCCTTGCCAGCTGAAGGCAAATTACTTCTGGTGGGCCTTATGGACAGGAATGGAGAAAAAGAAATTTGCCAAGTCAATGGCTGCATACCAGGTACCAGGAGATGTGTTAATTTGCTCAAGCAATGAAACCACATCTGGTATGGCAGCTGCAATTGTAGTCACCACTTGATTAAGCTTACAATAATGCACTGTTATTCTCCAAGATCCACCTGTCCTCTACGCAGGCCAAATGAGAGAGTTGAATGGGGATGTGGTGGGAATCACCACCACTGTGTATTTCAAGTCCTTGATGGTGGCACTAATCTCTGCAATCTCTCCAGTGATGCAATATTGTTTTTGAGTTATAATTTTTGTAGGTAGAGCCAGCTCTAATGGAAGCCATTCGGCCTTTCCCACCATAATAGCCCTCACCCTACCAGTCAGGGAGCCAATATGGGGGTTCTACCAGCTGCTAAATATGTCTACGCCAATTACGCATTCTGGCACTCAGGCACTGACCACAGCATCAGTCCAGGGACCCACTGGACCCACTGTAAGTCAGAACTGAGCTAAAACTCCATTAACTGCCTGACCTCCATAAGCCTCTACTTTTATTGGAGGACCACATTGACATTTTGGGTCCCCTGGAATCAACGTCAGTTCAGAGGCAGTGTCAAGTAGTCCCCAAACTGTCTAATCATTTCCCATTCCCCAGTGCACAATTACCTTGGTAAAAGGCCAGAAGTCTCCTTGGGGAAGGATGGGACAAAGATTCACTGCATAAATTGTTGGTAATGTAGTGGGGTCCTTCTTCAATGGGACTCAGCCTCCCCGTCATTCAAGGGGTTCTGGGTCTGTAAACTGGCTCATGTCTGGAGATAGATTGAAGGGTAATAATTATCTGTTTTTATAATTTAAATTACTCTTTTGTCTATTTGACCTAGAAGTTTTCTGCTTGTATAAATTAAGTGGGAATGCAGTAGGCTTCTTATCAATTTCACTTCTAGGAACACCGCAATTAATTAGCCAATGCCAGAGCTCTATACATGTCAGACTCTTCTGATTGCACTTTGCATCTGCTGTTTATTACGGTAGCCGTGCCCACCTTGCCTTTGATGGTTGTGTGCTGCCACTAGGCCCCTGCCACCTCAGGATGCAGTTATTCCCATTGTATTTAAATTTTGTAGTTGAGTGACTGCAATTTCCACTGTTAGACCTGACATACAGAGAAAAACAATTTCAGGGCTCTTCAGAAAATGCAGGTGCTGCCCTCACAAATCTATTTTGCAAGGCGTTGGTCAAGAGTATATTTTCTGGACCCTCCCAGCTGGGATGAGTATATCTAAAGTGACTAATCCACTCCACCATCCCTATCTCCCTAAGGCTTCGGTTCACTTCCTCTACCTTAAACCAAGGGAGATCAGGTATTCCCAGCTCACTCACAGTGAACCATTTTTTAATTCATATTTCAGCTAACCAAGCAAATAAACTACTAGAACCTTTTTTAACTCCCCGAGCTGCAACATGAAATGCAGAATCCTACTTAGTGGGCCCAAATCAATAAATTCTGCCTGATCCAAATCTATGTTGTTTCTACCATTATCCCATACCTTAATGTCCATTTCCATGCCTGTTCTCTAAAACTCAAGCAGTTTTTTATTTTATTTTATTTTATTTTAGTGTAGCACACCTCCTCATGGGTCACACTCTGAACCTCACCTCTAGGGGCCTGCTGGGACTTTGGTCTAGTTATAGGTCTAGAAGCAAACTAGGGTGTTGGGGGTAGCTCCTGAGGAGAATCAAAGTTATCTTGCCTGGTAAGTGCCTCAGGGGAGGCCATCACTGTTGCCTTAGGCAGCATAGGGTTTATCTCCTCAGACAAAAGTAGTAGGAAGGCCGATGGCAGCCGGGGTCAGGGAGGGGATGTTGCCACTACTGGGGATAGGGAACTTGTTTCTTCTGGCAAAAAAAAGGTTCATTGAAGTTTACAAACTCAGTATGCGCAGCTTCATCGGGGTCCTCCCACACATCCCCATTCCAAATTGCAGAGTCCCATTCTTTTCCAATCAATCCCCTCACTTTAACAGTAGACACCTGGCAAGGCTGTGCCTGCACCTTTTGGTGAAGGTCAGGCACTTTCATGACAACAGCTAGTGTGTGTTTTTCAACAATTTTGGCTTTTTCTCTATAGGAGATAAAACTCTCACAAAGGGGAATCTTAGGTTTGAGTCTCAGTATCTGCTTCTGAAGCTGGAAGACAGAATCTCTGAGTTAATCATTTTATTTCATCACTTTGTCCACCAAACTTAGGAGCAACCAAGCAGCTTCATCATGTTCCTTGGTTTTCCACCTATGGTCAAAGGTATTATGTATAGAGACATTAAACTCCTTGCCTCTCATAAGCAGTAAATCAGGAGTGTCAAATGCATATATATACACATATATACATATATGTGTGTGTGTGTATATATATATATATATATAAAATATATATGTACATATAAAGGGAAGTATCTGAAGTGTTAACTCACATCATCACAAGGTCCCATAATATGCTATCTGCAAACTGAGGAGGAAGGAGAGTCAGTCCACATCCCCAAACTGAAGAACTTGGAGTCCAGTGTTTGAAGGCAGGAAGCATCCAGCACTGGAGAAAGATGTAGTCTGGGAAGCTAGCCCAGCCTTTTCATGTTTTTCTGTCTGCTTTATATTTGCTGGCAGCTGATTAGATGGTGCCCACCCAGATTAAGAGTGGGTCTGTCTTTCCCAGCCCACTGACTCAAATGTTAATCTCCTTTGGCAACACCCTCACAGACACGTCGAATATCAATGCTTCAATCCAATCAAGTTGACACTCAGCATTAACCATCAAAGATGTTATTCCCTTTCACTTATACTCAGTGGTATTTTATTTTTAAAAAGACTTATTTATGTTGTGTACATAGTTTAAGTTACTCTTTTGACTAATGTGTTTTCTTCTGTAGTTAGCATCTATATTATTATTTACCATCTTGTTAATGATACATATTAGATTGTGTCCGTGTTATAGTACTCAAACAATGCTGTAATAAAAACCCATGCAACACTTTTTTTTTTTTGGAAACCATACACTAGTTTTCCAGAATAAATATCCAGGTGTGACTTGCTAAATCATCAAGTATAACTATCCATAATTTCACCAAATTATGACTCATGATATGTGAAGATTCTCATTTCCTTCACCATCATTTACTATTACCTGACTTCTACATTTTTGCAAAATCAGTTGAGTATAAAATGTTTCTTTATTTACTCTTCTTTTCCAACAAAAAATTGAGCTTCTCTTCTCATATTTGCAAGGCATTGGATTTTTTTCTATAAATTATATGTTTATATACTTCTTACAATATTCTTCATACCAACTTTTTTTACATTTGTAAAGTACCATTAATATAGCAGACATTATATTATCCCATTATTTATTTTTCTGTTATTGCAATTATCTTCACTAAATATTTTACCCTTTCTTTTTTTTTTTTTTTTTTTTTGACAGGGTCTTGCTCTGTTGCCCAGGCTGGAGTGCAGTGGCACAATTATGGCTCTCTGCAGCCTCTACCTCTTGGGTTGAAGTAATCCTCCCACCTCAGCCTCAGGAGTAGCTGGGACTACAGGCATGTGCCACTATGTCTGGCCAACTTTTTTGTATTTTTAGTAGACACAGGGTTTCACTATGTTGCCCAGGCTGGTCTTGAACCCCTGGGTCCAAACAATCCACCCACCTCAGCCTTCCAAAGTGCTGGAATTACAGGTGTGAGCCACTACATGCACCTGGCCTATTTTATTCTTTCTCAAGATAAATTCATCCAACTTTTAACTAATTATTTTTAATTTTAGAAAGCTTTCATTTTATGTAATCTTGTTTCACTTAAGAGAATAAAAATAATTTTTGGCCTTTCTTTCCAGTCACATGGTGAAAAAGAATGTTAAATACAGTGAGATCTAAGTTTCTCTTCAAAGAATCAGTATGTCAGTATATTTAATTCTTTGTTCTCCATTTTAAAGTTTAAATTCCTCATTCTTGTCTCCTTGCCCCTAGTTTCAGTAAACAACTTTCCCACCAGTTCTAATTGGTAGTTCCCATCTGTTCCCCTGGTCACCTACTCTGTCCTGAGTCACCCCAGTCACCTGCTCTGAGTCAACTTTAGTCACCTGTTCCACAACTGTCTTTCCTGCTGAAACTGCTCACCCCACCACTTTTGCTCATGCACCTGCTCTCTTTAAAATAGCCAATCAGAATTAGCTTAGACTGTGTGGTCCAACCATAGCCAATAGGGGAATAACACAGTAGTAGGGGCTATCTGTGTCAGGGATAAGAACCCCTCCCCTCCATTGTTCAGGTGTGCTCTCACCATTGCTCCATTCACAAGACACACCCTTCTATAGAAGTGAAATTGCCTTGCTGAGAAAATTCATGTTCAAGTGCTATTTCTTTTGTGGCATCGAAAATTTATTTTCAACAGTAGGAACAGAAAAATTAAATCATTTGGTCAGGATTATCCATTCAGTAGTGATGCTGGGTATCCACAAGTATTTTTTAAATGAAGAAAGTGCCACTTGTTTAGTTTCAATAGATTCCATCCACACCATTGGAATGGGTAAGCATGAAAACAGGACATGTCAAAAAGGATATGCTAAGATATAAAGAAAATCCCTGGTTCAGGACTAGAGGATATGGGTAGCCCATTTGAATTTTTGTTTTGCTGCAAACCAGTGGATCAATTTTTTTGCTGAAGCAGAAAACAAACACGTGAATTAACATATAGTAAGAGGTAAACAAAATACTTTGAGGCTTGGGGAAACAGTCAAGACTAAGGTAATAGTGACTAATTGTAAGGTCACAGCAGAAACTAATGCTGTTTCCATCACAATAACAGCCCTGAACAATGAAACCCAGGAACCAGGCTTGACTACAATGGCTACTTCTGTCATCACACCTTACTGAAAGAAAAGAGCTTATAAAAGGTTTATTTGCCAGAACCTCCACAAAACATAGAGTTTCAGCTGCCCTCAAACACCCAAAGCTTCCATTGCAGGTTTCATTCAGAGAAGATAGACAGGTTAAAGGATAGTACGGGAGCCTCTGAGTTTATACCATCTTCCCAGTAGTACACATGAAGAAGAATTTTCAATCCCTTGAAACAAACAGCAGAGATTATATGAACATTGAAAAGGTGTAATTTAAATTACTCCCTCTCATCTCAACCTATTTATTCATTTCTTCAACAACTATTGCATGTCTACTGCATGTCAAGCACAATAGAAGGCAGAGAGATGTAATAATCAGAAGAAACAGATGTTGAATTAGCTCTCATAAAATTTGAAATTTAGTGGGGGAAACAGACACTAATAAAAAAAAAAGAAAATAGGAGCAACAACAGCATTCAAGCCAATGGAAACACACAACTGTGATGTACCTGAAATATATGTATAGCGAGTTCTGAGGACATGTACTAGGCAGACGTCACCTGGCCAGAGAGATGAAAGTTTCAAGGCATAATCTCTATTTGGGTTAAAAAAAAAAGGGGGGGGGGGCGCGGGGATGAGCATGGGCTACCTGGGCAAAGAGTAGAGAAAATAGTATCGTAGGCTTACAACTCTAGTGAAGAGAGTGAGGGGCACTTGATGCAAATGACTTTGGAGAGATTCGCAGAAGCAAGGTCATGCGGCCTTTCTTAATTACAACACATTTTTCTTTATATCCTTAGAATAGTGAGGGTGGCTGTGAGTTTTCCTTTCTTTTTTTTTTTTTTTTTTTTTTTTGAGACAGAGTCTCTCTCTGTCACGCAGGCTGGAGTTCAGTGGTGCGATCTCGGCTCACTGCAACCTCTGACTACCAGGTTCAAGCGATTCCCCTGCCTCAGCCTCCTAAGTAGCTGGGATTACAGGTGCATGCCAACACAGCTGGCTAATTTTTATATTTTTAGTAGAGACAGGGTTTCACCATGTTGATCAGGCTGGTCTCGAATTCTGACCTCGTGATCTGCCTGCCTCGGCCTCCCAAAGTGCTGGGATTACAGGTATGAGCCATCGCGCCTGGCTGACTGTGAGTTTTAATTGGAGGATGGCATAATCAGATTATCATTTAAGAGAAACAAAGAAACAAACTGTCTACTATACAGAAAATGCATGTGAGAGAAAGAGAAATGGATTAATGAAGGCTACTTGGGAGTCTACTGCTGTCTTTAAAGTGAAAAACTTTAATGGCTAGAAGTAATGTACCATTGGATATGCAGAAATACAGATCAATTTGTGGAATAATTAGGAAGTAAAACTGACAGAAATATTTGATATAGGGTTTGAAGAAGAGAAAGGTGTCAAGCACAATTTCTATTTTTTTCTGAAATGGAAGCATGTTGGTTCACATTCATGAAAAGGATGGAGACATTGTAAAACCAGGTCTGGAAAAGAGTCCTCTTTTTAGTTGTGAACATGTAAAGTCTGAATTATCCTAAAGCAAATAAGAAACAAGAAATATAGAGAGTTAGGCTTGAGAAACATAGACCATTATCTCTGTAAGTGGAATTGAAGTCTTTGATAAAAATGAGGACCACTATTTTAAATGGAGAAAAAGAGCATTTAATAACCCAAAAGAGGAAAATGCATCTTCTAAGAAAAGAGAAGGGGCTCATGAGGAAAAAGACAAATGAGGAATGTTGCTCTCAATAAAGCCAATAGAAAACAGTTTAAAGAAGGATAAGTACTCAAAAGTGCGGAAAGCTTCTGGGGTCAAGGATAAGAAAGAAAAAATACAAATGGAGTTAGTTACACGGAAGCGAGTTGTGTTTTATTGAAGTAATGGAAATCGAACCTGTTTTGCAAAAGGATGATGTGTGAAGGAGAATAGAGAAAATGGTGACAGAAATTTTAGAAAACTCAATGCAAGAGTTTGACTTCCTCAACTGTGGCCTCGATACCCTTTCAGTTCAGTAAGTGCGGGCAGTTATAGGTTTCACCTCTTTTGTTTCTCATTCTCAGAACAACTGTCCTTACTTCCTTGATGGCTGGTGTCTTGAAAACTACGTTTCTTTTCTTTTTTTTTTTTTGTTCATTTTGTTTTTGTTTGTAGTTTTTTGTTTCTTTAAAAGTGAGAAGTTATACCTTGTTCCTGATACTCCACCTTGGCTGAAAGTAGTTCCATTGCCTACGAGATTCCTGATGAATTCAATGTGATGTGTAAAAACTATAAAAAGTCAAGAGTGACTCCAAGGTTTGGGCTTGAAGTACTATAAACATGAAGTTGCTATTGAGACAGGAAAAACTCCCGAGAGAAGGGCCTTTAGAGGTAGTGTTATTCTTTACCTACAGTTATCAAATCTTGCTACAGATTCAAATTATCTAGTGAGCTGTCTACAGAATTCCTGAGGTCCTCCCAAAAATACAGCAGAAACTTTGTAATGTAGTGTCAGCACATTGGTATTAAACAAAAAATACCAAATTATTCTAGTGTTCAGCCAGCGCTGAAAACCAGTGATACTACTGCTTCTTTCACTTTATTTTGCCTATAAAGCACATAGGGATCTTATTAACTTCAAATCCTTATTCAGTTTGTCTGGGTGATAAACCTAGTTGGGCCACATTTTCCATAGCAAGGCACTACTATTCAAATTCATGATAGAGCTATTTCACAGTGAAGATTAATCTGATACACTGTGTAAAGCATTTGTGTTAGCTCTTATGTATTAAAAGATGTATGACAACAAAGGATTCCATGGTTAATTAAGTTTGGCAAATAGTGAGTTAAACAAGGTTACAGAGATTTCTTTATTGCAGGATTTTTTACAGCTAATGCCTTCCTAAAGTTACTTCTTCCACAACTCATCTTCATGGGGCATATTACAGGATTAGGGATTTGCAAAACCTACTATCCTGTACTAATGCAGAGGTTGAGCTATCTACAAATAATCTTTGCTACTTGCTTAAAAGCTTAAGACTTTACTGAAATACCTCTTTAACGGCTTTGTTTTCAGTTTTTTAATCTGATTCACGACTTGATAATCCATATTTATTTACAAGTCCAAATAGTTTTTACAAAAAACAAATTAATCATGGTTTTGGATTGTGAAATAATTTTGTTGCACATGCACATATTTGTACTTTAAAAAGTACTTAACAAGTGATTTTTTTTCTTTGTTCCTCCCTGTAGTGTTTTGTGTACTTCAAAAAAAAACTTGCTTTTGCATAAATTCATCATTTATTGTTTGGTGACATATTCTCATTTACCAGCATTTGGGAAATATATAAAAGATGAGAGAAATATTCTTTCCAAAAAATTACACTGAGGTTTTATTAGTAAAAAATATTGTGTAAATTGTCTTAAATATTGATTACAGAAATATTATGTAGATAAGAATTCTAAATTAGCAAGAAAATTAATTACTTCTTCAAAAATCAGTGATGAAACACAAACATGCCAGGATTTTACCAGCCTACAGGTGAAGAGAAGCTCATTTTATGTTGATACTTAAATTATGAAAGGTCTTAGCTTCTGATACCTCATGAAGTACATGATACCTCATGTACTTCAGAACCTTCTCTGACATCTTCAGCACTATTAATGTCAAATATTTTGAAACTGCTCCAAGTGTGATTGTGATTCAGAAATACTCAGGTTTGTATCTTTTTCTGTACTCACCTCCTCAAGCTGATATTTACCCATCCTATGTATCTATTCTTCTACCAGATGCAAGGATGTATTTAAGTTAGAAGACATCAGCCAATGGGTGGCACATGCTGGGGTGTGAAGTAGCCATGAGAGCTGAGGTATAAATTGGCTAGCCCTACACCACTACACCAAAGATACACAGAATGTGCCAAGAATCAAAACCATCTACCTAGCTTTAGTTTACACTAACATAACTTCCTATTCTATTGTCTTCATAACTAATTTACTATATTAGGAAACTCTTGCCAAGAAGATTAAAGTTCTAAATAATTTCATTCTGGAAATTTTCTGAAAAGCATACCAACTCTTCAATAGGAAATATTAAGTGATAGTTTACACCTTAGGACTCCCAATTTCTTGCCTCAAATCATTTCCTTGCTCTTTGTACCAATTTTCAACTATTACACAATAATTCTTACCCTGGTCTAAATGGGCCCCTTCATGTAAAGACACCATAAATCGACTTCAAAATCTTCATAAATATCACAACTCTGCTATTTCTTCTCAGAGATATTACTAACACACTCTCAAGGTAGTGAACTCATGTTGAGAAATGATATATTTTTTAAAAAATTCTGCACATTCAGAGCTTTCTGATAAAGAAAATTGGCATGCTCTAAGGATAGAGAATGACTTCTTTTTCTTAAAATGATTTACTCCTTATATGCTGAAGTGATAAACGTAGAGCTATGTCTTTACATTTCAAAGGGTAATAAACCTAGAGCCATTAGTTACATTCCCAAAGGTTGAGGGAACCTAGGAGATTTTGCCCTTCTCTCCCAAAAAGGTTTGTTTATGTTCCAGAGAAAAAGATAAGACTACTCTCTTGGCCCAGTGCGGTGGCTCACACCTGTAATCTCAGCACTTTGGGAGGCTGAGGCGGGGTGGGAGGATCACTTGTGGTCAGGAGTTTGAGACCAGCCTGACTAACATGAAGAAACCCCGTCTCTACTAAAAATACAAAATTAGCCAAGTGTGGTGGCACACACCTATTATCCCAGCTACTCGGGAGGCTGAGGCAGGAGAATCATTTGAACCTGGAAGGCAGAGGTTGCAGTGAGCCGAGATCATACCATTGCACTCCAGCTGGGGCAACAAGAGCAAAATTCATCTCAAAAAAAAAAAAAAAAATTCCTATTCTTGAGACAGAGTCTTCTTCTATCACCCAGGCTGGAGTGCAGTGGCACAATCTCGGCTCACTGCAACCTCCACCTCTCAGGTTCACGTGATTCTTCTGCCTCAGCCTCTCAAGTAGCTGGGATTACAGGTGCACACCACCACTTTTCTTTCTACGGGGGAGTAGAGGTGAATATGTCAACACCTATATAAGCTTCCAGCTTTATAATTTTGGGTTCTTCTGCTATTGTATGGGTCCCCTTCCTCTACTCATCCACCTCTATCCCTGACACACACACACATGCAGGGTACATCTGGCTCTCACCACTTTGTCACATTCAGGAAAACGGAGTGTGACCAAATGGTACAAATATATTCTGTAAGTATATAATTGGTCTTCCACTGATTCAGAAACTTTGCATTTACTGTCAAAATAAATAAAATGTAACTATTGATGTACTCTCTACCATGGTAAGCAATAAACAGCATTGTCTTACTAATAGTTTGTTTTGGTGACATTATGTAAGCCAGTATTCAGTGGTGTTAAATTTCATAATGGATTTGTGGAGGGAAAAAAGTCACCTTCTCGCCCATTCTGTTTGTGAGAGCTCAGAAAACCACCTTGGAGATACTGAAGGTGCAGAAAGTGCCACAGTCCTTCAGGGTTAACATCTTTTTTTTCTATAATCCTGTACAAAATAAAATACAACAAGAAACGCAACAAACAAAAGACGTGGATATCAACTCTTGAAAATGGGTATCTAAGTGCTTGATTGTTCAATCTGTTTCCCTAGTAACTCCAATTATGACTCAGCAAAGACATCTTGCTGAAATTTAAAATTATTTCTATGGCCCAATGTACTCGCACATGGCAGGTAAGAAATGGAGGGGAATGATGCTTCTCTACATCTCCAGTAAAAATCTTTACTAACATTTGTTTCAAAGGTTTTCAGAGGGAACCCTATGTTACATTGCTATTCCTATGTTGGCCAGAAAGTTGTAGTCAGCCTCCAACAATCTTTCCTGTATTCTCTATGCCCACTAAGTCTTCGCGCCTCTTTGTATCATACCCTGGTATAATCCTAAACTCCTAGTCCTAAATTCATGCGAACACTCAAGGATCTCTTCCACACTCAGTCATCGTAGCTTGAAATTCCATACAGTTAAATTATTTTGTTTTGTTTTTTCATTTTAAAACACATATATCAGTGCTTCTCAAGGTTCAAGTATACAAAGTACCGCAGATCTTGTCATATTACAGATTCCGATTCAGTAACTCAAGGTAGGGCTTGAGTGTCTGTCACTTCAACAAGCTCCCAGGTGATGCTGCAAGGATGATCTGAGGACTACAAATTAAGTAACAAGATGCAAGAGAAAAACAGAGCTCCAGAAGAGTTTGCAAATTTCAACAAAATACAATAGCTTCTAACAAAACATTCCAACATAAAATGAATTATTATTGATGATGTTGTGGAAGCCACTTAGGTTAATACAACCTGAGACTGTCCCTCAACGAGAAATTAGTAACAACCACATGCCAAATCCTTTCCTCTGCCTCCTTCCTTCCCCTCTACTTCTCTTCTTCTATTCCCTTGTGTCTAAATACCTATTTTAATTTCTGTGCTTACTATTAATGCTTTTTACCCCTCTCCATTCAACTTCTAAGAAATGATTTTTATATTTTTCCTTATTACTTTCATACTAATTTCCTAATTATCTAACTATGCTTCTGTATGTGAACCATCAAACTCCTCCACATTTAGAATGATGTGGGCTATCAAAAGGAATGGGCTATCAATATCGGGCGATACATTTTGAAGGATGTGAAAAAGATTCTAGCATTATGAGCCAAGCTAGACAAAAAGTTATAGAATATTCTCCCAACAGTAAGTTTCCCAAGAGCAACTTAAACAATTCTTTGGTGATTTAAAAAAAAAAAAAACCAAAAGCAAAAAACCTCTTCCCTATTGCCGTCACCTTACTTATTGTTTTCACATGTACACACACAACTATATTATGAACATTGTATTAGCTTTACAGGAACCATTTTAAAGACACTTTTTCATAAAATAAAAATGTAGACTTATTGGTTTACTGAATTTTTTTTCTTCTCTTGTGCCTCTTTCTTTTACATATTTTGTACAGGTACAGGGATGGGGATTAAAATATGGCATGTTTTCTGGAAATTGTTTTGTTTGCGAAGCTTAAATACATCTTAGTTTTATGATTTTTTTTTCCAACTAAGGCTGTAAAAGGACATATGAGGGAAGCTTATGGTATGAAAAGCTATTTTTTTCATAGTGTTAAAATGGCAATTTTCCTACAGTTTTCTTCTGCTCCCTTGTTATGTGATTAAGAAAAAAGGTAAAAGATGGTTGAAAACAAAATCAGTATAGGAATTTTGAGAAAAGTACTATAATTTTTCTAAACCTACCGAGTTAAAAAAAGAGTTTGGAGGGCAAAACAAATGCTCATAGAAAGATAATAAACTAGTTTTACAAAATGAGGTTCTAGAAAAGTGATTAGATTGGACATACCAGATATACAACTGATTTTAAAAAGTAATGTAAAACTTAATTTTGAATGTTATTGCTTATTATTTTTTACCTATGTTCTTATAAAACTAATGATTTTTCTTGGACAATATTCAAACCGAGAACACACTTTCTACATTGAATTAGGTGCTATGCATAGCACATAACTGGGAATGGTATGCACCGGTTCATTGAGTTTATAGTCCAAGGTAATATTATTGTGTGATGCTTCAGTGAATATGGTATACCAAAGAGGCAAATAAACTCTATCAGGCACCTGAGTGTCATTCATTGTACCAGAAGAGGTAACAGAATTTGAGCCCCAGTGATCTGGAAGAAGATGTTTACCTCTGATGGGTGAGCACCAGAAACTAATTTGCTCACTGTAGAGCTGGATGATGATTGTGGCAATTTGGCCTTTATTTCTTTTTATTACGGGTGTATGATCATAAAACTACCATTTCTATGCTTTGAAGAATCAAAGATAATATTGAAGTATAAAAGAAAACAAAAATACATACACATAGTAAGATATGGTCACACCAAACGCATAGTCAAACCTCAAAGTTCGTGCTTTTCTGATTGATTTTCCTGTCAGTATTCATCAGATAAATCAAACTTAAGTGTAGAGGTCTGCTTCTTGGGATGACCAAATTAAAAAAAAAAAAAAAGCCTATGACAATCTACTTGAGTTTGGCATTGACACAGGGATATGTACATAAATTAATGAATAAGCTTAGTTACCTGGAACCAATATTATTTAAATTCTTCTGTGAAGATAAGTGAACCAATAATTTTAACATCATGGATATGGACACCCTCTGTTTTACTCTAACCTACTGCTTGTGATATTTCCTCACTGATTTACTGAGACAAAGAATCCCCAAATATTGGGACCATTCACCACTCTTTCTTTTACATATTCCATAAAGGGTGAAGGGTGGTGTGCAATAAATAGAGAACAATGTTTGAATCATTTAACAAAATGTCCAGATAATTTTCTCTCAGGAAAGAAATGATAAAACTAATATGCTTGTCATAACTATTATTAGACAGAAGCTCTACTAGGTTATTTGCATATAATTTCTTATTTAATTGTAAAAATGCTTAGGAATACATTTAATGCACATCTTACCACTTTGGAAAAATCAAGAAAATTTAAATAATTCTCTTTAATTTAAATAATTTAAAAGGAGAATTTAAATAATCACTTGTGTGTTGTATGCACATGTCATTTATGTTTGGTCATACGTACTCATTAACTGTTTTTCTGTAGATAAATTATAGGAACCAAGAATGATTGGGAATCAAGAAAAAAATGTTTTAAGAAAGGCTTGTGTGTTTAGGTAGGAACAAAAAATGCATGTGTTTAAAGATTTGGTAAATGTGTTTTTATAAGACATATAAAAATAGTATTTCCTAAGTGATAGCATCAAAATTGAACAGGCAAAACTCCCAAAAGTATATTAACTCATTTTTGTCACCAATTTTAATAGTATACACCCCAGGAGATAATGTATATTTGCTTTAAAAATGTTTTAATTTTCACTTATATGAATAATGGATTTTTGAAGGATGTTTTTGAGAATTATAACATATTATCATTAATTTAATAATGTTATGTTTTTTACTTATTTTATAATTTATTTCACATGGCTCTTAATGTCTTATGTGACTTAAAAACTTGATTACTTTTTGGAAGCTCATATGAATTGCCTTTTAAAATTTGTTTTCTCAAGATTTATTTATTATAAAGTAGAACAAAAAGACTGGTGAAAAATACATAAATGTGATTGTTTAATTTATTAGAACACATTTAAAGCATTCAATACCAGTCAGAAAAACTCATAAAATTATAGTGACTGTAGATGTATGGATGTCATTGTTCTAGTAAACAATTCTAAATTAACATATTTAGGTTTTTATTTGCCAACCTCAGTAGCTGAACCTTAGAGTGAAACAATTTTTCTTTTCTATTACCCTTATTTTAACTCCTAATTAAGGAGAATATGGATTCTATAATTTGAGGATATGCCTTTTTACTATGAGGTTTAACCAAAATAATTATAGTTGATTTCCAACTTTATTTAGTGTGTATTTGAGTAGAAATAATGAGCTCCTTAAATATGCCTGATTTTAGCTGCCTTTTAACATTTCTACCTTCTCAGTAAATATCCATTTCTAGTTACCCAGAAGAAACAATATTTTGAAAATCAATTATAAGCTCATGTGTATGCATATTGATCTTATTTACCTATTCTTATTTAACTAACTATAACAACATTACCAATAACAATAATAAAATTCATGACTTGACTTTCCTGCATTCATTTAATTGAAATAGGCTCTATCTATTAAAACTAATTCCCATCTATATAAAATCTATTTCATTCTTTTGTTTATGGCTTCTATCTTTTACAGCATTATTCAAACAATCTATTGTTGGAATCAAAATAATTGTACATAGAGCGCATACATCATCTCATTGAATGCATATATTGAGAACAATAATAAACTTAACTCTGATTTTCTTTTATAGTTAAAAAAATAACCAATTCACCGCAGACTTAAATACTTTCTCTGAACTTAATCACAATTATTAACATACTTTGGTAAACCAAGGAGTGCAATAACTAATAGCACTATAAATGGCACAAAATAAATCTGAAAGTATTTATGAAATACCAGTTAACTATTATCCAGAACTTTTGCTAATTATCCTGTCTTATAAGAAGAGATAATGGGATCTTTATATCAGTTATCTGTGATTTTCTAAAAAAAATCCTTATACACATAATTCTGGGTATCAGAAATGTTATTTAAATGGTTCAAGTTTTAACAACTAGCAGTTTTAAGCTAACTCCTTCAACAGGAGTCAGAATATGAGTTCAGTGTTCCTACAAAATAACATTTGTATATGTTCCTTGCTTCCACACTGTTTCCCTTTCTCCTGATATGGACACAAATACCATAGAGCCTACAAACATAAATTTATGAAGTTTACATGTCTTTGAAAATGAGGCCTTCTATCTATCCTGACTTGCAAATATAGTTCTCTATGTTGCATTTCTGAATTTCTTCTAGATACTCAATCGACACTTGATAATTTTAAATATTATTTATTTATAAAGACACACCATTAAATAAATTTTAAAAATCATCTATCAGTGCATTATTACATTATTATAACATATATTATTATGTTATTATCATTATCTGTACATTATTATTATTACTTGGTATATTTTAATTATAAAAATAATGTTTTTTGCATTTTTTTGAATTATTTGTATTCTGTTTTGAATGTTTGATAAGAATATGATTTCTGATATATACGTACCTTTCCAGTAGATGGTAGTACAGATGTTTATAAGAGAGCATTCAGTAGTATAGACTTCAAAAGGAGAGAGAAATTTTCAAACTTGAAAATAGTATATTAAAAAAACTTAATATTAAATATTATATGAATTATGAGGGACAGGAGAATTACAGGAACCAAAATATTTAGTTTTAACAGTTAAAATTTAAGAAATAGTGTTCATGTGCTTGTGTTGCTTCTGAGTAAAATAAATTTTAAAAATCAAAGCACCAGTCCTCAGGGCATGAGTCTCCAATGTCTACATGTGTTTATTATTTTTAATCCAAACACTGCTTTGTTCAGAAATCCTATTCAATGTGACATCTCATAGTCAATGCAATCTTCAATTATATATCTTCAATTTTTATTTATTGTTAACTAAACAACATTGATATTTTGTATCCCTTGAGGTTTTCCAAAGTAAATATTTTCTCTTTAGTTTTGTTGATGTTTATAGTTTGCCCTATTAATGGCATTTTTGATTTAAATACATACTATAAATCAATGAAATTGCAAAGATAAAATGTTCAGAAATTTTCATGGGCAGGTTGTGAAAAGAAAAGAAACATAATCACAGTGATTATATTTGTATAAAATATTTTAATGCCAAACAAGTGTTTGATTGAGGAGATTATATAAAGAAGAGATAATTATTTATATGTTTTGATTGGTAGAGATAACTATGCCTGGTTAATAAGGAAATCTTAGCCTTGTGGTTTATACATATGCCTACAACAGTTTGTTCAGCACTTTCATGCACAGCACTAGTCTATTTTTTATTATGCTTTAGCCTTTGCATAGTCATTGGTGTGTAATTAAGCCCCACTAGGAGCAAGTGTAGAAATCACTTTACAAAACTACTTTGATTCCACTCTACACTGTGGCATAAACACCATGTGCCCTGGAATAATTATGAGCAAGTGGCCTATTTGAAGTGAAGTGCAGCAGCTTGGTTGTATGACCTGCTATGGGGACTATTTAATAGCTCCTTTTGGGGCAGGCCAGGAGTTACACAAAGATAGCAACCTCTGCTGGCAATTCTGCAATCACCTAGGTGGGAAGGGAGGCACCGAATGGTCCTTGCACTAACCTTGTACACAAAGTTACTCTGGTACTTTTAGGTCAGGATGAAAGAATAGTCTGACATAATTCTTCCAGGCATTTCCAATACTCACAGTAATTTTCAATTACTTTGCTATTCTTTTGGTTTGAACCATTATATTTTTTGAAGATTTTTCTTTCATGTGAATGACATTTACCTAATATTGTTAAGTAATTGTTACTTTGTTAAAAAATTGTTACCTGATTACAGGAGGAGCCAAGATGGCCGAATAGGAACAGCTCCGGTCTACAGCTCCCAGCGTGAGCGACGCAGAAGACGGGTGATTTCTGCATTTCCATCTGAGGTACCGGGTTCATCTCACTAGGGAGTGCCAGACAGTGGGCGCAGGTCAGTGGGTGCGCGCACCGTGCACGAGCCGAAGCAGGGCGAGGAATTGCCTCACCTAGGAAGCGCAAGGGGTCAGGGAGTTCCCTTTCTGAGTCAAAGAAAGGGGTGACTGACGGCACCTGGAAAATCCGAATACTGCGCTTTTCTGACGGGCTTAAAAAATGGCGCACCACGAGATTATATCCTACACCTGGCTGGGAGGGTCCTACGCCCACGGAGTCTCGCTGATTGCTAGCACAGGAGTCTGAGATCAAACTGCAAGGCGGCAGCGAGGCTGGGGGAGGGGCGCCCGCTATTACCCAGGCTTGCTTAGGTAAACAAAGCAGCCGGGAAGCTCAAACTGGGTGGAGCCCACCACAGCTCAAGGAGGCCTGCCTGCCTCTGTAGGCTCCACCTCTGGGGGCAGGGCACAGACAAACAAAAAGACAGCAGTAACCTCTGCAGACTTAAATGTCCCTGTCTGACAGCTTTGAAGAGAGCAGTGGTTCTCCCAGCACACAGCTGGAGATCTGAGAACCGGCAGACTGCCTCCTCAAGTGGGTCCCTGACCCCTGACCCCCGAGCAGCCTAACTGGGAGGCACCCCCCAGCAGGGGCACACTGACACCTCACACGGCAGGGTATTCCAACAGACCTGCAGCTGAGGGTCCTCTCTGTTAGAAGGAAAACTAACAAACAGAAAGGACATCCACACCAAAAACCCATCTGTACATCACCATCATCAAAGACCAAAAGTAGATAAAACCACAAAGATGGGGAAAAAACAGAACAGAAAAACTGGAAACTAAAAAGCAGAGCGCCTCTCCTCCCCCAAAGGAACGCAGTTCCTCACCAGCAACGGAACAAAGCTGGATGGAGAATGACTTTGACGAGCTGAGAGAAGAAGGCTTCAGACGATCAAATTACTCTGAGCTACGGGAGGACATTCAAACAAAAGGCAAAGAAGTTGAAAACTTTGAAAAAAATTTAGAAGAATGTATAACTAGAATAACCAATACAGAGAAGTGCTTAAACGAGCTGATGGAGCTGAAAACCAAGGCTCGAGAACTATGTGAAGAATGCAGAAGCCTCAGGAGCTGATGCGATCAACTGGAAGAAAGGGTATCAGCAATGGAAGATGAAATGAATGAAATGAAGCGAGAAGGGAAGTTTAGAGAAAAAAGAATAAAAAGAAATGAGCAAAGCCTCCAAGAAATATGGGACTATGTGAAAAGACCAAATCTACGTCTGATTGGTGTACCTGAAAGTGATGGGGAGAATGGAACCAAGGTGGAAAACACTCTGCAGGATATTATCCAGGAGAACTTCCCCAATCTAGCAAGGCAGGCCGACATTCAGATTCAGGAAATACAGAGAACACCACAAAGATACTCCTTGAGAAGAGCAACTCCAAGACACATAATTGTCAGATTCACCAAAGTTGAAATGAAGGAAAAAATGTTAAGGGCAGCCAGAGAGAAAGGTCGGGTTACCCTCAAAGGGAAGCCCATCAGACTAACAGCGGATCTCTCGGCAGAAACCCTACAAGCCAGAAGAGAGCGGGGGCCAATATTAGACATTCTTAAAAAAAGAATTTTCAACTCACAATCTCATATCCAGCCAAAATAAGCTTCATAAGTGAAGGAGAAATAAAATACTTTACAGACAAGCAAATGCTGAGAGATTTTGTCACCACCAGGCCTGCCTTACAAGAGCTCCTGAAGGAAGCACTAAACACGGAAAGGAAAAACTGGTACCAGCCGCTGCAAAATCGTGCCAAAATGTAAAGACCATCGAGACTAGGAAGAAACTGCATCAACTAACGAGCAAAATCACCAGCTAACATCATAATGACAGGATCAAATTCACACATAACAATATTAACTTTAAATGTAAATGGACTAAAAGCTCCAATTAAAAGACACAGACTGGCAAATTGGATAAAGAGTCAAGACCCATCAGTGTGCTGTATTCAGGAAACCCATCTCATGTGCAGAGACACACATAGGCTCAAAATAAAGGGATGGATGAAGATCTACCAAGCCAATGGAAAACAAAAAAAGGCAGGGGTTGCAATCCTAGTCTCTGATAAAACAGACTTTAAACCAACAAAGATCAAAAGAGACAAAGAAGGCCATTACATAATGGTAAAGGGATCAATTCAACAAGAAGAGTTAACTATCCTAAATATATATGCACCCAATACAGGAGCACCCAGATTCATAAAGCAAGTCCTGAGTGACCTACAAAGAGACTTAGACTCTCACACATTAATAATGGGAGACTTTAACACCCCACTGTCAACATTAGACAGATCAACGAGACAGAAAGTCAACAAGGATACCCAGGAATTGAACTCAGCTCTGCACCAAGCAGACCTAATAGACATCTACAGAACTCTCCACCCAAATCAAGTGAATATACATTTTTTTCAGCACCACACCACACCTATTCCAAAATTGACCACATACTGGGAAGTAAAGCTCTCCTCAGCAAATGTAAAAGAACAGAAATTATAACAAACTATCTCTCAGACCACAGTGCAATCAAACTAGAACTCAGGACTAAGAATCTCACTCAAAACCGCTCAACTACATGGAAACTGAACAACCTGCTCCTGAATGACTACTGGGTACATAACGAAATGAAGGCAGAAATAAAGATGTTCTTTGAAACCAACAAGAACAAAGACACAACATACCAGAATCTCTGGGATGCATTCAAAGCAGTGTGTAGAGGGAAATTTATAGCACTAAATGCCCACAAGAGAAAGCAGGAAAGATCCAAAATTGACACCCTAGCATCACAATTAAAAGAACTAGAAAAGCAAGAGCAAACACATTCAAAAGCTAGCAGAAGGCAAGAAATAACTAAAATCAGAACAGAACTGAAGGAAATAGAGACACAAAAAACCCTTCAAAAAATTAATGAATCCAGGACCTGGTTTTTTAAGGATCAACAAAATTGATAGACCGCTAGCAAGACTAATAAAGAAAAAAAGAGAGAAGAATCAAATAGATGCAATAAAAAATGATAAAGGGGATATCAACACCGATCCCACAGAAATACAAACTACCATCAGAGACTACTACAAACACTCTACGCAAATAAACTAGAAAATCTAGAAGAAATGGATAAATTCCTGGACACATACACTCTCCCAAGACTAAACCAGGAAGAAGTTGAATCTCTGAATAGACCAATAACAGGATCTGAAATTGTGTCAATAATCAATAGCTTACCAACCAAAAAGAGTCCAGGACCAGATGGATTCACAGCCAAATTCTACCAGAGGTACAAGGGGGAACTGGTACCATTCCTTCTGAAGCTATTCCAATCAATAGAAAAAGAGAGATTCCTCCCTAACTCATTTTATGAGGCCAGCATCATTCTGATACCAAAGCCAGGCAGAGACACAACAAAAAAAGAGAATTTTAGACCAATATCCTTGATGGACATTGATGCAAAAATCCTCAAAAAAATACTGGCAAACCGAATCCAGCAGCACATCAAAAAGCTTATCCACCATGATCAAGTGGGCTTCATCCCTGGGATGCAAGGCTGGTTCAATACACGCAAATCAATAAATGTAATACAGCATATAAACAGAGCCAAAGACAAAAACCACATGATTATCTCAATAGATGCAGAAAAAGCCTTTGACAAAATTCAACAGCCCTTCATGCTAAAAACTCTCAATAAATTAGGTATTGATGGGATGTATTTCAAAATAATAAGAGCTATCTATGACAAACCCACAGCCAATATCATACTGAATGGGCAAAAACTGGAAGCATTCCCTTTGAAAACTGGCACAAGACAGGGATGCCCTCTCTCACCACTCCTATTCAACATAGTGTTGGAAGTTCTGGCCAGGGCAATTAGGCAGGAGAAGGAAATAAAGGGTATTCAATTAGGAAAAGAGGAAATCAAATTGTCCCTGTTTGCAGACGACATGATTGTACATCTAGAAAACCCCATTGTCTCAGCCCAAAATCTCCTTAAGCTGATAAGCAACTTCAGCAAAGTCTCAGGATACAAAATCAATGTACAAAAATCACAAGCATTCTTATACACCAACAACAGACAAACAGAGAGCCAAATCATGAGTGAACTCCCATTCACAATTGCTTCAAAGAGAATAAAATACCTAGGAATCTAACTTACAAGGGATGTGAAGGACCTCTTCAAGGAGAACTACAAACCACTGCTCAAGGAAATAAAAGAGGATACAAACAAATGGAAGAACATTCCATGCTCATGGGTAGGAAGAATCAATATCGTGAAAATGGCCATACTGCCCAAGGTAATTTACAGATTCAGTGCCATCCCCATCAAGCTACCAATGACTTTCTTCACAGAATTGGAAAAAACTACTTTAAAGTTCATATGGAACCAAAAAAGAGCCCACATCGCCAAGTCAATCCTAAGCCAAAAGAACAAAGCTGGAGGCATCACACTAGCTGACTTCAAACTATACTACAAGGCTACAGTAACCAAAACAGCATGGTACTGGTACCAAAACAGAGATATAGATCAATGGAACAGAACAGAGCCCTCAGAAATAACGCCGCGTATCTACAACTATCTGATCTTTGACAAACCTGAGAAAAACAAGCAATGGGGAAAGGATTCCCTATTTAATAAATGGTGCTGGGAAAACTGGCTAGCCATATGTAGAAAGCTGAAACTGGATCCCTTCCTTACACCTTATACAAAGATCAATTCAAGATGGAGTAAAGACTTCAACGTTAGACCTAAAACCATAAAAACCCTAGAAGAAAACCTAGGCATTACCATTCAGGACATAGGCATGGGCAAGGACTTCATGTCTAAAACACCAAAAGCAATGGCAACAAAAGCCAAAATTGACAAATGGGATCTAATTAAACTAAAGAGCTTCTGCACAGCAAAAGAAACTACCATCAGAGTGAACAGGCAACCTACAAATTGGGAGAAAATTTTCGCAACCTACTCATCTGACAAAGGGCTAATATCCAGAATCTACAATGAACTCAAACAAATTTACAAGAAAAAAACAAACAGCCCCATCAAAAAGTGGGCGAAGGACATGAACAGACACTTCTCAGAAGAAGACATTTATGCAGCCAAAAAACACATGAAAAAATGCTCATCATCACTGGCCATCAGAGAAATGCAAATCAAAACCACAATGAGATACCATCTCACACCAGTTAGAATGGCAATCATTAAAATGTCAGGAAACAACAGGTGCTGGAGAGGATGTGGAGAAATAGGAACACTTTTACACTGTTGGTGGGACTGTAAACTAGTTCAACCATTGTGGAAGTCAGTGTGGCGATTCCTCAGCGATCTAGAACTAGAAATACCATTTGACCCAGCCATCCCATTACTGGGTATATACCCAAAGGACTATAAATCATGCTGCTATAAAGACACATGCACACGTATGTTTATTGCGGCATTATTCACAATAGCAAAGACTTGGAGCCAACCCAAATGTCCAACAATGATAGACTGGATTAAGAAAATGTGGCACATATACACCATGGAATACTATGCAGCCATAAAAAATGATGAGTTCATGTCCTTTGTAGGGACATGGATGAAATTGGAAATCATCATTCTCAGTAAACTATCGCAAGAACAAAAAACAAAACACCGCATATTCTCACTCATAGGTGGGAATTGAACAACGAGATCACGTGGACACAGGAAGGGGAGTATCACACTCTGGGGACTGTTGTGGGGTGGGGGGAGGGGGGAGGGATAGCATCAGGAGATATACCTAATGCTAGATGACGAGTTAGTGGGTGCAGCGCAACAGCATGGCACATGTATACATATGTAACTAACCTGCACAACGTGCACATGTACCATAAAACTTAAAGTATAATAAAAAAAAAAGACTTTCAAAAAATTGTTACCTAATACTTTTGAAAGTTTTCCATTTTTACTTGAGAAAACTCTTAGCAGCTATCTTCAAAGTTTTAGTGCTAGTTTATTTTTATTTTTAAGTCACACAACCTCGTGTTGAAAGGAAAATTTAGAGAACTTCATTATATAAATATTTAAAATTAGATTTTCTCTGGTCAGTTGGTAGAGTGGTTGGTTATAAAACTCTTTTCTTTTCACCCATTTTCTATTATATTTCCATTGCCAAAGGTAGCTTGATACAACATATGGAGGCTTAAACAAGAAAAAAAGAGAGAGAATATAATATATTTGATATCTGCTTTTAATTCTAGGAAATTACAAAAAAAAACTTAGTTCAAAAATATCAAATTACATAGAAAGTGACCAAAAAGCAATTTTTAAGGATTAGCACTGAATATATCTTCACAGGAGCCTATATCAGTAGAGATACCTAATAGCATATAAATGTAAGCCTCATGCAAATACAAACATATATATTGATAAGGACTATACCATTTATTATAAAGAAACATTGACCCTAGCAAAAACTCTTTCCACTATCTTCATTTGCACTTCAATGTATTATTACCCGACACTCTTATCATATATACTTCTTTATCATCATTATTTTTACCACAAGAAATCATTTTTCTCTTTTAGAGTGATTTACTCCTACACCTACCCTACACATAATTAATAGGAAGGTATTACTATAGTCTGAAAATTGGTTTCCATTTTGCCTGTGTCTCTTGTGTTTCTCCCAATCTGTTTTATATACTCAAATTTAGATGTATATATAAATCCAATTTTTGCTGAATCCAAACTTCCACAACTGAGTTCAACTATCTTTAGAGTCGTACCTCCATACTCCCTAAAATTTATTCTAAAGATCAAAGAAATTGAACTCTAACATCTTCTTGATATTCCCTAGCAAATGTTAACCTATTTAATTCTCCAATGGCTTTATTCATCCTACCTCAACTGTCATCAATGCCTAATCTCCACTTAGTAAAATCGATTCATTGTTTTATGTTTTATTCAAAGGGCATTTTTAAATTCAAGGCTTCACTGAGAACCCCATGTGGAAGAGTTTATTACCTTCTGAATCTTATAGGATACAATATAATGTTCATGGTAATTTGCCTATGTTCCTTATATTATTTTGGTTTTTATCTCCTTTGCTAGATTTCAAAATCATGATATTTTGTAGCTATGGATTATTTATTTATTGTATTCTAGATTTTCTGCCTAAGAACAAATGAGAAAAAGCATTTGTTAACTAAACTTACAAATATTAGTATCAGAAATTTTAAAAATATATATTTTGGGGGGTATGACAGAGGTAGTACAGGTAATTGCATAGAAACCAGAAAAAAGTTGTAAAATATTTTGACAACCAGTTTCAAAAATAAAATTTAGGCCAGACACGGTGGCTCACGCCTGTAATCCCAGCACTTCGGGAGGCCGAGGCAAGCGGATCATGAGGTCAGGAGTTCAACACCAGCTGGCCAACATGGTGAAACTCCATCTCTACTGAAAATACAAAAATCAGCTGGGCATAGTGGCTCATTCCTGTAATCCCAGGTACACGGGAGGTGAGGCAGGAGAATTGTTTGAACCGGGACCTGGGAGGCGGAGGTTGCAGTGAGGTAAGATCGCACCACTTCACTCCAGCCTGGGCTACAAAGCGAGACTCCGTCTCAAGTAATAATAATAATAATTTAAATCATAAAAATGTTGGCCGGGCGCGGTGGCTCAAGCCTGTAATCCCAGCACTTTGGGAGGCCGAGGTGGGCGGATCACGAGGCCAAGAGATCGAGACCATCCCGGCCAACATGGTCAAACCCCGTCTGTACTAAAAGTACAAAAAAATTAGCTGGGCGAGGTAGCGCCCCTGTAGTCCCAGCTACTCGGGAGGCTGAGGCAGGAGAATCGCTTGAACCCGGGAGGCGGAGGTTGCAGTGAGCCGAGATGGCATCACTGCACTCCAGCGTGGGCGACGGAGCGAGACTCCATCTCAAAAAATAATAACAAATAAAAAAAGTTTACCTCAGTGTGAAATACAAAAACATATCTATTTATAAACTCTTACTGCTTTTCATGTATATTTTAATGAAATATTGCCACACGTCTTTCTTTAAAATTACTATGTATTGAATATTTACAAGGCTGGAATCATTTTGTAATATTTCTCTATCATAGCAAAAGCAAAGACACATATTTGTGTAAGAGTTTATGTTATGAAATAAGCGATAATAGAGAAGATGTAATTGATACACAGAAGTCTCTTCCATGGCAACAGATATAATTAAACATGTACACACTTTGTTGTGCCTTTTTATTATTAATATCCTTCAGAAGAGTTTGCATGTGTTCTCTTGTTCTTTAGGGCATAAATTGGTGATGTAAAAGTTGTATTAATGACACCCTGAATCAACTGCTAGGTACATGTTCTAATTTCACTACAAGACCAAAATATAGTCAGAGGTATTAATCATATTCACCTTTTTAAATGTGAAAAAAATAAACCAACTTTATCTCCATGAGTAACTTCCTAGACTAAAGTCAGTTAACTCCAAATTTTGAGCTGTATTTCTTGAAAGAATAAATATCTTATTTATATTATTTGTAAAACCTATTATTGGGTAATGTGTTGTGACATTATTATCAGTTTATATCTTGGATTACAAAGTTAGCTCTCAGAAATTTTAAATTAGTCAAGCTCTTTGCTTGTGATTAGCTGTGTTCTCCTCAATTGAGTAGCCATGACTTAGTTACTTATGCAATAAGCTTTGTGAAAATAAAATTTTAGAAATCTGTGAGACTATTCGAAAATATATTATAATGATTTCAGTGGTGTGAGACCTTGAGCCGGGAGCCCAACTAAGCCATGCCCAGACTTACAATTTACAGAAACTTAGATAATAAGTGGGTGTTGTTTTAATCTGCTAACTTTGTGATAATTTGTTACACAGGATAGAAAACAAATACAACCCCTCTTTCATTTAAAACACTCCACTAATAAGCCACATGAACAGGGATCCACATTTTATATTCCTCTTGTCAGTAATTCTGAACTAAGACACCGTTTCAGGACAGGATCTCTTTTCATTTCTACTATTATGGTTCACCTGGCCTCCAGGATTTGTATGTATTTGACCAACTGTCTCAAGGCCATGCAGTTATTTCCTGACACCTGCTTCTACTCTGTTGATGTTAGTCACTTTGGCTTTCTTAGACATAAGTCACAGACCTAACTCCTATACCTTCCCAACCACATGGGCACATATACAAATGTATTTCAAACTCAGTCAGTCATCAATTTGAAGCCTCTTTCACTAATCTTGGGTTTAGGAAATCATACTAGTCATATCTTCCTCTTGAGAATTAGGAAAATGATTCTGAGCATAATTCTTTTGAAAGAAATCTTCCTTATCAAATCTATTTAATTACTCATATCTCCAGACATTTATATTCTTGATGAAGAATAACACTGGAGTCTGTAGTGACTTTGTACTGTGTCTTAGGTAAGCTATAACTATAATGACAAGAATTCCTTTCTTTTTGTGATTGCATGTGAAGAGTGTTTGTAAGAGAAATTTGCATGAGTTCTTAAAGTTGGAAGTGAAGACACACTACAGCCATTCCACTATGAAGGGTGTTATGTCAGGTGTTACTGTGACTCATACACATTGTCACATGTCTACTGGTCCACCTTATTGGTAAAGGACAATAGACAATTCCTGTTGTTTCTCAGATAGTTCAAAATCTGGGTGGAATGTCTGTGTAGCCCTGTTGCAAAGGATTCTAGCTTCTTTTGCAGGTCAATCATGTCATTGATTTTAGATGCACTGAGAAGAGATGAGAGTTTCAGTTTGTTTTTGTGGGTTTCAGATTGTCCTTGGGGCCTAAATTATCCATTCTCCATTGCTCCCTGTTCAACTCATCTGTCTTTCTTTCTTTTTTTTTTGAGATAGAGTCTTGCTCTGTTGCAAAGGCTGGAGTGCAGTCGCATGATCTCTGCTCACTGCAACCTCCACCTCCCTGGTTCAAGCAATTCCCCTGCCTCAGCCTCCTGAGTAGCTGGGATTACAGGTGCACACCACCACACCCAGGTAATTTTTTTGTATTTTTAGTAGAGACAGGGTTTCATCATGTTGGCCAGACTGGTCTTGAACTCCAGACCTCAGGCAATCCGCTCACCTCAACCTCCAAAAGTGTTGGTATTACAGGCGTGAGCCATCGCGCCTGGCCTCAACTCGTCTTTCTAACTGCCAGCCCTGCTGGCCTATAGTGGCTTTAGGCTCACTAACAGATAGTGGGGTGCAATAGCCCTTCAAAGACTTTATCACAATTATAGAAAATCTAATCCTTACATTTGCTTTTTCTGGAATTAAAATATTAAAATTCTACCATCACTGCTTCAAGGCTGACTTCATAAGAATTCTCGTATCACTCATGCTATTCACATATCACTTAATACTTCACATACCTCTCATACTAGTCTTGCTTTCCTGGTCAAACCCTGACAGCTATGAATACCTACTTTGAAATTTCCTCATGTCGGTGTGGATTTAACAACAACAGCATCTTAAAAAAAAATTTGTATCTTGTAACATATGTCTTTTAATAGAACTCATCTTTCTATTATGTTTGATCGTGAACAATAGAACATTCAGTGTCCATTAGCAGCATTTGTCTTAGTGTGTTTTATTTTCTATTTAATGCCATGCTCCTTCAGTCACAGACATTTGTTGAGCAAGTGTAGACCTTCATAGAGCTTGACCATGTGCACATGCATGCACTTGATCTGGCAGTTGACAGGTTTCCCCTCCGACCAGCTGCTGGACTGTGGCATAGTGTCCCAATGGAAGGAGTGAAGGCAATCTTTTTTTTCAACAAATCACCACCTCAACCCATGATGGAAGGGTGACCTCCAAGGCGTTATAATCTCCATGTCCCAAGATGCTCAACATCTAGATTCAGGGGATATGAGAGTTCTCAAGTTGCTCACCAAACATACTTTGTCACTGCCAGCCTAGGGCAGGGATGGCTGCCACCTCCTCCTTGAGATATGATAGAGTATCTGACTTGTACTTTTATGTAAGACCAATTTGATTGTATGGCCATTCCCAACCCTACCCAGGCCTGTGCCAACATCCCTGCAAAAGGTAGATGGGAAGAGCAGAACACAGACATCCTTTCTGCTCACAAAAACAAGTTGCTGAAAGATGGCAGAGGTCATATGGCAGAAGCATAGGAGAGACTGGGACATCAGGGTAGAAGAAAGCTGAAAAGGACACATTCTAAGAAGGCAACATGAGATGTTGAAATGAAGAACTCTGCATCAGCCACATCACCGAGGCCTTGTTGCATGCTTCATTGTCCCATTGGAAGTCACTTGAAAAACAGAAAATCAAAGATAAAATTATTAAGAGTTTCAAGACAGTATATAGGGAACATTCAATCTTAAGCATGAGGTCTTTTGAATGTGGGTTTCTGAGTAACTTCACTGGCTACATATTCATGAAGGCAGCCCTAATTCTTAACTTTATGATGTTAGGAGCACATACTTCACTTTATTTAGCTTTTAAGAGAAATGAATTCCCATCACATAACTCATGTAGTATTTGTCTGGAAAGCTACACAGTTCTGGGTCAATGTTCTATATATAGTTAAACAATATGTAGAAACAGTTTCCATGTTTACAGGATGTAGAATTAAACCTGTAATCAAAAGTTTAATAGATTTCAACATAAAATGGAATTTTATAAACTTTTCCTATGAAGTCAGCCTTGAAGCATGAGTGATAGAATTTCAATACTTGAAGTTCAGAAAAAGCAAGTGTACATTACATTATTGAAGGTCATTGCATTAATTTAGTGACTAGTATAGACATTACAAAGTAAATGTGCTCAATTTTAAAATAGATACTTTTCAAAAACCTACTTGTGGTCAAGACAAACTTCCCGGATAATTTGGCATTGCTGTTACAGAAGTCCATATTCATATTCATTTATATTCTAGAAACCTACACCATAGTAACATGGATATAGAATTGGATTTGAATTCTGTGAAGTTTTGAGGACTTGGTCTCAATTCTGTTTCTATCTGACCTATTTAACAGAAAGCTAAAGTCACCTCTGGGGGATATATCTTTATGAAAGCAAGTTTGACAAACGATTTAGGGAGGAGCACATATCCATTAGATGAAGCCGTGAAAAGCTCATTTAGAAAGATCAATCAGGAAATAATTAGCCTCAGGATATTTGAAAGTGAAATAGCCAGTTTGGGATTAGAGGTGAGAGAGAGAAAAAGAGGGTCAAGGTTCCTCAGAATGTTCTCATCTCTAACAATCCTGATTTAATCTCCAAGGAATAGGACCTGCGTATCACAGTTGATTTTAAAAGTCTTCATCAGATGCAAGATTTTACTTGTCTTTCTCTTTGTTAGTGCAGAAAAAAATGAGCTCTTTTTATGACCTGGCTCATGTCAATAAAATGGTATAATGTATTTCCTCAATTATGAAGCCTATCATTTTGCATGAAGAAGGAAGCTAGTAAATCAAAATACAAGAACATTAGTTTAAATTTTATATGACATTTGCAAATGGGGAGTAGAATAGTTTAAAAAATTGTTTCGCTCTAAGTTAACATTGTCTAAAAAGACACTTTGGGGTTGAATTTTAATAAAATTAAATACAACATAATTTGTTTAGAGTTTGTTTAGAGTTCCAGAACTTCTCTGGATCCCATTTAAAAGGACTTTAGTACATCTTTAGTGTACCACAAGTTATGTTCCATCAGAAATATCTCACATCATCCTCTTTTTCTTTCTTTGGATATTTTATTATTTTTTATTTTTTTAGTTATTTTGTACTCATGTTTTTCTTTCTCAAGTTCTTTGTTCTTTTATTCTTTCATTCTTCTATCCCTTCACTATTTTTGTTTTAACCAAGTGCGAATCTAACTGCCATTTGATCAGATATCATAAGCAGTATACTTTCATACTGACTCATAATTTCCTCTTATAAGCTTGTTTAGTTAATTCCCTCTAAGTTTTGCTATTCTTAGGGCTTTCAATTAATAGTTATATTAGATGTGACAGGAATTTAAAAAGGCAATGTTCATATATTTTAGTTATACTATATTTTTGCTCCTGCACTCTTTTGCGCCCGGATAACTTTGTGTATGCTCACTGATATTTAACATATTTCTCTAATTTTTCTATTCATTGTTCCCCTTCTTCCACAGTTAACATAAATTCCAACTTTATTTAGCTTGCTGTCTTTTTTTTCTGATTTCTAGAAAACTTAAGAACAAATGTAGTGCTCAAACACACAAATTATATTAGCCCTTATGGTTTGCATATGGCTTTTTGATTATATATATATATATGCATTCCATTATGTATATAATCTATTATATATATTCTTTATATATATAATAGACTCCATTTTTCAGAATCAGGAGGTCATGTCGCTCAAGCGACATATGGCTTATTGAAAGAAATAGCTAAGAAATGTGTCCATTACAGTGCTGTTGCTAACATTCTACAATAGAGGTAGCAGACTGTGTCATTGTGTTCAATAAGAAGAGTACCTGTTACTCAGAGCCAAAGATGGTGCTATTTTGGCTGAGTTCTGAAGGATATATGGGGATTAATCAGATGAAGAAGGGAGAAGAGAAGCTATCCAGAGTTAGCAGGATATACATATACTCCAACGTGAGAAAGAGTGTGGCAAGGTCTGGAATTTAGTCTGCCTGGAAACAAGTTAAAGTCATTAATTGGGCAGAGAAAAGAAGAAATTGGCAGGGGATGAGGAAGGAGAAAGAAACTTGAGGAAAGAGTAAAACATTCACATACTTACAGGACTAGACCTTAAAAAATAATATTTTTAAAAAATGTGATGGAAATACACCATAAGAATATAATATAATAGAAACCTATATGGAATCAGAAATTAGGTTATAAAGCTATTGCCTGTAAACCACAATTCCATTCTTCCATGCCCTAGTTTGTGATGCAGGGGCTGAGATTCTTTACATTTCTACCTGCTACTTTGACAAGTGATAACTTGCTCTATTCAGCAAACACAAGGGATCTAGAGAGTGTTGAAAAATGCAAGGAGATAAGAGACTCTCTTGTTTCTATTTGCTGGCTGCTTTTCCCACAGCAGATCTCCTCAGCCATTTGTTGGTTCCAGTCTCAGGCTTTATTTATTTATTTATTTGTTTATTTATTTATTTATTTCCTGGAACTGGCCTTTATGCCTTCCCTCAAAGGACTAGCAGCAGCCTGAGCCCCAGCTCTGCAGGTGTTTCCTCTTTTCTCTACCTTCTGATAAACTCAACCTTTCCCCCTTGTATCCCCCAGGCTAATGGGTGGTAACTACTTTCTGGAATTACCTGTGGTGTAGCTCAGAGCTTTTGTTTTGGTATTTGGCCCCATGACAGATATATATTGTCAAATTAAATATCTTCTGTTAAAAATTTTAACATCAAGATTGTCTCCTGGGTGATACAGTAAATTCAAATTTAAAATTTTAAAGCATGCAAATTTAAAATACAGTAATACACTGTCATCAAATGTTACTTTTATAACTTCAGAACCACAAACCCATTTTTTTCTATACTATGATGTAAATGCCAATTCTTAGTATATTTTTATTTGTAGGTCAGAGTTATCCTTGAATTCTTTAATTTGATGTAGTACTTTATGTTTCTGTTTATTTTTGTTTTGTTTTATTTATGATTTATATAAGTTTCATGATGGGAAATATCTCTTGGTAAATATTTCTTAAAATACTACCTGCTATGTAATCCATATCCAATGTTTGTTATCCACATGAATTAAAAGGGTATTGCAGCTGGAATTTGGCCAACAAAGATGTTATAATAAGAATGTTCTAAACTTGTTGTAATTCCATTAATTTATAGTAATTTAATAAAATTTCTTATGCTTTTAATACTCAATAGAATACTATAAAAATAAGAGCTACAAATTATTATTTAACACACACTCAACTATGATTGCATACATTACCTCATTTGAGCCTAACAACTTATCAGAGCCTCAAAATGTAAAGAAGACTCATGAAGTAGATTTTTTTAATTGAGGATTTTTAAGTGCATGTTAAGTAAGTGATCTTTTTGATTTTAAAGCACAATTGCCTCTTTCAATTATGTAACATACTTCTTTTTGATAAGTAATTAGATTATCCTGATTTCAAATTGAAATGTTGTTTTTAGTTAAACAATAGAAATGGAACTTAATAAAATTATCCTAAAATCTTTATATTTAAATATGTTATAGATGCAGAACTTTTCTAACATATTTTAAAGTATTATATTTTAAAAATATTTTTAAACTTCGCTTGTATTACTATTGCATTTTGAAAAGTAAAAATGACAACTTCCAGCTTTAAATTATTTTAAACCACAAATTATAATTTTTATTTTACTAGGATAAGACTGGCATTATTTATCACGGATTAACTCATTTAAATGTGTGTATGTATATAGACACACACATATGTATATTTAATATATCTTAAAACTAATGACACCTCTACTAGATCTGTGTCACAATGATGAGATGGTAGCACAAGATTCAATCTTCAGCTTTATTAAAGGAGGAAAAAAATTTAAGGAATAAAATATCTTTTAGACTGTATTGGCGGTATTTGCCTGAAACAAATTATGTGCTGACTTCACACTCGGGCACTCTTCTAAAAATTTCTTTTTCTTCTTTACATTGTCTTCTATTATTAATTTAGTTATAGTTTCATGCCTTTTGGAATTTACCATCATAAAAATTTCATTACATATTTTGATGGCATTGTATACAGTTGATCATTTCTACTGCATAAGACTCATCATACTCTTATATATAAACTTAATGAAACTCTTAGACATGTTTCCCAGGAGATATGTTTGCTAATCTTCATAATACTGGAAATCTAGTGCTAAATCAAATGCTATACAAATGCCAAATTTATTTCTGTACAAAACAGAATGTGTATAAGCTTTGGTAACCTCACATAATGGAACATTATTATGAAGAAACTATAACTAAATGCCCTTTATAAATTATATTGGTAGTATAATGTTGATTTGGCTCTGATGACTGGAGGAACACCAAGGTTCTTTGTCTCGCGCCGGTTTAAATAAAACGACACAGACACGCGTGGAGTGGTTTTAGGAGAAGAGTTTAACAGGCAAGAAAGAAGGAAGAGGATCCCCATACAGAGACAGAGGGAGGAGGACTCCAAGCCAAAAGAGGGAACCCTGAGTGCAGCTGAGAACAGCCAGTTATATTATGAGGCTGGAGGAGGTGGTGTTTGATTTGCATAGGGCCCAGGGGATTGGTTTGACCAGGTTTGTCACTCAAGTAGCCCTCAACAAAACTGGCCCTCCCACCGTAGCCTTTTAATATGTAGAAGTGCAGGGTGCCATGATGTTCTATACACATGGGGATATGTGGAGGCAGCCATGCTGTTAGGCACATGTGGGGACAAGAAGAAGACCAGGGAATTGCCATATTTGAGTGGACACAGTTTCTAATGGCCGACATTTGCATATCAAGGCTTGCCGGCCTGGCTTTTCTGCTAGAAAAGAAATGCTTCTGGAGCTGCTTTAAAAGAAAAAAACACTTCCCAAGGACCGCTTTTCCTCTCTATCTGCCTAAAATAATTTCTTAATAACTCCTATAGCAATATTGAGTAGAAAAAAATCCAGGAACATGCCTATTTTTTCCTGATTTTTTTTAAAAGTACAATTACACACACACACACACACACACACAATTTAAGAATATGTTAAAGCTTAACACAGAAAATATTTACTTAGTGGAGGGAGACAGGGGAGTGAAAAGAGTGGCAAGAGGTAAACTCTGCCAATATAGTTAGAGGTAAACTATGTCAACGTTTTAGAACTCATATTAGTGGCTAAAATAAAGCAGCTTTATTCCAAGGATGATCATTTATTAAGAAGAATTAAGAATGTCCTGAGAGATAGGTGCATGTCAATTTGGAGAAGCATATTAGTAAGGAGATCCATTTTATTGTTATGACTTTGATGAAAAATAGACTGCATGGAATTAACAGATTAGTTCCTTGTGAAACAAGAACAATGCAACTCAGGTTAAAGTCACTAAGATCAAAGCATGGCTGAGTTAATAACTGCATTGATTTAAACCAAAGGCTATTTCCATAATTGATTTTAAATATGTGTAGTAAAATCAATGTAAATTGAAGTAAAAACATCTTTACTGAGGCATATGCAGAAAAGCCACACAAAATTATAGAGGCATATTTCCGTATACTAATTATTTATCCTTTTATCTTTTATATATCTATCTACACACCCACTTGCCTTTCAATCTAGCTTCCTACCTATCTATCTTTCTGTTTTGTCTATTTATCTAAAAGTCTATTTTTGGTTTCTGCTGGTTTGTTTTGAGACAGGGTCTAGCTGTGTGTTCCAGGCTGGAGTTCAATGGCACTGTTATGACTCACTGCAGCCTTGACCTCCGAAGCTTAAGCAATCCTCCTACCTCAGCCTTCCAAGGAGCTGGAACTATAGGCATGTGCCACCATGCCTGGCTAATTTTTTATTTTTTGTAGAGATGTGTCTCTCACCATGTTGCCCAGGCTGGTCTCGAGCTTCTGGGCTCGTGCAATCCTCTTACCTTGGCCTCCTAAAGTGCTGGGATTACAGGTGCAAGCCACCATGCCTAGCCTAACATTCTGTTTTGCACAAAATTTGAGATGAAGAGCATTTGACCTGACCTTCCAATGGATGAACTTACAAGCATATCGTATGTCCTTTGAAAACTATACCACAGCTGGAAGTTGAAGAATTTTTAAAGTGTGTCTACATCTTCTTTAAAAATAAGTATAATTTTCTGCAATATGTAATAATAAATAGTTGTTATTCAGTTTGTCATTCAATTTGCTCTTGAATACATTTTTAAAGCATTGGTATCCTTTTCTAGGAATTACTTTATTTAATTAAATATTTTGTATATTCTGTCCATTTTACTTAATTGCTTATTAAAATAAAAATATAGAATAGCTGAATTATATACTGCAACTTTAAAAATTGGAAAGACAAGGAAAATATAATAATAGGAAATTAAGGTGATATATTAATAGGAAATGATAGGAAATCAATAATAAAATCTCAAAATGAAATTCTTGATAAACTAACAGAGGCATAAGAATTTGAAGAATGGGAATCTTCATAGGACTAATCATATATATTTACAAAATGTGAAGAATCAACAAGACTGGAAAGCATAACTTTCATTCATTTAACAAATTTATACTGACATCTGTATATTCACATGCCTGGGACACCATCCAGTTCATGTATTATCTAATATGAACTGGATGGTGTCCCAGGCATGTGAATATACAGATGTCAGTAAATAAAACAGACACCATGAAGCTTATATTCTTGTGGAGCAGAAAGAGAATAAACAATAAACATAATATATAAGTACATTATTTTCAATAGTTAAGTGGAAAAAGAAAAAATTAAAGAAGAATAAGAAGAATTTAGGTGTGTGATTTGGAGATGGATATTACAGTATTTAGTAGAATGGACAAGGTAGGCCTTTTGAGACCATGGAGGGTTTTAGAATAGTCTTGGAAATGACAACTCAGTCAATTGTACCTCGGGAAAACATTCCAGGCACTGGGAATGGGAAGAATAAAAATACTCAGGAGATAATATGGTGTCATTCAAGGAACAACAAGGTGGCCAGTTTGGTGGGCTAAGATGTTGTGGGAAGTCATGGACCCTGAATGGAGGGAGCGGCTGGAGCCATGGCAGAGGAACGTAAATTGTGAATATTTAATATTAATGTGGACATTTATTAGTTCCCAAATAATACTTTTGTAATTTCTTATGCCTGTCTTTAATGTCTTAATCCTGTTATCTTCATAAGCTGAGGATGTATGTCACCACAGGACCACTGTGATCATTGTGTTAACTGTACAAATTGATGGTAAAACATGTGTGTTTGAACAATATGAAATCAGTGCACCTTGAAAAAAAACAGAATAACTGCGATTTTTATGGAACAAGGGAAGACAACCATAAGTTCTGATTGCCTGCAGGGTTGGGGAGAAAGAGCCATATTTTTCTTCTTTCAGAGAGCCTATAAATGGATGTGCAAGTAGGAAAGATATCACTAAATTCTTTTCCTAGCAACAAATATTAATATTAATACCCTGGGAAAGGAATGCATTCCTGGGGGGAGGTCTATAAACGGCCATTCTGGGAATGTCTGTCTTTTTTTTTTTTTTGAGATGGAGTCTTGCTCTGTCGCCCAGGCTGGAGTGCAGTGGTACAATCTCAGCTCACTGCAAGCTCCAATTCCCGGGTTCAGGCCATTCTCCTGCCTCAGCCTCCCAAGTAGCTGTGACTACAGGCGCCTCCCACCATGCCTGGCTAATTTTTTGTATTTTTAGTAGAGACGGGGTTTCACTGTGTTAGCCAGGATGGTCTCAATCTCCTGACCTCATGATCCTCCTGCCTGTGCCTCCCAAAGTGCTGAGATTACAGGCATGAGCCACCACACCCAGCCAGGGAATGTCTGTCTTATGAAGTTGAGATAAGGTCTGAGATACGTCCTGGTCTCCTGAAGAACCCTCAGGCTTGCTAAGGTGGGGAAAAATTCCACCCTGGTAGATTTGTGGTCAGACCAGTTCTCTGCTCTGGAACCCTGTTTTCTGTTGTTTAAGATGTTTATCAAGACAATACATGCACCACCACTGAACATAGACCCTTATCAGTGGTTCTGCTTTTGCCTTTTGCCCTTTGCCCTGTGATCTTTGTTGGACCCTTATCAGTGGTTCTGCTTTTGCCCTTTGTCCTATTCCCTCAGAAGCATGTGATCTTTGTTGGACCCTTATTACTGGTTCTGCTTTTTACCCTTTGAAGCATGTGATCTTTGTACCTACTTCCTGTTCTTACGCCCCCTTGCCTTTTGAAACCCTTAATAAAAACTTGCTGGTCTGAGACTCAGGTGGGCATCACAGTTCTACTGATATGTGATGTCACCCCTGGCAGCCCAGCTGTAAAATTCCTCTCTTTGTACTGTCTCTCTTTATTTCTCAGCCAACCAACACTTATGGAAAATAGAAAGAACCTATGTTGAAATATTGGGGATGGGTTCCCCCAATACTAAGAGAACAAATAGTAGAGGATATCAGAGATAAGATAGTGGGATGTGATGGGTTACAATGTAACCTTACATATCATTTGGGTCCTTGTAGGCATTTCTAAAGATTTTGGCTTCTAACTCTGAATGAAATGGTGTGCCTGTACAGAAATTTGAACACAGGAGCAGCATGCTATTATTTGCAATTTAAAAGGATCTCTGGATTTTGTATTGAGAACAAACTATAGGATAGAAATATGGCTAGAGCAGTGTGACTGCCTGGGAGTCACAGTGATAGTCAAAAGATGATGATGGTGGTGCCAGTGCTTAAAAATGTGCATTATAAAGGTAAGTCCTACAGTTGTGACACTTTGGCAACAATCAGAACATCAAATAAGTGCTCCAGTGTTGTCATGATGAAATACTTCACTAAACTCAGTGAATGAGTTGATGTCTCTAATATGAGAGATGACTATATGATACAAGAGATGACTATATAAAACAAAGCATTATAGTGAGTATAAATGAAGAACAAATGTATCATGACATTTACTTCATTTGGCAACAAGATTAAATCACTATCTGAAAATTACACATACTCTTTTGGCATACATGAATAAATAAGTGTGTCAAAGAATCATTGATATATCTGAATGCTCTAGAACATAGACTCCAGAGCTTAAGCAGGTTGTTTCAGTCACTGCTTTATCACCAGACTTCAAAACATTACATAAAATAAGAGACTCCATCCATAATAATTTGTTGAAATAAGTATTGAATGAACAAAAGACTTATAATCTGTTATGCCAGGTAGATATTTAAAAAGAAAATTACTATTTCAGGCATAAAAATGTGCTATTTTAATTGCTTTACTTCTTTAAAAATTGTGATTTTATATGCACCAAAATATTATTAAATTGAGATTCAAAATTTAGTTTCACTTTTTTTTTTTTTTTTTTTGAGATGGAGTCTTGCTCTGTCACCCAGACTAGACTACAGTGGCGCGATCTCGGCTCACTGCAACCTCTGCCTCCTGGGTTCCAGTGATTCTCCTGCCTCAGCCTCCTGGGTAGCTGGGACTACAGGAGCATGCCACCATGCCTGGCTAATTTTGTATTTTTAGTAGACACGGGGTTTTGCCATGTTGGCAAGGCTCGTCTCAAACTCCTGACCTCAGGTGATCTGCCCACCTAGACCTTCCAAAGTGTTGGGATTACAGGCGTGAGCCACCGTGCCTGGCCTTACTTTCACTTACTAAAGCACCATTTATTTTTTATTGAAATAGACTATAACTTTTAGTTTTTGAATTATATTATTTATAGAACATATCATAAACATATTTTAAGAGGTACAGAATTTCACCCAAACTTAGATAGTCTGTTTCTTATATAACACAGCATATATATATACACGCCTGATTTTTAAGACAATTTGAAATAATTCATTCCTGTCTATCTAGCTATCTAGCTAGCTAGCTAGCTGTCTGTCTATCTAGATATCTAGCTAGCTAGCTAGCTGTTTGTCTATCTACCAAACTACAATCTGTCTGGATGTTTCTTCATGATATGTCAAAGAACATTTTTTAAAATTCAAAATATATTAATTCTGTGTTGTTATGTCAACTTAAATTGTACGGTTAGTGCTAAAACTTAATTGTAGAGTTAGTGCTAAAACTTAAAATGTGACATAAATTGAAACATCTTGTTAGAATTTTGTATATATATATATATATATAAAATATATTGTTGACAGAGCTTCACCATAAGCTACTCAGTATGTAAACCAGAAAGCACATTCTGAATAAGGCAACTTTCTACAATCAAGGAAGACCAACTATGAGGTTGAATAGCACATAATTAAATAAATAGGTGCTTAAAAACTACCTAGAGGCTTTTAGGGAGTATAAAATATGTATCAGACTATAGATACCATATATGAATAGTATTAGTTAAAGTGAAATGTGACTGATGATATGCAAAAATAAAAAAAACTTACTGGAAAGTCTTGAATTTGCTAATGTGTCTTTCTTCAAAATACTAATATAGTTTTATTCCATGGTATATATGTAAAAGCCTGTCAAATTTTCCTAGTATACCTTACTTGCTAGATAGTATTGGCAAGGGATAATTAGCCAACATATTTTAATTTAGTTTTGAAAATTTATCAAACCCTATAAAGCATTAAATAAGGCACAGGCTTTTCCATTGTTTAACAAACAATGCTTGCTTCGGAAGTTTTTGAAGCCAATACAACAAACTCAGAATATTTGGGGAGTTTTTATTTTGTCATTATTTTGGTAACTGAAGGTGTATGCTATTTTTATCTGCAAGGAAATCAGAAGCCTGGAAGATTTTTTTCTCTAACTGTAGTGAAATCAGGGGACTATAAACCAAGGCTTCATGGGACCATATGGGCAGAAACTCCCTGGTCTTGGCAAGAAATGAGCCTTCGGGGAATGAGCCTGTTGAGAAACCAGAACATTAGAGATACTGAAATAACATTTTATTTGCAAAAAAAAAAAAAGTATTTTAGTGCATAAGTTTATACCTTAGCACCGCTTTCTGATACTATTAAAACCCTCAAAACCTGAGTAGAAAGTACTAATATCCACATCAAAATACTCTTGAGAGTTCCTTCTATGATTCTTTTTTTGCCTACTCATGTGAATAGTAATCATCATAATAATTGTAAATGAAAATATAAAACTGTTTCATCAAATCATAGAAAATGTAGTCTTAAAAAAACAATCAAACAGAAAAGAAAATGCTGGTCTTATTATCATTTAGAAATCAATATATTTGTATGACTCTTCATTGCCAAATTTATTTCATTTTGCTTTCACAGGTTTGTAAAGGTCTAATAGTATTTTTGATATGTGCTTAGTATGCTCAAAAATCTTTATGACTAGATTTTAATAAGACAGTCTGAAGAATACATATTCCTAAAGTATTTCTAAAGTCAGCATTTCTATACTTTTTAACGGATCGTAGGATAGTTAAATGATTAACAGATACATTGTATTGATACATAGATATAAATACAGTAAATTTTATAAAAACAAGTGAAAAATTGTTTAGATAAAGAAACATTTGCATGTAAAATACCACTAGTTAAACAAAAAGAAACCCATTTTCCTGTATCATTTATATTTTTGTGTGGATAATTGAATCAGCTCCTCCTTAATTTCCTTATAAAATATTCAATATAAATTGCATTCAAAATTCCTGAAAAATTATCATTTCTCAGTGGGAAACTTGTATTCTGTTGTTTTTACAACGGGCAAAGTGGTTAAAAATGAGTTTTCCTCCACCTGTTAGGTACTTAACACCAAGAAAGGAACAATTTATTCCTAAAACTTATTCTAATAAATAGAATGAAAATCATGAACGACTTCAGTTTTCAACATCCTATCCTAAGTTAAAACACTATAACTTCAGCTGTTTCCTTAGTTGTCATTGTTCTTTCTAGTAAAGTATAAGTGCTTTTGTAAATCATGTAGCTTGCACCAAAAAAATTAATCTCTACATTATTATACTTATGGTCAATTATTCTAAAACATATGTAATATCAAACTCATGATACATGTTAAAATTCTGTGGTTCCTTTTATTTCCAAGTGTGTATATGTGCTTTTGTCTGTGTGTATTTTCAATAGTATATTCTGTTGGCTAAAATGCAAAATTACAGTTGCTATTTTGGCTTATTTTATTTTCCTTGCCATTAGTATGTATTCATAGTGTTAGCATGTTGTTATAAACATATTATTGGAAAATCAAAATCTTCCATTTTCTTATTTTGAAAATTTTCTGATATTTTTATTAACAAAGTAGCATCCAAATTTACAAGTCATCACATTTAAAAAATACAATAGTTAACAAAAAAAGATAAAATCTATTTCAATAATATGAAAATCTGTAGACACAGACATATTCAACATTTTGTAACCTAAGATTTGGCAAGTTCTAGTGAGACATAGAATAAAGGAAGTTCTTTGTGTTGAAGAAATTCTTATGCCATTCTTGAGAATCTATTTAAATATAACTGCCTAAGCATTTTTTTTTCTTATAGTGTATTTCCGTAGTTAATCCTCTTACTTACTGGACTTATTCCAGATTCTTTTATTATAAGTAATAAAATCATAGGAATACTCTACACTAGCACTTTAGAACTAAACCTGATTTCTCTTATTTGAGCTTAGCAATTTTCCCCGTCATGTTTTTGAAAAAGAATAAAATCAAGGACAAAAATATTAGTGAATAAGACTTCCTGTGTCCCTCCAACAAAGAAAAATCCAAAACATCAATATTGTCAAATAGGGATCCAATTTAAGCTTGGCATTAAATAATGAAAATTGCTAAATATTAATGTTTCTTTATGTGAGCATATTGAAATAGCCAGTTGGTAAACATAGTAAGTTACAATTAACAGCCTGAAATCAGATTGTTAAACAATTCTAGTAAGGGCTGGTCTTCTAAAGGATTAATCTGCGAAAAAATATGCTACTTTCGGTCTCTCAAAACTTGTGCCAAAACATTTAATATATAAATCTCGGAGAACCATTTTTTTCCACATATAGATGATGATATACATCTGTAAATCTCAATAAAATTACAAATGTCCCTATTCATTAAAAAAAAAAAAAAAAGTCATCGTGTTAAGACCTGGGGTTTCAGTAGCAAGCTACGCAAAGTTTGCTGCTATCTTCGTGGAGCTTTGTGGAAGTTCAAGTCAGGAAAACATTAAACACTTCCATTCCTCTTCTCCACTCTTCTGGTGTCAGAGAGGCTCCACAAAGATCTGAACCTTTACCAACACCTTGCAACTATAATGTAGTAGTATGCATTAGCCCTTTGCTTCCCTCTTTCTGATTGCAGGGGGCCTAATGGGAGCTGATATAATATTCCCACATGGAGACAATGAGAGATGCATGGCAGCCTTCTGCTTTCACCAGGGAAGTGTCAACGAGGCCCAGAAAAGTTCTGACCTTTACCACATATTTGTGCAATAAAGTAGTATGAGTCATTGCCAATATTTCTCATGAACTTGGATGTAGAGCTTCAAGGAAATATTAGCAAATCATGTATGTATGTAAATATACAAACACACATCCCTATCCACACACACATATATATAGAATTATACACCATTATAGACCGTTGTCAATTATACACTATGTCCAGCTGGGATTTATTCCAAGTGTGTAAGACTGCTTCAATATTCAAAAATAAATCTGTATAATCCACCATATTTACAGGCTAAAGAAGAAAAATCAATTGGTCACATCAATGGATGCACACAAAACCGTTGACAAAATCCAACACCTATTCATGATAAAAACTTCTGGCAATCTAAGCAAAAAAAAGTTTCTCAATTTGATAAAGAATACTTATCAAAATATATTACACTTAATTGTGGAAATATTGAATGTTTTTTCTCTGTATTTGGAAATAAGACCAATAAGGAGAATGACACAATAGATCTTTGTGATAATGTAACTATTCTGTACGTTCCTTGTACCATATCAGTATCCTAGTAGAGACATTTTAATATATGTTTTCAAGGTGGAGGGAAATTGGTTAAAAAGTATGCAAGATCTATGTGTATTTCTTTCAACTGCATGTGCATCTATAATTTTCTCAAAATAAAAATTTTAATTAAAAACACAACATGAAGATAATATTGGAAATCATTATGATGGTTTTTATAGCAATCATATATTTTTAGGGCTTCTCACAATTTCAGTAACAAAATGATTAATACATTTCCAGTAAAGTTGAAGAGAAGATGAAAACAAAAGTTTCCACAATGCTATGAAGAATTTACCAATTTTGTTGATAATTAAAATATTTTTAAATTGTGTTTAATGATTATTTCAAAGAACATTTTAGAAAAGGAGGTGAAATCCCTGGGGACATTCTTAAGGAATAATTATTATAGGTCTAGCCAAAATAAGATATTTTTACTTGCTTGTTTGTCTTTTTCTTGAAACAAACTGTCTGATTGAACAGAGATTGCAAGATAATAATGGGTAATAACTAATTCTAATAATAGAATTAGTAACTAGAACCTACATCCTGAAAGAGGATTTATGAATCATTTAGTGGAGATTTTTATTAATATATTTTCTGTGCATAATTTGGTTATAAAAATTGTCCATCTTTTCACATAGGTATGCCATACATAATTTGTACACAGAAATTATAGCACAACTTACAACTCTGGTCTTCTGGGATCAGAAAGGTAGTGATCCACACATTTTTAAAATTTGCCTGCTACAAATGCTTTAGAAGTTTTGGATGAAATATAATAAACATCCATGCAATGAAGAGTTGAGCTCACAAAGGAATAAAGAAAACTTTAAGTAGGTTGGGATGGGGCAGTGGTAGTTGAAAACCGAGTTGTAAAATCATGCTGTTATTCCAGATGTCTGTAACTGAGAAACTTGGTATACTGCCCATGAAAGCTTGAAAATAAAACTTGCACTCTCACAAGGCAGTGGATTAGAGCTAAATCTAAGTAGAAGTACCTTACAGACTCAATTAATAAAAATATCCACTCGATTTCTAAAATTGATTGTTTTAAGCTAGGCGCTATCTGAAGAAATTATATGTGAATATTTATAACCACAAGCTGGTTATTACAACGACTTAGGTTTTTCCCGGGCATTGCCTGCATGGTCTGGGTAAACTCACTGTGAGAAAACAGCATTAAAAATGATACCACATTGATAAAAGTTCTGAGGTTTTAAATCTGGAAAGCCAAAAGCAAATACTTTTAGGATGGAAACACTATTAACTCAGATATGTTCTATAATAAGTACTATAAAACTACATATACCCCTGCCATATGATTCAGCTATCAACCTCCTTGGTATTTACCCAAATAAGCTGAAAACTTAGGTCCACTAAAAACCCAACACATGGATGTTTTTAGCAGCTTTATTTATAATAGGCAAAACTTGTAAGTAACCAATATGTCATTCATTAGGTGAATGAATTAACTGTAGTATAGCCAGACAATGAAGTATTATTCAGCACTAAAAAAAAAAAGCTACCAAACCATTAAAAGACGCAAATGAAATGTAATTGCATATTACTAAATGGAAAAAGCCAACCTGAAAATGCTACATACTATATGATTCCAACTGTATGACATGATGGAAAAGGCAAACTCTGGAGACATTTTTTTTTTTTTTTAAAGCAGAGGGTAAGGTGAGGGAGGAATAAATAGGCAGAGTACAGAGGATTTTTAGGGCAATGAAATTATTATGTATGATACTATAATGGTGGTATCTGTCATTATACATTTGTTCAAAAGCACAGAATGTACAAGAACAAAAAATGAACACTAATTTCAACTATGAACTTTATTAAAAATGTAAACTTTGGATAATAATGATGTATCAATGGAAGTTTATCAACTGTAACAAATGTACCACTCTGGTGGGGGCTGCTGGTAACGGGAGTCTATGCATGTACGGGGAAAGGGGAATATAGGGACTCTCTATACCTCTTGCTCAATTTTGCTGTGAAGCTAAAGCTACTATAAAAATATTGTTTATTAAAGAAAAGTGTAAAGTGACCAAGACAAAATTTTATAGAAAATACCCAGAATAACATTTTCCAATCTGTGATTATATTTAACTTGAAATCTGCTTGAATGACTTCAGCTGAAATCTGAAACACATAGAACAAGGCACACTGGGTACAGTAACTTTGAGGAGTTCCAATCTTGCTGATGTGTCTCTAGTTACATCTCTGTTTTACACACTTTGTTCCAACAGCAACAGAATACAAATTATTTTAGTGGGTTCCTCTGCTGACAGAGACCTTTAGCGAAAAGATATATTTGACATGGATAATTGAAAGCCAGCTAATGAAGAACAGTGAAACCAGCATGGTAGAATGTTAATTAGCCACCTTCCTTTATTGGAAAAAATGAAGTTTTTACATGTTACACTTTAACAATTAACTTGTTCTATGTTAATATTTTATACTTAATGGGGTATGATAAGATTTGAATAAATATAGTCATTGTTTTTCACAAATTAAAATGTATGGTCAATTATTGATCCAGATCTGTTTATTTCTCATGCATGATTTTCTAAGATTTAAAAGATGCTTTCTGCCTTTTCTCTTATAAAGAATATCAAAAGATTAAAAGAAATCATGAAACTTTGTCACATTACCTATATGCAACTTTCCCTTTTAATTTTATTTAGTAATTAGAAGATCTAATATTCTTTACAACAACAGATGAAGAATGAATCCTTTACAGGTAAAACAAATTGTCTTTTTGTTGTACTTTAAAAGTGTAGATGCTATACCTAAACAGTGATAGATCTGTTAAATCGATGAAAGTATACTCAGTGCTAATGTCAATATAAATTCCAGACACTTTGAGTGAAGAGTAAGCTTTACTGGAATACTTCCAATCAAACACTTTTATCATGTGGAAAATTTTATGTAGCAACTGAGTGAAAATGTGTTTTCTCATGAGTTATTTCTATTTATTGATCCTTCCTATTTGTTTGACTTGCTCCTGATGTATTAAATCTTTCTCGTCTTCAACGACAATCATTTTCCTCAGGAATTCTATCACTTTTGGTTTCTTTCAGTTTTGATGCTTAAAATTTGCCGTTACTGGAGTGATTCTTCAATTAGCACTTCTCTACTGAGGCAGCCTTCTGAGCATTTGCTGGTCTTGTTTTGTTTCGTTTTGCCTTAGTGTTCATTAAAAACAGGATTAATTAATAGTCTCTGATAATTTTATGAATAATCCTTTTTTATCTTCATTCAGATATGTCTGGCATACGATGATGCCAGAATATAAAGTTTATGTGAATGTTAGACCAAAAAAGAAATACATTGTCAAAAATCAGCAGATCTAGAAAAAAAAAAATAATGGGATGATGCAGTTATCAGAATCCTCATTAGCAGTACCTTCTATTTTTAGCTGGGTGTGGTGGCTCATGCCTGTAATCCCAACTACTCGGGAGGATGTGGTGGGAGGATTGCTTGAGGCCAGGAGTTCAAGACCATCCTGGGCAACACAGGGAGGCTCCCATCCCTAAATTTGTTTTCAAAAATTAGCATGGTTGCACACATCTGTAGTCCCAGCTACGTGGGAGCCTAATGCAGGAGAATCACTTGAGTCCAGGAGTTTCAGGCTGCAGCAAGCTATGACTCTGCCACTGTACTCCAGATGGAGAAACAAAGCAACACCCACTTTCTAAAAAAAAACAAAAACCAGAAACAATACAGTACCTCCTATTTTGCAAACATTTAACAGTTTAGCTGGATAAATATTAGACTAGGAGAGTGGGCTTGTCATTCGTGGTCAAATTATAAGTAAAATTCCCCATAAGAACTTATATAATGAATATTAAAATGACACGTATCATTGATTAAATAAATTAACTTTGTATACAAACATGTTATTAAGGTATTGTTACAAATGTAGCCTTCACATTCTAATTTTTAATGTAAGTTTCTATTATTAATAAAATGTCCATAGATGGACAGATCCAGTTATATTTCACTGATAGATCTAGTTATATTGCAATTAACATGTCGATAGAAATAAAAATAGTGATAGCAGTGAATATATTAAAAAATTAAATGTTGAAAATTTTTATTTAATTGACTGTGTTACTTTATCACAATATCACAATAAAAAGAAATTTTTTTTTTAGAAAAACAGTCATAAATTTTAGAATGACATCTGTTTTTTCACTCTGTGAAAAGGGTAGGCACTCTTATTACAGTGTAATGTAAATGAATGAGTTTTGACTGAATGCTCTGTGCTGACCAAGTTAGCAAAAAGGGAAGAAAAAAAATGTTATTTTTAAAAGTTGCTGACAGTTTAAATGACTTGCTCCAAGAGGGTGGCAGAATTATTCACAGAAAGAAAATTAACCTTTGTTAAAACAAACCAAAACATACCTTGCTTTGCCTCTTCGGTGATGAAAAGCAACGCTTGTTTGTTATTACCTTCGCAGAAAGTATTTAAATAAATGAGGATTAAATTGTTTTGTAAAACAATGCAACAGGGATTTGGGGCTTGACAGGTGATGGTTTAAAAATAGAGTGGATAGGCGGGTCACCGTGGCTCACGCCTTTAATCCCAGCATCATGGAAGGCCGAGGCAGGCGGATCAAGAAATCGAGACCAACATGGCCAACATGATGAAACCCCGTCTCTACTAAAAATACAAAAATTAGCTGGGGGTTGTGGCGTGCTCCTGTAGTCCCAGCTACTCGGGAGGCTGAGGCAGGAGAATTGCTTGAACCCGGGAGGCGGAGATTGCAGTCAGCCGAGATCGCACTACTGCACTCCAGCCTGGGCTACAGAGTGAGACTCAATCTCAGTATATATATTTTTTAATATATATAAAATATATATTTTTTAATATATATAAAATATATATTTTAATATATATAAAATATATATTTTATATAAAAATATATATAATACATATTATATAAAAATAATAGATATATATAATATATATAAAATACATAATATATATAAAATATATATAATAGATATATATAATATATAAAATATATATTATATTATATATAATATAAAATATATATAATATATAAAATATATATTATATATTATATTATATATAATATAAAATATATATAATATATAAAATATATATTATATATTATATATATTAAATATATATTATATATAATATATTAAATATATATTATATATAATATATATATTAAATATATATTATATATGTGTGTATATATGTGTATATATATGTATATGTATGTGTATATATAGAGAGAGAGAGAGTAGATACAATGGAAGATAATATGGGAAGAAAATGGAGGTAAGGCTGAGGTGGGCAGGAAGGGCTGGGGCAGGGTGAATTACGTCATACTGAGGGGATGTTTGTATCTTCTTCCGTGCTGTGATGGCCTAACCACTGAGACTTTATAAACGACCAGACACAGCTTTCAATTTAAAGTTGTTTTCTGCCTGTGTAGTAATTACCCTCTTTTACTGTCAAACACCTGGTAATGATCTATCACATACAGCAATAGGTTTCAGAGATGCTTTGGGCAATGGAAGAAGTAAGAAGGTGGGCCAAGAGGTTCTATTAAGATTCACCAACAGCATGAACAGAGGCCTAACATCAATGCTTAGGTGAGAGACTGAGAGTCTTCAACCTTGGAGGAAGAGATGAAAGCACCAGTCTCCTCAGGGTCAATCAGTTTATTTTTTCATGTAAATAAACTGAAAGAGTGAGTAGTGAACAACATAGAAACTATAGTTTAACAATATTGAGGATGGTTTATAGAGGTATTAGCAGTTTGTAACAATTTATGATAAATTAATATGATACTGAAGAGCCATCTTTTTCTATTTTCTATTGAAATATTTAAAGAGATCTGAGTAGTTTTGAGAGAGAAAGAAAAGAACTTAGCAATATGCAGATATATTTATATATTTTAGGTTATTAGTTGGATAACATGTTTATAATAAAATTACAGATATGCATATGTATCTTAATAATTTAAAAGAAACAAACACACAAAAGAGCTACAATTTAAGAGAAACATTTCAGGTAAGTACAATGATATATTTTCACAAACCCAGATCAGGCATGGGCTTAATAATTCTCATGCGTTTTCAATTCAAGTCTTCAGAAAATTAATCACTTTAAACAATTTTATGTGCTGAAATAACATAGCTTTTTATTACATAATTATTAGGCATGACATGGTAAAGTTGTTTCAGTACTTTCATGACTCTCAGATGTATAATAGATTGCAGCTCTGTATAGCAGTTTTAACTAGAAAGCATAATGCATTTCTTTATCTTGTCAGCATAGGTTTTCTTTATAAAAGCTTTAGATAATACAAGAGAACTTGTGTGACAACAGGAAACATTTTTAATGATATGGTTTATTGACCTGTGCATATAATAACTGTAATCTGAAATGTGAGAATGATTTTAAAGTACCCACCTAAAAATAGAAGATATATTTTGTAGAATATAAATAAGCAGATAACGTTAATTAAGCTCACTGAAATTACTTGAATGAGAATATATACCATGTATATAATGATTTTCAAAATTGAATGAATGAATATTGGCTTATGAAAAAAATAAACTTTGATTTTTAAGCTCCTATTATCATTAATTTTAACAGCATAATAAATGACATTGATGTTTTTACTGAAATGGTTTATTGTTACAAATAGGTTTCATAATACATACAAAATAATTGGTCACAATCTATAGAAGATCTGCTTTTTTAAAAAATTCCAGAAAGTGTACTATTTTACCTTTCTTTATTTTAATGTATGAGTAATTACAGCTAACTGAGATGTAGAAAAGAAGAGTAAGCAGAATGTATTATTTTACAAATATGTCAGTGAGAGTAAAAACTAAGATAGAAACTTATTTTCAGTACAATAAATATCTAGGAAAGGAGGAAAATCCTTCAAAATTCCATGATGGTTATTCTGTGTGTATTGTGAAAGACATAGTGAATAGTGTTCGACCTTGAAAATAGTGGTTCCATTGTATTGGTTATTCAGTCTCATTAAGAAGTAAAGTATATAATGATGAAACAGAAGAACAATACAGTTATACTCCAAATCAAGTTGTTTTCAAAGGTATCTAAAATTTAAAGGGTTAGGGAAAGTTATCAATAATTTTCTAAAATAAAGTTAGGTTTACGACAACTCTATAATATATTTTCCATTTTTTACATGTAAATGATTTTAAGAGTTGTCTTTATTTTCAAGTGGTTAGTATTCTGTACTCAATAAATTTTATGACAAATGACTCAAAAAACAATCAATATTTAAGATAATTGACATGAGAACAAATGGGTAATGTGTAGTCGTAAAAATTTATGTTTGTGGTGAAATGATAAAGTATAATAATGTTTAGAAAGTTTGTTTCTAGAGCTAATAGCTTATCACATCTTTCTTGCATGTTAAAAGAGTTGAAAGTCATTAACCCATTCCTATTTATCACTAGTAAACCATGTTAACCAAAAAGAGAGTTATTATAGTGGTTGCAGAAATGTGCTCACTTTCTCAAGTGAGCAAAGTTATGGAGGACAACAATGCTGCAAGCAAAAACGGGAAAAAGTGATGTGGTCACAAGAGAGGTGTATGTGTGTGCAGCAGAGTGTATAGGGAAGGAAATAGGTAGAAATGAAAGAGGAGATCAAGGGCAAAACATTAATGTGTACTGACAAGCAAACATTAACGGGTAATGGGCAATAAAGTTTTAAAATAGGGGTCTCCCAATCTAAAAGGTATTGATTTTTGTATTTTTATTGCAAGACAGAAGACACGGAAATTATATTACCAGCACTTAAGTCATTTAAATATCCGTGCTTTGCTTAAAGGAAATAAAAAATTAATGGTAGACATTATTCCACCTGGTGCTAAAGTCATGCTTTAGTCAAAAATTATGTGATTAGGAATGTGTTTAAAACTTTCAGGCCATATTTTTTCTTAGTAATGACCTTGATGAATGAATGCATTTTGTTTTATGCTCATTTCTTTATTTCCAGATGTTGTTAAATTTTCCTAAAGACTTAGAAGGATTTTTTTTCAGATTTCCTTATTGTAAAATTATTTGGCTCAAATTTCAATATTTAAAAAGATTTAACTGTTTAAAGTCTTCATATCACCACTAATAACACACACACTACAAACACCTACATTCCATTGGGTATATGTTGCTCTGGATACCATAAATATAGTAACTTGTGCTATCTGATTGATATTTTTTCTGCATGCCTTAGAATATGGCTTTTCCCCTTTCTCTGCATACATTTTAAATTCCTACGTAAATCTGAAACTTAATACTTGTATACTGATACGTATTTTATTTTGTTTTGAATCCAAGTGTTGGTGGCTGAATAAAATAATACAATATTTATTAATATGTTCTTTAACCAAATGAATATAGTTTATAAATAATCCCTCTTTAATACATTATCATAGCATAATTGTTAATTGTCTAGTAAACAGCATGTGCTATAGTGACAATAGCACATCACACGCAATTTAATAGTTGATTATCATTTGGAAGACGTTGCTTACTTTAATGTGTAAGTAAGGAATATAAGTAGGTATTAAATATTGCTAATGACTCATTTAGAAGCAAACATGTCCTACTACTTTTCATTTAGATATTTTGATTGGCATTTAATGAAAATTTCATAAAAGTTGCAGGTGAGTTATTAAAAATGGTAGTCTGCTATCATTTTCTATATTATGCTTGAAGCAGTGTTTTCTTTGTTCCAAACAATAAAAATAAAATGCAGAAATAGGACCAGATATTGATGCTAATACAGAGTTTCAAAATGTATTCACAATATTTCATTTCAAATATTTGTTTTTATCAATATAATCTCATTCTTCTTATATTTTGAAATTACATTAAATAAATACTGTTAACTAAAGTTGTAAATAATCTTACTTGGGAAAAATATTGAATATTAAATATATTTAATATTCCCCAACATATGATTTTTTTATTTTGAAAAAAATTTAATAAATAATAATGTTTCAGTAATAGTACCTCTCTTTTGTCTAGAGAGTACTTTGTCTAGATTGAAATGTTTTGTTTATTATTTTGAAAAACCTTCTTTTGATATGTTAATTGGCAATATAAGAGCATTTAACTTTAATCTAGTGGAAGATAGAAACTCCTTTCCTTCCTTTTCTACACCTTTCAGAACATATTTGGGGTACATATTAATTATGTGCAGTATCCTTTTAGCAGAACCTCTGCTTTCAAAAGAAAGGAACAGTCTTGGGGAAGAGTATTTTACTTTTTTAGTCATTTGACCTGATAATTTTTCTTATAAAGAACGTAGAAAAATAACTGCCTTACCATTCTCACAGGGTTTCTGTAACAACCAACTGAAATAATAAATATATATGTGTACTTGATACCCAATGTATATTTATTAAACATAATAATACCTTGTATAGAAATTTTAAATTATAAACATAATTCAAATTATGTGTTCATTTGAATCCTAGGACAATAGGACAAAATTTCTCCTCCTCTTTGAGAATTTCTCACAGTCTCTTATTTACAGTATTACTGATTTTCTTAATGTCTACTGCTCCTTCTAATTTGGATAATATGTATTGACATGTACCTTTTCTGTGTATAGGTAATCACAATAAATATTTTCTGAATTCTTTCTCATAAAAATGTTATTAGATACATATTCTCATATACATACATGTACACATATGAAAACTACATGTGTATATGCATGTATGCAAAAATACATACCTATATATAAATTACCTGGATATTTTCTATTGAAATTATTTCTCTTTAAAAACAGCAATATTTCTAGATGTATGCTAACTTACTCGTCCTACTAGATAGGTTATAAGGTTTTTACAATTCTATGGTGTGCAATCCAGGTTAAACAAGTGATTATTGAATTTCTGTCATGAAAAGTGCTTACATGGTAATATACTTATTGACTCAATCTAAAACTGCAAGATGACTGTCCTTTATAACACTTACTGCATCAGAAAACCCACTACCTCCCTTTGGAGATGTTCACTGTGCTGCCTTTATGGTAATATATAAATGTCAGGAATTTTTGGAAATGTGAAATAGAATAATGCAAACTGGCCTTTCAATGAACTGCTACTTTTTTTTAAACATTCTAAAATAGTTTTTTTGCATGTGATTGTGCTTGAAATGATTATACTCCTAAGAATGGAATATATTTTATTTTCTTCCTTCTTTACAGTTTTTTCTGTATCTGTGTACTTAAAAGTACCACTGCCATTAATAATTTGAAAATAATATTTCTAATATAAAACTTCTACTTCTAGACTTCGGTTATTACTCCATACCTTTTAAAATCAATTTCTAAAGATTATAACTCAGAATAAACTTGAAAGAAGAATATAGAAATTCTCTTTTTTTAAACTTGCAGAATTTCGTGTTTCATGAATGATTGTCAGCTAGTTAATGCATTAAAGGATTATCCCTCATGGGTAGTTACTTAAACATTTTTTTCTTTAATTTGGTTTTACTCCTGAAAAAGATTATTTCCACATGAGATGTGCATATTTCATCCTCACCCTGCATAAAATTAGAGGTACCATTAGAGATGGATGAACTACTTTAAAGAAAATTAGCTTAAAACTAAGCTTTCTTCCAGAAAAGCAATACAATCTTAAATATTTTCTGAAAGAACAGGCAAATAAATTCAGATAGCAATGTTCATTCTTGAAACACATTATACAGGTTGGACCAGAGACAAGGATAAGATTCATCTGTCAACTGAAGATATGCAACACTCTTTCACTGACTATCTATCTGTGAACAAAGTTTTGCATAAAGTCTCCTTGCTTGGTTAGGACGAGGGAAATCACGTGAACTCTAATTAACGTAAAAGATTCAGACATATAAAGATCTTCTAATAGAAATAATTGGAGACATTGCAGGGATAGGCAATGATTCTATGAATAAGAGTCCGGGATTAAAAGCTTTTGTTAGCAATACAGCTCAAGAGTCTAAAGGGAAGTAATATGTATTGGTTTACCATATGTCAGTTACTTGGAACTTTAGAGGCCCAGAGATACTGGAAATTCATGTGGATTTAGAAAATGCATTTTCCTTAAAAAAAAAGAAAAAAGGAAGAAAGGAAAAAGAAAAAAATAAAGAGAGAAAAAGTATTGGTTAAAATGAGGTAATTTTCATTGACGTGTTTCTGCAGGTTCCAGGCAAAACTTCTATGACTCTTCATATAGAATAGATTACAACATCCTTTTACCATTTAATTGAGTACAACACAGACGGAAGGGAAGTTATTCTCCTCACTTTGCAAGAGTGTTGTTAAGCAAAGCATCAGAAATCTGCAGCTCAGCTGATCTGTAGCCTGAAATAAAATTTAGTTTGCAGTGGCAGATCTGTGGTACCATCAAGTCTGCTTGCTCCTGTAGTGTCCCAGCTGAGCTAGCAGGGATGTCTGCAGATTTCATGCATGATGCATGGTAGTGGAAAATAAACGGCAGCAGGAGAGGGAAATGGGAATTCAGCAAAGCAGTGCGGAAAAAAGTGAATTTTTCCTTGGGTAGCTCCACTACTACATAGGAATAGGAAACTTGGCAAATATCCAATATCTAGGGTCAACAGATAGGGGAAAAGAGGTACAGCAGTTCAAGGAGTCATATTAATGTGACTGTATTTATACTCATTCACTTCTAAAGCCTCAGTCATTTGAAATATATTCCTTTATACTTCCAAACATCTTTATTTCAAAGATTATAAAATTAAAATGTATAATAATTTTTTAAAATTATTCTTTATGTGATGTATAAAAATCTTGGCATCTCTTTATCACAAAAGCACTTCAAAGAATATATATGCTTAATACAAATAAATGTGGTAATATGTAGCTACAAAAAGTATAAATAAAAATACCTGGATAAATTTATTTGATTCTGTAACAATACTATATTATATAACAACAAATATTTTGACTATTTTAACATTAATAATTATTAATATTATTTATTAATTATATTAATTATTAATATTATTAGCACTATTACTCATTTCTTGCTCATAATAAGGTCCATGAAGATGATAGTGACTGGAATATATCTTTCTATTGAATTACAGGGACCCAGACTCATTCAGATCTCCCAAATGTTCTGTCTTCGGCAAGTAGAGAGACAAAGAAATCATACAAAAGGCACTTGCTTTATAAGACCTAAGACTTGGAAATGTTACATAGTTTACCTATACACATCTTTGTTGAGAACTAGATTCTCCATACATAAGAGACAAAGAGATGTTATGCCTTGCTAAGGGCAAACAATTCTATATATGCCAGTAAGAAAATGAATCTTTGTGGATAGCTGATCCTCTGTAGTACAAACTGTATAGTGTTTATAATATATAAGATATTTTGACATATACTGTTTCATTTAATCCTTAAAGTAAGACTGAAACAGGTTAAAAGAGGATAAAATTTCGGATTCACATAGCTAGGGAAGAGTGAGGCTAGGGCTAAATTTTAGTTATTAGAGCCCACAATTCAGTGTATATTTCTATAACAGATATCTATGTAACTTAATTCGGTGAAATTCTTATGAAGTACCTAGATTATTTTTCTTCCTGGCATACCTATCCTTTATATAAACCATAATTTTATTATGTTTAATCTCCAAATTTCAAATAACACGCATTTTTACATTATTGCTTTGTATTTAAAAGCTAATAGAATTAAGCTAATTAACACTTCTCCAACTCATTATAAGGCATGCTAATTAGAATATGCCATTTATTGTTTTATATGGTGTTTCAAACTAATAGGTAAAAATAAGAGGGGCATAGACATTTTAATTTCTTTATTAAGTATTTGGCTCTAGCTCCATCCGTGCCTAAATTTAACATATACATGTCACTAACTTACAAGCTTGTGATAACTATATAACATATCGATTGATTACTGATCTCTTTTAGCCATCGTCTAAATATAAACTACCTGTTCTCCTGAATTGTATTAAAGCATATTATGTGGTTTGTGATGTGAGAAAGTGGGAAAAGCCTACTATGAAAACTGTTTGTTTTGAAAATCTAATTAGGTTTCAAATCTAGCTTTAATAAGCTTCCAATGCTTGAGTTGAATAGAAAACATGAAAAATATGAAAAATATTTTCTACTCAACTCAAGCATTGAAAGCTTATTAAAGCTAGATTTGAAGCCTAATGCCTACAAAAGCACTTACTTCCCTCTGACAGTATTTTGCCTTCTCTTCCAGCTGTCTCTCAAAGCCCTTTCTTCTGTTATTATAACACTTCAAGATGACACTGTCAATTATTCTTAATCTGTCGTCTATTATTAGTCTCTGCAAAATTCAGAATCCCAGCAGATCTTAGTCTCATCTATCATATTGCCATGAAGAAGAAGTCTTTCCTTATAAGTAGAACAATTCTCATCCATAAATTTAAGATGTGGATATAAAAAACACTTTAAAAAGCAACATTGTGCCCTCCTATGTTACAAATTCAAATAAACATTTAGACCTCAGAACACCTATTCTTTAAGTAATTCTGCTGGATACTGAGAAGCTAGAAAATCATAAAATTATCATTGAATATTTTCAGTGTGTAGTGTCTTGGATAAGTATATACTCATTCAAAGAAATGGAAGACATAGTCAATGGCCTCAAAGAGGTTATATCCAGGGAGGATGGTGGAGTCAGTGGGCATTACATGCTCACTCAGTCTTATTGCTTATATTGAAAATATGGTTACCAGTGGAATTCAGTGTGTGCTATATTTAGGGATATGGTGAATGATACTCCATAGTGAGCCCGTTTATTCTATGAAGGACCCTTAATTAACCAGAGGTTGTCCCCTGATAAACTGTGGCATATATACTCAAAGGTATTACAACTTTTCTTAGGAGAGCCCAAAGAGGTCCTGAATATCCCTCCTACATATCTTGATTATATTATATTCCCCTTAGCTACCTTTCCCACTTGGCAAGCCGGAAAATGAGAAGATTCATTTAAAGCATACGCAGTGGAATAAGGGATTTGAATTTCAGCAATGTTTGCAGTGTGCTCAGATTCAATCACTCCAATGGACAGGACAGAAAAGAACAAACTAGCAGATCCTCTGATATTCACCTTTAGAATGAAAAAAATATATAGAGATTATGTATAGTTTGATGCCGGTTTTCTCCCCTCTATTTAGTGTCTTTATTATATTTGAAATGTTCTAATATTCTAGCCAGTGCTTCAATACTGATATTTTGATGGAGTTAGAGGTACTTTTAATTACAAAGGGTTTCCATCATGTATATGAGAATTCAATGCTCCGTTTGACTCACCCAAGCCTTTACTATAGGGAAATATTAGCTTTCTATAGCTGCTGTAACAAATTACTAAATTACTACTTAGTGGCTGCAAAAAACTCCAAATTATTTGCTTACAATTCTGTAGTTAGGAAATTCAAATGTTTCTCACTGGGCTAAGATGAAGGTGTTAGCAGGGGTGTGTTTCTTTCTGCAGCTTCTAAAAGTTACCGACATTGCATGGCTCTTGGCACTTCCCAACTTCAGAGCCCTCAGAGGCCTGTGTCTTTCTCACATGACGCCATCTCGGACTCTTCTACCTCCCTTTTTCAGATTAAAGGATCCTGTGATTACATTGGGCCTACCTGGATAATTCAGGATAATCTCTTTCTCCTAAAATCAGCTGATCAGCAACACTAATTATATCTGCAACCTTAATTCTCATTTCTATGTAATCTAACATATTCAGATTCCAGGGATTATGATGTAGACATCTCTGGGAGGCATTATCCTGCCTTCCACATCAAGTAGCCTAATACCATAGGCACTTCAGTCTGTTGTCATAATATGCATAACCAGGCCTTGCCGCTAATGTCTTATCATTTCCATTGCCTCTTTGAGGGCAATATGCCCAGCTAAAGACATGTGTGCCAAGAGTTTCAATTAGTGCAGGCATTCAGGATCTGGCCTACTATTTGCTGTCTAATCTCCAACAGAGATATAAAATTGGTACCACTTCTCAAAACCCGGACTTCCGTGAGAATCCTAGGATAATGATCTCAGCTTTTCTTAATACAAATCATCAGGTATCATGTACGTAGCCCAAGTCTGATGTAGGGTTATCTAGCCCCCATAGGAACCCTCCCCCTTTCCTGGGAAACAAAGTCCAAATGCAAAAGAGGACATGGGGTGCCATCAGTCACCTCCTATAAATAAGAGGTGAGATATTATACTTGACCCTACTTATTCACAAACCCATTCTTACCAGCCCTGCTAACTCTACCATATAAGCCAGGTCATACCACACAGAGAAATCTCAATTTAAAGATTTTTATTTGATTTTCTACCAGACCAGTAAATAAGCAATTCGAAATATTAAAAACAAGGGTAATATGAGTAACTGTGGTTCCCAAATGCCTCCTCATTTCAAGGGAAACATATCTAAATGTAAGTCTTCATGGTTGGGAACGGGGCTAGGTATAGGGAGGGGTACAGTAGCTCTTAAGAGCCTATTGACTATCATATATTTTACAGCACCAGTCTCATGTTCCATATTTGTCCTGGTCAAGTGCTACCACATTTAAATGTTCCATTTTGCTAACTTTAGAATTATTTACTTTTTTTTCTATTTTATCAACAAATATTATCCCTTCTTCAGGTGTTTTCAAAAGGGAGCTGTAAAATTTTTTCCTGCCCTTATCTTTCTTGTATATGTTTATCAGACATAGGGCATTGTATTCTGCCTCATAATATTTTAGTAGATTTTTACATGTATCAACTTAACAAAATATTCAATACATGACAAAATAATGACTTTAAATTCACTACTATTAAATACTTTATTATTAAATACAGAACACAGACTATTTTATTATTATAATTGATACAGATATGTACTCTGAACACATACTCAAGTGTGAGAAACTGGTAATCTTTTATGTGGCATATTAACAAGTATCAAAACAAAAGTTCTTTGAGCAAATAGTCTAAGAAAGTAATGGGTTAAAAAACAGGTTCAAATGTGCACATGTGTCTATGTTGTTTGTATGTGCATATGCAGATGACTTACAGTCCAAATGTGTTACATGGATCTCTACTGGGGTACATGCAATATAGTGATAACAAAGGTAACTTAACTAAGGATGATACTTTTAGAAGAAAAATTCAGAGGAATATATTCAGTGAAACAAAATTGTGTTTATCTACTTTAAACAATCTCAGTTTTCCCTTTCACATTATTTCTTTTATGTCTATGGTGTAATTATCTTTAGAAATGAAAATGTACAATGACAATTATTGCATTGTTTCTTTTTTATTTTGTGTGTCTCGGTTTTTTTGTGGTATATGATTGAATTTTCTGCTTAAATTTTTACTGAAGTTGTAATGAGTTAATTGATAATTGCATCATTAGTTTACCTCTAGTAATTTATATATCTAACATATTGTTTAAACCATTTTAATTATTGTTTTGTTTCTCAACAAATAAATAGAAATTATTTTATTATTATCATTATTATACTTAAAAGCATACTAAGAAAATAAGAAGATTATGCATAGCAACTTCTATCTGTAACAAAGAGGCTTAAATTTAGCTTATGTCACTATGCAATGATTTGCAAGTGAAAACTGTGAAAATGTTACTATGTCAAGCTTTTTAGGAGGATCTCGATCTTGCAGACTTTTGCTGAAATTAATGTTTTGGTAAGAACATTTTCTTAAATATGTATTTGATAGTCAGTACACAGTGTTTGAACAATGTGTATATATGCTATTCTGTTTTCCCAGGTAGTTATGGGAAAACCTTTCGCAGGCCTTTCAAATGACAAGCCTAGGGTTCCTTCTCAGGCTGCTGTATTCCCTAAGCTTTCCTTTCTTTCTTCTGCAGGAGCTGACCCTGGTTTGCTCTCCTTCCAAAGCCATTTTATTTTACTCTATTTTTTATTTATTTGTTTTTTTTTCTTCCTGCTCAACAGTTTCAGACCAAGTAGTAACACATTTTCTTAATTTTCATTTTCTGTGATGCACCTAAAGATAAAAACAAAAGAACCACAAAGGGCAAAAATAGCCATAGCGACACAAAGCTGACAAATTTTCTTGTAACATTGTCAAAAAACTGACAGATTTCTATTTCTTTTTTCTTCAAAGTCTGAATCTCCAGCAGTTTATTGTGAAGATACTATTTTTGAACAAAAAATGACATGGACATTTACATGACCAAATGTTGACAAATGGTGTGGTTTTTGAAGTCGATCCTAATTTGTCAGTCCTATTTAGCCTTTCTCAAATGAACTTCATCATCTATAAATGGTTTTTGTCACAAATTGACTTTATTCTATGCAATTTAAAAAGTATTTATTAAATATGATCTCCACATTGTAAGGTACTACAAGCATACAAACATTACTCATATGCAGAGAAAAGCATTCGAGCCACAGTGCCTATCTGTCACTGGACCATTCCAGGCATCCTCATAATAAAGTGACAATAGAACTTGTGGGCCTTGAAAATAATACTTAATAGGATTGCTTCTCTGGCAAGAAACCATTCATGCTTATATTAACTTTCTAAATCTAAATTGAATGATTTCCAAAAGATTGTCTTTTAGTTTTTGTTGTTCCTTAATATTCTGCATTTTAAAATGTAGCAGTAATGTGATACTGGATATTCTAAGTTGTGTGCTTGTGTATGTGTGTGCTTATGTCATGGTATGGGGTTGAAGAGTAACTAGGCTTTGACCAAGTAGGTATTAAGGAATCAAGAACATCCATCAGTTTTTAAGTGACATGATATGCTTGTCCCTCTAGATAGTATAAAATCCAGAAAAAAATCTTGCTCTTATTTATTTATTTATTTATTTTGATTACACTTTAAGTTCTAAGATACATGTGCAGAATGTGCAGGTTTGTTACATAGGTATACATGTGCCATGGTGGTTTGCTGCACCCATCAACCCGTCATCTACATTAGGTATTTCTCTGAATGCTATCCCTCCCCTACCGCCCCACCCCTTGACAGGTCCCCATGTGTGATGTTCCCCTCCCTGTGTCCATGTGTTCTCACTGTTCAACTTCTACTTATGAATGAGAACATGCAATGTTTGATTTTCTGTTCATGTTAGTTTACTGAGAATGATGGTTTACAGTTTCATCCATGTCCCTGCAAAGGACATGAACTCATCCTTTTTTGTGACTGCATTGTATTCCATGGTGTATATGTGCCTCATTTTCTTTATCCAGTCTTTCATTGATGGGCATTTGGGTTGGTTCCAACTCTTTGCTATTGTGAACAGTGCCATAATAAAAATATGTGTGCATGTGTCTTTATAGTAGAATGATTTATAATCCTTTGGTTATATACCAAGTAATGGGATTACTGGGTCAAATGGTATTTCTGGTTCTAGATCCTTGAGGAATCACAACACTGTCTTCCCCAATAGTTGAACTAATTTACACTCCCACCAACAGTGTAAAAGCATTCCTATTTCTCCACATCCTCTTTAGCATCTGTTGTTTCCTGACTTTTTAATAATTGCCATTCTAACTGGCATGAGATGATATCTCATTGTAGTTTTGATTTGAATTTCTCTAATGACCAGTGATGATGAGCTCTTTTTCACATGTTTGTTGGCTGCATAAATGTCTTCTTTTGAGAAGTGTCTGTTCATATCCTTTGCCCATTGTTTGATGAGGTTTTTTTTTCTCTTGTAAATTTGTTTAAGTTCTCCGTAGATTCTGGATATTAGCCCTTTGTCAGATGGATAGATTGCAAAAATTTTCTCCCATTCTGTAGGTTGCCTGGTCACTCTGATAATTGTTTCTTTTGCTGTGCAGAAGCTCTTTAGTTTAATTAGATCCATTTGTCTATTTTGGCTTTGGTTGCCATTGCTTTTGGCATTTCAGTCATTAAGACTTTGCCCATGCCTTAAGTAGTGGTTCCTTCTCCACATTTTCATTCTGAACAAAGCAATGATTTGAAAGTTCAACATCTTAAAACAATTGTATTTTGATTAATTTTAGTCACATCATGAGTTTGCCTGAGTCGCTTGAAAAGCAGAAGCCAAAACCAGATTAACCTTGCAAGAGATATATTAGGGACAAAGACTGTATGAAAAGATGAAATAGTTGGAGAAGGACAAGAGAGCCATCAGCTCTTGATACACTTTTGACTCACGTTAAAGGAAAAATGGAAGGAAGAAAGACTGAGTAGAAGCATCTTAGATTGCATTGCAGTTCTACAAGTTCAACATGGCTTTACAGAGATCTTGAAATAAAGTCATCCAACAACAGAAGATTCCAGTGTCTCCTAGAAATGAGTGTGCATTAGTATCTCTGTCATGCTCACTCATTAGCTGGGAATAGTGAGAAGGATGGTCTTAAGGAAAAATATCTAATAGGTTTCATTGCTCAGTGACTGTGGCCTATGCTCAATTATGTTCCCTGCAATTACTGATTAGAGAATGGATTCTAATGGCCATCACACATCATATACCTCTCAACATTTATATAAATGTTTCTGTTACTGGAAGTAGTTGATCTTTCTCCTAACTATACCTATATTATCTTACAGTCATTCCATATAATTCCAGCAACACTTGGAATATCAGTTAATGAAACACTTTTGAGGTCTTAAGAAAATTAGAAATAAGCAATGGTAAGCATGACTCAGAAGTAATTTGCCAATTTTTGTTGTTACTTTCTCTGACCCTTTTCATCTCATGAGCATGCTGCAATTAGGTTGTGCAATGAGATCTTCTTTTTACCAGTCTTGGGCACTGTTTATAAATATATGCATATTAGTCTTAAGTTTACCATTTTTAAGCTATTTTGAAACATCACACTATGAATTTGTTTTAATGTATATATACTCTAGGCACTTTTTCTTCACATCTACCTGACTTGTTTTTTTTTGTTTTTTGTTTTTTGTTTTTTTTTGGACGGAGCCTCACTCTGTCACCCAGACTGGAGTGCAATGGTGCTATCTCAGCTCACTGCAATTTCCACCTCCCAGGTTCAAGCAATTCTCCTGCTTCAGCCTCCCGAGTAGCTGGGACTACAGGCACATGCCACCATGCCTGGCTAATTTTTGTATTTGTAGTAGAGACGGGGTTTCACTATGTTGGCCAGGCTGGTCTCGAACTCCTGACCTCGTGATCCGCTTGTCTTGGCCTCACAAAGTGCTGAGATTACAGGCGTGAGCCACCATGCCCAGTCCTACTTGATGTTTTTATAATTCCTTTTTATTTAAATATCTGCCTAGATACATATTTAATAAAAATACAGTTTAGTATAACTTAACACATAAAAATATTTTGCATGTTAATCACAGTTGTTATCTACTTCTTAGAGGAACCAAATAAATACATAATGTGCCTAAAATTCATCAAACAAAAATTTGCATGTTTTTCAGACCTTCAACTTTCCAATAATTGCTTCAAAATACCATTTCAAAATAAAGCTTATAGCATCACATGGTAATGTCTACTTTCTTTATTATTATTATTATTTTATTATACTTTAAGTTCTAGGGTACATGTGCACAACGTGCAGGTTTGTTACATATGTATACGTGTGCCATGTTGATGTGCTGCACCCATTAACCCATCATGTTTAATGTCTACTTTCAAGATGATATATTGGCAAACACTGATTCCACTATGGCTAATTTTACTAATGCTAATATGCTTCCACCACTGGAGGCAGGACTTGGTTCTTTTTTATCTCTTTATCCTAGTCTCTATGTCTTGAATTCTTAGACAAACAGATTCTTAGATTTTCAAAAAAGGATTGTTGGTCAAATGAGGAATGTAACAAAGTTCTGAAAATATACATGAAGAGATTTTGCAATAGAGGTATTTTAAAATGTGAATTCGAAAAATATACATAGAATGTAGATGAGACTGAGAATACTAAATTAAAGTGAGGGAAAACCTCAGTTATTAAAAATCTTAAATGAATCCTTCCAAACAGTGATTCTGTGTTTTCTCAAAAACAAAGAATACTGGATCTAGATTTACAGGAATTTCAAAAGAATATTAGGAGACGGAGAAGAAAACACTGTTACAGGTTTTGTCCTTTGACTACAATTAAAAAAAAAATCCTTTAATCAATTCCTTTAAGAATAACCTTGGGAAAGACAACACTGTGAGTCAGTGGATCAGAAACTATAGGAGGTGAATATAGTCATATGACTACTAAGGTGGCAATGGCCTAACCTTTCCAAGGCCTTCAAGCTATGAGTGAAGGGTTTTAAATTGCATTCAAAATTGTATTATTTGGTATAGGGATGGAAACTATCAACTCAAAAAGGATTTTTTTTTTCTTTTGTCTTCTTTTCTGTTCTTCTCACCTTATCACCCTCTGGGATTGGTCAAAGAAGTATCAAAATATCTGGAATCATTCATCTGGCTTCATGCTTTCTGAGCTACTATATAAACAAAAAAAATCAATAAAGGTGTTATCTGCTTCTTGTAACTATGTTTTGCAGTTTTTCAGTGTTTTTTTGTTTGTTTGTTTGTTTTTGCTTTTGTTTTTTTTCTCTTTTGGTCTCCAGGGATCATATAGCACTTGGAAGCCTGGTCTTCCAACGAATTTCCGTTTGTTCCCAATTACTTGTAAGCTAATTCTTTTTATATTTAAAACCTACCAATTTTTGAATTCCTAAATGTATTTAGGTATAAAAAGTTTTTCATCATTTTGTACGTGGTACTTATTGGAATAAGCCATAAAAATTGGATGATTTTTAGATATGGGGTTTGGGGTTAGTATGTAGCAAATATGCATGATGCAAGAGAAATGATGTATTTTACACATTTAATTTATACAATTGAAAGTTTTGGTGCCTAAAAAAAGTTGAGCACATGTTTTATCATCAACTTTCTAGAGTATGCATTGATCACCTTTTTCATTGTTTTTATTACCTTTAGGGAAAAAATATTGCTATTTAATTTGTGATTTTTTAAGGATCAATTAAGATAAATCATTTTACTCTTTTCTATTCACATTTAATCATATTCTCTCAGAACCAATATGTAAAAATGTATCAGTTATATTTGATTTGTTGTTCTTCACCACAATTATACCCTACATATAGTACTCAACAGGCAACCCAATCTTAATTATTCAAAGCTTCTTTTGTTAGTTACAATACTTCACTAAAATTATATTGCACTGAAATTATACAACACTGCAATGAAATTAAAACATACAGTATTATAATTTTTTCAGCCCTTCATCTTCTAATATAATCAAAGTGGAAATAAAAAGGTATTGGCATAATCTCTCTAAAGATCTGTGATGGTGATGTTCTCTGCTCATTTTCTACAGTTATATACAGTTGTGATTTTATCACCAATCACAGTTGATTGACATCAGAAAGAGTACTGTATGAATGACTGAATAGTCCATTTCTCTCCATGGTCTTGGTTCCTTGTTGAAAAGTACCTTCATTATCTCCAAAGTGTTTCTCAAACCTGTTGTAACCTCATAGTCACTGCTTTTTCCTTTGTTTACTTTCCCTCAACATTTGTTTTGAATTGCTAGCTTATGGTTTCTCTTGACTTACCAAGTAATATTAATCTTGTCATTTCTTTCTCTGAAAATCTCAAGTGCTTTAAAGCCAGTAGGGAAATTTTAAACTTTTCATTATGGACTACTAAGCCTTTCACAATCTCTGGTCTACCTACATTTTAATCCCCTAGTAGTCTGAAATACATCTTACCTTTATCCTTTTAAACAGATGCAATACTGATCAGCCGAAAAAAAATGTATTGTTCAAGTTTTATAGGTAAGTAAGTAGATTCAATATGATTAAGAAACTGATTTAGCTTTATTATCCATAGCTAATAACTGGTAGAAATATGATTTGTTTTCAACATTTCTTTAGTGTTCTTTCCACTATTCTATACCCACCCTCACATGTTGGTTAATTGTAAATTTAAGAGCCTATAAGTGCTATTTAAAATCTAATGAATGAATAAATTGAAATCCATTTTATTCATGCTTACTAGTGATTAACATACTGGTTAATTTTAGTATCTAAAAAATGTTCTGTAACACCATACATACTCTTCATTATTATTCAGTTTAAACACTTGTTACTGTCATTTTTCTTGTATTTTCCCATGATTTGAATGTCTACATCTACTGGTCTAGTTTCATGCATGACTCTTCAGTATAGGATTAACCTGTTTTATTTCAGTATTTTGATATGTGTTTAAGTGGCAAGCATTTAAAACAAATGCACAATTACATCCAAATTTAGTCATTTTTGAATAAAAACTTGTATTAGTCCATTTTCACACTGCTGATAAAGACATACCTGAGACTGAGCAATTTACAAAAGAAGGAGGTTTAATGGACTTACAATTCCATGTGGCTTGGGAGGCCTCACGATCTTGGTGAAAGATGAAAGGTATGTCTCACATCGCAGCAGACAAGAGAAGAGAGCGTGTGCAGGGAAACTGCCTTATAAAACTATCAGATCTCATGAGACTTATACACTATCATGAGAACAGCACAAGAAAGACCTGCTCCCATGATTCAATTATCTCCCACTGGGTCACTCCCACAACATGCTGCAATTCAAGATGAGATTTGGGTGAGGACACAGACAAACCATATCATTCCAGCACTGGCTCCTCCCAAATCTTATGTCCTCACATTTCAAAATCAATCATGTCTTCCTAACAGTCCCCCAAAGTCTTAACTCATTTCAACATTAACTCAGAAGTCTACAGTCAAATTTTTCATCTGAGATAAGGCAAGTCCCTTCCACTTACAAGCCTGTAAAATCAAAAGCAAGTTAGTTACTTTCTAGATACAATGGGGGTACAGGCATTAGGTAAATACAGCCATTACAAATGGGAGAAATTGGTCAAAACAAAGGGATTACAGGACCCATGCAAGTCCAAAAATCCAGCAGGGCAGTCAGTTCTTAAAGCTCCAAAATGATCTCCTTTTACTCCATGTCTCATTTCCAGCTTGCCATGATGCAAGAAGTGGGTTCCCATGGTTTTTGGCAGCTCTACTTCTTTGACTTTTTAGGGTTCAACCTCCATCCCAGCTGCTTTCAGGAGCTGGCATTTAGTGTCTGTGGCTTTTTCAGGTGCAAGGTGCAAGCTGTTGGTGGATCTAGCATTCTGGGGTCTGGAGGATAGTAGATCCCTTCTTACAGCTTCACTAGTGCTCCAGTAAGCACTCTGTGTGGGGCCTTCAACTCCACATTTCCCTTTCACACTGCCATAGCAGAGGTTCTCCATGAGTGCCCCATTCCTGCAGCAAACTTTTGCCTGGACATCCAGACTTTCCCACACAACCTCAGAAATCTAGGTGGAGGTTACCAAATCTCAATTATTGACTTCTGTGTACTTGCAGTCTCAACACCACATGAAAGCTGCCAAGGGTTGAGGCTTGCACCCTCTGAAGCCATGTCCTGAGCTCTATGTTAGCCTCTTTCAGCCACAACTGGAGCAGCTGGGACCCAGGGCATCAAGTCCCTAGGCTGTACACAGCACAAAGACCATGAGCCTGGCCCATGAAACAAGTTTTCTCTTCTAGGTGTCAGGGCCTGGAATGGATGGGGCTGCTATTAAGACCTCTGACATGCCCTGGAGACATTTTCCCCATTGTCTTTGGGATTAATATTTGGCTTCTCATTACTTATACAAATCTCTGCAGCCAGCTTGAATTTTTCCTTGGTAAATGGGATTTCCTTTTTTATCACATTGTCAGGCTGAAAATTTTCCAAACTTTTATGCTCTTCTTCCTTTATAAAACTTAATGCCTTTAATAGCACACAAGTCACCTCTTGAATGTTTTGCTGCTTACAAATTTCTTCTGCCACATATCCTAAATCATTTCTTTCAAGTTCAAAGTTCCACAAATCTCAACGGCAGGGAAAAGGGCAGGGAAAAATGCAGCCAGTCTCTTTTCTAAAACATTAACAAGAGTCACCTTTTCTCTAGTTCCCAACAAGTTCCTCATTTCCATCTGAGACCACCTCAGCGTGGACTTTATTGTTCATATTGCTATCAGCATTTTGGGCAAAGCCATTCAACAAGTCTCTAGGAAGTTCCAAACTTTCCCACATTTTCCTATTTTCTTCTGAGCCCTCCAAATTCTTCCAGCCCCTCCCTGTTACTGAGTTCCAAAGTCGCTTCTACATTCTCGGGTATCTACAGCAGCAGCCCACTCTACTGGTAACAATTTACTGTGTTAGTCTGTTTTTACACCACTAATAAAGACATACCTGAGACTGGGCAATTTACAAAAGAAAGAGGTTTAATAGACTTACAGTTCCACGTGGCTGGGGAGGCCTCACAATCCTGGCAGAAGGTGAAAGGCACGTCTCACACGGCAGCAGACAAGAGAAAGGAGTTTGTGCAGGGAAGCTCCGCCTTATAAAACCATCAAATCTCATGAGGCTTATTCACTATCACAAGAACAGCATGGGAAAGATCTGCCCCTATAATTCAATTACCTATCACTGGGTCCCCCCTGACAACATGTGGGAATTCGAGATGAGATTTGGGTGGAGACACAGACGTAACATTTTTGGGTCTAATCGTATTAAGCAGCCAACTTCAGAAATCCCAAAACCAATGAAAAAACTTCATCCTTAATATTGTGTTCCTCTAGAACCACCCCACTCTGGTACCAAATTCTGTATTAGTCAGGGTTCTTTAGAGGGACAGAGCTAATAGGATAGATGTATATATGAAGGAGAGTTTATTAAGAAGTATTAACTCACATGATCACAAGGTCTTGCAATAACCCATCTACAAGCTGAAAAGCAAGGAAGCCAGCCCAAGTCCCAAAGCTGAAGAACTTGGAGTTTTATATTTGAGGGCAGGAAGCATCCAGCACAGGAGAAAGCAGTTGGCTGGGAGGGTAAGCCAGTCTATTCTCTCCATATTCTTCTGCCTGCTTTTATTCTGGCCATGCTGGCAGCTGATTAGACTGTACCCACCAAGATTAAGGGTGGGTCTGCATTTCCCAGTCCACTGACTGAAATGTTAATCTTCTTTGACAACACCCTCACAGACACAGTACACATCCAGGAACAATACTTTGCATCCTTCATTCCAATCAAGTTGACACCCAGTATTAACCATCACAGAAGTGTGTCACTTCAAAATGTCTTATGAAAAGTCCTGAAATATTTCTATGTAAATATATAATCAAATCAAATTTCCATTCCCTGTCTTCTAACCAGTAAACTTGTGTGTCTTTATGTGCAGACTAATGTAGCAAACTAATTTATGATAAACACATAAATTGAATAAAGCTCAGAAAATTAAATGGCAACCTATTTGGGAAAATTTGTCAGCAGTCATTAGCTCAACTGTACAATACAGATTATTGAAAATTGTTTTAAAATTAATATTTCAAAATGAACAATAAAGATAATCAACACTTTCAGGCATTGTTTTTATTTCTATAAATAAATAAATAGGTCAATAAATAAATTCTTATACATAAAACTGCCCAGTGAATAAAAACTTGAATTCCACCAAGGTATTCAAAGTGGCATAAATCCTTCATCTGATTAAGCTGTCAATGTTTAAACAAGCACACCTACACAGTCCCATGTACATGAGCACACACACATACACACACATTTACACACCTTTTTCAACAGAGAACCAGTAACCAAAATCACCTAATAGTTTTAAAACATAGAGTTTAAATGTCTAATGTTTTCTCCATACTCTAGGTATGCTAGGTGTAACTACCTCCTCAATATTATCAGATAGTTTTGGCATAAATACATATTATTGATGTATGTTGTTTAATTGTTATAAAATAGGCAGATTTTCTTTTTTTAATCAGTTTTGCTAAATTTATCTTTCTCCAATTAGAGAGCAGTTCTAGGCTTTGTTGATTGTCTCAAGCATACATATATTTTCCTTGTATTAATGCCTGACTTTGTCTTAATTCCATTATCTTTTTTTGTTTTTTATTAATTTTTAAAATTGTAAGTTATGTATTTATCTCATTTTTTATTTTTTATTTTCTAGTATAGTTATTGAAGACTATAAAATTATTTCAAAGATTAATCAGTGTATTGGCTTAACAAAACTTTATATGTGTTTTTTGTTTGTTTACATTAAAATCTAAGGATGTATTTAAAGTTTCATTGTTATTTTTCTGAGTAATGAATTATTTATAAGTGTGATTTAAATTTTTAAATGGGTGAAAGCTTCAATTATCTTGACATTCATATCTAAATTTTTAACTTGATATGTGATAAGATTCTTTGTGTGACACAGGTTACTGATACTTTATTATTGACATTTCAGTGTATTTGTGTGTTAGCTATGCTGCCTGTAAATGACATATAGCTGTCATTTAACTATACAATTTAGATATTCTGGATGGAGTGAACAATATAGTTTTAAGTCTTTGTATCATGTCTTTTTGGTCTTTGTATGTATTCTTCTTTATTTCTCCTTTCTTTGGATTGATTTTTTTTCTTTATCTTTTTTAAACATTTTTGGAATGTAAATCCTTTAATTTTATGCTTTATTTTACAAGCTATCTGTGTTAGTTTTCTAGGACTGCCATTACAAAATACCACAGACTGGGTGACTTAAATGACAGAAAATTACATTTTCATACTCTAGGAGGCTGGAAGGCCAAGACCAAGATGACAGCAGGGTAGGTTTCTTCTGAGGCTGCTTTCTGGCTGTATTCTCATATCAGCTCACATCCACATCCCTGGTGTTTCTTTCTCTTCTTATAAGGACACCAGTCGTGTTGGATTAGCAGCCCAAATTTTATGACTTCACTTAACCTTAATTTTCTCTTTAAAGCAATATTTCCTGAAACAGTCACATTCTAAGGTACTGGGGGCTAGGGCTTCAGCATACACATTTTGGGCAGGGTACAATTCAGGTCATAACATTACCTGATCTACTGAGGAGGTGAAAAGAAATAAATTTCTTTTTTATCTGAACTATATGAATTTAGAATTTTAATTCCAATTACCTCCATTTTCCTATATCATATTTTTATATTTAAACTTAAATCCCCAAAGTTGTCATTTTTATAATCATTAACTTATGTCAACTTTCACTCATATTTACCAAAATGCTTATTAATTTATTTTTTAGTCTTTTTTGAGTCTTTTTTGAATCTTAGTTTTCTTCTCCTTGAAATAAATTATTGAGCACTTCTTACTAATTTATTTAAGATATTTTAGTAGAAACCTGTCTCATTATTTTAAAGAACAATTCCTTTTCAACTTGTTCTTAAAGAATGGTTAACCATAGTACAGTATTCTACATTAATATCTGTTGTCTATCAGAATGCTGAAGCTATTAATTTGTTGTTTTCTGTTTCATTTTTGCTCTTGATAAGTTTGCTGTCATTTAAATTAGATTTGTCCATTAGAATCTGTTCCCTCTGGATGTTCTTGAAGTCCTGCTACTGTCATTGATGATCTAAAGTTTCATTATGGTGTGTCTAGTTTTTTTTTAATTACACTTAATAGATTTTCTTGTACTTTACTATATTTGAGATTATTATCTCTAATAAATTATGAACCAGCTTAAGCTTTTATTTTATGAGTGTCCCTTTCCTTAATCTAGTCTCTTTTACAATTTTGGGAATATTTAGGACAGAAATAATCATCCTCATCCTCTCCGTTAATGATTCAGAAATATTAATATTTTCTATCTCTTTGCCTTTTTGAGTTTGTCCTCTCTAATTTCTTCATTTGTCTTTTAATTCCCTCATAAACCATGCATAATCTATTGGTAATCAATTTATGTAGGTTTAATTTTAATCATAATATTTTTGAGTTTTGTTCTCTCTTTTTAAAAATCAATCTTGTCATTTTTATAGTATCATTTTATTTGGTCAAGTTTCAAATCTCCCTTTGAAAATTTTGTACCAGTTTTAGTTACACTTAATTTTATGTTCAGCCTTTGACAATTATAGTATATAAGAAAAGTCCTTAGAGATTGAATTCTGCTACTTATTGTTTCCACTGACTCTTGGTCCTGGGGACCTATGTGCTATGGTGCTTTATAGTATGTTCATGTTCACTTGAGGTCTATGTGATGCTCTTGCTGCCAGGCCTGATTTGAGAAAATGCTCCACTAAGGAGATCACATTTTGCTTTTCATAGCTGTCCTGATTCTCTATCAACCCGAGACCAGTTAAACCTTTTCCTTAACTTTGCCTTTTCTGGATCAGTTGAAACCAAAACCTAGCAGAGAACAAAACATGGATTTTGAATGATCAAAATTCATATTTAAGAGGAGGCTTTGATTTTTCTCCCTAAAGCCCAAATAAAGACAGTGATTCTTTTTCTTTCTATTTTGCTGATGAAAAGATTTCTTCTAGCCATCTCTTTGCTGGAGTGTGTAGGCATTTGATATCCTGGCTTTACATGTAAATCTCAGTTCTAGTTACTCAATTTATTTTGACCAGAGGCATCATCTCCTGTCCCTGATGTTCTCATTAGAATCCAAATCTCTGCATCATTTTAGTCTGAAAGCACTCTTTAAAAAAAGTTTTAATGCTAGTTTTTATAGCAGTCCCTTTTTTGTTCAAGGTCCAGGGGTCTCTTTATTTCCATGAAAGCATATAAGATGATATTTGTTATTCCATATACACAGTTTTTAGGTGTTTGTGATAGGTATCAATTTGAGTAGCTGATCTGTAATGTTAATTGAAATGTATTGAAGACATATGATTTCTAGAAATTTTGGAGTTTTTTCCTTAGGGTAAAGCATTAATTTTTATATGTTGGGTGGAAAAAAAACAGACTTTGAAGGTCTATAGACCTAATGATTTCTGTATTCTCTACAAATAAGTCATATTTCAAGTCATCTAATGAGACTGAGACGAAGGGGATTATGAAGTGGGCTAGAAAATCAGGATACAAGTATGGTATGGCTGCTAAGAGAACTGAAGTTAGAAACCAATTGCCATTCATATTCATGAACCTGTTTGACTTTGAAACTAATGATTTGTTAAAATTATTAGTTTAAAATAAGTATCATTATTTTAAACTAACTTAAAATTATTTAAAATAATTTAATTATTTTAAACTATTATTTAAATTATATTTAAAACAAGTATTATTTGAAAAAATTAATATACATTTCAAAGTTGATATTTAGATTAATATCAAGTAGAAATGTACATAAAGCATAGGACTGATTTTAGTTCAGGATAATAATGGCCTTTAATATTTATGGAATAGTATACTATAATATTAATGTATAACTATTGGAATGCTAGTAGTATACCCTGCACTTCAACAATTATAGTAAATATTGTTAGCTAGTGAATCTTGAAAGAATTAATTTTCTAAATAAAACAATTTGATTATCTCAAAGCAGACAAATTTTAAAAATTGAAACATACCGACATTCAAAGGTCATAAGCACAAACTTTTTTACTAATATAAACAAATACACTGGCCAATATTTATGTATAAATATCATTAAGATACTGTTTTATCTGTAATATAAAACAAATGCCATTTTTCCTGATATAAAAGTAACACAGAATACACTTACCTAGTTCTGTCCAATTTAGTGAATGTTCTCAAATTTAGCCATTAGAATTTGGCTAATATTTTTATACAATTAAAGTTGCCATTTCAAACATTGGTTAATAAGATAATTACTTTAAAAGACACGTATCAGGTAGTATCTATTAGTCCCTCAAGATCAGCTTAATATTTTGTTTCTATTATGGTTTCCAGAAAGTGAGATATATATATATATATATATTCTTTTCTTTTCTTTCTTTTTTTTTTTAATGAGATGGAGTCTCTCTCTGTCGCCCAGGCTGGAGTGCCCTGGCGCGATCTCGGCTCACTGCAAGCTCCGCCTCCCGGGTTCACGCCATTCTCCTGCCTCAGCCTCCCAAGTAGCTGGGACTACAGGCGCCCGCCACCACTCCCGGCTAATTTTTTTGTGTTTTTAGTAGAGGCGGGGTTTCACCGTGTTAGCCAGGATGGTCTCGATCTCCTGACCTGGTGATCTGCCCGCATCGGACTCCCAAAGTGCTGGGATTACAGGCGTGAAGTGAGCTATATTTTTATGTTAAGAGTTCCCTTGTCTTTGGGTAAAATTCGGATTCAGTTAATAAGGTATATTAGCAAGAAATTGGAGGGTGGGATATGAAAGGATCTGGTTATTTATTCTCCTGTCTTCCTCCCTTTGGGTTCACTGTGGGCTTCACTTACTCTTTGTGTGATAAAAATGATTAGCCATTCATACAGCTTTCTCTCTCTTTGAGTTCCAGATACTATTTTTTCTTCAACCTTTTAGGCCTGGATATAGAAATGATACTCTACTGTATCTAGTCCTTTCCTATACACAATAGTCCTATTAACTCTTCTTAAATTATCCAGTCTAGTCATCCTATATTTCTTGTGATAATTCTGACAAGCTTTGTTTTTTCTTCTCTTCATTAATTTGTTTAAATATTGAACATTTTATGCATGTGAGTTGGGCATTTCTTAAATATAGATCCTAGGGTTATTACAATCTAGAACAAAAAAAACCTTTATAATAACAATAATAAAATCATTAATAATAACATTAAATAAGACTCAGATATGTGCCAGTCACTCTTATAAGAGCTTTATTAGCCCAAATTCCCCGTTTCATGGATGTTAAACCCAAATCAGGGAAATATTTTATAACTACCCAAGGTCTCACAGTAAGCAATGAAATAAATGTATGCATGTATAGAGAAAAAGAAGAAGTAATCAGGACAAATGATATCTAACATAAAATAAAACGACTTCATATTTTACATGGATTTATGTTCTGATAATTCAGCCATTTATGTAAAAATTTTGTAACTCTTTAAACAAAACTCAAAATCTGAAGGCAAGTACCTTAAGTAAAGTTCTTTAAGTACTTTAAGAACTTTAAGTAAAGTTCAGATTTTTCTCAATACACCATTTTCCATTGTAAATACATTCTTCTTCATTGAACTTATAATATACACATTTATTTCCAATACAATAATATATAGCCTCCAAAAGCTCTCGTTATCTCAAAGTAAATGTCTGCTGAGACTCATTTTTAGCTGTAGAAATGCTTCCCACCTGAGAAATACTAATTAAATCTGTTGCAATTTTGCAAAATAAAGATTGTATTTCTCAATGTTTACCTCTGACTAGTTAGACATTCATCAGACAAATATTTTTAAGAGACATATTCTAGAAGTCCTTAGCCATATGAAATTAATACGATTTGGTATCTCTTTATCTCTATCTCAAGATTGTTCCCTCATCTTCCCCTTCACCCAAGGGAAAGACTATAGATCCACAGAACCTCTTTGCTGCCTATGCTGGACAGTATGTGGTTAACTCAGCACAACCTCTAGTCTCTTCCCATGTCTTCCAGAATGACTTTTTTCAATAAGACTCCAGGTTAGAGTTTGCCAATGAGGTCCGAGTATATGAGATTTGAAAAACTGAAATGAAGTGAAAGTCTTTATTCTAAGGAGGTTGGAGTGGTGATCAGATTTAATGAATTCTCAGACTCAATTGAAGTGGCTCTACTTTCCTGAAAAAAAAATTCAGACACTGACAATGTTACCAGAAATCATTTCAGGGTTGGGAATAAAGTTGGGGTTAAGATGCCACTTAAGGCTGACATTTGAAATGAGCTCTCTGATTTGATCAGCTTTAAAGTTATTACTGACCTCACTGCAATTCTTCGCACAAAAATAAACAGCTATTTTAAACCGCCGAGTTCTTCTCATAAGGATTACTTATGTGTTACTTGCTCTGCTTTGTACTATTTAACAAACTTTTATACTGTCCCCATAGATAGGATAGAGATCAGCACAAAGTTAAAGAAAAAAAAAAAAGTCCTGTGTATGTTGTTCAGGAGCCATGGGGCAGAGGATACCTCACTAACACAGGCATTATCACTTGGTTAGTAGCTGCCTTGCCAAAGGAATTATAACATTTATCTTGAGATGCTACAATGTGAAACATAGAAACAGAGAAAGCCAAAAGTCAAGGATCCATAAAAGTAGAAGCCAAGACTAAGCAAAAGTTTTGGACAGAAGAAAGAAATGGTATGTAGTGGTTGAAGGAATAGGAAAAAAATAAATGTCGAGAAAAATTGAAACCACATTAAGCTGATTCATTACGCAAGGAAATTCAAGGCCAAATGGATACCTACTAATGAGGGAATGGCTGAACATTCCAATTGATATATTAGAACTGCTGTTGATCTACAATAGTTACTTTGTGTTGTAGATAGCCTAATTCTCCATAAAACCTGCTGGGAGTTGTGTATTTTCTTTAGTTCCTCAAGTATCTCTAAAATGAACACATATAATGCTGGATGCTCTAAGTATTCTACTATTTTATTTGAGCTAAAAATTTAAATAACAGACAATTCACCTTTTCACTGAATTCATATGCATACTTAAAACCATTAGAAAATTAAAGAAGCAGAAAAAATGATTACACTTGAATTTTTATCACGCTCAAATGTGTTCCATAAGTTTACATTAAATTTAGACTCATAGCAAGTTAAACAATATGATTAGCATCAGTGCTATTATTTCTGCTCTAATCCTACTCACTTTCCTGACTCACTTCATGGATGTCACTTCACTGCTATATGCAGGATATTGGAAAAGAGAAGCAAAGTCTACTATTTGTAATTAAAACTTGTCTAGAGAGTAAACAGTTTCACCTGTGTTATGAACCTACACAGAAATATAATGCTTTTATTTGATTTAGGGTTAGCAAAAGTACTTGATGGGAAAAAAGTACCGATTTATCCATTTATATCTTGCCGTTTTTATAAAATATAGAAGAATTAAAAAGAAATATTGTGATACTTATTAATACATGTTAGTGAGCAAAATTTTCATATATTTCACTCCTAATTTATTTCTAGATCAGAAAAGGAAGACAGTAGTACTATGCAAATATATAATTTTAGCCACTGGAGGTAGAAAATAATATAATTTTAACCTATAAGAGAAAGGGTTAGAAAATATTTATTACATGTATTTATTATTCTTTCATTTATCAATTTACTAAATAAATAGCATATGTCCAAGACAAAACTAGAGCCAGAGATATGATAGCACATAAACTATCTACCTTCATGAAGATTATATTCAAGTGGAAGAGATAGCAAATATCAAGGAATCCAATATAATAGCATGTCAGGTATTAGTTTGAAGAAGGAAAATAAAGGTGGTAAAAGTAGACATTTATGAAGTGACATTTAAGCTGACACCCGAAGTGAGGGAGCTAGGTATGCAGCTACCTAGGGAAAGCGGACAATTTTTCATATTACTGTCTAATTTCAATAAAATTTGCATCCAAAAGTTTACATCCAAATAGAGGGTTGACTAGGAAGAGACAAAGAGAGACGGGTATTCACGGGTTAGACTTAGTTCACATAGTCTAGTAATTTCTAAAGGGTTAAGTTCAAACATTTGGTATACACAGATAACGGTAAAAACTTGGCATAGACCAAATGTCATTCCATTTATAAACTTTTACCTGATGGTAATAAATATAAATACTTCATCATCTTTTATATACTGTAGCCATTTATTACTCATACAATTCCTTCATTAGGACTATAAAAACCTGGGGGGGTAAAGTTTTTCTTTGTTTTTGATCTCATAAAACTCAACAAGTGACATATTCTAAGTGCAGTGCTTATTACATGTAGCAGAAATGAACTAAGTGCTTCCTGAAAACATAAATAAATGATTTTAAAAATGCTCACCTGTATAAATTTCAGAAGATCTCATCAGTATAATAATGTCTTCATCATTATTTATTCTCTTATTGTTATTAAATGTAAATCATTTAATTATTTGAGTATTTATTAAAAAGAAATTACATTAGTGCATGATTGCACTCGTACTAATAGAAGAAACTGAAATATCAAAGTTTTAGCAGAATAGATATGTAGTACTCACTCTTTGTAAGCCTCCTTGGATCTTTGGGTTCAACACATAATGCTGCAGTTCAGCAATCAGGATGAAGGAGGCTGCTCCATCCATTTAGCTATAGCATCTGGAATTTATGACATCCTTAGCCTGTGTATCAGGAAAAAAATACATATTGAAAATTGCACACATCACTCCAACTTCTATATCATTGAACATAGCAAACGATATAGCTATTCTTAACTACAGATGGGTGTATAACTGGAAGAAGAAAGGACCAGATATGAGTGAACAAATGAGGTTTATACCAAAATAGGTTTGTTATTTTGTGAAGAAGAATGGGAGAGTTAATACTGGATTCATTTTACAGATTAAGATGCTAATTATAAATAGCAATAAAAGATGTTTTATGTGTACAACCATAAATCATGTAAGAATTGTTCAAATTGGCAGCTCCATAATTTATATTTTTTTTAGTTGTAACACATGGAATGAAAACAAGCTAGCCATATAAATGTATTTAATGAAATACAGGCAACATAACTGTTAAAAAATGTTTTGGGCACTACAGATCATGTACAGATATTGATGGAGTCTTTAATATGTAGTTTGTGGAATAATACTGAAAGTAAGAATAACATTAAAATCCACAGTTCAGAGATGATTTTACAAAATCATTCACTATCTGGCCCTCACTAAATAGCTTCATTTTCTTTTTACCATTTTTTACATTAAAGTAAACTTTCTAGTCATGAAAAACTACTTGCAATTTGCAGAATATGAATCTGTTTTTCAAAAGCCTTCATAGTTTTTCATAATCCCTCTTTCGGAATCATGCTGTTGTAATTCTTTATATGGTTCACTCTAATTTATCCTTTATTTTTTTTAGAAACAGGGCCTCACTCCATTGCCCAAGGTGGAGTGCATTGGCACGACCATAGATCACTGCAGCTTCAGGTTCCTGGGCTCAAGAGATCCTCCTGCCCCAGACCCTCAGGTAGCTACAAGTACAGGCATGCCACAAATGCTTGGTTAATTTTTGGAATTTTTCATGTTTGGTAGAGAGAGTCTTGCTATGTTGCCTAGACTGGTCTTGAAATTCTGGGCTCAAGTGACTCTACCACCTCTTAGTCTCCCAAAGTGATGAAATTACAAGCGCGAGCTACCACACCCAGCCTTATTCTTCCTTTAAACCTAAACTCAGTCATCCAGAAAGTCTTCTCTAACCTGAAAGGTTTATTTATTCATACTTTTTCCTCATACTGTGGAATTTTGCTTGTGTTTTTCTCTACTATAGAATGTTGATATTCTATTTTGATTTTATGTTAACCTTCCATTGACCTCAACAGACTGTTGACTCCTTGAGAACTAATGCCTTTTTTATTTACCATTTTATCCCCAGTTAATACCACAGTTTGTGACCTATGAGAAAATTAATGTGATGGATGAATATTATTATCATCTGCCAAAACACATGGACCTCCCGGCCCCAATTTGATTCTGAAGTGAAGTCTGATGATCACACACACACACACACACACACCCCAAACACAGTATCACAGTATGAAAAGTTTTAATATTCCTATAATTGGGATATTTGGCACACAAGGCCAGTCCTCTCTCAGGGAAGTCCAAAATGGCTTGAAAGTGCCTGGAAAAGAGTGGGTCTGGGTTTTTATTGTGGTTAGTGGTGGGGCCAGGATGAGGTTTCACAGAGGGGGCGTGAAACGTTAACTCTCACCTGCACCAAAGGAAGGAGTATGAAGGACTTTTTATCAGCTTGACCAGATGTGGGGCACACAGGGAAGAAGGGAAAGTGAGATTTTAAAGCTTTATTAGTTACATATCAAAAAATTGAAGTCAGACACCACATACAAATAGTGATTGTAAAACCTTGGCAATACAGACTAGAAAACTGATTTTCTACTTGTCACCAGATACAAAAGGCACTAAAATGAAAACCAAAATATTTTATCTGTCCATAATGTTGTTTCTATTTTGAGCTTGAATTTTGAGGCTAAAACATAATGTAGGAGGTTATTTTTAGTCTTTTGTTTTAATATAATTTAAAATAACTTCATAAAATGTGGTTATATAATGATAATATAGCTTAAATCATTATTATATTTAGCATTCCAGTTATGTAACATATAGTATTTCTAGTTTATGGAGAAATCTGAAATTTATAAAGGACCATTAAAATAATCTAGATTCAATTACATACTTATATTTAATATTGTTGTCTGCTAAATTATTCTTGTTACCTATTAATATTCTTATTTATCCATACTAAAATAACAGCTATAAAAATCTATTCTTTGAACTATGAACTATCCATTATTACTTTTCTCTTTTGTGTTAATAGGGCTAAGGGCTTTATCAGATGGGTACCCATTTATCAAGGAATCTATACTTTATTGTTTTGTATCCATCACCTCAAGCATTTATCATTTTTTGTTACAAATGTTCCAATTATACACTTTTAGTTTTTTTAAAAATCTATAATAAGTTATTGTTGACTGTAATCAGCCTGCTTTGCTATCAAATACTAGATCTTATTCATTCTATATATTATTGTGCCCATTAATCATTCCCATTTCCCCCATCATCCAACTACCTTTCTCAGCCTCTAGTAACCATCATTCTACTCTCAATTTCCATAAGTTCAATTGTTTTAATTTTTAGATCCCACAAATGAGTGAGAACACACAAAGACTGTCTTACTGTATCTGGCTTATTTTATGTAACATAATATCCTACAGTTCCATCTATGTTCTTGGAAATGACGGAATCTTATTCTTTTATACAGCTGAATAGTATTCATTGTGTATATGTACCACATTTTCTTTAACCATTTATCTTTAATAGACACTTAAGTTGCTCTCAAATCTGAGCTATTGTGAATAGTGCTTCAGTGAACATAGAACTGCAGATATCTCTTGCACATACCAATTCCCTTTTTTGGGAGGTGTATACCTAGCAATGGTGTTGATGGATCATAAAATAATACTATTTCTGGGTTTTTCCATGCTGTTCTCCACAGTGGTTGTACTAATTTACATTCCCACCAACAGTGCACGGAGGTTCCATTTTCTCCACATCCTCATCATCATTTGTTATTGCCTGTCTTTTGGATGAAAGCAATTTTAACTTGTGTGAGATACATCCTTAATTAATTATTTTTATTAATAATTTATTTAATTATTAATTTATTTGGGTATTCTCTCTTTTTTTCCTAGTCTGGCTAAAGGTCTTTCAATTTTGTTTATCTTTAAAAAAAAACCTTTTCATTTCATTGATCTTCCTTTTTTTAAAATTTTAATTTCATTTATTTCTGCTCTGATCTTTATTATTTCTTTTCTACTAATTTTAGGTTTGGTTTCCTCCATTTTTTCTAGTTCTTTTTTTTTTTTATTATACTTTAAGTTTTAGGGTACATGTGCACATTGTGCAGGTTAGTTACATATGTATACATGTGCCATGCTGGTGCACTGCACCCACTAACTTGTCATCTAGCATTAGGTATATCTCCCAATGCTATCCCTCCCCCCTCCCCCCTCCCCACCACAGTCCCCAGAGTGTGATATTCCCCTTCCTGTGTCCACGTGATCTCATTGTTCAATTCCCACCTATGAGTGAGAATATGCAGTGTTTTGTTTTTTGTTCTTGCGATAGTTTACTGAGAATGATGATTTCCAATTTCATCCATGTCCCTACAAAGGACATGAACTCATCATTTTTTATGGCTGCATAGTATTCCATGGTGTATATGTGCCACATTTTCTTAGTCCAGTCTATCATTGTTGGACATTTGGGTGGGTTCCAAGTCTTTGCTATTGTGAATAATGCCGCAATAAACATACGTGTGCATGTGTCTTTATAGCAGCATGATATATAGTCATTTGGGTATATACCAAGTAATGGGATGTCTGGGTCAAATGGTATTTCTAGTTCTAGATCCCTGAGGAATCGCCACACTGACTTCCACAATGGTTGAACTAGTTTACAGTCCCACCAACAGTGTAAAAGTGTTCCTATTTCTCCACATCCTCTCCAGCACCTGTTGTTTCCTGACTTTTTAATGATGGCCATTCTAACTGGTGTGAGATGATATCTCAGAGTGGTTTTGATTTGCATTTCTCTGATGGCCAGTGATGATGAGCATTTTTTCATGTGTTTTTTGGCTGCATAAATGTCTTCTTTTGAGAAGTGTCTGTTCATGTCCTTTGCCCACTTTTTGATGGGGTTGTTTGTTTTTTTCTTGTAAATTTGTTTGAGTTCATTGTAGATTCTGGATATTAGCCCTTTGTCAGATGAGTAGGTTGCGAAAATTTTCTCCCATGTTGTAGGTTGCCTGTTCACTCTGATGGTAGTTTCTTTTGCTGTGCAGAAGCTCTTTAGTTTAATTAGATCCCATTTGTCAATTTTGGCTTTTGTTGCCATTGCTTTTGGTGTTTTGGACATGAAGTCCTTGCCCACGCCTATGTCCTGAATGGTAATGCCTAGGTTTTCTTCTAGGGTTTTCATGGTTTTAGGTCTAACGTTTAAATCTTTAATCCATCTTGAATTGATTTTTGTTTAAGGTGTAAGGAAGGGATCCAGTTTCAGCTTTCTACATATGGCTAGCCAGTTTTCCCAGCACCATTTATTAAATAGGGAATCCTTTCCCCATTGCTTGTTTTTCTCAGGTTTGTCAAAGATCAGATAGTTGTGGATATGCGGCATTATTTCTGAGGGCTCCGTTCTGTTCCATTGATCTATATCTCTGTTTTGGTACCAGTACCATGCTGTTTTGGTTACTGTAGCCTTGTAGTATAGTTTGAAGTCAGGTAGTGTGATGCCTCCAGCTTTGTTCTTTTGGCTTAGGATTGACTGGGCAATGTAGGCTCTTTTTTGGTTCCATATGAACTTTAAAGTAGTTTTTTCCAATTCTGAGAAGAAAGTCATTGGTAGCTTGATGGGGATAGCATTGAATCTGTAAATAATCTTGGGCAGTATGGCCATTTTCATGATATTGATTCTTCCTACCCATGAGCATGGAATGTTCTTCCATTTGTTTGTATCCTCTTTTATTTCCTTGAGCAGTGGTTTGTAGTTCTCCTTGAAGAGGTCCTTCACATCCCTTGTAAGTTGGATTCCTAGGTATTTTATTCTCTTTGAAGCAATTGTGAATGGGAGTTCACTCATGATTTGGCTCTCTGTTTGTCTGTCATTGGTGTATAGGAATGCTTGTGATTTTTGTACATTGATTTTGTATCCTGAGACTTTGCTGAAGTTGCTTATCAGCTTAAGGAGATTTTGGGCTGAGACGATGGGGTTTTCTAGATAAACAATCATGTCATCTGCAAACAGGGACAATTTGACTTCCTCTTTTCCTAATTGAATACCCTTTATTTCCTTATCCTGCCTGATTGCCCTGGCCAGAACTTCCAACACTATGTTGAATAGGAGCGGTGAGAGAGGGCATCCCAATCTTGTGCCAGTTTTCAAAGGGAATGCTTCCAGTTTTTGCTCATTCAGTATGATATTGGCTGTGGGTATGTCATAGATAGCTCTTATTATTTTGAAATACGTCCCATCAATACCTAATTTATTGAGAGTTTTTAGCATGAAGTGTTGTTGAATTTTGTCAAAGGCTTTTTCTGCATCTATTGAGATAATCATGTGGTTTTTGTCTTTGGCTCTGTTTATATGCTGGATTACATTTATTGATTTGCGTATATTGAACCGTCTTGCATCCCAGGGATGAAGCCCACTTGATCATGGTTGATAAGCTTTTTGATGTGCTGCTGGATTCGATTTGCCAGTATTTTATTGAGGATTTTTGCATCAATGTTCATCAAGGATATTGGTCTAAAATTCTCTTTTTTTGTTGTGTCTCTGCCCGGCTTTGGTATCAGAATGATGCTGGCCTCATAAAATGAGTTAGGGAGGATTCCCTCTTTTTCTATTGATTGGAATAGTTTCAGAAGGAATGGTACCAGTTCCCCCTTGTACCTCTGGTAGAATTCGGCTGTGAATCCATCTGGTCCTGGACTCTTTTTGGTTGGTAAACTATTGATTATTGCCACAATTTCAGCTCCTGTTATTGGTCTATTCAGAGATTCAACTTCTTCCTGGTTTAGTCTTGGGAGAGTATATGTGTCGAGGAATGTATCCATTTCTTCTAGATTTTCTAGTTTATTTGTGTAGAGGTGTTTGTAGTATTCTCTGATGGTAGTTTGTATTTCTGTGGGATCGGTGTTGATATCCCCTTTATCATTTTTTATTGCGTCTATTTGATTCTTCTCTCTTTTTTTCTTTATTAGTCTTGCTAGCGGTCTATCAATTTTGTTGATCCTTTCAAAAAACCAGCTCTTGGATTCATTGATTTTTTGAAGGGTTTTTTGTGTCTCTATTTCCTTCAGTTCTGCTCTGATTTTAGTTATTTCTTGCCTTCTGCTAGCTTTTGAATGTGTTTGCTCTTGCTTCTCTAGTTCTTTTAATTGTGATGTTAGGGTGTCAATTTTGGATCTTTCCTGCTTTCTCTTGTGGGCATTTAGTGCTATAAATTTCCCTCTACACACTGCTTTGAATGCGTCCCAGAGATTCTGGTATGTTGTGTCTTTGTTCTCGTTGGTTTCAAAGAACATCTATATTTCTGCCTTCATTTCGTTATGTACCCAGTAGTCATTCAGGAGCAGGTTGTTCAGTTTCCATGTAGTTGAGCGGCTTTGAGTGAGATTCTTAATCCTGAGTTCTAGTTTGATTGCACTGTGGTCTGAGAGATAGTTTGTTATAATTTCTGTTCTTTTACATTTGCTGAGGAGAGCTTTACTTCCAACTATGTGGTCAATTTTGGAATAGGTGTGGTGTGGTGCTGAAAAAAATGTATATTCTGTTGATTTGGGGTGGAGAGTTCTGTAGATGTCTATTAGGTCCGCTTGGTGCAGAGCTGAGTTCAATTCCTGGGTATCCTTGTTGACTTTCTGTCTCGTTGATCTGTCTAATGTTGACAGTGGGGTGTTAAAGTCTCCCATTATTAATGTGTGAGAGTCTAAGTCTCTTTGTAGGTCACTCAGGACTTGCTTTATGAATCTGGGTGCTCCTGTATTGGGTATATATATATTTAGGATAGTTAGCTCCTCTTGTTGAATTGATCCCTTTACCATTATGTAATGGCCTTCTTTGTGTCTTTTGATCTTTGTTGGTTTAAAGTCTGTTTTATCAGAGACTAGGATTGCAACCCCTGCCTTTTTTTGTTTTCCATTTGCTTGGTAGATCTTCCTCCATCCTTTTATTTTGAGCCTATGTGTGTCTCTGCACGTGAGATGGGTTTCCTGAATACAGCACACTGATGGGTCTTGACTCTTTATCCAACTTGCCAGTCTGTGTCTTTTAATTGGAGAATTTAGTCCATTTACATTTAAAGTTAATATTGTTATGTGTGAATTTGATCCTGTCATTATGATGTTAGCTGGTGATTTTGCTCGTTAGTTGATGCAGTTTCTTCCTAGTCTCGATGGTCTTTACATTTTGGCATGATTTTGCAGCGGCTGGTACCGGTTGTTCCTTTCCATGTTTAGTGCTTCCTTCAGGAGCTCTTTTAGGGCAGGCCTGGTGGTGACAAAATCGGTCAGCATTTGCTTGTCTGTAAAGTATTTTATTTCTCCTTCACTTATGAAGCTTAGTTTGGCTGGATATGAAATTCTGGGTTGAAAATTCTTTTCTTTAAGAATGTTGAATATTGGCCCCCACTCTCTTCTGGCTTGTAGGGTTTCTGCTGAGAGATCCGCTGTTAGTCTGATGGGCTTCCCTTTGAGGGTAACCCGACCTTTCTCTCTGGCTGCCCTTAACATTTTTTCCTTCATTTCAACTTTGGTGAATCTGACAATTATGTGTCTTGGAGTTCCTCTTCTCGAGGAGTATCTTTGTGGTGTTCTCTGTATTTCCTGAATCTGGACGTTGGCCTGCCTTGCTAGATTGGGGAAGTTCTCCTGGATAATATCCTGCAGAGTGTTTTCCACCTTGGTTCCATTCTCCCCATCACTTTCAGGTACACCAATCAGACGTAGATTTGGTCTTTTCACGTAGTCCCATATTTCTTGGAGGCTTTGCTCATTTCTTTTTATTCTTTTTTCTCTAAACTTCCCTTCTCGCTTCATTTCATTCATTTCATCTTCCATTGCTGATACCCTTTCTTCCAGTTGATCGCATCAGCTCCTGAGGCTTCTGCATTCTTCACATAGTTCTCGAGCCTTGGTTTTCAGCTCCGTCAGCTCCTTTAAGCACTTCTCTGTATTGGTTATTCTAGTTATACATTCTTCTAAACTTTTTTCAAAGTTTTCAACTTCTTTGCCTTTGGTTTGAATGTCCTCCCGTAGCTCAGAGTAATTTGATCGTCCGAAGCCTTCTTCTGTCAGCTCGTCAAAGTCATTCTCCATCCAGCTTTGTTCCGTTGCTGGTGAGGAACTGCGTTCCTTTGGAGGAGGAGAGGCGCTCTGCGTTTTAGAGTTTCCAGTTTTTCTGTTCTGTTTTTTCCCCATCTTTGTGGTTTTATCTACTTTTGGTCTTTGATGATGGTGATGTACAGATGGGTTTTCGATGTGGATGTCCTTTCTGTTTGTTAGTTTTCCTTCTAACAGACAGGACCCTCAGCTGCAGGTCTGTTGGAATACCCTGCCGTGTGAGGAGTCAGTGTGCCCCTGCTGGGGGGTGCCTCCCAGTTAGGCTGCTCGGGGGTCAGGGGTCAGGGACCCACTTGAGGAGGCAGTCTGCCCGTTCTCAGATCTCCAGCTGTGTGCTGGGAGAACCACTGCTCTCTTCAAAGCTGTCAGACAGGGACATTTAAGTCTGCAGAGGTTACTGCTGTCTTTTTGTTTGTCTGTGCCCTGCCCCCAGAGGTGGAGCCTACAGAGGCAGGCAGGCCTCCTTGAGCTGTGGTGAGCTCCACCCAGTTCGAGCTTCCCGGCTGCTTTGTTTACCTAAGCAAGCCTGGGCAATAGCGGGCGCCCCTCCCCCAGCCTTGCTGCTGCCTTGCAGTTTGATCTGAGACTCCTGTGCTAGCAATCAGCGAGATTCCGTGGGCGCAGGACCCTCCGAGCCAGGTGTGGGATATAGTCTCGTGGTGCGCCGTTTTTGAAGCCGGTCTGAAAAGCGCAATATTCGGGTGGGAGTGACCCGATTTTCCAGGTGCGTCCGTCACCCCTTTCTTTGACTCGGAAAGGGAACTCCCTGACCCCTTGGGCTTCCCAGGTGAGGCAATGCCTCGCCCTGCTTTGGCTCGCGCATGGTGCGTGCACCCACTGGCCTGCGCCCACTGTCTGGCACTCCCTAGTGAGATGAACCCGGTACCTCAGATGGAAATGCAGAAATCACCCGTCGTCTGCGTCGCTCACGCTTCTAGTTCTTTAAGATACATTTTTAGGTTGGTTATTTGAAGGTTTTTTACATTTTTATATAGGCATTTATTGCTATAAACTTTTCTCTTAGTACTGCCTTTGCTGTATATCATGGGTTTTGGTATGTTGTATTTCAATTATCATTTGTTTCAAGAAATTTTTAAAGTGCTTCTTAATTCCTTCATTGACCTACTGGTCAATCAGAAGCATATTGTTGAATTACCTTGTGTTTGTATAGCTTCCAAAGTTCCTCTTGTTATTGATTTCTAGTTTTATTTCATTGTGATCATAGAAGACACTTGTTATAATTTCATTTTTTTGAATGTTTTAAGACTTGCTATGTGGCTTAAATTATGGCCTATCCTTGAGATGAAGAGAAGAAAGTATATTTTGTAGTTATTGGATGAAATGTTATGTCAATATCTATTAGGTTTATTTGGTCCATAGTAAAGTTTAAGTGCAATGATTTTTGTTGTTGTTGTTGTTATTGGTTTTCTATCTCAAAGATCTGTCTAATGCTGAAAGTGGGGTGTTGAAGTCTCCAGCTGACATTGTACTGGTTTTCATACGTCTGTTTAGCTCTAATAATATTTGTTTTGTATATCTGTGTGTTCCATTGTTGAGTGCATATATATATTTACAATTGTTATATTCTCTTGCTGAATTGGTTCATTTATTATTATATAATGACCTTCTTTGTCTCTTCTTATAGTGTTTATATTGAATTATATCTGATAATTATATCATATCAGTATAGCTACTCCTGCTGTTTTAGGTTTCCATTTGCAGGTAATACATTTTTCCATGTATTTAATTTTAGTCTATGTGTGTCTTTATAGGTGAAGTGTGTTTCTTATAAACCCAGGTCATTGGGTCTTGTTTTTTAATTCATTCAGCCACTCTATGTCTTTAAATTGGCAAGTTTATTCTATTTACATTTGATGTTCTTATACATAAGTAAGAATTCATTACTGTCATTTTATTATTTGTTTTCTGGTTGTTTTGTGGTCTTATTTTCCTTTCTTCCTCCTTTCCTCTCCTTTTTTCCAAGGTAATTTTCTCTGGTGGTATATTTTAATTTCTTGTTTTTATTTTTGTCTATCTGGTGTAGGATTTTTTTTTCTTATACTTTAAGTTCCAGGGTACATGTGCACAGCATGCAGGTTTGTGACATACGTATACATGTGCTATGTTGGTGTGCTGCACCCATTAACTTGTCATTTACATTAGGTATATCTCCTAATGCTATCCCTCCCCCCTCCCCCCACCCCATGACAGGCCCCAGTGTGTGATGTTCCCCTTCTGGTGTCCAAGTGTTCTCATTGTTCAGTTCCCACCTATGAGTGAGAACATGTGGTGTTGGTTTTTTTGTCCTTGCAAGAGTTTGCTGAGAATGATGGTTTCCAGCTTCATCCATGTCCCTACAAAGGATATGAACTCATCCTTTTTTATGGTTGCATAGTATTTCATGGTGTATATGTGCCACATTTTCTTAATCCAATCTATCATTGATGGACATTTCGGTTGGTTCCAAGTCTTTGCTATTGTGAATAGTGCCCCAATAAACATACATGTGCATGTGTCTTTATAGAAGCATGATTTATAATCCTTTGGGTATATACCCAGTAATGGGATGGCTGGGTCAAATGGTATTTCTAGTTCTAGATCCTTGAGGAATCGCCACACTGTCTTCCACAATGGTTGAACTAGTTTACAGTCCCACCAACAGTGTAAAAGTGTTCCTATTTCTCCACATCCTCTCCAGCACCTGTTGTTTCCTGACTTTTAATGATGGCCATTCTACTGGTGTGAGATGGTATCTCATTGTGGTTTTGATTTGCATTTCTCTGATGTCCAGTGATGATGAGCATTTTTTCATGTGTCTGTTGGCTGCATAAATGTCTTCTTTTGAGAAGTGTCTGTTCATATCCTTCACCCAGTTTTTGATGGGGTTGTTTGTTTTTTCTTGCAAGTTTGTTTGAGTTCTTTGTAGATTCTGGATATTAGCCCTTCGTCAGATGAGTAGATTGCAAAACTTCTCTCCCAATCTAAAGGTTGCTTGTTCACTCTGATGGTAGTTTCTTCTGCTGTGCAGAAGCTCTTTAGTTTAATTATATCTCATTTGTCAATTTTGGCTTTTGTTGCCATTGCTTTTGGTGTTTTAGACATGAAGTCCTTGCCCATGCCTATGTCCTGAACAGTATTGCCTAGGTTTACTTCTAGGGTTTTTATGGTTTTAGGTCTAACGTTTAAGTCTTTAATCCATCTTGAATTAATTTTTGTATAAGGTGTAAGGAAGGGATCCAGTTTCAGCTTTCTACATATGGCTAGCCAGTTTTCCCAGCACCTTTTATGAAATAGGGAATCCTTTCCCTATTTCTTGTTTTTGTCGAGTTTATCAAAGATCAGATGGTTGTAGATGTGTGGCATTATTTCTGAGGGCTCTGTTCTGTTCCATTGGTCTATATCTCTGTTTTGGTACCAGTACCATGCTGTTTTTGTTACTGTAGTCTTGTAGTATAGTTTGAAGTCAGGTAGCGTGATGCCTCCAGCTTTGTTCTTTTTGCTTAGGATTGTCTTGGCAATGCAGGCTCTTTTTTGGTTCCATATGAACTTTAAAGTTGTTTTTTCCAATTCTGTGAAGAAAGTCATTGGTAGCTTGATGGGGATGGTATTGAATGTATAAATTACCTTGGGTAGTATGGCCATTTTCATGATATTGATTCTTCCTATCCATGAGCATGGAATGTTCTTTCATTTGTTTGTGTCCTCTTTTATTTTGTTGAGAAGTGGTTTGTAGTTCTCCTTGAAGAGGTCCTTCACATCCCTTGTAAGTTGGATTCCTAGGTATTTTATTCTCTTTGAAGCAATTGTGAATGGGAGTTCACTCATGATTTGGCTCTCTGTTTGTTATTGGTGTATAAGAATGCTTGTGATTTTTGCACATTGATTTTGTATCCTGAGACTTTGCTGAAATTGCTTATCAGCTTAAGGAGATTTTGGGCTGAGATGATGGGATTTTCTAAATATACAATCATGTCATCTGCAAACAGGGACAATTTGACTTCCTCTTTTCCTAATCGAATACCCTTTATTTATCTCTCCTGCCTGATTGCCCTGACCAGAACTTCCAACACTATGTTGAGTAGGAGTGATGAGAGAGGGCATCCCTGTCTTGTGCCAGTTTTCAAAGGGAATGCTTCCAGTTTTTTCCCATTCAGTATGCTATTGGCTGTGGGTTTGTCATAAATAGCTCTTATTATTTTGAGATACGTCCCATCAATACCTAATTTTTTGAGAGTTTTTATCATGAAGGGTTGTTGAAATTTGTCAAAGGCCTTTTCTGCATCTATTGAGAAAACCATGTGTTTTTTGTCTTTGGTTCTGTTTATATGCTGGATTACGTTTATTGATTTGTGTATGTTGAACCAGCCTTGCATCCCAGGGATGAAGCCCACTTGATTATGGTGGATAAGCTTTTTAATGTGCTGCTGGACTCAGTGTGCCAGTATTTTATTGAGGATTTTTGCATCAATGTTCATCAGGGATATTGGTCTAAAATCCTCTTTTTGGTTGTGTCTCTGCCAGGCTTTGGTATCAGAATGATGTTGGCCTCATAAAATGAGTTAAGGAGGATTCCCTCTTTTTCTATTGATTGGAATAGTTTCAGAAGGAATGGTACCAGCTCTTCCTTGTACCTCTGGTAGAATTTGGCTGTGAATCTGTTTGGTCCTGGAGTTTTTTTGGTTGGTAGACTATTAATTATTGCCTTAATTTCAGAGCCTGTTATTCGTCTACTCAGGGATTCAACTTCTTCCTGGTTTAGTCTTGGGAGGGTGTATGTGTCCAGGAATTTATCCATTTCTTCTAGATTTTCTAGTTTATTTGCATAGAGGTGTTTATATTCTCTGATGGTAGTTTGTATTTCTGTGGGATTGGTGGTGATATCCCCTTTATCATTTTTTATTGCGTCTATTTGATTCTTCTCTCTTTTCTTCTTTATTAGTCTTGCTAGCGGTCTATCAATTTTGTTGATCTTTTCAAAAAACCAGCTCCTGGTTTCATTGATTTTTGTAGGGTTTTTTGTGTCTCTTATCTCCTTCAGTTCTGCTCTGATCTTAGTTATTTCTTGCCTTCTGCTAGCTTTTGAATGTGTTTCCTCTTGTTTCTCTAGTTCTTTTAATTGTGATGTTAGGGTGTGAATTTTAGATCTTTCCTGCTTTCTCTTGTGGGCATTTAGTGCTGTAAATTTCCCTCTACACTCTGCTTTAAATGTGACCCAGAGATTCTGGAAGGTTATATCTTTGTTCTCATTGGTTTCAAAGAACATCTTCATTTCTGCCTTCATTTCATTATGTACCCAGTAGTCATTCAGGAGCAGGTTGTTCAGTTTCCATGTAGATGAGCGGTTTTGAGTGAGTCTATTAATCCTGAGTTCTCGTTTGATTGCACTGTGGTCTGAGAGACTGTTTGTTATAATTTCTGTTCTTTTACAGTTGCTGAGGATTGCTTTACTTCAAACTATGTGGTCAATTTTGGAATAAGTACGATGTGTTGCTGAGAAGAATGTATATTCTGTTGATTTGGGGTGAAGAGTTCTGTAGATGTCTATTAGGTCCGCTTGGTGCAGAGCTGAGTTCAATTCCTGGATATCGTTTTTAACTTTCTGTCTTGTTGATCTGTCTAATGTTGACAGTGGGTTGTTAAAGTCTCCCATTATTATTGTGTGAGAGTTTAAATCTCTCTGTAGGTCTCTAAGGGCTTGCTTTATGAATCTTCATGCTCCTGTATTGGGTATATATATATATTTAGGATAGTTAGCTCTTCTTGTTGATTTGATCCCTTTACCATTATGTAATGGCCTTCTTTGTCTCTTTTGATCTTTGTTGGTTTAAAGTCTGTTTTATCAGAGACTAGGATTGCAACCCCTGCCTTTTTTTGTTTTCCATTTGCTTGGTAGATCTTCTTCCATCCCTTTATTTTGAGCCTATGTGTCTCTGCACATGAGATGGGTCTCCTGAATACAGCACAATGATGGGTCTTGACTCTTTATCTACAGGAGCTCCTGAAGGAAGCACTAAACATGGAGAGGAAGAACTGGTATCAGCCATTGCAAAAACATGCCAAATTGTAAAGGCCATCGATGGTAGGAAGAAACTGCATCAACTAATGAGCAAAATAATCAGCTAACATCATAATGATAGGATCAAATTCATACATAACAATATTAACGTTAAATGTAAATGGGCTAAATGCTCCAATTAAAAGACACAGACTAGCAAATTGGATAAAGAGTCAAGACCCATCAGTGGTGTAGGATTTTTAATTTGAGGTTACCCTGAGGTTTGCAAATAATATATTATAACCAATTGTTTTAAACTGATGACAACTTTTAACACTGATTGCAAAGGCAAAAGAGAAAAAGTAATAAAATCCTACACTTTAACTTCACCCCTTTGTTTTAAAACTTTTTTGTTGTTTCTGTTTATATTTTATTGTACTCTTTATGTCTTGAAAATTTGTTGTAGTTATTGTTTTTGATCAGTTTATCTTTTAGTCATTCTACTCAAGATATAACTAATTAACTCAGCACAATTCAAGTGTTATAATATTCTGTGTTTTTCCATGTACCTACTCTTACCAGTGAGTTTTGTACATTCTGATGATTCTTCATGCTCATTGACATCTTTTTCTTTCAGATTGAAGAAACCCCTTTACCTTTTCTTGTAGAATAGGACTGGTGTTGAGGGTGTTTTCTGATTTTTTTTTTCCTTCAGCACTTTAAGTATGTCATGCCATTCTCTTCTGATGTGTAAGGTTTCCACTGAGACATGTACTGCCAGACATATTAGATCTCCATTGCATGTTATTTGTTTCTTTTTCCTCTTACTGCTTTTAGGATCCTTTCCTTATCCTTGACCTCTGGAAGTTTCATTATTAAATGTCTTCAGCTTTTCCTATTTGCGTTAACTCTGCTTGGTGTTCTATAACCTTCTTGTACTTGAATATTGATATCTTTCTCTAGGTTTGGAAAGTTCTCTGTTGTTATGCATTTGAATATGCTTCCTACCCTGATCTCTCTCAACCTCCTTTTTAAGGCCACTAACTCTTAGATTTGCCCTTTGAAACTATTTTCTAGATCTTGTAAGCATACTTCATCCATTTTTATTCTTTTTTCTTTTGCTTCCTATGACTGTACATTTTCAAGTAATCTGTTTTCAGGCTCACTATTTCTTTCTTCTGCTTGATAAATTCTTCTGTTGACAGACTTTGATGCATTCTTCAATAAGTCCATTTAATTTTTTTGCTCCAGAATTTCTGTGTGATTTCTAAAAAATATTTCAATCTCTTTTATCAAGTTTTTCTGATTGTATTCTGTATTTCTTCTCTGTTCTATCTTGAATTTTGTTGAGCTTCCTCAAAACAGCTATCTTGAATTCTGTATCTGGAAGGTCACATATCTATGTCATTCCAGGATTGGTCACTGGCGCCTTATTTAGTTCATTTTGTGAAGTCATGTTTTCTTGAATGGTCTTGATTCTTATGGATGTTCATCAATGTTGGCATTGAAGAGTAAGATATTTATTGCAGTCTTCACAGTTGGGCTTATTTGTATCCATCCTTTTGTGGGAGGTTTTTTTCTGGTATTTAAAGGAATTTGGGTATTGTGACCTATGTTTTTGGTCACTGCAGCTATATCTGCATTAGAGAGGGTACCCCAATCCCAATAATATTATGGCTCTTGCAGACTCATAAAGTATTGCCTTAGTAATCTTGGGTAAGAACCAAGAGCATTTCCTGTATTACCAGGCAGAGACTCTTGTTCTTATTCTTACTTTCCCCCAAACAAATAGAGTCTCTCTCTCTCTCTCTCTCCATTTTGAACTGTCTAGAGCTGGGGAAGTGGTGACACAAGTACCTCTGTGGACACCACTACTGAGATTGCGCAGAGTCAGACCTAAAGCCAGCACAGCAGTGGGTCTTGCACAAGGGCCACAACATCTACTGCCTGGCAACCTTCAGTGATCACTCAAGGCCCAAAGTCTCTTCAGTCAGTTGGTAACAAATCCAGCCAGGCTTGTGTCTTTCTTTTCAGGGAGGCAAGCTTTCCCCAAGCCTAAAGCATGTCCAGAAATGGTTTCTGAGAGCCAGGGCCTCAAGTCACGAATCTCAGGAGTCTACTTGATGCTCTATTCTTCTATGACTGAGCTAGCACCTGAGCCACAAGACAACTTTCTTCCCACTCTTCTTTCACCTTTCATCAAGCAGACTCTTCTTTCTCCTTTCATCAAGGAGAAGGAGTATTTCCCTATGGCCACTACCACCCCAGGACCATGGCAAGTACTGCCTGGCTAACACCAATATTTACCCAAGGCCCAAGGTCTCCACAGATAGCCTATGGTAAATGCTACCAAACTTGAGTCTCTCCCTTCAGGGCTACGGGCTTCCCTTTGGCCCAGGGTGAGTCCATAAATGCCAGACAGGAGCCACAGTCTGGAATCAGGATCCCCAGTAGCCCATTTGGTGCTCTACTTCACTGTAGCTGAGCTGGTTGGTACCCAAGCTGCAAGACAAAGTCGCCTTTATTCTTCCTTCTCCTTCCTCAGCCAGGAGTCTCTTCTCATGGCCACCATGACTAAGAATGTGCTATGTCTCACTTGAAGCCAGTACGGAACTGGTTCTCACCCAACTCCCACAGCAAGTACTGCCTGGCTACCACTGTTACTTATTCAAGCCCCAAGGGGTCTTTTGTCAGCAGGTGATGAATCCTGTCAGAATTTATTTCTTCCCTTCAAGACACCAGGTTCCCTTCTGGTCCAGGGTGCGTCTACAGATTTTGTTCAAGAGCTAGGGCCTAGAGCAGGGACCTCAGGACTCTTCCAGATTCTGCATTTTACTATGCCTGAGCTGGTATTCAAGTTGCAAGACACAGTTCTATTTATTTTCCTCTCTACTCTCCTCAAGCAGAAGGAAGGGGTCTCACAGCTGTGAGATATGCTGCCTTGATTTTTGGAGAGGGGTGATGCAAGCACTCCCCTTGGCCACCCCAGCTGCTTTCTCACTAGGTTATGTGCACCCCAAGTCCACGAGCTTGAAGCCTAGTACAGCACCAGAACTTGTCCAGGTTGTAGTCCTTATGGTCCGGACTGCCTTTCAAGTATATTTAGAAGCCTAAAACACTTTTGCTTATGGTGTTGGGGCTAGCCAGAACTCAAATTCTGACACCTGGGATGAATGATTCCTCTGTGGTTAGGGCCGGTCTAAATGCCCCCTCAGTGGATGATGGCTGAATTCTGCCCTTTGTTGCATTCTGCTGTGGCCAGCAGCACTGAGTTTCAATACAAGGTCCCATAATCACTCTTTATTCCCTTCCCCAAGCACACAGATTCTCTCTCTGCACCATGAGGCTGCAGACATGGCATGAGGGAGGGGAGTTGTTTGCAATTCAAGACTGCCTTTCCTACCCTCTTCAGTGACTCTTTCCTTTACATAATGTTAAAGCCAGGTACTGTGATCACTCACTTGATTTTTGGATCTTATGGAGGTGGATAATTGTTTAATTTGGTGCTCACGTGAGGGTGGGGGTTCAATTTGGCAATCTTGCTCCACCTCCCTCTACCTACTTTATTTTCAAAGTCATTAATATTTTAAAACTCATCTTCACAAAACATAATTCTCCAGAGATATTTGTAGTTGTTCTGGTGGGAATATAAATAAGTGTAGCTACTTTGTGTAACATTTTATGAAAATATCTACATTTAAAAGTTGTATAAAAACTTTATGATAAAAATTATTTAAGAAGCTGGAAGTTTATTCAGGAGAAATAAAAGAATGATGTCTCAAAGTTAATTTGTTTAGAGAAAATAATCAAATCTTTTCTCATTTCTTCTATAATTACTAAAAAGCGGAGATTATACTGGTCTTAAATTTCTTAAATTTTAAAGTTTCAATGTCTTTAATAAAATAAGTGAATAAGTAATAACTTAGTAATGGGTGAAAGATTTAAATAAATGAGATATGTTATATATTTAGAGATTAAGAGATTTTCTATCTCCATGACAAACTTCATCTCAAGTATATGGTTCATTTCCTTTCATATATATGTAATAAAGTAGCTATCTTCTGAATCATATGCTGTAATACAATTTCACTATGAAAAAGGATAAGAAAACCAAAACAAAAGAAGATAACGGAAAGGAGAGCAACTTCTACATAAACTTGTCAGAATTGCCATAATATGCATAATATGCAATGCGTTTTTAATATCATGCATAATAAACATGATAAAAATGATTACAATAAGAGAGTATCCTGATCATTTTGTAATTTAATAGTTTTTAATAAAATGTGGCACATGCGCTTTTTATATATTTACTGATGACATTGCTTTTATAGAGAAACCCTTCTGTTTGTGAAATTTAGCATGCATTCTCTGTGAAAACCTAGCAATAGATACACATAACTCCTCTACAGTTCACTCCTAGGTATGTCTACTGCTAACCCTTCATCCTAAAAGCTAGAGTATGTTTTTCCTATTTGTCTCCTATTAACAAAGGGACTTCCTTTGAAAAACATAGTTTGCCAATTCATGCCTGCCTCATGAGTTATCAATCATCACCCTTGCTATGTTCTCCCTATTGTATCCCTGTCCGCACACCTAACTCTCCACTGTCACTGAATTTGAAAACACTACCTGCATTTGATACAAATCTTGATCCTTTCTGCCATGGGCTTAAAGTCGACTCACTTTGTGAGACTGGGACTAGCAGCTTTATGGAGGTTCCCAGTTTCTGGACCTCGCTCCAACTCATTGTTCTACCTGTTACCTTAAGTCTTTGCCTTTACATTGGCATGCTTGAAGATTTCTCTTTGGATAAAGTAGAAATCTTACCAAGTGTTATGCCTCAGATGTCTCCACTGTCCCTAATTCCAAAATAATCTGTATATTCAACATGTTATTGTCTGACTGACTACTCTATGTAATTCTATTTGCATGGTTTAAAAAGTGCGTGTTTTTTTCTTTCAAATAAACACTAGTTTGATAAAATAAGTAGTATAACAAATTTTAACCAAAAGATCATCCAGTGAAGACTTACTCTCCCACTTTTCTTTCACTTTTATTTAGAATGATATTGAGTCATACTTTCAGTTTTAGTCTCATTTATACTTTATACAAAAATAATTTTCAATTATTCACATGTGTTTTCTAACTTGATCTCCACAGCATCCATATGAGGTAGGTAGTTTGCATAGTTTTGTCCTTAGTTTTCAGAAATATGAGGCTTGGATTTTAAAGTGTTTTCCCCAATAGTGCACACCCATCAAGTGGCAGAGGTGATATTAAATCTCTTTTCTTTCTTTAGTTCTCTATTGGATTTTGATTTCATATCACATTTGATTTTAGGATCTTAAATGTTAAGTACACGAGTTATCTTATAGGAAAAAGTAGAGCTGGCAACTTAATGCGAGACCAAATATTACCAAGTAACTTCCAAAGATGATCACTGAGTTAGGGTATTTTCTCATTTACAACACTAATTACATGCCTATTTGCACGCAGAGGTAATCGAGGCTGAGAGTGCTTGTAACTTCCCCATGATCAGACAGCAATAAATAACAAACCTGAGATTCAAGTTCAGATTAACTATTTAAAAATAACCTGCTCTTTCTACTATGTCATTATTCTTCAGTATTTAACTCAAATTGATTAAAAAATACTAAACTCTTACATAAAACAAAAAGCTAATATTCTTGTTATATTAGTCCATTCTCACACTGCTATATAGAATACCCAAGACTGGGTAGTCTATAAAGGAAAGAGGTTAAATTGACTCACAGTTCCACATGGCTGGGGAGGACTCAGGAAACTTACAATCATGGTGGAAAGGGAAGCAGGCACATATTATGTGGCCGCAGGTAAGAAAGAGTGCATTTATCATTGTGCACATGTACCCTAGAACTTAAAGTATAATAATTTTAAAAAAGAAAAAAAAAGAGCACATTTATAAAACTGTTAGATCACATGAGAATACATTCACTATCATGAGAATAGCATGGGGGAAACCACCCCCATAATTCAAACACTTCTTTCCCTGGAAACAGGATTATAGTTTCCTCCCTCGACTTGTGGGGATTACAATTAGAAATGAGGTTTGATTGGAGACAAAGGGCCAAACCATATCATTCTTCCCCTGCCCCCACCCCCACAAATCTTATGTCCTTTATACACTTCAAAACCAATCATGCTTTCCCAACAATCCCACAAAGTCTTAACTCATTTCAGCATTAGCTTAAAAGTCAAAGTCCAAAGTCTCTTCTAAGACAAGTCAAGTTCCTTCCGCCTATGAGCCTGTAAAACCAAAGGCAAGTTAGTTACTTCCAAGATACAGTTGAGTTACAGGCATTGGGTACATGTTTCCATTCCAAATGAGAGAAATTGGCCAAAACAAAGAGGCTACAGGCCCCATGCAAGTCTGAAATCCAATAGGGTAGTTATTAAATCTTAAAGCTCCAAAATGATCTCCTTTAACTTTATGTCTCACATCCAGGTCATGCTGATGCAAGAGGTGGGCTCCCATAGTCTTGGGCAACTCCACACCTGTGGCTTTGCAGGATACAGTCCCCCTCTGGGCTGCTTTCACAGGCTGGTGTTGAGTGTCTGTGGCTTTTCCAGGTGTACAGAGCAAGCTGTCTGTGAATCTACCATTCTGGGTTCTGGAGGATGGTGGCCCTCATCTCATAGCTCCACTAAACAGTGCCCCAATGGGGACTATGAGTGGGGGTTCCAACCTCACATTTTCCTTTCACATTGCCTAGCAGAAGTTCTCTATGAGGGCTCTGCCCCTGCAGCAAACTTCTGCCTAGAGATTCAGGCATTTCTATACATCCTCTGAAATCTAGGTGGAGGTTCCCAAACCTTAATTCTTGACTTCTGTGTATCCACAGGCCCAACATCACGTGAAAGCCACCAAGGTGTGGCCTGCACCCTCAGTGCAGCCACAGTGCAAGCTGTACCTTGGCCCCTTTTAGCCAAGACTGGAGCTGAATAACCCGGGAAACAGGGCCCCATGTTCAGAAGGCTGCACACAGCAGTCGAGCCCTGGGGCTTGCCTATGAAATCATTTTCCCTCCCAGGCCTCCAGGCCTGTGATGGGAGGGATTGCAACCAAGGTCTCTGATGTGCCCTGGAGACATTTTCCCTATTATCTTGGCAATTAGCATTTGGCTCCTTGTTACTTATGCAGATTTCTGCAGCTGGCTTGAATTTCTTCCCAGAGAATGGGTTTTGTTTTTCTATTACATTTGTCAGGCTCCAAGTTTTTCAAACTTTTACCCTCTGTCACCTCTAGAACACTTTGCTGCTTGGAAATTTCTTCTCAGATACCCTAAATCAGCTCTCAGGCTCAAAGTTCCACATATCTCTAGGGCAGGAGTAAAATGCTGCCAGTCTCTTTGCTAAAGCATAGCAAGAATGATGTTTACTCCAGTTCCCAATAAGTTCCTCATCTCCATCTGAGACCACCTCAGCCTAGACTTCATTGTCCACATCATTATCAGCATTTTGATCAAAATCATTCAACAAGCTTCTAGGAAGTTCCAAACTTCCCCACATCTTCCTTTCTTCTTTTGAGCCCTCCAAACTGTTCCAACTTCTGCCTATTTCCCAGCTCCAAAGTCACTTCCACATTGTTGGGTATCTTGATAGCAGTGCCCTACTCTCTGTGGTACCAATTTACTGTATTAATCCATTCTTATACTGCTATAAAGAAATACCCAAGGCTAGGTCATTATAAAGGAAAGAGGTTTAATTGAGTCACAGCTCCACATGGCTTGGGAGGCCTCGGGAAACTTACAATCCTGGTGAAAGGGGAAGCAGGCATGTCTTACATGGCAGCAGGCAAGAGAGAGTGCATGTGTGTCATTGCAGGAAAAACTATTATTTATAAAACCATCAGGTCTCATGAGAATTCACTCACTATCACAAGAACAGTGTCATAATCCAATCACTTCCCTCTCTTGACACATGGGAATTACAGGTCCCTCCCTCAACCAACGGGGATTACAATTCAAGATGAGATTTGGGTGGGGATACAGAGCCAAACCTCATCACCTATTATCACAAAGATATTTCTACATAGTTAGATTTAGCTAAGTTTATCTAATTTTATTTTTCTATTTATCGGACAGATTATATCAGCAATTAGGCTATCTTTTAGACTACTCTAAAATATTTACATACAATTTGAATATAGTTTATTTTGCTCATAAGTTATTTGCAATAAATACTACACAAGCTGAAGTTATCACACTGCTATATTACCTTTATTCATTTATTCCAATGACGTTTGAGAGTTTAATATTCGCCATATAATTGGCTCTAAAGTCACCATTTGATTAAAGTTTAGTGCATTGTACTAAAGTTGCAGCCATTGGCTCTAAAGTCATAATCATTTCAACTAGATAGGGGAATGGTGACATTAAAATTCAGTAAAGGATAGAATAAAATGACAAAACCACAGGAAAGGCAGGCTACTCAAATGGAGGTGGATGGGTTGGGAGTGACTGGGGCAACAGTACCAGGTTTAAATGAAGATGGAGTAGTAAACATATACCAAAGCTCTGATGATGATAGAGTCCATCTAAATAGGAAAGATACACTATCCCTAAAGGAAGGTAAAAACATTTAAAGTATTTCTCTTTGTCAACTTCTCACTTGCTTTTCTTTTTCCTATTTAATTACAACAAATTAATTATATTCCTGCATAGTAATTAGATCAGGGCTTTCTACATTTTTTGTTGTTGGTAGTGAAATTTTCAGAACCTATTTCTCAAATTTGTTAAGGATGTTGATATTTATTGACATCAGCCCTTTTAATAATATTTATTTTAAAAATAAATGTATGTATTTGAATATAATTTTTCTATCTTCTGATGTTATATAAGGATAACTATATTTTTATGGAACTGTTTTTTTGAAGCCAATATTCCAGTTTCTCTCAATTCTGAAAAACTCTATTAAAAAAGAAGAAAATTATTATTCATTATCCTCAATAGTGAAATGCTAAATCTTTTGTATGTTTTCTTTAGCATTATTGTTCTTTAGAACGATTGAGGACTTGTAGTTTGTCAAATTTTTTAACAAAATATGTAACGTCTACAAAGACATCACTGCTTCTAATAGAAGAATAAAGAAAAAACACAGCTAAGATGCTCAGTCTCTACTAATATGCAACTTTTGGCATTATTTTATGAGTAAATACCAGTTAGAGTCAAATAATTTTTATATTAGTAGAGTTGTGTATTGTAGAACAGTATTTTAACTATAATAGCTACAGTTATTTCTTTCTATATTTGAAATATTATGTATACGTGTGGGTGGGTATGTATATGTGTTTAAAGAATATAATGTAGGGTAAAGAGAGTGGGGACTTGGATTTTGCTAGACTAAAAAGAAGCTCTACAAAGACTAAAGTAAATATCTCCCTGCTTTACCATTTACCTTGTTTTGATTTAGCTAAAATCAAATCATTTTATTTCCATTCCGGTTTTGTTTCAACACTTGCAAACATCCCCGCCAGTAAGCTTTAAATAGATGGTAAACTTTAAATAGACTGTGTTACCCTTTATTACCCAAGAGATCCTGACTGTCTTCTATGCATTTTCTTTGGTCAATGCTTATTTATTATCTTCTTGCCTAGTTGTTTAGAGCATTCTGCAATTCAGCCAATCTTATTTAATAAAGCTGCACAGATTCTTCAGTACCATAAGTCAAGTGAATATTTAACTGTTACATACACACATAAGACACACACAACTGTACATAAGTAAATATAAAATAGCGGGTAAATAAATATATTTAATTAAAGAGCATACATTCATGTACAAATCACTTAAATAATAAGTAAGCACCTCAGTAGGAAAGATGTTATTTGAAAGTATTTACATTTTGAAATTATTCATGTATGATATACAAAAAAGTCACTAGAGGATAAATTTCTAATTAACATCCATATATACTTTTCTAGCCAGGTTTTAAATTGCAGAGTAACATGTATTAGGGCAAGTTTTAGGAATGAAATGGCACTGGGATATAGCTTATAGTTTCTTGGCTTCTCTCATCCATTTCTATACAATGCTAGCTAAACCAAGCAGTTTAAGAGTATAGAGGATCATTCACAAATTGTGGCAGGTATTCAACCTGCAAATTTCAGAGCTGTCAGGCTTGAGCGTTTCAATCAATTTTGACATCTCCTGGCATTTCCTTTCATATTCTAGCTTCTATAAATACTATCCTTTCTTAGCTGCCATTTTAGGTTCACAGGCTTGTTTCTCCCCCTAACATAAAGAAAGATTATATTTTAACTATTAGCAGGCCTTTTATTTTCTGCCTTTACTCTGGAAAAAAAAGAAAAAAAAATGGTATAATAAATAAACTACCTGATCCTCAAATGCTGTATTGAAAATAAGTGTATTCATAGCTGATGCATTAAAAATGACATATTACATAGCACTTGCAAAAAGAGACATTTCTTAGGAAAATTGTAAAATGTTAAGAACTTTACCATAAAATCCACAATAAGGTAGCATGCCTGTTATTTGAAAGAAATGCTTTCTGATGATTCCCAATAATTATTGGGAAAGATCAGAAAGATTCCCATGTTTACAAATACCCTGGAATAACAGTTGAAATACGGATATTATTACATTTCTTGTTAACCAAATAACTCTATTTTGAAAAAACTAGCTCCATCTAGGTTCCAACTCTATCTTGATTTAACTTCCTAGTATAACAAGGGCTATCTTATAAAGTGCTTTCACTGTAAAAATGTCATAAACTAAAAATCCTAGGAATCTTGAAAAAATAATTTTTAGAATTTTTCAAGTTCTCCTTTAATCACCATTTTAATTTGGTATGTTTTCCTAAGTAGAAATTAAATAAGGCAATGTAACATGTATCATTCCTGGTAAAGTTAGAATGTTTCAGCTAAAGACTTTGGTCGTCTTTTATTGAAAGGTCTTTAAAGGAAAAAAATGATCCAGAAAAGCTGTATTTTCCAGAATCATAAAAAGCCTTAGTGGCAGAGCCAGAAAAATAAACACAGAACTACTCAATAACAGTTCAATATATCCTCTGTATGACCCCATTTTTATGCCAAAGATAGGAAACCTCAAGTGTTTAACCCTGAAACTTAAACTGGCACCTAAAGGGCTTGTATTCTTCCATGGCCAGGGAAACAACTGAGGAATTCCGCTACTATGTAACTGGTGTTTTCATAATCTGGTAGAGATAATTTTAGGTGACTATACACATTTCTGTGACTGGTTTGTTGTAATAGTTTTTCTTTTTTTCAGTATGAATTTTTTCCTTTTACATTGTGAAGAGAAGTACTAAACAGAGAGCTTGAGGAGTCTTTTTACTTCTTTTTGAAAATCATAGTCATGTTTGTGACTTCTTTTCTTCTCATACTCAAATTTCAATCATTTATGAAAACTGAAGCTTGCTTCCTTCCTAAGTTCCCTTATATATTTTTTAAATTCCTGTAATTTCATTCTTATTCAGGCCCTTAGCACCTGCACACACTGTACTAAATAGCACTCCAATGGTCTTTTTTGAGTTTTTCTCTTACCTTGGCTATCCTGCCCAATTCCTGTCTTAAGAGCAAAATTTTATTTTATTTTATTTTTTATTTGTTTTTAATTAAATGTTCTTTGTTCTTTTACTCATTAATTTATTCTATTCAGTAAGTTTTTAATGTTTTTATTTGCTTATTTTATTTTCACATTATTTTATTTATTTATTGACCTACTTATTTCTGAGATAGGTTCTCTCTCTGTCACCCAGACTGGAGTGCAGTGGCGTGACCTTGGCTGACTGCAACCTCCACCTCCCAGGCTCAAGCAATCCTTCCATTTCAGCCTCGTGAATAGCTGAGACTACAGGCATGCACCACCATGCCTGACTAATATATTTTTTTCTTTATATTTTTCGTAGAGGCTGGGTTTCGCCAAATTGCCCAGGCTCATCTCAAACTCCTGCCCTCCAGCGATTGGCCCATCTCAGGCTCCCAAAGGGCTAGGACTACAGATTTGAGGCACTGGCCCCTGCCTATTTTTATTCTTATTTCGATAGATTTCAGAAAGCACGTGGTACATGGTTGCATGGAAAAGTTCTTTAGTGGTGATTTCTGAGATTCTGGCGCACCTATCGCCCTAGCAGTGTACACTGTATCCAATGTGTAGTCTTTTAGCCCTCACAACCCCACCATTTCCCCCCGAGTCCCCAAAGTTCACTATATCATTCTTATGCCTTTGTATCCTCATAGCTTAGTTCCCACTTATAAGTAAGAACACACAATGTTTGGTTTTCCATTCCTGGGTTACTTCACTTAGAATAATGGTCTGCAGCTCCATCCAGGCTGCTGTGAATGTCATTATTTTATTCCTTTTCATGGCTGAGTAGTATTCTGAGATATATATATCTATATATAGTATATCTATATATATCTATATTCTATATATATAGATATATACATATATACACACCACATTTTCTTTATCTACTCATTGGCTGATTGGCAATTAGGCTGGTTCCATGCTTTTGCAATTGTGAATTGTGCTGCTATAAAAAAGCATTTGCAAGTATCTTCTTCGTATAATGACTTATTTTTCTTTGGGTAGATATCCAGTAATGGGATTTTTTTGATCAAACACTAGTTCTGCTCTGAATTCTTTAATGAATCTTCATACTGTTTTCCATAATGGTTGTACTAGTTTACATTCCCACCAACAGTGTAAAAGTGTTCCTTTTTTAACCACATCTACACCAACATCTGTTATTTTTTAATTTTTTAAATGTGGCCATTCTTGAAAGAGTAAGGTGGTATCACATTGTGGTTTTGATTTGCATTTCCCTGACCATTAGTGATGTTGAGGATTATTTCATATGTTTGTTGGCCATTTGTATATCTTCTTTTGAGAAGTGTCTATTAATTTCCTTTGTCCACTTTTTGATGGAATTATTATTATTATTATTGTTTTGCTGATTTCTTTGAGTTCCTTGTAGATTCTAGATATTAGTCTTTTGTTGGATGCATAGTTTGTGAAGATTTTCTCCCATTCTGTGGGTTGTCTGTTTACTCTGATGATTATTTCTTTTGCTATGGAGATGCTTTTTTATTTAATTTGGTCCCATCTATTTATCTTTGTTTTTGTTACATTTGCTTTCAGGTTCTTGGTTATGAGCTCTTTGCCTAAGCTAATGTCTATAAGAGTTTTTCCAATGTTATCTCCTAGAATATTTATAATTTCAGGTCTTAGATTTTAGTCTTTGATTCATCTCGAGTTGATTTTTGTATAAGTTGAGAGATGAGGCTCCAGCTTTATTCTTCTAGGTGTGGCTTGCCAATTATCCCAGCATCATTTGTTGAATGTGGTATCCTTTCCCCACTTCATGTTTTTGTTTGCTTTGTCAAAGGTCAGTTGGCTGTAAGTATTTGGCTTTACTTCTGGCTTCTATATTCTGTCCCATTAGTCTATGTGCCCATTTTTATACCAGTTCCCATGCTGTTTTGGTGACTATGGCTTTATAGTATAGTTCAAAATTGGGTAAACTGATGCCTCCAGATTTGTTCTTTTTGTTTAGTCTTCCTTTGATTATGCAGGCTCCTTTTTTGTTCCATATGAATTTTAGGATTTTTTTTCTTGTTCTGTGAAAAATGATGATGGTATTTGGATGGAGTTGCATGGAATTTATAGATTGCTTTTGGAAGTATGGCCATTTTCACAATATTGATTCTACTCCTTCATGATCATGAATTTAAAAATTCTTTAAACTGAACAACATCAGTGACAAAACATATCAAAGCCTATGAGACACAGCAAAAGTGGCGCTAAGAGGAAAGTTCATAACATTCAACGCCTAAATCAAAAAGTCCAAAAGGGCAGAAATAGACAATCTAAGGTCACACCTCAAGGAACTAGAGAAGCAATAACAAACCAAACTCATGCCTAGCAGAATAAAAGAAAGAATAAAGATGAGAGCTGAACTAAATGAAATCGGAACAAAAAAAATACAAAAGATAAAACAAAAAGCCTGTTCTTTGAAAAAAAAAATTGATAGACTATTAGTCATATAAACCAAAAAAAGAAGTGAGAAGATCCAAATAAGCTCAATTAGAAATGAAATAAGAGATTTACAACTGATACCACAGAAATACAAAAGATTTCTCAAGGCTACTACGAACACTTTTATGCATATGAACTAGAAAATCTAGAGGAGATGGATAAATTCCTGGAAATATACAATCCACCTAGATTAATTCAGGAAGAAAAAGAAACTCTGCACAGACCAATAACAAGTAGCAAGATTGAAACAGTCATAGAAAAAATGCCAATAAAAAAAGTCTAGGACCAGATCAATTCATAGCTGAATTCTATCAGGCATTCAAAGAAGAATTGACCACCAGTCTTACTGAAATTATTTCAAAAGATAGAGAAAGAGGAAATCCTCCCTAAATCATTCTACGATGCCAGTATCACCCTAATACCAAAATCAAGAAAGGACATAACATTAAAAGAAAGCTACAGGACAATATCATAGATGAACGTCGATTCAAAAATACTTTAAAAAAACTAGCTAACTGAATTCAAAAAGAAAATTCACCATGATCAAGTGGGTTTCATACCAGGAACTCAGGGATGGTTTAACATCTGCAAGTCAATAAATGTAGTATATCACACAAACAGAATTAAAAACAAAAATCATATGATCATCTCAATGATATAGAAAAAGCATTTGACAAAATCCAGCATCTCTTGATGACTAAAACCCTCAACAAAATCAGCATACAAGAGACATACATCAAGGTAATAAAAGCCATCTATGGCAAACCTACAGCTAACATTATACTGAACAGGGAAGAATTGAAAGCATTCCCCCTGAAAACTGGAACAAGACAAGGATGCCCACTTTCACCACTTCTATTTAACATAGTACCAGAAGCGCTAGCCAGAGCAATCAGACAGAAGAAAGAAATAAAGGGCATCCAGATCAGTAAAGAGGAAGTCAAACTGTTGCTAGTCACCAGTGATATGATGGTATCCCTAAAAAACCCTAAAGACTCCTCCAAAATGCTCCTAGATCTGATAAATGAATTCAGTATAGTTACAGGATACAAAACAGTGTACACAAATCAACAGCACTGCTATTGATATTAACCAACAACCAACAACAACCAAGATGAGAATCACATCAAAAACCCAACCCCTTTTACAGCAGTTGCAAAAAATGAAACAAAATTATTTGGTATACACCTAACCAAGGGGGTGAAAGATTTCCACGAAGAAAACTATAAAACGCTGCTGAAAGAAATCATAGACTACACAAACAATTTGAACACATCCTCTCTTCTTTAAAAAAAAACAAACAGTAAAGTCATGAACCCTTCAATCTTCCTTATATTTGATTACAGGTATGTTTACTCTCCATGTTTACTTGTCAAAGTAGATGTAATGAAAGTGTTTTTTTAGGAGACATTAATTGTGAAAACCAGTATCTAGTTCCCCTCTCCTTGCTGGGCATACTTCTTAGCATTCTGGAAGTCATTGGGCAATCAAGATACGCGTTCTGGCCAATGAATTGTGAGTACAACTTGAGTGTGTATCTTCAGAATCAAGGGAATAAAATTGGGCTCTCCAGGACACTTCTCTGTCACCATATTCTGTAGCCCACTTGTTGAAAATGATGTGGCGGATGACGCCAGTGCGGGGGGTGGGGGCGTGTAGGCTCTGGTGGCCCTGGGATGGGCAAACGCGGTGGCTTCCGTGGAGGTTTCGGTAGTGGCATCTGGGGCCGGGGTCGTGGCCGTGGACAGGGCCTGGCCGAGGCTGAAGAGCTCGCCGAGGCAAGGCGAGGATAGGGAGTGGATGCCCGTCACCAAGCTGGGCCGCTTGGTCAAGGACATGAAGATCAAGTCCCTGGAGGAGATCTCTTTCTTCTCCCTGCCCATTAAGGAATCTGAAATCATTGACTTTTTCCTGGGGGCCTCTCTCGAGGACGAGGTTTTGAAGATAATGCCGGTGCAGAAGCAGACCCATGCTGGCCAGCGCACAGGTTCAAGGTGTTTGTTGCTATTGGGGACTACGATGGCCACGTAGGCCTGGGTGTTAAGTGCTCCAAGGAGGTGGCCACCGCCATCCGTGGGGCTATCATCCTGTCCAAGCTCTCCATTGTCCCCGTGCGCAGAGGCTACTGGGGGAACAAGATTGGCAAGCCCCACACCGTCCCTTGCAAGGTGACAGGCCTCTGTGGCTCTGTGCTGGTGCGCCTCATCCCTGCACCCAGGGGCACTGGCATCTTCTCTGCATCTGTGCCCAAGAAGCTGCTCATGATGGCTGGTACTGATGACTGCTACACCTCAGCCCGGGGCTGCACTGCCACCCTGGGCAACTTCGCCAAGGCCACCTTTGATGCCATCTCTAAGACCTACAGCTACCTGACCCCCGACCTCTGGAAGCAGACTGTATTTACCAAGTCTCCCTATCAGGAATTCACTGACCACCTCGTCAAGACCCACACCAGAGTCTCCGTGCAGCAGACCCAGGCTCCAGCTGTGGCTACAACACAGGGTTTTTATACAAGAAAAATAAAGTGAGTTAAGCCTGAAAAAAAAAAAAAAAAGAAAATGATGGGACTTAGAGATAGATATCACATCAATCATTGAACTGTCCTAATGATTCACCTAGGTATGAACAGATTTTGGGTAAGTGAAAAAGAAAACTTAATTGTGTTAAATATGGCAGCATAAGCTAATCAATCCTGAGCAATATATTCATTATAGAAATATACTCTGTGTAATGTATAAATTATCTTCTTTCCCTAAATCTACAGATGAATATCTGTAGATACTGTTTTAACTAGTGTTTTAAAATGTAAGTCTTAATTGGTGAAGAGTTATTACTTCAGTTTTAGCAAGTTTCAATTTCAATTATGCATATTTCTAGTGGGCTGGTACATTTCTTCAGTGTTTTGTTTATACACACCAAAATGAACAGTAATTTTTGGGCTAAATATTAAGTTTATTTCTATCCTTGATATATAGACAGCACAAACATTTAATATTTGTGTTACACATATATACTATAACTTTATTAATGACTATGTCTATATTTTATTTCTATTTTGGTTTTGGAGAGGTTATTTTTCAATTTTATAAGTTTTTTTCTTTGTTCTGTCTTTGATTTTCAACTTTTAGCTCAAATCCTAAATTTTCTCTCAAAATTTTCTAACTGCCTTCTCTGCTATTTGCTTATTTTTGCATATGCGATAATTTGGACATTACATTTTTTTTCTTACTTATAGTCATTTATTCCTCTCTCTTTTCCCATTATACTGTGAACTCCAAATGCAAAGAACTATGCAGAATACCAGCCAAAATTTTCTTTAATAGTTGAGTATGTGTTTTGATTAGTCAGTGCTCACGATATATTAAGCACCTTGGTTATATGTCATATTTATTTCAGAATTTCTGAAGGACTTGAAATGTACTGTACTTAGACATGGTACTAAAAATATTTGTTTAAGGATTAAATGAATCAATAGAATGTTTATTTGGAGATATGACAAAGAGGCTGGTTTGAATATTTGATGTTAAATAATTATTTCCATTGAAAGCTAAGATTCAATTCAGCTGGAGAATTATGAGGTTACTACTTAGATCTCTTTCTTTTAGCAAGAACTGAAGTGAAGAATGTACAACTGGTGACAAGGGAAAACCACGACTTTAATTTTGTTAAAAAATAAAACTAAACAAAGGAAAATATTTTTGGAGTCTTTATTCTAATGCTCAATGGCCTCACTTATTTTGACAATAGTCTCATCAATTAATCTAGTAATCTAACACAGTGGCTATAGAGTAGTTCGTAATCTGCCAAGAAATATAGCAAGATTAATGGGCCTAAAAATTCAGATAAATCAAGTGTCTACTAAGACACTGATCTTTTCTTCTCATTAAAGAAGTATTTGAATCATAATACCACAACGTTACAATGTTACGATAAGAAAGGCTTAATGAGATTGGTAGGTGAGTTAACTCACCAGTTGGTGAGTTATTTTCTTTCTTGCAACAGATTTAAAGGAATTCATTTTTTATATGCAAAAGGTAGTAATGATTTCCAATTGCTCGCCAAATGAACACTAAACATGTACTTTGACATAAAAATTTAAATAGATTTTATTCTGTAGAGGACTTTTAGGATTGCTGACCAATTGAGTGGAAAGTATAGAGAATTACCATATACTTAGTATCTTCACATGTTTACAACCTCCTCCCTATCAATATCCTGCACTAGAGTGGTAAATTAGTCACAATTACTGAACCTACACAGCCAAAGTTCATAGTTTTGACATTAGGTTCATTCTTGATGTTATGGATTTTATGGGTGTTCCCTTACCCTTTGAAAACACTGATCTTTTTTATGTCTCCATAGTTTTGCCTTTTCTAGCATGTCATATTTTGAACTAATATAGTACGTAGCCTTCTCCCATTGGCTTTCTTAATTTAGCAATGTGCATTAAAGTTTCCTCCATGTCTTTTTATGGCTTGATAAGTCATTTCTTTTCAGTACTTAATAATATTCTAAAGTATTCATGTTCAACAGTTTATTTATCAATTCACCTACTGAATGAAATTCTTACTATATTGACAATTAGGAATAAAGCTACATATATGTCTATGTGCAGATTTTTGTGTGAATATAAATTTTTTACTCATTTGAATAAATTCCACGGAGTGTCATGGCTGAATAGTATGGCCAGAGTATATTTAGGTTTGTAAGAAACTGACAAGTTGGCTTCCAAGGATGTTGTAACATTTTTTATTCCCACCAGCAATGAATGAGAATTCTTGTTGCCCCACATCATCACCAGCTTTTTTCAGTGCTTTAATTTCAACCATTTAAATAAGTGTTTAGTGGTATTTCATTGTTGCTTTAATTTTCAATACCCTAAGGACATGATGTGGAGCTTGTTTTCATATGTTTATTTGCCATCTGTTTATATTCCTTGATGAGGTGCCTGTTGAGATCTTCTGGCCATTTTTAATCAAGCATTATTGTTATTGTTGAGTTTTAAGTGAGTTTTTAAAATATATTTTGGGTAACAGTTGTTTATCAGATATGGCTTTTTCAAATATTTTTTCCAGTCTGGCATATATTCTCATTCTCTTCACAATGTCTTTTGAAGAGCAGAGTTTTAAATTTTAATAAAGTTCAGCTTATTAATTATTTATTTCAAAAAACATGGCTTTGGTATTATCTCTATATATCATCAGCAAAACCAAAGGAATTCAGATATTTAAAAATATTATCTCCTAGGAATTTCATAGTTTTGCATTTCCTATTTATGTCTATAATTTATTTTTAGTTAATTTTTGTAAACAGTGTATTAATCCTTTTTTGTTTAACCTGAATGTTCAATTATTCCAGTGCCATTTGTTGAAAAGACTGTCTTTTCTCCATTGCATTACTTTTGCTTCTTTGTCAAAGATCAACTAACTATATTTGAGTCAACTTCTGGGCTTACTATTCTGTTTAATTGATTTATTTACCTATTCTTCCGGAAATATCACACTATTTTGATGCAGTAGCTCTATAGAAAGCCTTGAAGTCAGATAGTGTCAGTCTTCTGATTTTTTTTCTATTTCTATATTGAGTTAGCTATTCTGGGGTCTTTGGCCTCTCCATATGAATTTTCTAATTAGGTTGTCAATATTCACAAAAAGACTTACTGGAATTTTGATTAGGAATGTATTGATCAACTTAGGAAAAACTGACATCTTGACAATATTGAGTCTTCCTATCTATGGACCTAGAATATCTCCCCATTTATTTGGTCCTTCCTTGTAACGTTCATCAGAATCATATAATTCTCCTAATATACATATTTTATATATATATATAGTTAAATTTATATCTAAGTATTTCATTTCTGGAGGTGCAAATGAAAATGATAAGTTTATATCATTTATTTATTTTATGGTTTTTTGTTTCGAATTCAACTTATTGTGTGTGTCTGTAGAAAAGCAGGTGACTTCTGTATATTAACTTTACATCCTATTGAGAGGTGACAATGTGCTAGCAACCCTCGCTCGCTCTCGGTGCCTCCTTGGCCTCGGCATCCACTCTGGCCACGCTTGAGGAGCCCTTTAGCCCACTGCTGCACTGTGGGAGCCCCTCCCCGGGCTGGCTGAGGCCAGAGCCAGCTCCCTCTGCTTGCGGGGAGGGGTGGAGGGAGAGACGCCAGCGGGAACCAGGGCTGCATGCGGCACTCACAGGCCAGGGTGAGTTCCAGGTGGGCGCAGGTTCTGCGGCCCCGCACTCGGAACAGCCAGCCGGCATCACCGGCCCAGGGCAGTGAAGGGCTTAGCACCCAGGCCAGCAGCTGCGGAGGGTACACCAGGTCCCCCAGCACTGCTGGCCTGCCCTTGCCATGCTCGAATTCTCACCGGGCCTCAGCTGCCTCCCTGCAGGGCAGGGCTTGGGACCTGCAGCCTGCCACGCCTGAGCCCCACTCCCCACTGGTGGGCTCCCACGCCACCAGAGCCTCCCTGACAGGTGCCACCCCCTGCTCTGTGGCACCCGGTCCCATCGACCGCCCAAAGGGTGAGGAGTGCAGGCACGCAGCGCGAGACTGGTGGGCAGCTCCACCCACTGTTCTGGTGCAGGATCCACTAGGCAAAGCCAGCTGGGCTCCTGAATCAGGTAGGGTCTTGGAGAACTTTTATGTCTAGCTGGAGGATTGTAAATGCACCAATCAGCACTCTGTGTCTAGCTCAGGGTTTGTGGATGCACCAGTCAGCACTCTGTATCTAGCTAATCTGGTGGGGACTTGGAGAACTTTTATGTCTAGCTAGAAGATTGTAAATGCACCAATCAGCACTCTGTGTCTGGCTAAAGGTTTGCAAATGCACCAAGCAGTGTTCTGTGTCTAGCTAATCTAGTGGGGACTTGGAGAACTTTTATGTCTAGCTAGAAGATTGTAAATGCACCAATCAGCACTCTGTGTCTGGCTAAAGGTTTGCAAATGCACCAAGCAGTGTTCTGTGTCTAGCTAATGTAGTGGGGACTTGGAGAACTTTTATGTCTAGCTAGAGGATTGTAAATGCACCAATCAGCACTCTGTGTCTAGCTAAAGGTTTGTAAATGCACCAATCAGCGCTCTGTCAAAATGGATCAATCAGCAGGATGTGGGTGGGGCCAGATAAGGGAATAAAAGCAGGCCTCCTGATCCAGCAGTGGCAACCCACTCAGGTCCGCTTTCACGCTGTGGAAGCTTTGTTCTTTCGCTGTTGCAATAAGTCTTGCTGCTTATCACTCTTTGGGTCCGCGCCTCCTTTATGAGCCGTAACACTCACCACAAAGGTCTGCAGCTTCACTCCTGAGGCCAGCGAGACCACAAACCCACTGGAAGGTACAAACAACTCCAGACACACCACTTTTAAGAGCTGTAACACTCACTACGAAGGTCTGCAGCTTCGCTTCTGAAGTCAGCAAGACCACGAACCCACCAGAAGGAAGAAACTCTGGACACATCTGAATATTTGAAGGAAAAAACTTGGGACACACCATCTTTAAGAACTGTAACACTCACTGCGACGGTCCGCAGCTTCATTCTTGAAGTCAGCAAGACCAAGAACCCACCAATTCCGGACACACTATAACCTTGCTGTAACTGCTTAATAGTTCCAGGAGTTTGTGGATTCTTTCAGATTTTCCATATAGTTGATCATATTATCTGTGAACAAAGACAGTTTTATATTTTCCTTTCCATTCTATGTACTTTATTGCATTAGGAAGGATTTGTAGTATGATGTGATAAAGAATGGCGGGAGGCGTTATCCTTTCATTGTTCTAGATTGCTGTGGTTTGAATGTCCCCTCCAAAACTCATGTTGAAACTTGGTCCACAGTATGGCAGTGTTGAGAAGTGGGGCCCTTAATAGGAGATTGGATCATGAGGGTTCTGCACCTATGAATGAATTAATACATTCATGAATTAATAGATAGATTACTGGATTAGTGGCTTGTAATGGGAGGGGAACTAGTGACTTTATAAGAAGAGGAAGAGAGAGCTGAGCTAGCACATTAGTATGCTAAGCCCTCTCACCATGTGATACTCTGTACCACCTGGAGATTCTGTAGAAAGTTCCCACCAGCAAGAAGACTTTCACCTGATGTAGTCCCTTGACATTGTACTTCTCAGCTTTCAGAACTGTAAGAAAGGAATTCCTTTTCTTATAAATTACACAAATTCAGGTATTCTATTCAAAATAACAGAAAATGGACTAAACATTGATATTACAGGTAAGCTTCAAGTTTCTCACCATTATGGATAGTGTTAGCTATAGATTATTTGTACATGTTATTTATCCAGTTATGGGAGTTCCCCTCTATTCCTAGTTTGCTGAGAGTTTTTATCATGAATAGGTGTTAAATTTTCTCAAATGTTATTTCTGCATCTACTGATGTGATCATGTAGTTTTTTTTCTTTATCCTGTTAATGTGTTGGATTATATAAATCAAATTTTGAATGTTGAACTAGCCATGCATACTTGAAATAAATCTCATGTGGTCATAATGTATAATTATTTTGATACTTTTTTGATTAATTTGTTAATATTTTGATGAGGATTTTGCCATCTATGTTTACAAAAGATGTTGGTTTTTAGATTTTTTTGGTAATATATTTGTCTGGTTTTGGTGTTAGGATGGTGTTGGTTACATAGCAATAGAATGAATTACGAAGTTTTCCTTCTGCTTCTATCTTCTGGAAAATATTTTATAATTTCTCACTTAAGTGTTTGGTAGAATTCACCAGTGAAATCATCTAGATCTCGTGATTTCTTTTTGGAATGTTATTAAGTGTTGACTTAATTTCTTTAATAGATATAGGCATATTCAGATTGTCTGTTTCATCTTAGGTAGGTTTTAGCAGATTGTTTATTTCCAGAAATTAGGCCGTTTAATCTGTGTTATTAAATTGTGGGGCATGAAGTTGTTTGTAGTATTCCTTTATTACTTATTTAATGTCTATAAGATCTGCAGTAGTGGTACCATTTTCACTTTTGTTATTAATAATTTGTGTTTTCTCTCTTTTTTAAAAGTTAGCCTGTCTAGAGGCTTATCACTTGTACAGATTTTTTTTTCAAAAAAAAAAACAATTTTTATTTTATAGATTTTCTTTATTGATTTTCTATTTTTGCTTTAATTGATTTTGGCTCTGATTTTTTTCTTTTGCTTTATTTGAATTTAACTTATTTTATTTTGTAGGTTCCTAAGGTGAACATGTAGATAATTGATTTTTTAAAATTTATTTTCTGGTACATGCTACAGTTTTCTTCTAACCACTGCTCACTGAATCTCATACATTTTGTTAGTTGTATTTAATTCAAAACACCTTAAATTTCTGTTGAAATTTCTTCTTCAATCATGTATCATTAAGGAGTATGTATTCTAATCAAGTATTTTGAGAGGTTTTTTCCAGCTATCTTTCTGTTGCTGGTTTCTAGTTTGATTGAGTCATAATCTGAGAGTAGACATTACATGATTTTTACTATTTTAAATTTGTTAAGTTGTCTTTTATGTCCAAAAATGTGGTCTATTTTGGTGGCAATTTCATGTAAGCTTGAGAAGAATGTGTATTCTGCATTGTTGAATGAATTATTCTGTAGATATTCATTATATCCTGTTAACTGATGGTGGTGTTGAGTTAAAGTATGTCGTTACTAATTTTCTGCCTGCTGGATCTATGCATTTTTGATAGAGAAGTGATGCTGTCTCCAACTATAGTAATTGATTCATTTATTTCTCCTTGCAGTCCTATCAGCTTTTGCTTCATGTATTTTGGCATTCTGTGAGATGCATATACCTTAAGAATTGCTATCTTCTTGGAGAGTCAATCTTTTATCATTTTGTAATGCCTCTTTTTATCCCTGATAATTATCCTAGCTCTGAAGTGTGTTTTGTGTGACATTATTATAGTGGATAGAGATACTTGATTTTTTATCTGTGTTAGTATGGCATATTTTCACCATCCCTTCACTTTCAATCTATATGTGTCTTCATATTTAGAGTTGATTTTCTTTTTTTCTTTTTTCTTTTTCTTTTTCTTTTCTTTTTCTTTTTATTTTGCAGAACATAGGAAGTTTATTGTGTCAAGACACTAAAATGCAGACTCCTCTTCCAGAGAAAGCTCTTCCAGGGACAGGGAACCATCATCCAGATGTGTTGCTCATTTGTCATTTTCATGGGCAGCTGGATTCTTCCCCTTGGATCTCTCAAACTCTTGAGTCCCCCATGTATAGATAAGATAAAACACTACAAACGGCGGCATTACGCGAAGGAAAGACTGCCGAGTGCGGCGCAGCACGTTGGGGATTCCTTTACGGAAGTAGTACGGGAAGGCACGCTGCTCAAAAGGTGACAAGCTGTAGGAGATCACATGTTGCATCTACGTCCGATTCCCAAACTCGCTGCCCATCATGGCGGCGGCCGGGGTCACCTAGCCCTCCGCAGTCACCGATCCGGCGGACTCATTCCTAAAGTTGATTTCTTATAAACAACACATAGTTGAGTCTTGTTTTTTAATTCACCCTGACAATTGCTGTCTTTTAAATTAGTATTATTAGACAATTGATATGTAAAGTACTCACTGATATAGTCACATTAATGTCTATCATGTTTGTCACTGTTTTCTATTTGATGCCCTTGCTCTTTGTTCCTATTTTGTCTTCCCCTCTTTTTCTGCTTTTTGTAGGTTCAATTAAGCATTTTATATGATTCCATTTTCTCTCTTCTTACTGTATCAACTATACTTATTTTTATTTTTTTTTTTAGTGGTTGCTTTGAAATGCAATTTCAGAAGTAGTGCAAGTACCTTATAATAACATCATACTTCTAATTCCTCCCTCTAATCACATGTAGCATTGTTACCATTCATTTCACTTATACAAAAGCTGTAATCCTCAATTACATTATTGTTATTTTTATTTTGAACAAACCATTATCTATTAAATCAGATAGGAATAAGAAAACTAAAACTTACAATCTTACTTTCATTTATTCCTTCTCTAATATTCTTTATTTCTTCATGCAGTTCCAAGTCTCTGGCCTACATTACTTTTTTTCTCTCTAAAAAACTTGTAACATTTCTTGCAAGGTAGGTCTATTAGCAACAAACCCTGCAATTTTCACCAGTCTGAGAAAGTCTTTAGTTTTCCCTCACTTTTGCATTGTAATTTTACAAGCGAAAGAATTCAAGGTGACGTGGTTTGTGTGTGTGTATGTCTTACTTTATTTTCTTTTGCCAATACTTTTAATATTTCACTCTACTCTCTTCTTGCTTATATTTTTTTTGAGAAGTTGGATGAATTCTTACATTTTCTACTTTATAGGAGAGGTATTTTTTCTCACTGGATTAACTCAACATTTGATCTTTATCTTTGATTTTCTGCAGTTTAGATATGATATTCCTGGGTGTAGTTTTTTATATTGATACTACTTGGTGTTCTCTGAGCTTCCTGTATGTGTGGATTGGTGTTTGATATTCATTTAGGGAAATTCTAAGTCATTACTACTTCTATTTGTTTTATTTCTTTCTCTCTTTGTTCTCCTTTTATTTTAATTATGTAGATATTACAGTTTTGTAGTTGTCCCACAGTTCTTGGATATTCTGTTGCATTTTTCTGGTGTATTTTTCTCCTTGTTTTTTGGTTTGGGACGTTTCTATTCACATATCCTTAAGCTCAGAGATTCTTTCCGTAGGCTTGTCCAGTCTACTAATGATCCTCTCAAAGCCATTCTTTATTTTTGTTTCAGGTTTTTATGGTAAGCATTTATTTTCTATGTATTCTTATAATTTCAATTTCTCTGCTTTCATTGTTCATCTGTTCTTGAATGTTGTGTATTTTTTTTTCATTACAGCCCTTAGCATATTAACCAAATATGGTTTATATTCATGGTCTGATAATGTCAACATTTCTGTCATAACTGAATCTGATAAATTCAACATTTATGCCACCCCATTGCTCTGTTTCTCAAGTATGCCTTTTAATGGTTTTTATTGTTGTTGTTAAACAGCAGATGTGATGCACTGGTAAAGGAAAATGTGGAAAATAGAGTTTTATAACATCATGGTAAGGTGTAGAGGGAGCGGAAGCTTTCCGCAGCCCCATGTTTAGATTTTACTCTTTTAGTGAGCCTCTGCTCCTGTGGTGTGAATTTCACAAATGCATCTCAATTTTTTTCTTTCTGCTCTTTATGTGATATAGGATGGTTAGTGGAGGATGGAGTTAGGTACCTCCTTTCCCCCAGATAAGTTAGGCTCTGCTAAAACCCCAGTAGGTTAGGCTCTGGCAAAATAGTTTTTCTCAAGATAAGGTCTTCTTAAGAATAATGGAATGCTGTGGTGTATTTTAAAATTGTTACTTTTCCTTCCCCTGCGAGAAGCCCAAAGAAATTTTTCTCTAATCTTCATCTTGAGAACTTCGTAGAGCTAAAGATAAAACTCAAAAAAATGCAAAAGCCTCACTAAGACTGGGTCCCCTGGAGTTTTTTTTTTTATTTTTTATTTTTATTTTTCATCTTAGACTTGTCCACACTAAGCCTCCAGCATTAATGACAATTCAAGCTTTCCTACCCTGGTACTGGCTCCAGCAGGAGTACGTTTCTGCTCTGTTAAGTTGAATTCTCTGTAGCTGCCTCTCTACAAACTCCACAGCAGTTTGTTCTGTGACCTCAGGTCTCTAGTCAATCTAAGAAGAGCAGTTTAGTTTTCAATTTGATCAGATTTTTACTTGTGGTTAGGATGCAGTGATGGCTTCAAAGTTCCTTACATGTTGGATTAGAAACCAGAAGTTCTTGACATGCAGTTTAATTTAAATCTTGCCTCATTCCTACTCCACGCTACTCACCATATCTATTTAGTCTACATAGAAGTTTTTACTCTTCCTCCCTTGATAACAACAGAATATTCCACTCTCCCCACTTTTAGTGCTTTCTGACCTCCCTGCTAGACCTTTACCTCATAATACTCACTCATTCTTGGAGACTTAGAGCTATGTTCCTTTCTCTGGAAAAGTATGCTGTTCCCCTCCCATTACTAAGAGACTCTTTCATCAGTGTTATCTCACTAAAGTTAGAATCAATGTTTTTATTAATTTGTTTGAAATGTCTATTTAATCGCTTATTCAGATGTATTTGCGCCCTATTAGAATAATGATTCAATGTATTTCTTGCTATTGTTTGTCTTTTAAAGCAATTTTTTTTTCACAGTGCCTGGTAGAAACACTAAATTAAATCTTCTTAAAGGTATAAAAAAAGTTAACTAATGTATCCTTCTTTCAAATTAATAAGAAGGAAAGAAAAAGCATTTAGGAAAAAGAATCAAGCACTATCTTATGTTCCCCTTGTTTTCTAAAAGGATTTGCATTTAAAATATGCATGTTTGGGGACAGAGTGAATTAATATTGAGCTTTCTCAGTGTGACTATTCAAATAAAACAACTCGGTCCTTAACTTTGTGCATACCAGGGTACCAATTAATTGGCTTTGATCTATAAAATCTTTTGCGTTTTTTTTTTTTTAATTTAATGGTTTAGAAAAGAAGAAAAGCTAACAGCCATGACAGCTTAATGAGATTGGTTGGTATATGGCTACCAACCAATTGGGGAGTTAAAATATTAAAAATACATGTTCCTTTTTGGAAAAACATTTGAAAGAATGTATGTTCTTGATAATACAAACTTTGATCCAATGCATTGTTAAAGATGAAAACAGCTTTTGTTCTCCCACACCTAGAGATTGTCAGAGTTAAAGATGATGATCAGTTTTTTTGGGGTGCTATAACCAGAGGTAATTACTTTTGTCTTGATCACGACACATATATGTATTGAAACATCACTTTGTATCCCATAAATATATACAAATATTATACATCAATTTTAAAAATTAATTTTCTAAAATTATTTATTTTAAATTGAGACATAAAATTGAATGTATTTATCATATGTAACGTGATGTTTTGAAGTACCTACACATTTTGGAATGGTTAAGTGTAGCTAATTAAAATATGCATTTCCTCACAGTTATTTTTATGGTGAGAACATTTAACATTCATTCTTAGCATTGTTTAAGAATGTAATCCATCATTATTAAGTATAGTCACTATGTTGAAAAACAGATTTCATGAACTTATAACTCCTATATAACTATAATTTTATATATTTTGACCAATGTCTCCCCAGTCCTCTTCACAGCCACCCCAACCTCTGGTAACCACCATTTTATTCTCTACTTTTATGAGATCAACTTATTTAGATTCTGCATGCGTGAGCTTATATAGTATTTGTCTTTCTCTCTGGCTTATTTCACTTAGCATAATGTCCTCCATGTTGTCATGAATGACAGATTATTCTTCTTTTTCATGGCCGAATAGTGCTTCGTTGTGTATACATACAGGCATACCTTGAAGATATTGTGGGTCCAGCTCCAGAACCCTGCAATAAAGTGAATATCACAATAAAGTGAGTCACACAAATTTTTTGACTTCCCAGGATATGTAAAAGTTTTGCTTACTGTATACAATAGTCTATCAAGTGTGCAATAGAATTATGTTTAAAAAACAATGTGTAAACCTTAATTAAAAATACTTCATTGCTAAATAATGGTAATGATTCTCTGAGCCTTCAGTAGGTTATAATTCTTTTCTGGCGGAGGATTTTGCATTGATGTTGATGGCTGCTAATGATTAGGGTGGTGGTTGCTGAAGACTGGAGTGACTGCGGCAGTTTTTTAAAATAAGAAATAATTTAACAGCTGCATTAGCTCCTAACAAGAGACTCAGCTTGTTCTTTGAAGCTTTAAAGCCAGACATTGGCTTTTCACTAGCTTTGAAAGTCCTAGATAGTATCTTCTTCCAATAGAAGCCTCTTTCATCTACATTGAAAATGTATTATTTAGTGTAACTATCTTCATCAATTATTTCAGCTAGATCTTCTGGATAATTTGCTGTTTTACCTTGAGCTTTCTTTCCTTAAACCTCAAGAACCAACATTTGATAGTTTCAAACTTTCTTCTGCAGCTTCCTTACCTCTCTCAGCCTTCAGAGAATTGAAGAGAGCTAGGGTCATGCTCTGAATTAGGATTTGACTTAAAGGAATGTTGTGGCTGGTTTGATTTCTGTTCAGACCATTAAAACTTTCTCCATATCATATCAATAATGAGACTGTTTCACTTTCTTATTGTTCATGTATTCACTGGAGTGACACTTTTAGTTTTTTTAAGGAACTTTTCCTTTGCATTCACAATTTGGTTGTTTGGTACAATAAGCCTAGCTTACAGGCTATCTCAGTCTTTGACATGCCTTCTTCACTAAACTTAATCATTTCTAGCTTTGATTTAAAGTGAGGGACATGCAACCCTCCTTACTTGAAAACTTAGAGGCCATTGTAAGGTTATTAATTGGCCTAGTGTCAATATTGTTGTGTCTCAGGGAAGAGGGAGGCCTAAGGAGAGGAAGAGAGAAGGGGAAATGGCTGGTCAGTGAAGCTATCAAATACAAACAATATTTATCAATTAAGTTCACTGTCTTACATGGGTGTTTGAGGTTTGTGGTGCCCCCAAACAATTATTACAGTGACATAAAGCATCAGTGATCCAAGATCACCATAACAGATATAAAACCGTGAAAAAAGTTTGAAATATTGTGAGAATTACCAAAGTGTGACAGAGAGACACGAAGTGATACTATACTATTGGAAATGTAGCACTAATACACTAGCTTGATGCAATGTTACCACAAACCTTCTTAAAAATCTAAAATCGGTAAAGCATAATTAAGTAAAGTGCAATGAAACAAGATATGTCTATGTCATATTTTTTAATTAATTAATTCATTCATTGATGGACACAGGTTGATTCTGTATCTTGGCTATTGTGAATAATGCTTCAGTCAACATATGGGGGCAGATATGCTTTTGACATACTGACTTGCTTTCCTTTAGGTATACACTGAGTAATGGGATTGCTGGGTTACATGGTAATTCTATTTTTAAGTTTAGAGGAACCTCCGTAACTGTTTTCCGTAATGAGTATACTAATTTACATTTCCACCAACAGTGTGCAAGCGTTTCCTTTACTTTACATCCACGCTATCATTGTAATCTTTTGTCTTTGTTGTAATAGCCATCCTCACAGAAGTGAGGTAATATGTCATCACAGTATAATTTGCATTTCCCTAATAATTAGTGATGTTAAGGATTTTTTTTCATATATCTGTTGTTCATTTGTATATTTTCTTTGGAGAGATGTCTATTTAAGTCCTCTGCCCATTTTTTAGTTGGGTTATTTGTATTCTTGCCATTGAATAGTTTGAATTCTTTATAAATTTTAGGTATTATCCCATTATCAGATGCATAGCTCGCAAATATTTTCTTCCTCAAGAAAATATTTTCAAACCTCAAGAGTGTTTCCTCACTCTTGATATTTTCTGTTGCTGTGCAGAACATTTTTAGTTTGATGTAATCCCATTTGTCTATAGTTGTTTTTGTTGCCTGCAATTTGAAGTTATATCCAAAAAAAAGTTGTCAAGACCAATTTCATGAAGCTTTTCCTCTGTGTTTTATTCTAGTAATTTCATAGTTTTGAGTCTTACATTTAAGTCTTCAATGCATTTTGAGTTAATTTTTGTATTTTTTCGTGAAATAAGGGCCTAATTTCACTCTTCTGCATGCAGGCATCCAGTTTCCCACCGCCATTTGTTGAAAAGACTGTCCTGTCCCCATTGTGTGTGCTTAGCACTTTGATAAAAAATCAGATGGCTATTAAGGTGTGGATTTTCTGGGCTCTCTATTCTGTTTCATTGGTCTATGTGTCTTGTTTTATGCTAGTATTACACTTTTTTGTTTGCTATATTGTAGTATATTTTGAAGTCAGGTAATGCAACGCCTTCAGCTTTGTTCTCTTTGTTCAACATTGCTTTAGCTATTCAGAGACTTTTGTGGTTCTAAACAAATTTTAGGATTATTTTTTCTATTTCTGTAAAGAATGACAGTAATATTTTGACAGGGATAGCATTGAACCTGTGTATCGCTTTAGGTGGTATGGACATTTTAACAAGTTTAATTCTTCCAAACCATATATATGGGATATCTTTACATTTATTTGTGTCTTGTTTAGTTTCTTTAACCACTGTTTTATAGTTTTCAGTGTAGAGATTTTTCACCTCCTCGTTTAAATTTATTTCTAATTATTATATCTTTTTTTAGCCATAGTAAATGAAATTGTTTTCTTGATTGCTTTTTCATATTGCTCACCATTAGTGTATGAAATGCTACTGATTTTTTGTATTGATTTTGTATTCTGTAAGTTTACTGATTTCATTTATTAGTTTTAACAGTTTTTTGGTGGAGTCTGTAGGATTTTTATATCTAAGATTTTGTTATCTACAAACAGGGACAGTTTACCTTTTTTTTGCAATTTGGATGTCTTTTCTTTCTTCCTCTTGCCTAATTGCTATAGCTAGAACTTCCAGTACTGGGTTAAATAGAAGTGGCTAGCTTGGCCATTGTTGTCTTGTTCTCAATCTTAGATGGAAAGCTCTCAATTTTTCTCCATTGAGTATGGTGTTAGCTGTGGGATTGTCATATACAGTCCTCATTATATTGAGATGCATCTCTTCTGTAATTAATTTGCTAAGAGGTTTTTTTAATTATGAAAGGATGTGACATTTTGTAAAATGCTGTTTCTACACCTATTGAAATAATCATATGGTGTTTCTTCTTTATTATGTTAATGTGATGTATGAGATTAGTTGACTTGCGTATGGAGTCATCCTTGCATCCTTGGAATGAATCCCATCTTATCATGGTAAATGATCTTTTAAATATTCCATAATATTTGGTTGGAAAATATTTTGTTGAAGATTTTTGCACTTAAGTTCACCAGGGATATTGGCCCATAGTTTTCTTCTTTTGTAATGTCCATGTCTGAGTTTGGTGTCAGGATAATACTGGCCTTGTAAAATAAATGTGGAAATATTCCCTCCTCTCTAATTTTTTGGAAAAGTTTGAGAAGAATTAGTATTAGTTCTTCTTTAAATGTCTGGTAGAATTCAAAAGTGAAGTTATCATGTCCTGAGAATTTCTTTGATGAGAGACTTTTTATTACTAATTATAATCTCCTTATTCATTATTGGTCTGTTCAGATTTTCTATTTCTTCATAATTCAATGTTGGTAGATTATATATGTCAAAAAATTTATCCATTTCTTCTAGGTTATCCAATTTGTTGGCATATATTTATTCATAATAGTTTCTTGTAATCCTTTGTATTTCTGTGGTATCAGTTGGGGTGTCACCCTTTTAATTTCTGATTTTATTTGAGTCTTTATTTTGAGTTTATTTAGATGAGGGGCTTATCTTGGGCCTGTTTCATAAGTGCACTTATTCCTTTCATGTGGGCTCCCTTTCTATGACCTAATCACCCCCCCAAAGCCTTCATGTCCTAAAACTATCACCATGGGAGTTAGGATTTTAACATATGAATGCAGGGCTCGGGGGTAGGGGGAGACACACATCCACACCATAGCAATGCCCAGGTCTTAATCCCCAGACCATGTGAATATGTTCAGGTCATGGCATGATGAGCTTAAGTTGCTAGTCACCTGATTTTTTTAAAAAAAGGCATTAACCTGGATTATCAGAATAGAAGCAATGTAATCACAAGGGTCCTTAAAATGGTAGTAGTATGTGGAGGAGAGAAAAAGAAGGAGACATATGAGAGAAAAATACAGAGAAATGCAAATTTGCTGGTTTTAAACATGGAGGAAATAGTCCATGACCTAAGGAATGTGGACATTCTCCAGAAGCTGAAAAAGGCAGAGAAACGTTCTCCCTAAGAGCTACCAGAAAGGACTAAAAACCCTTCTGAGACCTTGATTCTATCCCAGAATGACACATGTCAGACAACTGACCTGCTGAACTGTAAAATAATGAATTTGCATTCTTTTAGGCCACTAAAAGTGTTGTGATTTCTTGCAGTAGCAATGGGAAAGTAATATAAATTAATCTAATTGTTCATTCTGTTTGCTTTTAAAATGAAACAAATATTCACAGGGTACCTTGAGCTAAGTTCTTGAGGTGATATCACTATTTACATATTTGCATAGGATAGCATTTATCTAAGATATAGTAAGGGATATTCCAAATAAATTGTTGTTACAGTAGAAATGGGTATCCAGGTTGGGCCAGAAGGGGGTGCTCATGTATAGAGCAACACTGCCACTGCCTCATCCATCAGACTGAGAGTAGGGCGCAATTTATTGGATTATCAATCCTGTGAATACATGCACATTCGATGAAAAATCCAGAACCTATGACTGAAACTGTGACAATCAGAAGACTCAATATTTTGTATTTATTCTTGGCTATTTATTCCATATATGAATAAGTAATTTTTGAAGAAAAACAACTTCAATTTTAAGTAAACATTTATTTCTTGCTCTGAAAATATGAACAATATAGTTCATAATATTTAACATAGTGTCTACATTTCTATTATACAAAGTTTTGAGGTAGAAGACAAAAATGTATTTCTTTGCTACAAAGTTTGGGTAGAATTATCGATATTTACGGTGTGATTATACATCATAGAAATATTTCATTATCGTTACCAGAATTGGTTGTCAAATAAGTTGGCCACCTTGGTGATGTCCTCTTTATTTTATGATCATGTAGTCATGACTTAAAACATTTTGAACTTTTGTGTTGGACTTGCTTTAAACAATAATTGATGAATATTCCCAGAATATTAGGCTTACTGATTTTTATTTATATCTGCGGCTCTATCTTGCTGCTATCTTCAGTTTTATATTTACTCATTATGGTAGTGGCTTGGCTTTAATATCACGTTGTTGATGGAATTTTTATTTCAAAAATTAAATATACGTACATTAAAATCTTGCCCTAATTGAGGATGTTTAAATCATCAATAAATAGTGGTTGCATGAAGCAATACAAACAGAAAATTTTCATTCACACACCCATATACACACCCAAAGGTGAAGAATTCTGCTATACGTGGAATAAATGCCATTCTTCCCTGCCAGAAGCTTACCTTCATGCCTGCCACTGTCTCCGTATACTATACGTGTGAGGCTGCATAAACCACATCAAAGGCCTAAATCTAAAGCAGCCCCAGGATGAAGTAAATGAATGGGTTTATTTGTCTCTTGTTTTTGTCACTGATTTAACATTGTTCGGTGATTCCTGTAAAATAAGAAATATCTTTGTTTCTTATAACCAATTCTCTGAGTTACACCCATGTTTTAGTAATCCATTATTGATTTCTCTCACATTTTAGTTTGTCCATCTTGTCCCATAGTCAATCATTCTATTTGTCTGGGGCAAAGTTGTTGCCTTTTTAAAACATGGTCCTCCTACTTAATGAAGCCTTGCCCTTTCATTGTCACCCATTCGTATAGGTTTACGTAACCCACAGCTACAAGACGCTTTCAATACTTTATCAGCATTCTGGGAAATTCCTGGTAGCCTAGGAACCTGGAACCTAGTAACCTTTGATGTTGATCGCATGCTGCTCTAGCCTACCTTGTATTCTCTGTTGCTAAGATCTTCCCTTCCAAAAAGAAGATTTATTGAATAGATTCATCCAAGTTTCAGATTGGCTTCTCTCTAAATTGAATCCCAAAGTTACTATTTATTAGATAATTCAGCATTTATTGGTTGTGTTTATACTTCTTAAACAACAAAGCATGCACAAATATTATCTGTAGCCATTTAAAATAGATGATATGGAGGCTAAGTAGAAATGGGGTATTTATAGATAACAGAGCTATTTGCAAAGAATTGTATCAGCTTCTTGAAAATCATCAGGGCATTGTCTAATATTTAGATAAGCAGAAAAACAAGTGAATGCTCAATCAAATCTAGTTTTGTTATGTGTCAGGCACCGGGAATCTTTTTTAATGAATTAATAATTCTTAGACTATCTCCTACATCCATACTAACAGGCTGCATTTTTTCATTTGTCCTGCTTATCACAAGTGTGGCTAACTTCATATTTGTTTCAACGATGGAATTCTTTCAGAGTGTTTTGGCCTTTTAGTCAATTTGGTATGCTTTTTTACTGTTTTGCCACAGTTAGAAAGGATTGATCAGTTACTATATAAGTCTCCTACATACTAGAAGGCTACTTTATATATCTGGGTCAAGACACTTCATAAATAGCTGAACACATATTTTATTGGTTTAATATTGCAGGTGGTTATATCACTTTCATAGAAGAGCTTTTACTTTCTTTAATTTCAATGCAGAATCTGGCAAGTGAACTGATAATCAATCACATTTGTTCTGTGCTTTTTAAAAGCTTAAATGCTTCACTGTGAAAAGCTGCTACTGAGAAGACACAGTGGGGTTTCAGAAGGATTTTTATTAGACAGACCCTATGCTAGCTTAAAAATGATTTAATTTTCAATGTGCATATAGCACAGATATTACCATTGCAGAAGAACTTATGGGGTATAAAATATCAATTTACATTTTTTCAAGATCCAATCATTTTAAATAGATGTTGTGTCTGTGGGCAAATTCACATGGGAGATAGGAAATGGAATGATAAAACAACAAGCAGGTGCAGCAAGTGAATTCATCTTTACTGGATATTTGAAATCATGAAATTCAAGTAGCATTTACTGTTCTCTTTTATTTCTACAGCTGCAAGTTGTAATGGAAAGCGCACCTCTCTGGAACTCGGGAGTCTTGGATCCTACACATGATTCTATGCATAAATAGAAATGAAATTAGCTTCCTGGATACTAAGCTAGTATTAATCAGGTGATCCTAATTAAAATCACTCTGCTAGCTAAACACTATTCAGCAAGATTTTGGTTACCCCAAGAACATTCTGAGACAATTGTATCTATAATTGATAAGACTTGACAATAATCTTTCTTCCTGAAGTGTGTTGTTAACTTTTTGGTTGACTCTTAGCAAAGTACATAGCATATAGTAGGCATTCAATAAATGTTCATTCATTTTTTGCATATTTTCAAATGTTATTTTTTGCCATCCATGTTTGTTTTAAGGGGTGGGCAATTAATCTACGTTGCCATTCATGAATTTCTTCTCAAATATCTCCTGCCTCTTTTATTTCTCCATGGAGTGAAGGATGAGAGGTATGATATGTAGGAGGTGTTTCTTAGCTGTGTTTCAACAAGCTCATTATTATGATACTGAGACATAATTAAGATTGATAATATTTACTTAATGTTAATTTTCCTATAAGAATTGCAAGTGAAACATTATCTTATTTTAAGCCTCAAAATAGCTTTGGGATATAGATACTATTATTACTATAAATGAGGAACTGAACTGAGAGGGTCTAAGTGGTTTCATCAAGTTCACACAGTCAGTTATTGGTGGAACCTAGATTCAAATGATTGTTTTTGTCCATCTCCAATGTATTTTAATGCAAGCACTTCAGTAATGAATTATAAATTAGAACTGGCAAGACTCATTTTCACTCTCAAGATTTTTATAAACCCAATAGAATTACTCCTCAATAAAAATGTGTTAATCTTTGAAAGAAGATTTATTTTGATAAAAGCCAAAATATCAGTTAATTGTATCTATTAAGTATATAAGCTATTTTATGAACTTGCTAATTGAATCTAAGTTCGCATTTATGTCTCTACTTAACATCTGGAAAAGATACCTGTCTCTCTTAGGCATATAAAGAAATTTGAAATACTGAAATTATCTGCTTATAGAAACACTGAATCATTTACTGACAACTTCCCACATTAGCAATGTAAGATTTAAAACACCTGAAAAAGTTGTTAAAAAAAATGATCTCTGAAGATTTAGATATATGTTCGATGAGTCATATGTCAGAAATGAGTTGGTTATTCATTTATTGACTCTCTTCCTACTGAGATATATGCAGATACACAAAACAGACTGTTAAAAACAGGCAAGCAGACAAACACATAGAAAACCAAATCATTAAAGTTATGATCCATTAATTACACTTCACATCAAACAGATATATTATTTTCAGAATGCTTAGGACTGAGTGTTCTTGAAGAATAAAACGTTTCAGACTAAAGAATTGAAAGCAACAGAGCTAGATGACATAAGGCTAAACTGTGGGGAATTTTTAAATGTTACAGGAGAAGTTATTTAGAAGCAGAACTGGGCACAAGCAACACTAACTACATAGTTCTCAACACTGCCTGTGTGTTGCAGTCACTTTGGGAGCCTTTAAAAATAGGGATGCTAAGACTCTACCCTTAAAAATGTCAATTTTCTTGGCTTGGTTCCAGATCATTTAAAATTGTTACCATCTAGTTGATTCAAGTGTTCAGCCAAAGTCAAAAACGATTTCATTTATATATGGCTTCATTAAAAACAATCCCCAAATTTATTGACCTAAGAATAATTTATTCCTTTTCAAATAAGTTCACCTCATAGCTGTTCTGCTCTACTTGGTATTGGCTGAAGTCACCCACTTGGTTGAATTCAGCAGGCAGAATAGGCTGAGCTGGAGGGTCCAAGAAGGCTTCACGCTCATAGCTGGGTCTCGAGGGCTTTCTACCTGGCCTTTCTCTCTCTGTGAGATGCCTCGTTACTTATGAACTCTGACCATGTGATGGCTGTAGTATGTAGTATGTAGTATTGTACTATGATGGCTGCATCTCCTGAAGAGGAAGGAAGTAGAAACTGCTGGTTTTATTTAAAAACTGGCCTTGGAAGTATCATAATGTCACTTATGTCATATCTTATTTGTCACAGTAAGTATCAAGGGCACCCCATATTCAAAGGAAAGGAAACTTGACTATATGTCTTCATGTGAGAATTGGCAAAACTCTTGTGGCCTTCTTTACTCCATTGGAACCACTCCTGTAATCCTACTAACTCTCGCTTAGGTACCTGCGCTGTGGCCTTCAAAGTAGGTTGGAGAGCACAGTTTCAATCAAGGACAAGGTAGAAAATAAATAAGTTGGGAAGGAAAATTTTAGTGATAATGCTCATATACTGAAGTGGTAGAGAAATATATCAGTCATATGATCACAGTGTCAGAGAGAAATTTTTAGAAACTTTTAGCAATAGCATAAGAGTTAAATGTCATACAGTTGGAATCATACAATACATAGCCTTTTCAGATTGGCTTTTTAAAAAAAAGTTCGTGATATGTATTTAAGATTCTTTTGTGTCTTTTTTTGGTTTGATAGCTCATTTCTTTTTAGTACTGAATAACATCCCCTTATTTTTAGTACTGAATAACATCCCATAAAAAACACTTTTTATTTATTCATCTTCTGAAGGACCTCTAGTTATTTTGTTAATGACGAATTTTGGCAATTATGAATAAAACTGCTATAAACCATCCATGTGCAGGTTTTCTGGTGGACATGTTTTCAACTCATTTAGGTAAATGCCAAGATGCAAAATTTCTGTTCAGAGCTATGTATACCTTGTAAGAAACTGCTAAACCATCATCAAAAGTGACTGTACCATTTTTCATTGCCTGCAGCAATGAATGAAAAGTTCCTGTTTCTCCATATTCTTCCCAGCATTCGGTATTGTCAGTGTTTCGGATTTTGATTATTTCATAGGTGTGTGGTAGTATCTCATTGTTGCCTTAATATGTCTTTCTCTGATGACATATATTATGGAATAAGTTTTCATATGCTTATTTGCAATCTGAGCACACTGTTCAGATATTTTGCTAATTTTTTTACTGGGTTGGTCCTCTTCTTCTTCTCTTCTCTTCTTTCTCCTTTTGTTTGTTTGAGACAAGATTGGGCTCTCTTCCCCAGGCTGGTGCAGTGGTGCAATCTCGGCTAACTGCAACCTCCGCCTCCTGTGCTCAAGTGATTCTCCCACCTCAGCCGCCAGAGTAGCTGGGATTACAGGTGTGTGCCACCACGCCTGGCTAATTTTTGTATTTTTTGTAGAGATGGGGTTTTGCCACGCTGCCCAGGCTGATCTCAAACTGGTGAGCTGAAGTGATCTGCCCTCTTCAGCCTCCCAAACTAGTGGGATTAAGGTGTGAGCCACTGTGCCCAGCCTCACTTTCTTATTGTTGAGTTTTAAGAGTTCTTTTATACATTATGGATGACTATCATTTATCTTTTATTTCTTTTTCAAATATTTTCTTTTAGTATGTGGCTTGTCTTCTCATTCTCTAACAGTGGGGTTTGTAGAACAGATAACTTTTTTACCAAATTATGTATAATAAAGTCCAAGTTATCAATGATTTCTTTCTCAGATTGTGCCTTTTGTTTTGCAAATAAAACCTCATTGTCATACCAAAGGTTGTCTAGGTTTACTTTTATGTTATCTTCTAAGAGTTTACCCTGCACTTTTATGTGTCACTTATTAGCCTGAAGAATTAACAGAGCTACTTTTTACGGCAATATTTTGTTAGTTAATGAAGTTAAGTACACAATATTTTTGAGTACAGCAAAATCAAACAGTTGCTTTGCTTAGTTTCAATGAATAACTATTTGATTATGAAAATAATTCTTGTGAGGTAATAATTACATTTTTTAGAAAAAAGAAACAGAGGTTTTTCCATTCCAAGATGGGTGAATAGGAAGAGCTCTGGTCTGCAGCTCCCAGTATGATCAATGCAGAAGACGGGTGATTTCTGCATTTCCGACTGAGGTACCTGGTTCATCTCATTGAGACTGGCTGGATGGTGGGTGCAGCCCACGGAGGGTGAGCCAAAGTAGCACAGGGCATCACCTCACCCAGAAAGTGTGCAAGGGATTGGAGGATTTCCTTTTCCTAACCAAGGGAAGCCATGACAGACTGTACCTGCAAAAATGGGACACTCCTACCCAAATACTGTGCTTTTCCCATAGTCTTAGCAACTGGTAGACCAGGAGATTTTCTCCCGTGCCTGGTTCAGTGGGTCCCAGGCCCATGGAGCCTTGCTCACTGCTAGTGCAGCAGTCTGAGACTGACCTGCCAGGCTGCAGCCTGGCTGGGGGAAGGGTGTCTGCCATTGCTGAGGCTTGAACAGGTAAACAAAGTGGCCGGGAAGCTCAAACTGCTTCCCACAGCTCAGCAAGGCCTACTGCCTCTATAGACTCCACCTCTTTGTGCAGGTCATAGCTGAACAAATGGCAGCAGAAACTTCTGCAGACTTAAACATCCCTCCCTGACAGCTCCAAAGAGACCAGTGGTTCTCTGAGCACGGCATTTGAGCTCTGAGAACAGACATACTGCCTCTTCAAATGGGTCCCTGAACCCCATGTAGCCTAACTGGGAGATACCTCCCAGTAGAGGCCGACAGACACCTCACACAGGTGGGTGCCCCTCTGGGACAAAGCTTCCAGAGGAAGAATCTGGCAGCAGTATTTGCTGTTCTGCAATATTTGCTGTTCTGCAGCCTCTTCTGGGGATACCCAGGCAAACAGGGTCTGGAGTTGACCTCCAGCAAACTCCAACAGACCTGCAGCTGAGGGACCTGATTGTTAGAAGGAAAACTAACAAACAAAAAGGAATAGCATCAACATAAATGAAAAGGAATAGCATCAACATCAACAAAAAGGACATCTACACCAAAGCTCCATCTGTAAGTCACTAACATCAAAAACCAAAGGTAGATAAAACCACAAAGATGGTTTTATCTAAAGATAAAGATAGAAAAGGGCAGAAAAGCTGAAAATTCTAAAAACCAGAGTGCCTCTTCTCCTCCAAAGGATTGCAGCTCCTCACCAGCAATGGAACAGAGCTGGTCAGAGAATGACTTTGATGAGTTGATAGAAGCAGACTTCAGAAGGTCGGTAATAACAAACTTCTCCAAGCTAAATGAGCATGTTCTAACTCATAGCAAGGAAGCTTGAAAAAAGGTTAAAAAAAGGTTAGAAGAATGCCTAACTAGAATAAACAGTGTAGAGAAGACTTTAAATGGTCTGATGGAGCTGAAAACCATGACACGAGAACTTCGTGATGTGTGCACTAGCTTCAATAGCCGATTCAATTAAGTGGAAGAAAGGGGATCAGTGATTGAAGATCAAATTAATCAAAGTGAGAAGACAAGTTTAGAGAAAAAAGAGTAAAAAGAAACTAACAAAGCCTCCAAGAAATATGGGACTGTGTGAAAAGGCCAAATCTACATTTGATTGGTGTATCTGAAAGTGATGGGGAGGATGGATCCAAGTTGGAAAACACTCTTCACAATATTATACAGGAGAAATTCCCCAACCTAGCAAGGCAGGCCAACATTCAAATTCAGGAAATACACAGAACACCACAAAGGTATTCCTTGAGAAGAGCAACCCCAAGACACATAATTGTCAGATTCACCGTGGTTGAAATGACAGAAAAAATGTTAAGGGCAACCAGAGAGAAAGGTCAGACTACCCACAAAGGGAAGCCCATCAGAGGAACAGCAGATTACTCTGTAGAAACCCTACAAGCCAGAAGAAAGGGGCCAGTATTCAACATTCTTAAAGAAAAGAATTTTCAACCCAGAATTTCATATCCAGCCAAACTAAGCTTCATAAGTGAAAGAGAAATAAAATCCTTTACAGACAATCAAATGCTGAGAGATTTCATCACCACCAGGCCTGCCTTACAAGAGCTCCTGAAGGAAGTACTACACATGGAAAGGAAGAACTGGTACCAGTCACTGCAAAAACATGCCAAAGTGTAAAGGCCATTGATGCTATGAAGAAACTGCATCAATTATTGGGCAAAATAACCAGCTAACATCATAATGACAGTTCAAATTCACACATAACAATATTAACCTTAAATGCAAATGCACTAAATGCCCCAATTAAAAGACACAGACCAGCAAAATGGAAAAAGAGTCAAGACTCATCAGTGTGCTGTATTCAAGAGACCCATCTCATGTGCAGATAGGATCAAAATAAAGGGATGGAGGAAGATCTACCAAACAAATGGAAAGCAATAAAAAGCAGGGGTTGCAATCCTAGTCTCTGATAAAACAGACTTTAAACCAACAAAGATCAAAAGAGGCAAAGAAGGCCATTACATCATGGTAAAGGGATCAATTCACCAAGAAGAGCTAACTATCCTATATATATATATATGTACCCAGTATGGGAGCACCCAGATTCATAAAGCAAGTCCTTACAGACCTACAAGGAGACTTAGACTCCCACACAATAATAATGGAAGACTTTAACACCACATTGTCAACACTAGACAGATCAACGAGACAGAAGGTTAACAAGGATATCCAGGACTTGAACTCAGCTCTGCACCAAGTGGACCTAACAAACATCTACAGAACTCTCCACCCCAAATCAACAGAATATACATTCTTCTCAGCACAACATTGCACTTATTCTAAAATTCACCACATAATTTGAAGTAAAGCACTCCTCAGCAAGTCTAAAATAACAGAAATCACAACAAACTGTCTCTCAGACCACAGTGCAATCAAATTAGAACTCAGGATTAAGAAACTCATTCAAAACCGCACAACTACATGGAAACTGAACAACTTGTTCCTGAATGACTACTGGGTAAATAACGAAATGAAGGCAGAAATAAAGATGTTCTTTGAAACCAGTGAGAACAAAGAAACAACATACCAGAATCTTTGGGACACATGTAAAGCAGTGTGTAGAGGGAAATATATAGCACTAAATGCCCACAAGAGAAAGCTAGAAAGATCTAAAATCATCACCCTAACAGGATAATTAAAAGAACTAGAGAAGCAAGAGCAAACACATTCAAAAGCTAGCAGAAGCCAAGAAATAACTAAGATCAGAGCAGAACTGAAGGAGATAGAGACACAAACAAACCTTCAAAAAATAAAGGAATCCAGCATCTGGTTTTTTGAAAAGATCAACAAAATTGATAGACCACTAGCAAGACAAAGAAGAAAAGAGAGAAGAATCAAATAGATGCAATAAAAAATGATAAAGCAGATATCACCACTGATTCCATAGAAATACAAACTACCATCAGAGAATACTATAAACACCTCTATGCAAATAACTAGAAAATCTAGAAGAAATGGATAAATTCCTAGACACATACACCCTCCCAAGACTAAACCAGGAAGAAGTTGAATCTCTGAATAGACCAAAAACAGGCTCTGAAATTAAGGCAATAATTAATAGCCTACCAACCAAAAAGTCCAAGACCAGATGGATTTACAGCCAAATTCTACCAGAGGTACAAAGAGGAGATGGTACCATTCCTTCTGAAACTATTCCAATCAATAGAAAAAGAGGGAATCCTCCCTAGCTCATTTTATGAGGCCAGCATCATCCTGATACCAAAGCCTGGCAGAGACACAACCAAAAAAGTGAATTTTAGACCAATATCCCTGATGAACATTGATGCAAAAATCCTCAATAAAATACTGGCAAACCGAATCCAGCAGCACATCAAAAAGCTTATCCACTATGATCAAGTCAGCTTCATTCCTGGGATGCAAGGCTGGTTCAACATATGCAAATCAATAAACTTAATCCATCACATAAACAGAACCAACAACAAAAACCACATAATTATCTCAATAGATACAGAAAAGGCCTTTGTGAAACATTCAACAGCCTTTCATGCTAAAAACTCTCAATAAACTAGGTGTTGATGAAACATATCTCAAAATAATAAGAGCTATTTATGACAAACCCACAACCAATATCATACTGAATGGGCAAAAACTGGAAGCATTCCATTTGAAAACTGCCATAAGACAAGGATGCCTTCTCTCACCACTCCTATTCAACATAGTGTTGGAAGTTCTGGCCAGGGCAATCAGGCAAGAGAAAGAAATAAAGATACTCAATTAGGAAAAGAGGAAGTCAAATTGTCCCTGTTTGCAGATGACATGATTGTATATTTAGAAAACCCCATCATCTCAGCCCAAAATCTCCTTAAGCTGATAAGCAACTTCAGCAAAGTCTCAGGATACAAAATCAGTGTGCAAAAATCACAAGCATTCCTATACACCAATAACAGACAAACAGAGAGCCAAATCACTAGTGGACTCCCATTTACAATTGCTTCAAAGAGAATAAAATACCTAGGAATCCAACTTACAAGGGATGTGAAGGACCTCTCCAAGGACAACTACAAACCACTGCTCAACGAAATAAAAGAGGACACAAACAAGTGGAAGAACATTCCATGCTCATGGATAGGAAGAATCAATATTGTGAAAATGACCATACTGTCCAAGTAATTTGTATATTCAATGACATCCCCGTCAAGCTACCAATGACTTTCTTCATAGAATTGGAAAAAACTAAATTTCATATGGAACCAAAAAAGAGCCCACATTGCCAAGACAATCCTAAGCAAAAAGAACAAAGCTGGAAGCATCACGCTACCTGACTTCAAACTATAATACAAGGCTACAGTAACCGAAACAGCATGGTACTGATACCAAAACAGATATATGCACCAATGGAACAGAACAGAGGCCTCAGAAATAATACCACAGATCTACAACCATCTGATCTTTGACAAACCTGACAAAAACAAGAAATGGGGAAAGGATTCCCTATTTAATAAATGGTGCTGGGAAAACTGGCCAGCCATATGTAGAAAGCTGAAACTGGATCCGTTCCTTACACCTTATACAAAAATTAATTCAAGATGGATTAAAGACTTAAATGTTAAACCTAAAGCCATAAAAACCCTAGAAGAAACCTAGGCAATACCATTCAGGACATAGGCATGGGCAAGGACTTCATGACTAAAACACCAAAAGCAATGGCAACAAAAGCCAAAATTGACAAATGGGATCTAATTAAACTAAAGAACTTTTGCATGGCAAAAGAAACTACCATCAGAGTGAACAGGCAACCTACAGTATGGGAGAAAATGTTTGCAACTTACCCATCTGACAAAGGGCTAATATCCAGAATCTACAAAGAAGTTAAGCGAATTTACAAGAAAGAAATAAACAACCCCGTCAAAAAGTGGGCAAAGGATATGAACAGACACTTCTCAAAAGAAGACATTTATACAGCCAACAGACACATGAAAAAATGTTCATCAACACTGGTCATCAGAGAAATGCAAAACAAAACCACAATGAGATACCATCTCATGCCAGTTAGAATGGCGATCATTAAAGAGTCAGGTAACAACAGATGGTGGTGAGGATGTGGAGAAATAGGGACGCTTTTACAGTGTTGGTGGGAGTGTAAATTAGTTCAACCATCCTGGGAGACAGTGTGGTGATTCCTCAAGGATCTAGAACTAGAAATACCATTTGACCTAGCAATCCAATTACTGGGTATATACCCAAAGTATTATAAATCATGCTACAATAAAGACACATGCACACATATGTTTATTGCGACACTATTTACAATAGCAAAGACTTGGAACCAACCCAAATGTCCATCAATGATAGACTGCATTAAGAAAATGTGGCATATATGCACTATGGAATACTATGCAGCCATAAAACAGGATGAGTTCATGTCCTTTGCAGGGACATGGGTGAAGCTGGAAACCACCATTCTCAGCAAACTATAACAAGGACAGAAAACCAGACATCACATGTACTCACACATAGGTGGAAATTGAACAATGAGAACACTTGGACACAGGGCGGGGAACATTACACACCAGGGCCTGTCAGGGGGTGTGAGGCTAGGGGAGGGATAGCATTAGGAGAAATACCTAAGGTTAATGACGAGTTGATGGATACAGCAAACCAACATGGCACATGTATATCTATGTAACAAACCTGCATGTCATGCACATGTACCCTAGAACTTAAAGTATAATAATAAAAAAAGATGAAAGAAAAAGAAAAAAATAATCCTGAAAATGTCAAGTAAAATTTCTACTAAGATAACAAAATAAATAAAATTCATAAATATCTTGAATGTCTAGTCTGTATATAAGTGTGCATATAAGTGTGTGTGAATCAAAATAACTAACAGAAGTAGACAATTTTATTTTTTCAATAGGATGCCCTGAGTCAGATCCTCATTCTTTTTTCCCCTGTGAAGTGCTTATAATTTGCTTCCCTTCTCTTGCCTGCTTGCTATGTAACATAAGACTGATGCCTCCCTGTGGGAAACAAAACTTGATCAGAAAACAGGCTGCATCTCCTCCTAAAGAAATTATGCCTTAGTGACTGCTGATGTTGGCTCTGTCATAATGGAAATGTATAATTAATGCCTTTGCTTGAATAGTTTTGGAAATAGAACCACCTGAAACTGATTGAAAAAAAAAAGGATTTAATATTGAACCCTCTCTCTGTCTAACCATTAATGCATTAGATCATAGGAACTGAAATTTACTAAAATGGAATGATAGAATTTTCAATACTTGAGTTGGTTATTGTGCCTATAGTTGAAATACTGAATAATAGAAATCTGCCATGTAAAATCAAAGAGAATGAAGAGTCAGTTCTATGAGAGGTAAGATCCTTTTATAAGTCCGGAAAATCAAGCTATTTATATAGTTTTTCTCTCAGTGTTTTGGTTTTAATACATTTTTAATTTAAGACTTGCATTTGCTTATGATATAAAGATCTAAAATGTATTTTTAAAATATATGATGACCTCAAAATATTTCCAATTAACATTTTTTTTTCTTGTTTTTGAATTCACAGTAGAGGCTGAACATCTGGTAATATGATTCAAATGTCCTCCATCTTCTCACCCTTGAGATTTAATTTGACTATCTGCTATTTATATTTTGATTCAAATTTCAAAATGCCTACTTTAGTCTACTGCAATATGTGCTAGGGGATTTCAAATGGATGAATCCAATATATCCTTTAAGATAGATAGTTCTCCCAATCCTCAAAATATTACTGCTAGGTAGAGCAATATTTATCAAAGGAAAAGAAAATCTGCAATAGGAAAATGACTTTATCAATCCAACATTGTTATATTTTATAGACAAATGCAATCCAATAAAATATTAGTAATTAAAATAAGAATATTAATTTAGTAACTACAGTAACCAGGATGACAATTAGTTGAAAAATGAATGTAAGTATTTTGGAAGGAAATACTCAGAAAAAAAGATTAATTATACCTTTTGTTACCTGATATAAATTGAGAATATTATTCAAAATTCTCACCAGACTCTGCACCCGGAAGGCATTGCCAATATTTCTGATTTTATAACCTAGATATTCTCTTTCTTACTAAGCCATCTTAGATAATTTATATGTAACTTTTCACAGTGGAGTGCTTGCAGTGGCTAATATCAGTGTTTGTGATCCTACTGAAATTTTGTGAGCCAGTGAATGTCATGTTCGTAGCTTGAATCACCTGTGGTTAAAAATGTTTGCACCATAGAAAGTGGCAAACACTACAAGTCAAGATCTTTTTTTTTTATACTTGTTAAACATATATCAAACATATATCGAACATAGAGAACACACGTCACTAAACTTTAGTTTTTCTATTTGTAATATATGGGTAATCATTGCACCCGCCTTTAATTTTTTTGGTTATTTTGTAAATTGATATTTTGAAGTATGTTGAATGGTAGATGATGTAAAGTAAGCTCTAAATAAATGTGATTATCTAGTAAAACTAAAATATCCAAGTTAAAACCATTAAAGCTAGATCTGATACATTCTACAAGTATACATTGAATGCCTCATAGTGCTAGGTCCTATTTTAGACACTTGGCTTAGATTAGTTAATGAAACAGATTCCTAGCCTCCTAGTGTCTGCAATCACACTAAGGGAGGCAATATACCTGAGAAATTTTTACATAATTTAATATTTTTGAAGTGTCACCTACTGTTAAAAGAAAAGGAGGATAAAACAATGAGATGGTAAGGAGAGAAATTTTACATAGGGTGATCAGAAGTAGACATCGTGTGAGGATTCCACAAATGAGTTGTGAAAAAAAATACAAATATCATGACAAATATTTTTCTAGTTTTTCTAAAGGCATAAAAAGATTTATTGAACAGATCTATTCTGACACTACATCTAACTCCATTTTTCCCAATCTTTTTTTTTTTTTTTTTTTTTTTTTGTGACGGTGTCTCCCTCTGTCACCCACGCTGGAGTGCAGTGGCCCGATCTCAGCTCACTGCAACCTGCGTCTCCCAGGTTCAAGCGATTCTCCTGCCTCAGCCTCCCTAGTAGCTAGGATTACAGGCGTGTGCCACAACACCTGGCTAATTTTTGTATTTTTAGTAGAGACGGGGTTTCACCACGTTGTCTATGCTGGTCTCTAACTCCTGCCCTCTGGCGATCCGTCCGCCTCGGCTTCCGTAGATGCAGGGATTACAGTGGTGAGCCCCCACGCCCAGCCCATTTCTTCCAATATGATTATTTTCTTGGCCAGTGGATATTAATAAAATGCTTGAAAAATCTGAACACCCAGTCTTGAACACCTGGTACTAAAGCATTTTAGTAGAATTTGAATTAAGTAGATTTGAACGCAATATTAGATAATCTAAATAATATAAAAAGCATTAGTTACCAATGAATATCGTGGATACAGAATATTTGTGGCTTGCCGATAGGGAGCGCTCACTGTTAATAAAATAAATTTCTGGAAGCTAAATTAGAGGTCTGGGGAATTAAGGTGTGAAGATCCTGAGGGACTTGTCGCTATCTCCCTTCTAATTAACTATTCCCATTTTACTGTAAGCTGCTATGCAACCGATTAAACTTACAGCAGTATAAACTGTTATCACAGCTGAAAATTCTCAGGAAGGAATACTCTTCTCTCCTTTTCTCTGAGCCAAGAAAGGATATGGCTTCTCATTTTTCTTGATATCAAGTAATAGCTTCATTTTTTTAATGCAGTGCAAGTTTGGGGAGTGTGGAGTTGCAAGGAGAAAGAAAGATTGAGCAAGAAAGAAGAAAGCTAAAAGAAAAATACAATGTAAAAATTATTTTAGAATTTCTATCACTTTTCTATGAAAGTAATTAGTACTTATTTTCTAATAAAATTACTAAGTTATATAAAAATGGTAATTCTAGAGCATATAAAAATAATAATATAAATATTTTAAAATCTATTGTAAAAAAGCTATTTATTATAATAATAGTAGAGGCTTTCTGGTTATATACAATGGACCTCTTCTTTGCTTCTTCTCTACATCAAAATAATAGAAATAAAAAATGAAGCTTTAAAAACATTTTCTTTTTTCTACATATTTAGTAAATATTGTTTTACTGTAATATATTCTTAACTATCTGAGCACTACTTAACATGTTTTAGCATGAAGGTAGAGCATTTTGTATAGTGAAATGTGTACATAAATAAAGCTATGAATTAAAATAAAATTTCATGCCTTATAATAGAAAAACTATTTCAGTGAGTATGAGGAATAGACATGACTACTTACCCTGGTTTTGAAACACCACAATAAAGAAAGGAACTTAAACAAATATTCTCTTTATATATGTTACTGTGAAAACATTGCATATCACTGGCTCTTCAAGCATTTGATTTCTTTAAAAATAAAATTACACCTTAATTAAATTTTATTTCAATATATTAAACTGTTTTATATAATACATATGATACAAATATATATTTGTATTTTATGCATTTATACAGATATTTGTGTATTATTATAGCAAATATATTAAACTGTATTATATAAATGCATATTTCCCCTCAGATAGTGAGAAGAATATAATAGAAATAGAAACGTAGAAGATTAGGAAAGAAAAGTAAAAAACAAAAAGAGGAAAAATGTGTTGTGAACTAAAAGGCTCTGATAGGTTTCCCTTTACCAGCCACAGGTGGTTTAGATGGTTTACAATCTAACTTCCGAAATGTAGGTTATTTACATATACTTCTACTCTGGAGTAGTATGTACATTATAACACACAAAATAAAAACTAAAAGTTTGAGAGAAAGATTTAATGTAAATAATTCATGATATTTTATTAATGGTTTTTATATGTAATTAATTAACTAAATACATTAGTCTACCGATAGGCTGAACAGTTTCATGATAGAGAGCAGAGACACTGGGCCAGGCCCAAGTGCCTGGGTAGGAATTCCACTTCCTTGCTGTGTGTACTTCCTGTGTTACAATGCTGTCTGTATCTGAATCCCTTTTTATGAAATGGCAATAATAATGTTACCAACCTCATAGAAATATTTAAATGATTAAATGAATTTTAAAAGCACTTAGAAGACTTATTAGTAGTAGTAAGAACTTTTGAGTTGTAATTCCATCTTTTGTGATTCAGAGAATCAAAGATGCTAATTTGAAATTATTTTAACTTTTGGTCATATTTGTTTTCCTTGGACAAAAAGCTATCTCATAGTAATATGTAAGTCCACATAAGAAAACTAGATCATGTCTGCACTTAAATAAGATTCTCATCTTGTAATCCCATGCAAATTACTTACTATAATTGAACTACTCAATATCTGTCTTTTCTGATACTGTAAATTATTCCTGCAAACCAGTCTAAAAGCATTATGTTTCGCATTATGTTTCGTACATGTTAAGCAAATGATCTCAAAATCCATTAAAAATATTTCAAAAAACTAAATAACTTAGCTATGTTGCCTCCATGCTTTTAAATAACGTATCCATGTGTGAGGTTTTATGAGTATTAGTTTTCTAGGGCTGCAGTAACAAAGTACCACAAACTGGATAACTTAACAGAAATGTACTGTCTCACAGTTCTGGAGGGTAGGAGTCCAAAATTAAAATGTTGTCAGTGTTGTTGCCTTCTGGGAGCTGCAGGGGAGCATCTCTTCCATGCCTCTCCTAGCTTCTGGTACTTTCAGGCATTCCTTGGCTTGTAGATGGTGTTCTCCCTGTCTTCACATCATCTTCTCCCTGTGTGTATCAGTCTCTTGTCCAAAGTGTACCTTTTTATAAATACATGCTCATATTGGATTACAGCCAACTCTAATAACGTCAAATTACCCTAATCATCTGCAAAAATCTTATTTCCAGATCAGATCACATTCACAGGTACTGCAGGTTAGGATGTTAGTAACTTTTGAGGGACAGAATTCAGCAACCCACAACAGTATGTAATACACTTTATTGTCTGTGGCAACAAAATAGTATTCCAATGAAAATGTGCTCAAATAGACTCTAAATAACACAGGGTAAAAAGAAAACTAGTTTCTCCCTTAAGGTATTATTTCACTTATGTTTTAAAATATCATTTTATGTTGCAGGAACAGAATAATTGTATCTTTAAAATTCACTGGAAAAAATATGAATGAGAGGCACTCATCATAAAGAAGGTCAGCAAATTTGGAAATTGTCTTTGCATGAACGAAAAGCATACAAAATACTTAAGGTGAGTTTTATCCTTAGTGAAAACAGACATAATTGCACATTTCAAATAATAATGTTTGTAGATGTTTTGCCTGAGTTCATGTCAAACATGGTTCATAGATCATCATTTCTACTTTTTTTTTTGAGCAGTAAAACTTTTTAATCACCTCGGTGCAGGTGGACTGAGTCTGAAAAAGGAGTCAGCAAAGGGAGATGGGGTGGGGCAGTTTTATAGGATTTGGGTAGGTAGTGGACAATTACAGTTAAAGGGGGTTTTCTCTTGCGCACAGGGGTGGGGGTCACAAGGTCCTCAGTGGGGAGCTCCTGAGACTCATTGTCCAGGAGAAGGAATGTCACAAATTCAATTGATCAGTTAGGGTGGGGCAGGAGCAAATCGCAATGGTGGAATGTCATCAGTTAAGGCAGGGATTGGCTATTTTCACTTCTTTTGTGGTTCTTCAGTTGCTTCAGGCATCTGTATGTATACGTGCATGTCACAGGGGATATGATGGCTTAGCTTCCGCTCAGATGCCTGACATTCCTGTCTTCTTATATCAATAAGAAAAACAAAATAAAAGAGTGATGAAGTTTTGGGGCAGTGAAAATTTTTTGGGGTAGTATGGAGAGATAATGGGCAATGTTTCTCAGGGCTGCTTCGAGAGGGATTAGGGGCAGCATGGAAACCTAGAGTGGGAGAGATTAAACTGAAGAAAGATTTTGGGATAAAGGTGATATTGTGGGGTTGTTAGAAGGAACATTTGCTGTGTAGAATGACTAGTGATGGCCTGGATGTGGTTTTGTATGAATTGAGAAACTAAATGGAAGACACAAGGCCCGAATAAGAGAAGGAGAAAAACAGGTATTAAAGGACTAAGAATTGGGAGTATAACTAATATAAGGCTTTAGATCAGGACCTTAGGGGCAGTAGAATGTTCAGTTTGCTAATTTGTTCATTGTACCCTTCTTTGAATTTACAATACTTCGTTATATTTGGGTTTTGTTTACTTTCCAGAAGCCTATTAATACCTTTGGATAAAATTATAATAGTTAACTAAGTTAACATTAGATAATATAATTCCAATTACACTCAGATTAAGTAAGAATCCCATAGGCAATCTGTATATTTTCTAGATTAGAATTATACTAAAAGTTCTGATAGTTTTTTCTCAATGAATTGTATCTCCAAGGATAAAGATATCACATTTTGGATACTGAGACCAAAATTCAAGAGGAATTTCATAGGTTACATTCATACATATGCAGCTGTACATATGTGGAAGTATATGGCAACCAGTAGAAATGTAGGTTGTCTGGTAGCATCATAAGCAGTTACAGTGTTTTTTATGGACTGTGCATTAAAAAAACCACCGAAACATTCAGGATGAGTAAAAAAAAATCAACTAAGTGTTTTGAACTCTGTACTAATCCTAAATTAGCACACCTGGAAACATAAGTTCTTTAACCTCTTTTCATAAAAGTTTTTATTTGCTAATCTAGACTGAATATGAGTCCTTCTAACACATCTCTTCAGGCACACAGCATGCAGGAATTCCTTTAAGGTTCGCTATATGCAGTAAACAGATTCCCCCATATTCACTTGCCTCACAAACAGCTATTTTTAATCATCTCCTTAGTTTTAAGGCACTGGGGGAATAATTATTTTAATTGTTTTGTTTTCTCTGATGAATGCAGATTTAAAGCCAGAACTCTTTTCATGCCTGTGTACATGATGTTATTCTGAAATGATACACAACTTAGTGAAGGGTAAAGAAAAATAATTATGGTCTCTTCACTTAACATGTCGATATGCTGAACAAATTTAAAATCATAGTTCAATAAGTCATAAAATATGAAAGTACCACACCAGAAGTCTTGTCAGTAATCTTAAGATATGGGTCCTATAACCCTATATATATATCTCAAAGCCATGGGGCACTGGAAACATGAGAAGGAAGCATTATGGCACATTTATCATTTATACTGCATGCGAGGTTAAGACCCCTAGCTTTCTTATGATGGTTCCACTTGAGTGGCGTAGAAATAAATGTATCTCAGTACTGCTTTGCCTTCACAGTTATGCATTATACTGTAACAGATTTTCCAGCAAAAGACACTTTTCACACAGGCAGAAATGAAATATATGGGCCGTAACAATTCTGTGCCTCCTTTATAGTAGGTTTCCTTAATCTATGCACAGTATGCAGGTGATAATTTTGATAATATCAAAACAATCATTTCATATGTTTTCAGAGGCTCTTGGTCACATTAACATTTGTAGAAACTCAAACCAACTTCACCAGATATATCAAACAAAAGTCAGGGGGCATTCAGTATGATTTCTAGATTTAGGAATTATTATATACTATTAGCAATGATTCAGAGACCTTAAATGTGGTCAGATAAAGCATATGAAACAAGCAAGCATTTTTTTTTTTTAAACTGCTGCTAGAAAACAGTTTGAATTGTTTCCATCTTTGATATATGGTGCTGATTCCTCTGTTTTCCCCAAGGAGTGTTTTCCACAAAAGCCCCAGGAGTCATGGGGAATCCTTGCGCAGAATGCATGCGTCAGGTTGCTAAGGGGATTTTCCTCCTTCATATTCCCCTAAGAAGGGGAGTGCCCACACTAAAGCTTATTAGGATGTTCTCTATACTAGGTGCATGTTCATTAAATATGTAATCTCTTGATATATACGTTATACTTTCCATTCGATTCATGGGAAATAGATGGGTAAATGTCATTTCTAATGTCACCATGGGAGTTATAGGACTAATTCCTCTTTAATTATCTGAAATATATGCCTTATTTAAAAGTATTAATGAGATCAGAAAAAAATATATACTTTCATGTACGTCCGTGTGAAGAGAACACCAAACAGGCTTTGTGTGAGCAATAAAGCTTTTAATCACCTGGGTGCAGGCGATAAGGGTGGGGCCGTTTTATAGGATTTGGGTAGATAAAGGAAAATTACAGTCAAAGGGGATTTGTTCTCTGGCGGGCAGGAGTGGGGGTTGCTAGGTGCTCAGTGGGGGAGTTTTTGAGCCAGGATGAGCCAGGAAAAGGACTTTCACAAGATAATGTCATCACTTAAGACAAGGACCGGCCATTTTCACTTCTTTTGTGGTGGAATGTCATCAGTTGAGGCAAGGACAGGCCATTTTCACTTCTTTTGTGGTGGAATGTCATCAGTTAAGGCAAGGACAGGCCATTTTCACTTCTTTTGTGGTGGAATGTCATCAGTTAAGGCGGGGCAGGGCATTTTCACTTCTTTTGTGATTCTTCAGTTACTTCCGGCCACCTGGGCATATACATGCAAGTCACGGGATGCGATGGCTTGGCTTGGGCTCAGAGGCCTGACGTATACAACTTGGAAAAAATGACCTTTCATTAGGACAGTCCTCTAACAACTGCCAGAGATGTTTTTATTTGGTTACATCTAGGAGACATAGGGGTAGAGGAAATATTAAATGTTTTAAATATACTATAAAGGCAGTACTAGAACACATCTATGCAGGAAAGCATAGATGGTTCATTGAACCAAGATCTGGTTCAATGTGTTGATCTTATTGATGTGGCAGCGAAAGAGGTTCCTTTATTTGACAGGTACAAATCACCTAATTTTTAAATGTTTGACAATTGTACATAATCAAATTTACATTAAACTGTACAAATTTAATGTTTGACAATTATACATAATACAAAGAATGTTGGCAGTATCTCGGTATCTTGAAGCTATGCTATGCTCATGAACTATTGTGCAAATATTTTTAAATATAGTGTATTTCTGGCTATTTTAAAGACTTAATTCACTGCATCTTTACATTTCTCTACTTCTTTATATTTAATGAAATACAGATTATATTAAGAAATATTACGTGAGTGCAACATACCTTTCATAATGTTAGTGTACTCAACACAAGTCAGTCTTTTGATAATATTTAAAAGTTTCCAGTTAATTGCAGATAATAAACTTTTCTAGAACTATCCAAAACTAGAAAGAAATGTCTGATAAATTTAGTTATATTCATTTGAATGCTAAAGTATGATATATTAAAACATTTAGCCTTTTAGCAAAAATGCTACCTGATAAAGCTTATTTCCTTAAAAGGGGCATACTTCAGGCAGTTGTTTCAATGAAAAATGTGTCAGATGAATTGACACAAATGTATTTATTTAACTGATTTGGATTTTTTATGTCAATCCATTACTCTATTATCTTTTAATACACCAAAGTGTATCATTTGATGTAAACTTACAGTTTATTAGGTACTTAAAAATCACTCATTTCCTTAAAAGTGGGGTAGAATATATTAAATATTGTCGGCAACATTGAAAATACATACAGTAGTGACTAATAGGTATTTCCTCTACGTCCATTTATTAAAATATATATTTATGTAAATATTGGGTACTTTTTGACATGTATATTTTATTTCACAAATATTTAAAAATTTGATATAAAGCTATTAAAGCAAAGTATTTCTCTTCACGTTTGTCCAGGTCATCCCAATATTAACCTCTTAAATTAAGTAAATTTAAATTAAGTAAATTAAATATACACTATCCGGTCTAGCCATCCTGACTCCTATCTCCTCCCCTATTTTTTTTAGTGCATCTTCATTAATTCAATTCAATTCTTTTTTTTTTTTTTTTAGGACTGATATGGCCCTGGTATCATGAGCTTTCATTCTTGTGTCTTTGCGACTTTTTTCAATCTATAAGGACTTAAAATTCTTTATAGAAAAGAGATTAAATTTTTTTGTTATTTCTTGGGAAACTGGACAAGAAGGGACTGATAATCTTTCACATCATTTTCAGATTCCTCTTAAAGTCTTTTCGAAGTTTCAAATGTCACACAATTGAGCATGAATTATTGAGTGATAAACATCATTTTATTTGCATTATTTTCTATACTTTTGTTTAATTCCCAAGACATCTAAGCCTTTTCCCAATGCTATGACTTTTCCTTATCAATCGCAATGCTAATGTGACTTGTTTCCAATAGTTTTCAGTAAGGCTGTTTTGCCTATTGCCTAAAGATGCCCCACCAGGTTCCTGACACTGTATGTCTTTTCATTCTTGTCTAATCTTGGTTAGATAGTTCTTGAGCTGTGTTAAAGAAAAATTGTATGGGGAAGTTAAACAGATAGGGAAGACTTTATTGTAAACTATTGAAATAAGCATCAAGATAACTTAGTTCTATTGAAACAAAAGGTGTAGTGAGCACGTGGGAAAATAGTGGAGAATGTTAGTGAGGAGGCTGGTCAATGTGATTATGCCATCTGTGTTTACTAATTGGTGCCCATCATAGTTAGATGCCTAGCCTTCCACAGAGACTGTGAGACAGAGGAATTATCTTTTTAAATGATTCCATTTCAACAGGTTGGCTTCCAGGTTCCTGAGAAAAACATTTTTTTGGGTTGTGAAACTGGCCAGAGGCTGGGAGAAGATTTACATCTCAAAGGCGGAGAAAGAATTTACAATGTCAAGTTTTCTACAGTAAATGCCCTAAAAAAAAGGAATGTCAGGGGCCTATAGTTAGGAAGAAAGCTGTTTAAACTTTAGTCAAGCTGAAGCAAAAACTTAAGGCGGTCTTGGTCAGATTCCATAATGAATTATTTCATGATTGCAGAAGCATCCCTCCAAAACAGGTGAACATTCCCTTTTAGTCTCATCTCTATGGGTCCTCTGCCTCATTTCAAGAGTTAGACAATAGCAAAATTAGGATTAAACATTTTAAATAAAAGAAAAAAATCAGTGATGATATCATTTGATCCTGTTTGGAACAATCTTAGAGATAATTATGGAGGAATTATTTATTAAATACCCAGTAGTTCTACTATAATTAAAAATGAAGTATGAAGTTTCTTCAACACTGTCAAATAAAATTTAATGACAAAAAAATTCTGAACAAATTGTTTTTCTTCTTTGGGGAAAAATATTTATTCTTTAAGAGTATAGTAATTGGGAGGCCATTTTTAAAATCCTAATCTTCTATGTCTGAGGGATTAAGGAAAGGAAGGGGTTTTAGTCCAGTTATATAGGTTATCAGGAATTAAAATACCAGTGAGAGGACACATTACAGAGAGGAGATTCCACATTCAGTGAAGGTGGAACAAGGCATGAAATAAAATAAACATAGGTTACTAGAAGGAAAGTATGTGCATTTTGACATTAACAGTTCATTTTTTCAGGGAACTGAATTTGGAAAGTGAGAAATCAGTAGATATTATACTTGGAAACTTCAAGTATTACTCCCTATCTCCACAACAACTAGACTAGTGCTGAATAAATAATATATATTGAACACTGGTTGATATTTCTTCCCATTAGAATAATACAAGGTTAAATGGCATGGTTAAGACAAATGCTAGTGTAGAAGGGATTTGGGGGAAAAAAAAACAAAACAGTTTGTATTCCTGAGAAAGAGTGCACAAAAGAGGTGATGACTGTGAGTGGAAAGAACCTTAATGTTGCTCCTGCACTGGAATAAGGTAAGAATACAGAATAATAATTTTTATGTTTTGAGTGCTGTGCCAGATAAATAACTTATTTAAATATTACAACAGAACACCATATTACACATTCAATGTTGAGGTATGGAAAGACCAAGTAACTAAAAAGTAGTCACACGGCTGGTGTGATTGTCTTAGTTATCGATAGTTTTAATGAACTTTGGCTATGATACTAAATATATGGTTTCTTTGAATTTCTACATGTAGATCATTTATCTTGAGGACAAAATTAAATCTGAAGAGCAACAGACCTTGAAACTGAAGTCTTCTCATTTTCTTTCATATTCTACATATATTTCATCATAAGTTCCTCATGACCAAATAGTCCAGATATGCAGTCATGCATTGTTTGATGACAGGGATAAACTCTGAGAAATTCACAGTGATATGATTTTGCTGTTGCACAAACACCATAGGGTTTACTTACACAAATCCTGATAGTATCTCCTACTACCTACCTAGGCAATGTGCAATACCTTATTGCTCCTAAGCTACAAACCTATACAGAATGTTACTCTTTTAAATACCATAACTAATTCTAACACAAGGGCATGTGTGTATCTAAACAAATCTAAACATAGAAAACCTATAGGAAAAATATGATACTGTAATCTTATGGGACCATCATATATATGCGGTCTGTCATTGATCAAAATGTCACTATGTGGTGGATAACTGTATTTAGAATTCAAATCACTTTGCACTGCTTCTTCTGCCACCATTCTGTTCAGACCTACCATCACTTCATACCCAAATTAGCTTCTGTGTTCTTCCCTGGCTGTAGGGCCAGCTGCATAATTTCTGGAGCCCAGTGCAAAATAAAAATATACATACACAAAAAAGGTGGGGAAAGCAGTATCAGCCTTCCCTGCTGGGCCAGCTTCCAACCAACAAGCCAGTTGAGCCAGCCACATCAGTGAGCTCAGGAAACACCCTTTCAATGGCATAGCCAGCACAAATGTTTGTGAGAAATAGTAAATTCCTATTGTTTTACTCTTAAGTTTTGCATATGTGTTTTTATGCAACAATAGAGAAGATAGTGGTTTTCCAATTACAACAGCTTTTTTTTCCATAAGTGATTTTTAAAATTCCTTCTCATAGGAGGAATTTTCATGCTATATCTCTTGAAATTGCATTTTTCTACATTGCATCTTTTTCTAACAAACAGCAATCATTTAAAAAATGGTGAGAGGAATTACAGAATAGCTGTGCATGAAATCCCATGGCTTTCTGTTTTGTTCTGTTTCATTTCTACCAGCATGAAGAAAGTTTCACAGCAACTTTAGCAACTTAACCCAAGCTTCTCTCCTTTTGATCTCCCCCAGCCGGGTCTATTGAGAACTGAAATTTGAATTTAATTGTTTCATTATCAATGAGAATTTTCTCAGTCTATTTCAGAAGAACAGGTTTGAGAGACAAAATTCTGAGCCTATCTGAGAAATCATTTTCTCAAAGGGCCTGTATCTCTTCTAAAGCAAACAATTTGATCAATACTTAAAAGAAAACTTAACAAGGTTTTAAACAGAGTAAAAGTGATTTTACTGAGAACATATTTTTTCTCAGTTTGAAAGAGAATCAATTGGTGACTGTTATGATCAGTCTTAGTAAGAACTCCTCTTTGTTCTTTAATTTGCATGCTAATTGACAGATATAGAGAGTTGGATTAAGCATTTTTTAAAACATTACTTCAAATGCTAAAAGAAAGAATTTTAGGAGATATGATAACATTTTTTAAACTGACTGGAAAACATCAGTTACCTTTTCCTGGAGCATTTAATACTAATTTCATTTTCGTATTTAAAAATAGTTTATTAATGTATTATAAATCTATCTTTCATCCATTTTTAATGTTAATTTTTTATCATTATGTTTATATATTTTTCCTTTTAGCTTTGATGGTAATGTTTTAAATCTGTAGTTCACAAATTAATGAATCATTAATATGAAACTAATAAATCTGTTAAAAAGATCTTCAGCAAGATGTATGTGCTTCACCTTAGATAAAACTAGTAACTTTAAAGTGTATATAAGTAACAGATATTTAAAGATAGTTTACTTATGTGAAGCAGACATTCTCTTGCTTGTAAGATGCATGTTGTGCTGAAGAGAGCAGTGCTAATGTCGATAAGTTGGGTGGTGGAGCTATCTAGACTACTATTCAAATTGTATAACATTAACAAAACCACTTTATCTCTGAATAACAGTTTCCTAATGAAGGTGTATATAATCAGTTGCTTGGTGACCAGATTAATTGAAAATTTGTTAGAAAGTTTTAAAAAAATAAATTGAGAGCAAGAAGTTTTCCTCACATATCTTCTCCTTGAACAGGGAGTTATATTTTAAGTATTCCTCTCCTCCACTGAAGTGGAATGGAATTGTCCTAAGCTGTAGATTAAAAAATGCCTTAGTAGAGAAGTATTCTTTCTCTATTAAAACAGCATGAATTAGTACACATTACCAGGCCAAAGGTGGCTATTGAGTCCTAAAAGAATTGACAATCTTTGCAGATATAGGCAGAAAAATTACAATTGCAATCATATCTCAGGCTGCTTTGTGTCCATCTCTACTTTTTTTTTGCTGGACAGATTGCGGATGGAGAGGAGAGACGATCAAGCCACTAACTTGTAGTCAATGCAAGTCATGCTTGTTTTTTCTGTTGTTTCATTTTAAGATTTTACCTTTTTATAATAGAGAACAAATTGGGAACCAATTGAAGCCTGGAGGATTTTGCAAAAAGTTAATGACATTTTCTGGTTTTGCTTCTTTCTCATCAGATCTCTCACCCTCCTTAAATCATGTATGACAGGAAAAGCAGACATTTAGTGTCATTTGGGTTAAATTTAAGGTACCTGTGCCATACTAGACACTGTCTGCTCAAGGGGAGAGATGGAGGCCAGGGATAGTTTTCAGTGTGTAAAGTGGAACTTAGTCAAGTTTCTGTGAATAATTGGAGAGGTAGGAATCATTGCTTCAGGTGAACAGATGCAGGTGCTTGCCTTGACAATTGGACTTTTGTCGTCGTTGGCACGCATCATTCCCGGCTAATAACACATTGGCACCTTCGACTAATCCTGGGCAGTAAAATATGTCATAATGTGTTTTCTTATTTTACACAGACTGAGGATTTTACACTTGGGTAACACAACCACCTGAATGGGTGCATTTGCCAACACTGTGAACTCCAAACACATTTTGTTGAAACAAGTAGTATAAAGCCATGATCTGTGTGGAAATAAGATGGATAAATTATGGCGCAGAATCTTCTTGTAAAATTAAAAAGCACAAAAGACTCCAGTGTTCATTTTTACCTTAGACTAGTTTAAAAGTGGGTATTTTTCACGTTCCAGTTCAAATATAATAGGGACTTAATGAAAGTGAAATGATGACTTATACTTTTTTGAGTACAAAAAAATTACAAAATGTTAACCATTTTTATATTATGAAATATGTTTTATATGAATTTATAACTGTAACATTCAACTATTGAGCCATATTAGAACGATTTTCATCTGCACTTAAACAGTTATGGAAATTAGTCATGGAAGCACCTAGCAACTTTGTCAAAGGGCTAATTGGCACTCTTCTATGGAGATCTACTAGGACCCATATTGTCTCCATTCTCCTTCGGAGAAATAGCAAGTCTTTTAATTAAGAAAGATATTTGATATTTAGATTCTAGTAATTCCCCAACCTATGTGTCTGTAACATTCAGTGTAGATAAAACAAGACTGTGAAATTCTAGCTATCTAGATTAAGTCATGCATTTCTGTGCAAGTTTGAATAATTGATGATTTGAATCTAAACATGTGCAACATAAAAATGGCCTGAACACAGACACAATGTTGAAAATATAATTTCAAAATCTCCTCATTTTTGAAATATGTAACATTATAACATACAGATATGCATGTGCATATCGTTTTATATGTAATATATGACATTTTAATATAATTTCATATTTTAGATGTCATGTTATATATATGTATGTAAATATTTGTATGTTTATGACTAAAGGGAATACCATGAAAAATGTAAATAAATATCATCTTTGGGTATTGAGATTATTAGTATTTTTTCCTTTTCACAAGATGAACTATTTAAAATAATTAACTGAACTTCCAAAACACCAATAAGGACAACGCAGAACAACATGCACCAAAATATACTTGAAAGTAACAAATCCTATGGGCACAATTTTTGAAATTACAAAACCAAGGTCTCAGGATCAGCACTAAACAGGGCAGAGTTATTCTCTTAGATATGATTTGATCAGCATCTTATAGTGGTAATTTATGTTTAGTATTTATTTATGTTTTTCTGCCTTTTCTTATTCTATGTCTGTTTCTCTCTGTAATTATTAAAAACAAAGGAAGTTTAAAGTTTTTAGGACATATACGCCTTGACCCAACCATACTCTTTTCAAAAATGTTTAATAGGACAGTCTCAGTCAGGTGAGGGCAGCAAAGAGCAGAGAAAAAAGAAAGCCATTTCTCTATCCCTTGGGCAGAGTAGCTAGGGAACTGTTTGAAGCAGGACAAGCTTTGAGAGGAGTGAGGAGCAGAGACCAGGTGTAGGTGTGGCGATGACCCATGCAAGGGGCTTTAATCTCATAAGGATTTTGCACTTCATAGTTTTAGAAATAATAAGGTGGCAGCAACATGCATATTGAGTAAGCATGAAAGTTACTGCACATGGTTTTCAAGCATCAGAAACCAAAGTCAGGAAAGCAAGATAATTTTAACAAGTCATTCAAACATTGGATGGATCTGCACGTGCTAGTTTATTTTATCAGTGGTCCTTCAATGTCAGTCTATACTTGTAGATAGATATGTCTAGCCATAGCAAAGCCCTATACAATCCAAGAAAAGGAACATGAGCATTAAATAGTACCCCATAATTTCAGCTTTTAATGCTATGCCCTACTTACAGACTCACAGTTTGCCTTCGAGAGTTTCAGAAAAAATAAGAATTGTGTTCAGATTCATAAAATATAGAGAAAGGAGAAGCAGATACATATAGGTCCAAAACATACATTATTTGCCTTCCCTCTCTAAGGAAAAACAGAAACAAACAAACAAAAAACTCAGATTCTTGTGTGCCACTCATTTTTGGTAATAGTATAGCATATATAGCTTCCACAGAGAAAGCATATAGATTGCTGAAGGTATGATCTTAACTTAGTGAGCCAACCTAGGGTGTTGTTCAGATGATTACCTTGTATTCTTGGATAGCAATTATTCTCAAACCCTAAAGGGAGGGGGCAATTTAACATTCCTCTATTGAAAAAATTATAGTCCTTTTTTAGGGCATGCATTAAAAAGGTATCAGTGACCATGATGTTAATAATGATAAGTAAAAAAAAAAAAAAAACTCTAAAAATTATTAGCAAAGGAGGCATCCTTAGAGGGACAAACATTTTATAGGCTGCAACTTAAAATTTAAGTGGACTCTCCGGAGGGTAAGGTTTGTTCTCTCTTAATGTAGCAGCATATTTTGTGAGAGAAGAGTATCCTTTAAAGAGCATAGTGGCCATTCTTCTGACTACCCCAGAATACATATGAAAACATGTACCTAACTTACCTCAAAAAAAATCTGTTATTTTTCTGTTACTATAGTACACCATCGCTTTTGCAAATTACAAGCAGAGTATGTTATAGTTAATAATGACAGTGTATTTTATACCCCACCACCTTCAAAAAAAATCTGATACCTTTCTATTACTATAGTTCACCATCCCTTTTGCAAACTACAAGCAGAGTAAGTTATAGTTAATAATGAAAGTGTATTTTATACCCAAGGTTACACTAGAGGAGAAAAATATGTTAATTTTTTTTAAAAAACCCACTTACATTCTGAGTTAAGTATTCCAAAAAGAATAACATGCATATTTAAGAAGTGATAAAGCATTGCAGATTATGTCTAAAATATCCATCAAACTTTAGTTTTAATCTTATTTTCATATATTATATGTTAACAGGGCAATTTTTTTTTGTAATAAATCAGCAGGCTCCACTTTTTATGTTTTCTGACAGATTTCAAGCCCCATCCCTCCTTCTTTCCCTCTTGCTCCATTCCTGGGCTAGTCAATAAGAAAGCCCAGGTGCTCCCTCATTTGGCATAGGTGGGAAGTACAAATCATGGAAATCGTGTAAGCTCCCATCTCTATCCAAAATCACCATAAAATCTCACTTACTCTCACTTTGTCTCCCAAGCCATGTTTGAACCTGCTTGGGAGCTTTCTCTGCTTTCCACAGATAGCACCATTACATGAATAAAAGTCATCTTCATATCCTCTTGGTGCTGTGTGTCATCATCTGTCTTGACATCCAAATCAAATTTGGGTTGATGGGCTCATCCTTCTTCCATGGCATGATGGTTAATTTTTATAAATCAAGTTGACTGGGTTATGGGATGCCCAGATAGCTGACAGTTTTTTTCTGGATCTTTCTGTCAAGGTGTTTCCATAGGAGATTAGCATTTGAATCAGTAGATTAAGTAAAAAAGATCCCTCACTATTGTGGGTGGGCTTTATCCCATCCTTTGAGGGCTCAAACACAAAAAAGAAAAAAAAAGGCAGACGAATGACCAATTTACTACTCTCTCTGTTTGAGCTGAGACATCCATTTTTCCTGGCTCTAAACCATAGGTGCCCTTGGTTCTTGGGCATTTGGAATGAAACCAGGATTCACAACCCAAGCCCCTAATCCTCAGGTCTTCCAGCTACATCACTGGCTTTTCTGGTTCTTCAGTTGTGCTCATGGCACATCATGACACTTCTTGGCTTCCATAACCATGTGAGCCAATTTCCATTAAAAACCTCCTTAAATATATCTATCTATCAGCTATCATCCATCTATCTATCTATCTATCTATCTATCTATCTATCCATCTATCTATCATCTCCTGTTGGTTCTTTTTCTCTGGATATCCCTAATACACTTAGTGTGACTGTAGTATATTCTTTTCAGTGGACATGTTTGTTTCATTTAATGCTGTTTAGATTTTCCTAAGATATTTTAATAATACATTGCAAGCATCATTATTTTAAGATATGATTTTTAAGAAGAAATTTGGAATTATTAGCTAATTATATAAATTACTTTATAATATACATGCTATTTGTAAGTTGGATACATGTTTTCATATGTATTCTGGGGGAGTCAGAAGAGTAGCACTGTATAATTTAAAGTATACTCTTCTCTCATAAAATATGCTGCTACATTAAGGGAGAATAAACGTTACCCTCCAGAAAGTCCATTTAAGTTTTAAGTTTCAGCCTATAAAATGTTTGTCCCTGTAAGGATGCCTTCTTTGTTAATAATTTTAGAGTTTTTTTTTTAACTTGTCATTATTAACATTGTGTTCACTGATACTTTGATCTTTTCTTCTTAGCTCACCTGTCTTCATCTTTCTTTTATTTACTGACTTTATTGTAATTGATTCCAAACTATACCTTTTTCTTCTACTTCTTATGTTTTATTAAGACACTACCTATATATATTTTCTTGGACTCCAGGGTTCACTTTTCTCTTTTATATTGTTTTGTTTCTTTATTGTGTAATTAATCAGATCTTGTACCTTATAACTCCCAGATACTGCTTTCTTTTACATTATATGCTTGTACACTTAAGACTTTTTGATCTTGGATAAGTTTTTTGATGTGCTGCTGGATTCAGTTTGCCAGTATTTTACTGAGGATTTTTGCATTGATGTTCATCGGGGATATTGGTCTAAAATTCTCTATTTTTGTTGTGTCTCTACCAGGCTTTGGTATCAGGATGATGCTGGCCTCATAAAATGAGTTAGGGAGGATTCCCTCTTTTTCTATTGATTGGAATAGTTTCAGAAGGAATGGTACCAGCTTCTCTGTACATCTGGTAGAATTCGGCTGTAAATCCGTCTGGTTCTGGACTTTTTTTGGTTGGTAGGCTATTAATTATTGCCTCAATTTCAGAGCCTGTTATTGGTCTATTCAGAGATTCAACTTCTTCCTGGTTTAGTCTTGGGAGGGTGTTTGTGTCCAGGAATTTATCCATTTCTTCTAGATTTTCTAGTTTATTTGTGTAGAGGTGTTTATAATATTCTCTGATGGTAGTTTGTATTTCTGTGGGATCGGTGGTGATATCCCCTTTATCATTTTTTATTGTGTCTATTTGATTCTTCTCTCTTTTCTTTATTAGTCTTGCTAGTGGTCTATCAATTTTGTTGATCTTTTCAGAAAACCAGCTCCTGGATTCATTGATTTTTTGAAGGGCTCTTGTGTCTCTATCTCCTTCAGTTCTGCTCTGATCTTAGTTATTTCTTGCCTTCTCTTAGCTTTTGAGATTATTTGCTCTTGCTTCTCTAGTTCTTTTATTTGTGATGTTAAAGTGTCAATTTTAGATCTTTCCTGCTTTCTCTTGTGGGCATTTAGTGCTATATATTTCCCTCTACACACAGCTTTAAATGTGTCCCAGAGATTCTGGTACATTGTATCTTTGTTCTCATTAGTTTCAAAGAACATCTTTATTTCTGCCTTCATTTTGTTATGTACCCAGTAGTCATTCAGGAGCAGATTGTTCAGTTTCCATGTAGTTGAGCGGTTTTGAGTGAGTTTCTTAATCCTGAGTTCTAGTTTGATTGCACTGTGGTCTGAGAGACAGTTTGTTATAGTTTCTGTTCTTTTACATTTGCTGAGGAGTGCTTTACTTCCAAATATGTGGTCAATTTTGGAATAAGTGCAAGGTGGTGCTGAGAAGAATGTATATTCTGTTGATTTGAGGGGGAGAGTTCTATAGATGTCTATTAAGTCCGCTTGGTGCAGAGCTGAGTTCAATTCCTGGATATCCTTGTTAACTTTCTGTCTCATTGATCTGTCTAATGTTGACAGTGGGCTGTTAAAGTCTGCCATTATTATTGTGTGGGAGTCTAAGTCTCTTTGTAGGTCTCTAAGGACTTGTTTATGAATCTGGGTGCTCCTGTATTGGGTGTATATATATTTAGGATAGTTAGCTCTTCTTGTTGAATTGATCCCTTTACCATTATGTAATGGCCTTCTTTGTGCCTTTTGATTTTTGTTGGTTTAAAGTCTGTTTTATCAGAGACTAGGATTGAAACTCCTGCTTTTTTGTTTTCCATTTGCTTGGTAGATCTTCCTCCATCCCTTTATTTTGAGCCTATGTGTGTTTCTGCACCTGGGGATGCAAAGCTGTTTCAGCATACACAAATCAATATGTGTAGTCCATCACATAAACAAAAACAAGGACAAAAACCACATGATTTCCTCAATAGATGCAGAAAAGGCCTTCGACAAAGTTCAACAGCCCTTCACGATAAAAACTCAATAAATTAGGTATTGATGGGACATATCTCAAAATAATAAGAGCTACTTATGACAAACCCACAGCCATTATCATACTGAATAGGCAAAAACTGGAAACATTCCATTTGAAAACTGGCAGAAGACAGGGATGCCCTCTGTCACCACTCCTATTCAACATATTGTTGGAAGTTCTGGCCAGGGCAATCAGGCAGGAGAAATAAATAAAGGGTATTCAATTAGGAAAAGAGGAAGTCAAATTGTCCCTGTTTGCAGATGACATGATTGTATATTTAGAAAACCCCATCGTCTCAGCCCAAAATCTCCTTAAGCTGATAAGCAACTTCAGCAAAGTCTCAGGATACAAAATCAATGTGCAAAAAGCACAAGCATTCTTATACACCAATAACAGACAAACAGAGAGCCAAATCATGAGTGAACTCCCATTCACAATTGCTTCAAAGAGAATAAAATACCTAGGAATCCAAGTTATAAGGGATGTGAAGGACTTCTTCAAGGAGAACTACAAACCACTGCTTAAAGAAATAAAACAGGACACAAACAAATGGAACAACAGTCCTTGCTCATGGATAGGAATAATCAAAATCATGAAAATGGCCATATTGCCCAAGGTAATTTGTATATTCAATGCCATCCCCATCAAGCTACCAATGACTTTCTTTGCAGAATTGGAAAAAAAAACTACTTTAAAGTTTATATGGAACCAAAAAAGAGCCCACATCTCCAAGACAATATTAAGCAAAAAGAACAAAGATGGAGGCATCACACTACCTGACTTCAAACTATACTACAAGGTTACAGTAACCAAAATAGCATGCTACTGGTACCAAAACAGTGATATAGACCAATGGAACAGAACAGAGGCCTCAGAAATAACACCACACATCTACAACCATCTGATCTTTGACAAATCTGACAAAAACAAGAAATGGGGAAAGGATTCCCTATTTAATAAATGGTGCTGGGAAAACTGGCTAGCCATATATAGAAAGCTGAAACTGGATCACTTCCTTACACCTTATACAAAAATAAATTCAAGATGGGTTAAAGACTTAAATGTTAAACCCAAAACCATAAAAACACTAGAAGAAAACCTAGGCAATACCATTCAGGACATAGGCATGGGCAAGGACTTCATGACTAAAACACCAAAAGCAATGGCAACGAAAGCCAACATTGACAAATGGGATCTAATTAAAGTAAAGAGCTTCTGCACAGCAAAAGAAACTACCATCAGAGTGAAAAGGCAACCTACAGAATGGGAGAAAATTTTTATAATCTACCATCTGACAAAGGGCTAATATCCAGAATCTACAAAGAACTTAAACAAATTTACAAGAAAAAATCAAACAACCCCATCAAAAAGTGGGCAAAGGATATGAACAGACATTTCTCAAAAGAAGACCTTTATGCAGCAATAGACACATGAAAAAATGCTTATCATCACTGGACATCAGAGAAATGCAAATTCAAACCGCAATGAGATACCATCCCATACCAATTAGAATGGCAATCATTTAAAAGTCAGGAAACAGTAGGTGCTGGAGAGGATGTGGAGAAATAGGAACACTTTTACACTGTTGGTGGGACTGTAAACTGGTTCAACCATTGTGGAAGTCAGTGTGGCGATTCCTCAGGGATCTGTAACTAGAAATACCATTTGACCCAGCCATCCCATTACTGGGTATATACCCAAAGGAATATAAATCATGCTGTTATAAAGACACATGCACACATATGTTTGTTGTGGCACTATTCACAATAGCAAAGACTTGGAACCAACCCAGATGTCCATTGATGATAGACTGGATTTAAAAAATGTGGCACATATATACCATGGAATACTATGCAGACATAAAAAAGGATGAGTTCATGTCCTTCGTAGGGACATGGATGAAGCTGGAAACCATCATTCTTAGCAAACTATCACAAGGACAGAAAACCAAACACCGCATGTTCTCACTCATAGGTGGGAATTGAACAATGAGAACATTTGGACACAGGGTGGGGAACATCACACGCCAGGGCCTGTCGTGCAGTGGGGGGAGGGGGAGGGATAGCATTAGGAGATATACCTAATGTAAATGATGAGTTAACAGGTGCAGCACACCAACATGACACATGACACACAGCACACCAACATGACACCAACATAGCACACCAACATGACACACAACATGACACATATACATGTAACAAACCTGTTCACTGTGCACACATAACCTAGAACTTAAAGTATCATAATAATAAAAAAAGACTTTTTAAAATGAGTATTTCTCCCTTTTTTCTTTTTGCAGTTAGAATCTTTACATTTATTTAACATTATGAAAATAAAGTTCAATATGTTAATATCACACATAATTTAGGTTATTACCAAATAAGAGTTAAAAGCTTGTTTTAATAAATAATGTGAAATGAGTATGTCTTGTTTCTATTCTGTGGAGGCTTTTTCTCTATTACATTCACTGCATATTGATTTTGATATTTAAATTTAATAAAGACAATAGCCAGTTTAGAAAGCCAAGAAGCTTTCTAAAATGTTGTAATAGATTATACTGGTTATTCTAACCCATTTTATACCACATTATTTTAACCTAATATACAATGGCTAGATAAACTATTTTGTTTGAGATACTTTGTTTCATGTAAAAAAAATAAAAGGGCATACTCTCACAGAGATTATAAAATCTATTCATAATCCAATGTACTTTGAATTTTATAGTGGTTGCCACATTATGTTGCTTAAAAAACAGACAAATTTAATTTTGAATACAATAAAAACCTACACATTTAAGCAGATATAATTATAAAAGTTCAGATAAATTTTGAATAATTTGGAATACTTTGATACAACAAAAATGGAAGGAATGTAATCAGTTATCCTATTATTTTAGGAAAAAAATTAATTCTATATACATATTATCAAAGAAATATTTAAATTAAACTCATCTTTTATTTTAAAAATTGGTTTCATTATTAAAATATGACTGCAAATAGATTAAATATAAGTTATTATAATTTATATTTATAAATATGCAATTATAATCATAAATATCAATAGCAATTTTGCCAGAATGTGATAAAGGAGAATAAATATAATTCAAATATCTGTTACATTTGAATGAAATTATTATTTAAAGATGTAAGTGATAAACTCATTATTAGGGGAAATATTGAAGACAGTAGTAACTAAGGAGATGTTTAAAAGAGCTTGTCTTTTTCTTCTGATTTTCCAGGAGGAAATGAGAGAGCAGATGGTCTTTTCTAATTTGGTTCACTCCAGATCAACATGAAAGGTGAAACAAATGAGAATAAATGAAAACAATCATACTCCATAAAATATAAATTTATTCTAGGAAAAAAATGACTTCCTGTTAGTCTTTATCACTTTACAATATTAGTATCCACAAAACTTTTCTGAATTGTAACTTGCCATCTTTTTAAGACTTTTAAAATTTCTTATATGTGTCGTTTGAATCAATGGTCAAGGGGTGTCAGAGAAGACGTACCATGCTCTTTAAAATATAATCTACTTTCACAAAATATGCTGCGACATTAGGAGAGGATAAACCTTACTCTATACATGGGCAAATGGCACGTGGCTCAGGAATCAAACTTTGAATAGGCCTAAATGTAACAAGTATAAACTTTGGTTAATTCTTCTTTGTATGTTATTATCGTCATTTCAAGGAATGATAGCTGTGTGTTCATATCACAGGCCTGTACTTCTCTGAATTTCTGGTTATTATTCTATATTTATGGTGGATTATTTTTGTCCTCTAAGCAGACATCATACTCTCCTATTCTTTCATAAAAACTTTAGAGAAGTATTTTACCTCCTACTCTATGAGAAATCATTATTTCACCAGGGGGTGGTTTTACTACCCTCTGAAAAGCATAGAATCAGAAAAAAGCTGAAATAAAGTAGCATGCATGTTTTTCTTTTTCTGTAAGTATAAGTTATAAATAAAGAAGTATGATGCCTGTTCTTTTCTTCATTTGTATTTTCTGTAAGCAATTGAAATTATATGAATAGTAATTTTCACGCAAATATTTTATGATTAATATTAAAGGAAATAATCATTTTTGCCTATGTGTATGTGCATGTGTGACTGAAAAATTAAGATAAATTTTACTGAAATTCTGACATACAAACACTATATCTGTGATAATGCATTTCATGAACCTATGCAATTCTTGAGTCCTCATAAACACATTTTTTGTATTCAATAAGCATATAAATAATGTTCTGTTCTGGAAATAAGAAAAAGTTTGCAAAATAACAACTGTTGTACTATAATGACAATTTCAGAATTTATCGCAAAGAAAAATTGATTATTAAGAAATTTGAACTGCATATCTCACTGGTCTTTATATTAGAAATACTATTTGCTACGTGCCTTTATGTATCAAAAAAGAATAACACAAAATTTCAATAAGTATATATGCATTATAGAGGTTAATACATAACAAATATGAAGGATTATAATTTGAAAAAAACTTATTTGAGGATAATCCATAATTTGAGAATTTAAATAACTTACTTTATCATAGAGAAAAGATTTTCAGTATTTCTTCCCAAACATATTGAACTGTTTGCATAATATGCTAACATATAGATGAATAAGTTATCGCAGTTAACCTAGGGAAAGGCTAAACTCTTTCCTGGTTGGGGATTGCCAGTGGTATTCAATGCCCATTCCATCCACCAGCGATCTCAGCATATTCCTAACAGCTTCCTTCTGAAGTCAAATCAATCAAGCCTTAACCTGCTGGAATTTTCGGAGTTCAGATAACTTTTCCATATTAAAATTTTTTAAATCCTTGAGTGCTCTAAAATGATCACACCTTGGTTTCTCATTTTTACTGCTCTCTTCTATTCACTCCTCCCTGATCTAATCTCCCCGCCCCAAGCGCTTCCCAATCTGCTCACTGATACACCCGATATTAGTTAAAATAAAATCTCCATACATTTTCAGCATCTTCTCAGAATGGGCATAATATAATCCTGCCTTTGCTCCAAAAAAAATTACATCCCCTGCAAACAAACCTATTACTTTCTTGCTTCTACAGCTTTGGTTGCTATCTCATCTATTTTGGGAATATGAAATGGGACATGGTTCCAAGGTCCCCTAAATTTTATTTCAAGACCATGGTGAAACCAACTCTATCTGCCTATTCTATGTTCCTTTTCACCTTCTTTATCTTATTAACCAATATTGTCATCTGACATTCTCATTGGTGGACTATTTGGGAAATCCAGCTCCGTCATTTTGTCCTCTCAAACGCCTTCAGAATTAAACTTCCCAAAAGTCGTGCCATTTTACATTATCTAACTTTTAGTCACACTGTTTACTCTGCCAATTCAATTGGTTTTCACTCTGACTTATTTTGATAATGGTTTTCTCCAAGGCTAAGATACAGTTGCAAATTGCTTAGCAAAACTTTCAGTCATTAAAATCTACCTGATCCTTGCATATCTCTTTAGCCACTTCATACAGTTTTCCACTCTCTCTGGTTTGTCGAATTTGCCTTGATTTTAAATACTCTGTGTGCTTGGTGCTTCAATTAGGAAAAATATAACTGTCAGTATTGAAGGCCCAAAGATATAATAACTTAAAAAAGAAAAAAAGTGTTTTTGGTTTATTAAAGTTTAGAGGAAGACAGTCCATCCAATTTTGTTTCATAAAATTCTCGGGCACCAAAGTGTTTTCTCTGGATTTTTTTGTTTTTATTTGTTTATTTTGGGTTCACTTTTCACGGCCTCTCTTTCTGAGGTCCTCTCACTTGTTTAAGGTGCTCTAGTTCCAATCATGAGGAGAAAAGAGAGCATTGTCTTTTAAACAATATTCTTGGAAGCTGCAATGTCACTTTTACACCATGTCCATAACTAGATGCAATGGGGAGGTCTTATATTATGAGAAAACTTAGATTCTCTGCTTCATATAATTTGAAGTATTTTTCCCAAGGGTTTTACACATAATTACTAAACTAATGACCCAAAGTCTATTGGGAGTCTCATAATATTTAACATATATACATTTTTTGAGCATCAGCCCTGTGAGAAATACCAGTGTGTGGTTGTGTAAGGAAGGTAAGTAAAGCAAAAGAATTTCTATTCTAGTAAAAAAGAAAAAGTTGAAAACAACTACAGGCATCAAGTCAGACATCAAATACATGATATAAAATAGTGGCAAGCATGTGCTAAGCAGAATAGCACAGGGCAAATTAGCTACCATGTTTAAGTTTTGTCACCCTGTGGTGTCATATGATTGCTTTTGATGAACAAATTATCTTTTTTCCTTTTCACTCTTAGCCTTTGCCTTCGTTTGGAAATGTTCTTCAAGTAAACCAACCACATATTCCTATACTCCATACCTTCTTGAGGACTGCTTTACTCTCTTAATCCCATTATTGAGGGCAGATTACACACACTACGTTTTACCATTTTAATGTTTATCCATTAGCACATGTCCTTTAGTGCTGCATCATAGAACTGATCACAGAAACCTATGAGGTTACTTTTTTCACTTCACATTCTCTCCTTGACAGTCACATCCACGTCATTAGAGACTCAGTCTAAATTGCAGCATTGTTGATGTAGGAAGAACCATAACATGTCACTTTACCCAGCTCTTGCTTTACAAATTTGCAAACAGAGTCCCACTGATTTATTTAGAACCTTAAATTAATTTTGCAAATTCTCAATTCAGGGTATTTTCCAGCCTTTCTAAAGAACCTGTCTTTGGCTCATCTGGTCTATGAAATCAAAACCTGAACTTCAAAGTATATTCAGATAAACTACAAATGAATAATATATAATGTATATTTGAATTATTTTTCTTCCATATTTAAAATAAGATAATTGAAATGACAACAGTTTTAGAACTCATGGAGTTTTATTATTAAATAATACATCTTTTTAGGTAGAGCATATTCTTGATAAAAAGAGGTGCTATTTTAGAATCCTGCATGAAAGGGTTGCTGGATGTTCATTCTTTAGGATAGAAACACTAAATTGGATAACTTCACCATATTTCTGGGTAGAGAAATAAGAGATAACCCAAATTCCTATTCACCATTAAGTTAGTTTCATTTTTTTACTTAATCTTTTAATAATGGGGCCACTTATAATATCATCCCCTATGTCAAAGTCACTTATATATAGTGAGTTAGCTCTTAGAATTACTGTAATAGATTTATTTAGTTTCATTTAGCAAAAGACTAAATATTTGAAAGATATAATGATATAGTTCATATGTTTATCCATTCAGCTGTATTATTACATACTAGGTAAATGTTGGAAACTGAATATTAGCAAAGGTTTTATATACACAGACACATATATAAATATATAAAATATATATTTATATATATATGAGGATTGAGTTTGATAAAGGGATAAAAAATTGGAATGGAATTTAAGAAACATTGGATCTAGTATTTTCTGTAACTGAATGATTGTTGTCCACTGATGTCAACTCTGTGGGTATTATTTCTTTATTTGATAATGAACAAGCTTGGACAACTTTTCAAAGGTACTTTGAGCATCCATTTATAACCATTATCTAGCAATTTCTAGGAACCCCTGTAATAAGCTAGGTTCTAGAAGTACAAAGAGGAATGAATCCTGCTGCTGTCATTTAAGATCCATTTACTGTAGCAGAGGAATAAGGAAGAACTATCACACATGGAGGCACACTGACCTTTCACATATTGTTTCACAAGCTGGCAATCATATTTCAGGACCTGGTAATAAGCTTCAGATGTCCAGAAGTTCAATTTCATTAGCACACCTGAAGACAAGTCTCTTTGGAGTTTGACCTTCTAATAAAATGTACATGGTGTTGATGTATGAATCAGATGGAGAATTTATTAATCTAGAGTGAAAATATAAACCATATATTAACTATAACATTGAATTTAATTGACATATCCAATTTTTTTATATTGAAGACGTTACATGGGAAACTGAATTGTAATCTGAAAACTGCTTGTTGAACATGGAAGCAGAGTAATAGACAGGTACATTTGTAAAGATATATAATTACATAGTGAACCAAAATATTTTCATGAGTTTATACATCTCAAAATAGCTGGTCCACTATTTTATTTTTTCCTGGTTCTGAGAGATAAGGAATGTGTGGCAGAATGTAAATTGAAATCTCAACTGATCTGAGTGGTATTCTACTGGTCTAAATTATAACTCAAGCACTTTTTATTATGGTGGACCAGTAACATACTTTGCAGCCCACACTTTAAGTAGCACCATAATAGATGGCCAACCACATGAAGCAATAAAAACATAATAATTGTAATTTGCAATTTTATACCTGTTTTTTTCAGGTTTCATACTTAAAATTCTTGACCTGGTGATATGGTTTGGCTGTGTCCCCACCCAAATCTTATCTCAAATTTTAGCTCCCATAATTCCCAGATGTTATGGGAGGAACCTGGTGGGAGATAATTGAGTCATGGGGGTGGTTCTCCCATACTGTTATCATGGTAGCAAATAAGTCTCATGAGATCTGATGGTTTTATAAAGACTTTCCCTTTTCACTTGGCTCTCATTCTCTCTGTGCCTGCCACCATGTAAGACATGCGTTTCGCCTCCCACCATGATTGTGAGGCCTCCCCAGCCATGTGGAACTGTAAGTCCATTAAACTTATTTTTCTTTATAAATTACCCAGTCTCCGGTATGTTTTTATCAGCAGCATGAAAACAGACTAATACACCTGGTAACAAGGTCTTTTGTCAGGGTAGTTGGGGTCAGGTACAGTGCCTCACACCTGTGATCTTAGCCTTTTGGGAGGTGGAGACAGGGAGATCTCTTGAGGTCAGGCGTTCTAAAACAGCCTTGACAACACTGCAAGACCCCATTTCTTAAAAAACAGTAAAAATAGCTGGGTGTAGTGGCTTGTGCCTTTGGTGTCAATTACTTGGGAGGCTGAGGTGGAAGGATCATAGGAACCTGGGAGTTCAAGGCTACAGTAGTGAGCTATGATCATGCCACTGCACTCCAGCCTGGAAGACAGAGTGAGACCTTGTCTCTAAAAAAGCAAACAAACAAAGAACAAAATATAAATCACACAAAAATGAAATTATTCGTAATAACATTTTTATTATTACATTCATATTACCAACATAAGTATTCATAAATTTCTTTACCCTCAGTAGCAGATGTTTCAAATCCGCTTCCATAATAGCTGTCCCAAATGCTAACTTTCAGCACTCACTTCTTTTTATCTAAGGGCTTTCTTTGTGCACCAGAGCCCTCTCTGCCAACGTACAGTGCGAGAGAAGCACAGGCTGAGAATTCTGGGGAATTACTGCCCTGTAAGTGCTGCCTTCAGCTAATGACTGTCATAAGTTTGTGGAAAATGCTTACCTCATTCTGGTAAATCTTGGGCCTGTGTTCTAAACAGTTTTCCAAAATTCTCCAGCAGAATTGAGTCCTATTTGCCCACAGTGGTATCTTGCTTGCACCGTTTATTGGCTTCTTCCTCTTTTCCTTAGGGTGTTATTTCCTTAGGGTTTTAATCATGTTCATGGAATTGCTTCCCAAACAATCTATTTGCACTCTATTATGTGTCTCAAGGTCTACTTCTGGGAGAACCAAAATTATGATATCTATCCATTCACAAATGACCCATCGAGCTATTTATATAATTGAATAATTTAAAGTGTTTTATTTCATTTCTTACTAATTTAACACATTACTGTTCAAGGGTCTTAACAATGTGTTCTGTGTACTGGCTTTAAAATTTAGTTCAAGTAAAGCATAAAGTTTCAAATGACAGTTTCACATTGTGTTTAGATAATAGTGTTTTAGACACTGGGAAGGTGAGGTCACTGGAGACTGGTGGTGATAAAAAAAAGATACTTCACAAATTGGAACTTCAGCAAAGTTTAAAAATATATATGTATCTATGTACACACATGCATTTGGGGGGCTTATATACAATTTTGACTGCACTGGGATAATATACTGAGGAGTTTGAGGATGGATTTGAAAAGTGAAGAAAGCATATTGCAAGAATTATGAACAGGCCTGAGAGTAAAGCATCCTATATGCAATAGAGCACTACTGATGGATTTTACAATATAGAAATACCATATTTTAAATGATGCTGTAGTCTTGGTACATAAATCTAGTACCAGCAAATAGCATCAGCATGGCTGTGACTCAGAAGAGAAGCTGGGGTAAAAGATAGATTACTTTAAAACTATAGAGCAGAAACATTTTTCTAAGTAACCCAATACCTGGACATGTCACGTCCAGGGCTTAGGCACATCTCAAGAGGAAATGAACATATTGGAAAAAATAGATTAAAGAGACATTAATGATCAGGCAAAGATTGTCTTTAAACAAGACATTAACTAGGCAATAAAGGGAGATCTAAGCATGTGAGCATCACATATCATCACATGTGAACAGTGTCCCTAGAAGCCTGGAAATCTGTTCTCTTCATGGTTGAGATCCAAGTAATACAAACTCCATGAAGATGGATTAGATTAGCAAATAAGACCATAATTCCAGAAGAACAAATCTACTGAAAAGGTAAATTGACAGGAACTTAGGCACAGGAAGGCAGGCATGAACTGGAAGCCGACAGATAAAGTGGTGGTAAAGGTCTGACTAAATTCAGAACAAGAGCAAGATATAGACATTTACTTTAACAAAAGGAAAACACCAAGGCAGCATCAGAAATACAGAAAGGAAGTCCAGGATGGAGGTCATTGATAAAAATATAACTTAATTTCATACACAAGTGATTTAAAATAAAATGTATACATATATGGTTCATTGCAGTATTTTATTCATTCAGTAGAACTATAAAAGTGTATTTCCTCCAGGGAAAGTATTAAAGTGTAAAGGTGATACATAAAAATATATCATTACATCATTATTATAGTATATAGCAAAACGTAGTAGAAGAGTGATACAATGTGTTGAGTGATTTACAGCTCATGCAAGAGATAGACTGTGTTTAAATCTTAGCTATGTCATAGCTAAAGTGACTTAAATTCACTAAGCTTTTAGACCCTTATTTGGGGGATTAAAATAAAACAGTATATGCAAAGTTCTTAGCACAAAGCCTCGTATTAATGCCCACCAGATGGAGACCACAGGAGTCACCTAGCATCAAAGTTGATTTACTAGCTTGCTGCAGTATGGGAGAAGCCATGCCATGGGAAGACGTAAAGTATATCAGTAAGGAGGATTTAGAAGAGACATTACAGAGTTTTGGTTTAGAGAGGGTTTAAAGAAGTGAAGGTTTATTCTAGATTGTATCCTCTCAGAGGTGCAGCCAATTTCATAATCAGGTGTCAATTTTTATTTAGGATACTAGAGCAACAAAGCATGGCTAGTATTAGCATAATTGAATAACAGTAGTGACATATTTTAGTCAAAGAAAAGCCATGGTTGGGTATTTTTCTGATTGTATTGTACCATTCTCTTTGCGCTCAGATGTGATTACTGAGTGGTTTTGTTTTTGTCTTGTTGTGCCATGGCCACAGAGTGGTCCTGATAATTATCCTGGATGTTTTATGAAAAATCTTCATGTTCAGGAGTGTGGTAGGCTGGCTTCTAAAATGGTTGCCAAAGATTCATGCCTACTGGTCTTCAGGTCCTTCAGTAATTTGTTCCCTTTGGTGTGGTCTACCTAGTAACTTGCTTCAAATAAACAGGCTATGTCAAAAGTGATAGGATGTCACTTCCAAGATTAGCTTATGAAGACTGTGACTCCCACCTTGTTAGCAGGATGCTAGCTCCTTCATGCTCTTTCTCTTGACTTTTAGGCTCGTTCTCTTTGAGGAAGAAAGCTGTCATGTTGGAGAGGCTCACATGGCACGAAAGAGAAAGCAGTCTCTAGTCTACGGCCAGTGATGAATTGGGGTCCTCAGTCCAGGAGCTCACAAGGAAATAAATCCTTCTCACAATCACTTGAGCTAGGAAGGATATCTTTCCCCAGTGGAGCCTGAGATGACTACATCTCTGGCCAACACTTTGATCGCTGCCTGAGAGAGATGATGAAGCAGAAGACCCAGCTACTCTGCACCTGGATTCCTGATCCACAGCAACTATGAGGTAATAAATGTTGCTTCAAGCCTGTGAGTTTGGGAGAAATTAGCTACCATGCAAGAAGGAGTTAACTCAACAGGTATGGGTTGCTGGGACCTGGGGCATTGCCAAGAAAGGCCTGTCCCTTGGCTGGCTCCTGAGGGATGAACTCTAAGCCTTTGGACTATTTTGGCTGATAATAATGCTTTTGTGTGTCTTAGGCATTGGACCACATAATACAAGTTTGATCATACAATTTATGCTAACATGTGATGTATGATGAACATCTGATTTTGCTCTGGGTGTGGGGGTAAAATCTTGAATGGCTGCAGTCAGTTCTGCAGATCCCCAATAAATGACTCCCAGTAAAAACCCTGAGCATCAAGGCTTCCTGGTCAATAACAATTTGCATGTGTGTCACACGTTCCTGTGAAATTAAAGGATGTTTGTGAGACCTCACTGGGGAAGAATACCTGGAGGCTTGTGCCTGCTTTCCCCTGGACTTCTTGCCATGCACCTTTTCCTTCTGCTGAGTTTAATTTATATTCTTGCACCATAAACATGAGCAAAGCAGCTATTCTGAGTCCTGTGAGTTCTTCTAGCAAATCATTGAGACTAAATGTGGCCTCAGCATCCCCAGCACAGTTACAAAGCAAAGATTAGCTGTCTGCTGTCAGGTTCCCTAACTTAAACAATTTCCAACAGCATATATTAAATGCACACCAAATATTAGCATAGTAATTTGCAGTAAAAGTATTCAACTGTACCTCTTGAAATCACAAAAGGCTTCCTAGGAGATAAGTTGTTGGCTAAGTTTTATATGAGCATTTAACAGGCAGCTAAAGGAGAAGTCAATCCATACTGAATGAACAACTAGAAAAGACAAAAAAAAAAAAAGAAGAAAGAATATGGGATATTTATGTAATTCCAACTCTTTCCGCATTAGAAAGGCTTAAATAAGCATGTCTTCTGTAAGGTAAAAAATGAAATGTTATGAGAGGAGAAATGTGGAACCTGTAAAGGACCTATTTAAGTTTCAGGTGATAACCTTTTTCAAAATGTTTTTTGCAGGCCCTGGAAGGTAAACTACATTTAGATCACAAACTAGAACCTCCCCTTTTAACTAGAACCTGGCTAACACAGGCTCAACTGACTTTCTTCCTCTCCTATCTCAACCTTTTATTGTTTATCAGAAAAATGTAAATATGGAGTTTCAAGTACTTCTAATGCTATTTTCATGACTATTTAGATTTTTAATAATTATAAAATATTTTAATAGCTTTCAAATCACTTTCCCCCTGTAAATAAGGTTTCTGAATACAAAACAGGTCATTAGAACTAAGCATGTTTATTAATTGAGCTATTATAGTGCTCTTTTATTCTTAAAATGATTCTCTCTCCTTACCCATTTGAATTGCATTTTTTTCTATTGAGCATAACATTACAATGTCATAGATTTGTTAGAAAACTACAATCTTTTCTTGATTCTATATTTACGAGATAAAATTTTTTAAAATGAAATTTGAGCTTCACTTATGAAAACAGATTTAATTATTGCTTTATATATTCATTTGAATTGAAAAACAATGTATTTTAAAGATTTGTTCAGCTATATTTTACTAGACTTATTCTTGTATAAAATGAGATTGCTTTAGGATTTGTATTGGCTAGTATTTTTCTGGCATATGGATTTAAAGATTTAAAAATATCGTATACTTAACAGATGTTGCAAATGTTTTCCTTAATGGGTTTTAGTTTTTTAAAACCTCTTTAACACACTCTCATACTGAGTCCCTTGCAGGACCTATTTAATTTTCATGTGTTAACTATTAAATAAATTCAGCCGTGAACCACATTGCCCAGTATCTAAATAGAATCATCTCTTTTGAACATAATATTAAATTTTAAAGAACTATACATTTCTCACAGAAAGATATATGGGGAAATAAGTTACTGCTAAAATATTTTCAAAACTTCTACTACTCAACAAAGTAACTAAACTGAGATTATTTTCTTCTGTACATGATTTTTATTTGGTTTTCATTGTTTTGTTCTTGCTGTTTGTTTTAAATATTTTATTATAAAAATTTTAACAAATTTTACATTATCGGTCTTCACTTCTCTGTTTTTTAGAAATTTAGGTGCAATTTATAAATTTCCACACAGGTTGTTTGACATATAGTACAATTTCCAAGAACATTACTTAATGTTAGTTTAATAATATTTAAAATAATTAATACCATATATTGGACACAACAGAAGGTGATAAACATGGCATAAAGAAATTAAGGAAAATATATCTCTAGTTTTGACATATATAATATTGATAATATATTTCTACATTATTAAGTTGAAAAACATAATAGCCTGTTATATGTAAGTGATAACAAACAAAATGTTACCAGCAAGGTTACAATTATCCTCATGGTAAACACAAAAAATAAATAACATTTCAGAAGGGGAATATATACACATATATATACACATACATATATGCATGTGTTAATATATGCATAATAAATATACACACAAACAATTTGTAAAAATGAGAGGTGCATCAAAAATAAATATCAAAATCCTTGGATGCTATATGGTACTTTGAGATCATACATGGATTTACTAGATTAGCAGCTTTTCCATTTAATCCTCTTGCTCTCACAATTATAAATCTAGTTCTAAGAGAAAAGAAAAAACTTTTTCCTTCCATTTTGCAGCTCTGGCAGTCAATAAGGCTACTTCGTTTCTGTCACTACATGTTATATCATTACGGAAGACAGAGCAAACAATCCACTAAACCAATTTCATCAACATAATTATACACTTGCCAAAACCAGATTAGCCGGAAACTAATGTGACAGCAAGATTCACTTTCACATGGATTATTTATGAACCCTGTTCAAGATTTTATTGGTCATGGATATAGCCTTGTATTACTGTAAGAGACAGTATAGTTACCATAGTGACTGAAGTGTCAGCTGTGGGCTATAAGATATAAAAAACACAGGTAATCTGGTATCTCAGAGATGCAGGGGAGTGTGAAACTTAAATTATATTGGGTACAAATGAAATATATATCCCTCTTGACAGCTCCCATGGTTGGAGTTTGGAATCTTCAATACATAATATGGTATTTTTTTCTTTTAAATTTTATAAAATATGCCCAGTTTTTTAATATATACAAAAGGTATTTATTCATAAGCTATACATTAATACATGTAAAATAGCCTTAAGTGACTCTTTACTATCTTCAGGAGGTATAAACTCTAGTGTATTTAAAGAGAATTTAAACTTTAAATAATTTATTTTATCACATATTTAGTTGCAAGCTGCCATGGAAACTGACTGAAGATTTTCTACATAAACTGTATATCATACAGCCCGGCACATTTGACTTTCAGCTCTTCTCTTTCTAGCCCTTATAACCTTAAAAGAAATAAAGACTATTATTATGTAAAAGGAAAAACTTTTTATCAAAAGCCTTGTTAAAAAGGTTAATATTATAAAAAATAAAGTTTCTATAGGAGCTGTATCTAATTTCAGCTATTTTTATAAAGGCATATGATGTACCAGATAAGTAAATGTTCCCAGCCCAAGAACCTTTGCATATCTCATCTAATAAAATGTCAGAAATAATCAAAGAGGTATGGTCTTGAGTTCATTTGCAAAAGAATTAGTCTTGATATAAAAGAGGGGAAAAAAAGAAGGGCTGGGAAATATTTGTGAAAGTTTTGATTAAACTCTTTTTCTCTTGTACCTAAAGAAAAGTATATCCAAGCATTTCTTATTTTCTTGACGATAACTTCAATTTATCAATTACAGACACATGTGATCATTTTAGGATAAGATTGCATTGCTTTCCAAAATTATACGTACTTATTTATATTTAATAAACTGTACAATTTATAATGTAGAAATGCATTGATCAAGATCACTATTATTATATAACTAAACTGCAAAATTTGTAAATGACTTCTTCAACATTGTTAAGTGACAACATAAAATGTATATATGTATATATACATAAATGTGTGTTCATCTAAAATATGTATATAAGTCCCTTTTTATTTGTTTATTTAATTTTTATTTTTATTTATTTTTATTTTTGAGACAGAGTCTCGCTCTGTCGCCCAGGCTGGAGTGCAGTGGCACAATCTCAGCTCACTGCAAGCTCCGCCTTCCAGGTTCACGCCATTCTCCTGCCTCAGTCTCCCAAGTAGCTGGGACTACAGGCGCCCTCCACCACATCTGGCTAATTTTTTGTATTTTTAGTAGAGATGGGGTTTCATCGTGTTAGCCAGGATTATAGGTCCCTTTTTAAAATATTGTATTGCTTATATTTTACTGTCTAAAGTAATGCTATTTTAATAGCATAAATCAGTTGTACAAATGCAATCAATTCTTACTAAGAAATACCTCTTTGAAATATCATTTCATTTATGTATTATGCCATTTTGTATCACCATCTGAATGGAATATCAAATTTCCTTTGTTCTATTAAACCTGATAGTTTTCATACCAGACCCCTCCCAAGTAATCTCAATTGTGCTTTTGCAAATTGAGGTCTCTTGCAGTGCAAAATGCTGAATTTTTTATTTGTAAATCTTCTTTTGATTCAGTGCAATTATTATTTCTGAATATTATTTCATGCCTTACCATGAGTATTTTAATTATGTAAATTTGGATTGATAAATAAGGCAATTAAACAAAATTTACCGGCAATATTTTATTAAACGCTAATAACAGGAGTCCTAGAACAATTCTGCTTATGTCAGGCACTATGTTTGGTGCTACAAGAGAGAAATGAGTAAGGTAAGGTCTCTGCATGAACTATGGTAATTACTAGAGGCAATCTTAATATTCAAAAGAATAACATTGCTAAAACTGTTACTAGATGTCCTCTTATTTAATGCCTATTCCGGAGCACACTCTATGCTAAATATCTGAGGAAATGCTATCTCGTTTAAAAGAAAACCCCATTAGGTAGTGATTACAGTCACAAAATGTAAAATATGGGACATGAGCATAAAGTTAGATATTGAGACAGTATATTATTCATTGTGGTGAATTGTGGCGGCTTTGGAGTGAAACTTTTGAATTTTGATATTTTACTTTTCCACTCAACCCATATATCCTCCTGCAATTTACTTAAGCTTTCTCTGTCTCAGTTTTCTGACTTATAAAATAGAATAATATACTACTTACCTTCAAGGTTACTTGTAGCTATTAAATAAGTATGTAATTTAAAGTACTTAGAGCATTAAACTTAGTAAGTGTTCAATAAACATGTATTATTATTTGAGTAACAAGTGGTAGTTTTTTTCTACCTTAATAATAAATATATGTGCTATGTTCACAGTATACTCAGTTGACTTCAAATATTTGAAATTTCTATCTTGTTTTTTGTTGTTACTGTGTATTAGTTTATTTTACTCAGTTCCACAGAAGGGACTCTATGTAATCCAAAAGTAGTGGTGCTGATGTAGGAACTAGCAGCTTTCACAATTGTTGAAAGATTGAGCAAGAAAAGGTCAAGGCGGTACTCACTAAAGGTCAGAGAAAACAGGAAAGATCTTGTGCTGAAACTCCAAACAGCTCACAGGAATGCTCCTGGGAGTCTCATGTCCACTTACACATCTGGCAACAACCAACTGCAGAAAATACAAATTTCTTTTATTCCTATGTTGAGATCTTTTAGGAGTCTCCCATTTGGCAAAGTGAGAACTACAAGGAGAAGGGATTGAAGCAAATGCAGTTTCTGGCTTCCCTGGAGCCATGCAGAAGAAAATGGCTGGAGTGATGCCAAGTTAAGAACGGACAAGCAGGACATCTAGTTCTCTGATGCTCGACCGTACCATTGCTATTCCTGTTTTATAGAATTAGAAAAAGAGGCCCAAAGATACTAAATAACTTGATTAAGACCACTGGATATTAAGTAGCAAAGTCAGGATTTGAACCCAGTTTTGCCTGACTATAATACCTGTGTTTTGTTTTAGCCAGTGGGTATACTCTTTAGCTATGCCTAAGCTGTAGCATTTTTTTTTTTGGCAGGGTAGGGTGGGGGGAATGGACTATCGCTCTTGTTGCCCAGGCTGGAGTGCAATGGCGCGATCTCGGTTCACTGCAAGCTCCGCCTCCCAGGTTCAAGCGATTGTCCACCCTCAGCCTCCTGAGTAGCTGGGATTACAGGCATGCGCCACCACGCTCGGCTAATTTTATATTTTTTTAGTAGAGATGGGGTTTCTCCATGTTGGTCAGGCTGGTCTTGAACTCCTGACATCAGGTGATCCACCCGCCTTGGCCTCCCAAAGTTCTGGGATTACAGGTGTGAGCCACTGCACCCAGCTGAAAAAAAAATTTTTTTTAATCTTCAATTAAAAATTAATTTAAGATGTTTTAAATTAAAATTTTACTTAAATTTCTATAACGCAGAAAATTGGTGTTGAGTACCTAAAATCACTTAATTCCTATAAATTAAAAATTATATATATTTTTTAAAGAGTGGGCAACTGGAAGTTCAGTGTGTGCCAAAATCTCAGGAGATTTCAGTAGTGAAGAAAGGAATGTTGTTGCTACAAAAGAAGAATTCAACCCTTTGTAGTTGAAAACTGAATATGTTCAACAGAACACATTAACACCCTGAATGAGGCCAGAGTGCAAGTGGCTATACAATGTGATATTTAAAAAATCAAATAATAGTGAAAGGTACACTGACCCTTAATAATTACATAAAATGTATGCTAGCTTGTTACCTGAAATCATGCACTGCAGATGAAAATGAAGGTATAAAATGGAAGTAAAATTCTTAGAGTCCCTGTCACTGTCTAAAACTTTTAGTTTAAATAACAAAATGGGAAAGCATCTGGATGAATCACTTGCTTTTTATTCTGTCTTTAGGATGCACACCCACTTTGTATGCAGAGAACCTTTTCAGAAGGAAACTATTAAAGAAGTAGTCAGTATGTAAATCTACTAATTAGATTACTGCAAATACCAATAACCCATTCTGTTGTTGCTTAAGAAAACAGAGTAGACTTTACAATGCAGTTCTTAAAATGTAAACTAAATATTTGCCTGACTGCAGAAGTGAATTACTGTTATGGCAATCAGTAATAATATGAATCCTTATCGTATAAGCCTTTTGCATAGCCACTTATCTTCTAAATGGGTCATGAACTCAGAGATGCCAGGGACTTTTCCATACACATGAGACATGGGAGTTGTGTGGAAGTACTGAAATTTCAACTAAAATGAATATTTCTTTAAAATGCCATATATTTTGGCGGAGATATCTTTAACAAAATTACAGAAAGAACAATTTATAATTCCTTTTTCACTCAGAACTAACTAACCCTAAGATGTGAATCACATACATATTTTTAAAACCCTATACAGTCCATGTATGAACTACCAACCTAAAAGGACTAAGATTTTCTCTTGTTTACCATTTTAACTCACTAGGGCACTTTTAGAACTAAATTTTCATTTTATTCATTTTTTAAGTAAAATGCACCCGTAAAATATTCTTATTGAGAGGAAAAGAACATTATGTTAGAAGGAAGGGAGGACATTTTTATTGTGTATTTTTGGATAAGTACCACAAGCTTTCCAAACTTCACTTTTCTTTTCTCTATAGCAAAGAGAATGAGTTGCTTTTTACAAGCCATAACATTTCTGTTTTCTTCTGATAAATATTATAGTTTTCACAATTCATGGTATACTCCCAAGCCAACATTTCTATTATGAGTATAATACATATAAAATGCAAGGTGAGTTTTAAAAGGATGTGAAAAATAAAATTAAAAGGCAAAAATAAAAATATAAATTGTATTTTTCAATATATGCTCTATCAAGGCCAAGAGACTTTTGTAAGCACGTGGATGACACCAACCATTTAGTTCAGCCTTAAGTAACTGAACTCACCAACATGGTGAAAACATGTCTCTACTAAAAATAAAAAAAATAAAAAAATAGCTGGGTGTGGTGGTACACACCTGTAATCCCAGCTACTCAGGAGAATCGTTTGAACCCAGAGGCAAAGGTTGCAGTGAGCCAAGATTCTGCCACTGCACTCCAGCCTGGGTGACAGAGTGAGACTCTCAAAAAACAAAAACAAAAACAAAAACAACTTAAGTCCTGGGAATTTAACCATGCAATATAGTCTTTTTTACATTACTGACTAAAGAAAAATATGTGCCCTTTAGCAATTTTTTAAGATTAGAAAACAAAAAGAAGTCAGAAGGAGCTAAATCAGAACTGTAAGTTAGATGTCTAATGAGTTCCCGTTAAAACTTTTGCAAAATTGCCCTTGTTTGGTGAGAGATGAAAAGAGAAGCATTGTCATGGTGGAGGGAGGACTCTCGGGTGAAGTTTCCCTGGGCATTTTTCTGCTAATGCTTTGGCTAACTTTATAAAAACACTCTCTAATAATCAGATGGCATTGTTATTTGGCCTCAGAAAATCAATAAGCAAGAGGCCTTAAAAATCCCATCAAACTATTGTCATGACCTTTGCTCTTGATCAATCTGCTTTTGCTTTGACTGGACCACTTCCACTTCTTGGTAGCCATTGCTTTCATTTTGCTTTTTCTTTAGTATCATACTGGTAAAGACACTTTATATTTCCTGATAGAATTCTTTGAAGTGATGCTTCAGGATCTTGAACCCATTTGTTTAAAATTTTCATCAAAAACTCTGCTCTTGTGTGCACTTGATCTGGGTACAACAATTTTGGCACCCATTCAGGGAAAGTTTGCTCAATTTTAATTTTTCAGTCAGAATTGTGGAAACTGGACCAATTGAGATGTCTATGGTATTGGCTATTATTTGTGTTGTTGTTGTGAGTGGCGCAAGATCAGACATAATTAAGTCCACACGTTTGTGTTTTTTCACAAAGTCAAATTTTTATTGATGTTATTTTTAATCACAAATGCCTCAAGCTACATGGAGCTCCCAAGGAAGCAAGTCTCCTTATTACTACCCATTAACTTGGTAGTCAGAACCATGGGCACACAGGATCAAGCCTCTCCACAGGTCAGTCCACATTGTAAACCATACCTAGTAGTATACATAATCAATATATAAATATTATAGATTAAGATTTTACACAAAGCACGGTAACATTTAACATAAAAAAAAAGGGGGGATAGGAAAGAGAGTTAAAATAAACCAGTCAAAGGAGAGTGATGTTGACAAAGAAAGTGTCCTGGCCTGATCCAGACAGTAGTCAATGCTTTGCAAGGAAGAGTCTTTGATTTGGGCAGAGTGTTTGGTGTCAGAAGCCAGGTGCTGATCAAGAGTAACAGCAAGATGGGGTCTATCAAGATGACCATGTTTAGCTGCTAAAGTCCTATTTACTTTGTGACCCTTGAGTCCTCTGGTGAGGACTGATAGTAAAGGATTATGTCCTTCTTTGGTTGGGTATTGTCTATTGATTGAAGGAACATCTGGACACTATTGGCTTGATGACTTTTGAAATTTAAGATGGAGTTGTCTCTCAAGATGGATTCACTCATGTCAAGGGTGCTCTATAAATCTCTGTTAATCATTGATCCTTTTCAGTTGGGGCACCAACAGGATTTTTTCTCACAAGTTGATGTAGATGATCAGCTGCTGTGGGCTTCATCTTCAACATCATCTTGTCCCTTCTTAAAACAAGTTATTGATTTGGAAACTACTAATTTCTAATAGGGCATTATCCCCATTAAACTTTTTGTAAAGCATTAGTGATTTCACCATTCTTCCATCCAAGTCTCACCGTAAGTTAGGTAAGTTAGATATCTGTTCTTGCTTTAATTTTAGCAGAATTAATGTTGCTCTGATTGGGATGCTTTACAAACTGATTCTCTTATCCTTCTTACTGCCTCAACCTAAATCTTATTTAGACATGTTATCAAAAGCTGGTACAAGTTTATTTTGATGCAAAAAAATTTCAAAATCCATGCACAGTTTTTCCATAATATATATTTTCCATAATCTTTTTGAAGTCTCCTTGCACAGTAAACTCATAGTTTTACATTCTTTCAATCAGGATTTATTTTCAGGCTTATTCTCCTAAATTGTTGACAATTGGATATATCTCAGCATTTTGGCTAAAATAGTAAACTTGATGTCTACCTTTTTCTTAATGCCCCAAGAAGTTAAAATCTTAAAGCAGTTGTGTTCAAGATGTAAGGGACATTCAGCCTGTGTTTCTTTTCAGAAGCACTACAGACATTTGATGGGGATAATACTGTGCACTTAGGACATTAAAGCATGGTCCTAGATTCCAGTAGTATCCACTACTTAGTGCATGGTCCTTGATTCTAGTAGTAGTCACAGGCCTCAGACTACAGGTCATTGTGATAATGAAAATCTTCTCCCGTTTCCACATATGCCTTAATAGGGCAGTAAAATAGGACTTTATATTGTTATATAAGAACATGATGTCACAGGAATTTGTTATTCTCACAAATCAAACACAAATGTGAGTAGATTCTAGAAATTAAAGCAAGGCCATCTTCATGATTACAATTCAGAATTCCTTCCAAAAATAGCAATATTTCTTTGTAGCTATAGTTTAATCCTTTGTTTTTGTTTCTTCTAAATTTTGAATTAGGTTCATTCAAAAAATCAGGAATTGCTTTGCTTTCTTCCTTAGCCATTTCTCTTATATCGACTCCCCTGAATTGGGCATTTTTATTTGCTTTAACTAGCACTTTATTGAAAAGTCCTTTACTATCTCATATTAACTTGTACTTGGTCATTCTACTTTTTGAAACATTCCTTTTTGCCATCTTCTTCAATATATTCTGTTGGAGGGCTTTTTAAGCTATTCTTTTATTATGATGGTCTTTTTCTTAATTATTTTCATTGTCCCCTAAACAAATTCACACCATAAATTTCAAAATAAGTAGAGTCTAAAGTTTGACTCCATTTGTTTTTGTCTTTTGCATTCTTATTCTTGAAATACAGGAACCTTAAGCTGTACAATAATATTCCATTTGCTCAAACTTGCCTAACTGAAATGATAGGTCAATATATAACAAAAATATTTCTTCTGGAATCATCCTTTATTTTCTTTGGCCAAACAAATGGGAGTCCATTAAGTGGATGGCATACCTTATCATTCAACATAATCTATAATAACACAGAAAAATAATCAACATAATTGCTTATATATTTTGTACATATTTCATAGGCAAAATCTTCCTGCTTCCTGATTCCCTCTTTTTGTAATTTTTCTTTCTTTTCTTTTTTTTTTTTTTTTTTTTTTTTTGAGGTGGAGTTTCGCTCTGCCCCCAGGCTGGAGTGCAGTGGTGCTATTTCGGCTCACTGCAACCTCCGACTCCCGGATTCAAGAGATTCTCCCACCTCAGCCTTCTGAGTAGCTGGGATTTCAGGCACCCACCATCAAGCCAGACTAATTTTTTTTTTTTTTTTTTTTGTATTTTTAGTACAGACAAGATTTCACCATGTTGGCCAGACTGGTTTTGAACTCCTGACCTCAGGTGATCCGCCCCCTTCGGCCTCCCAAACTGCTGGGATTACAGGCATGAGCCACCATGTCTGGCCTCTTTTTGTAATTTTTCTATCTTGCATGTATACAGAATTCTCATTTTTTCATATGTTTTCTATAATTATGCCATTTTAATATTTTACTTTGCAGTGATTTATGCTATTAAAGAGAATTAAACATAAAAATAAAATAAAAATATCAATAGACCTATAATTCAACTGTTAACCATCATTTCCAAACAATAAAATTCCATATTTTAATTCTAATGTATTTATTCTATTAATCCTTAGATAAATTAAGTTCATAACATTCCAGCTCCAGCTGGTTGTCAAATATCTTTTCAATTTTAAATGAATCCATCCCAAATTAATACAAGATGACTGACTTCAAAAAGTATGTAATCTAGTAGACAGAATAGGGAATTATGAAATGTATATTCTAAAAGCAAACTTGATTCAAAAACAGTATAACGTATTGAGAAATTAATGCTGATGTGACACTCTGGCCACATTATTTGATATATAATTATAATTTGAAAATATTTCTTATGTTACTATTCAAATGATTTCATTGACTATTCTGTTGTCCACATATTAGAAACTCTTAAATAGTTAAGCATAGAAACTCTAAGCTGATGCTGAATGAAAAGTAATTGTTCAGATGATGGTACTGTAAAAGAAGATATTAAATGAATTTTTTGTAAGAATAATTTTTAAATAATATACTGCAAGATGACACCAAATTCTTTTCACCATGATAAAGGTTTTGCCATGAAATTATTTGCAAACTTTTAAAAAGTCTTGCTTTAAGTATGATCTTCCAAAATTACAAATGTATTACAGTGTCCTCTCAATCGAGAATGCACACACGCAAGTAATATACAAAGAAAATATGTACATTTCCTTAATCCATTTCCATGTCCTCATTTGTTCTGTGATAATAGTGATTTGTAAAAGCCCGTGTATATGTCCTATGTTTCTTTTTTCTCATCTAAACATATAGATATATTTTGTATCAATAAATTTTATTTTTTATTTTAACAAAAATATATCGTAAAATATTCTACTACATATTTTCACATTTAAATTACATTAAAATATGATTCACAAAGGCAAATATCTCTTCCCTTTCTCTTGATGTATCTCCATTGCTTGGAACTTTGCTGGGCACATAATAGGCAGGTAGTGAAATGTGTGTATACTGAATAAATGAGTTATTGTATCTTTTAAATCAATGGATATCAATTTTCCATGTTCTTTTAAAGGCTGCATACTATTTCATTATATAGATGTACCACAATTAATTTAACAAATTCTCAAATTATTTTTTCTCAGTGTTGTTTTTGTTTTTTTGGACATATCAAGACTACAACCTCATATAGGATTACAAGTAGTTTGATTTTGATTTCTATATAATACATTGCCAAAGTGATATTACTAAGCCACTACTAAATTTAACAGCTATTGTCAGATTACCTTCCATAGGAATGATTAAAAGGCTCATTTCTACCAAGGATACATGAAAATGTCATTTCCCCAATCCTGATTAAGACAGATTTTTGTTGATCTTTTAAGTGTGGCAAGTATGTTCAGTGCAATATGGGATCAGTTCTGTTTTTGCCTAAATTAGCATTTCTCCAACTATGACTCAATTTGATTTGATGACCCTTCAAAGTTTTATATTTTATTTCCTTTTCTGGAAATTGCCTATTAATATTCTTTGTCTTTTTTTCATTGAATGCGCTATTATTTTCTCATCAATTTCTAGGTCCTTTTTAATATTGTGGATGCAAACCCTTTTCTGTTAATTTTCATGTAAATATTTTATTATTTTAAATTATTATTTTCATAATGTCTTTTGAAATAATTTTTTAAATTCATGGAGAATTATTAGGTGTGGGGTATTCAGGTGGTGTGTTTCATTCTAGTAGACAGTAAATTTTGCTGACACCAATTATTAAATAGTTTAATGCCCTGCTTGTAGAAAGATTCTAGTCAATACTACTAGAGCCAATTCCACTGTGAAATTATTGGTCATCCATGGAAATAAGGCTTGAATATCTTCCATATTTTCTATCAAACAATAATAGATATTTGTTGAATTAGGTTGAAAAATCATTTCTATGTTGAGTTATTTTTTGTAACTATTCCTAATAATAAGCATATATTACTACAAATTTTATACAGCATTATTACACAAATATTTTTAGACCTATAGAATAAGATTTAATATCAAGATTTTTTGACACCAATGTGACTTTCTGGGGACACTCCGATGCTAAACTCTGGATGTTTTCTCTTATTCAATTGGTGAAATTGTATTAGTGGGAAAAAAGCAAGGGATTGGGTAATATTTTTAAAACAGTATTGAAGAATGTTCCCAGAATCTGCCTAAAAAATTCAAATTATTATTGCTCAATGAAAATCTTGTATAATAATGTTGACACAAGTTTATGGTTTATGGAAAAAACTAGTATTGTTTTTCACATGTAACTATCTCATGCATTTTTCTCATTGATAATTTTACAAAACTCTGGTAATATAGGACTTACTTTGACTATTTTTTGTTCTTGCATTCAATATTCAAAAGATAGTTACTTTGGAAAGGATTACGATTCACATTGGTCAAAACTATAGACTGGTTTTGTTGAGGCGTAAGTCTACCTTAAATGTTATTTCAGTTGTATCTCAGACTTTTTTTGGCATAAAATAAGTATTTGCCAGTAAACTGGAATATAAACTCTAAAACGTAACACTATTTTTAGTTAAGTTTTTTGTATCTCAATTTGATTTAACGAATTTGCCACCATGTATGTGTGTGTATGTGTAAGATGTTACCAATATTACTTAACATCTTTTAAAAATTGTTAATTTTGAAAGAAAGGGGCAGATTGTAAGAAATGACAAATTAAAATATTGTAATATAATTATCCTGGAAAATTGAATAAAATGAAACTAGAAAATAAGACTTTCCAAATTACTTGTTTATTATGGTGCTTGAGTCTTTCTGGAACGTTAATGGGGTGTCTCAAATTATCTCAGTTTTATCTATGCAAATTGGATTTACAAACTACATAGAAATAAATCCTGAATACTCCTACCTACATTGTATATATATTCATTTTTTACTTTAATATTATTCTTTTCTGGGAACATTATGTGAGGACAGAAATGGATACCATCATTTTAATTGAAGTCTATATGTGTATGGACCTGCATTGTTCCATTTTTCAGAGGAACTCCTTTCATTCGTATCCAAGAGTAGTCAAACCTTTCCTTCAGAAAAATTGAAGCAGTTGTTTGCTTGAACTATATTCTAACGATTCTTTTTGAGGATTTACCAGAGGTATAAAGGAAAAACAAAAATAAATATGGTTTCTTTAATTGTTGAGTTGGACTGACTTGGCATTTTTATTTATGTCTGCCTCATTAGTTATAAATTTGTATTTTGCAGGGAGAGATGTACCAGGATAGGCTGTAGTTCTTGTTGCTGGCTATTGTGGTTGTTGTTCAAGTGAAAGCCCTATAATTTGCATATTACTATAATTTGGAGTAATAATTATAATAGAATTTATTGTCATATTTTTATCTTACCATTTTGGCTTTGTTTTGTTTCCCTGATAAAATTGTGCCATGAGAATTACTTTCCCAATTAGAGAATGTTGGAAGTTATTGGAAGTAGTCCCGAGGCTGTGTGGGAGTACAGCCCCAGGTAAATCAGAGGTACTTAAGCTTTCCTTGTCACTGGCAGTTAGCAGCCGTGTACTCTAAGTGAATCTCAGCCTTCCCCTCCCCACCCAAAAACACCAAAACAAAAACAAAAACAAAAACAAAAACAAAAAAACGGAAAAGGAAAAATTATAGAAGCATCTAACAACCGGCCGGGCGCAGCAGCTCACGCCTGTATTTCCAACACTTTGGGGAGGCCGAGCTCCTAACAAGATGTAAGACTAACGCACAAGTGTTACTTTATTTTAAAATATTTCAATGAGACTTCATTGGGAAATACAATACTGGAAGCCTGCTGACCTCTCTAGATCGTCTTATGAGTGAGTTACAGCAACTGTTGAATGATCTGCTATATAATTTCTGCTGCTTGAACAGCCCACATTTACTTTGCCTATTGTCCTATATTTTATCAGAAAAAGCAATTTGTGTAAGTTTTTAGAAAGAAGAAATATTAGTATTTAAGTCTTCATAAAGGTGAATTCCTGGGGTTTTGTGGGTTTCAGATATAACTTTTTGAAAGATTGCAAGAAGCCATCCTGATGAGATACCTACTACAGATATCTCATCCCTTAGCAGAAGGGACCAATGCGTTTCCTGTAATGTGCTGTTACTATCACATCTTCTCCTTTGAGTATATTTATGTAATTATAATATATATATATATACACACATATATATGACATATCTTTAATTTGATAGGTTTAACTTCTTTCCTCATGTCATTTTGTGGAAAAATATTTTAAAGAAGTCAGGTTTATTTTTTCATTTTGTAATTTTCAAATATTGTAAGATTTGAATCACATAATAAGCCACTGGACTAAACATCATAGCAGATAGAGAGTTGTGTAGGACAGTATCTGCCTTCAAGCACCATTCTTCATTGGGATGACATAGACCAAGAATATCAAGAGAGCATATACCACATAAGTGCTGTCAGGATTCAAAGGACAAAGCATTCACACAATATTGAAAATCATTAAATACTAAGGGAGAATGTTGAATTTTGGAGTTCTTAATGATAATGAAGGTGATTAATTATATAGAAAAATATTTTAAATAATTTGACATGACAGCTCATATATCAGAGTAGTTTTCTGCATAGTACATGATGAAATTTCACATTTTTTGCTATATTGCACACTTACTTATTTTGAGATTATAAATAAAAGGGTTTTTTCATAATTTTATCAAATGCATTTTTAATCTTAATTTTGAAATAATAAACATTGATGCCAATAGAGACATTATCTGCATACTGTATTATCAAGTAATCTCACAGCTGGAGACAGATAATTTTCCTAAAAATTATTTGTATAATACAACATACTTTGTACCATCAGAGAGGAAGTTCAATCAATAACAAAAAGGTTAGAACCAGCGCATGTTCGTGTAGGAAGAAAAGAGAAGAGATGGAGAGAGTCTGGCCATTGAATAGCCACACAATAATAATTGATCTTTTCCCTTAACTCCTCTGAATCTTACACAAACTTCTGAGTTGAATCAACATTCCATATAGATTACTACAGATCTACCTGGGAAAAGGAAATATTATATCTGAAAACTCTGAAATGGACAATTTTTTAATAATCTCTTCTTTTTTTTTTTGAAACAGTTTCATTCTTGTTGCCCAGGCTGGAGTGCAGTGGCACAATCTTGGGTCACTGTAACCAACCTCTGCCTTCCAGGTGCAAGCAATTCTCCTGCCTCAGCCTCCTGAGTGGCTGGGATTACAGGCAAGCACCATCACACCCGACTAATTTTTGTATTTCCAGTAGAGACGGAGTTTCACCATGTTGGCCAGGCTGTTCTTGAACTCCTGACCTCAGGTGATCCACCCGCTTCGGCCTCCCAAAGTGCTGGGATTTCAGGCTGAGCCACCTCACCCAACCAATAATTCCTTCTTACAATTTCACTCTTCTCAATCCATAGATTTAGTCCTCAATGTTAGTTTTCTTGGAAAGTTTTATTCTATTTCCAAATATAGTTTTGTTTCCATTGTTTAATTTCCTCTTAGAATCCCACAGGTTCCCTTTCCTATCACTTAACACACTGAATGGTAATTGCTCTTTATTCTCTCTCCTTTCCTTGGGCTCTATTCTCTATGAGGAAACAGGTTGCCTTGTCTTATTCACCATTGAATTTCTCCTGCCCAATACAGTGTTAGAAACTGCAGATGCATAATAAGAATGTATAAAGAGAATAGATGAAATCTAATTCCTTGACCTCAATTGGCTTATCTTTTAACACTTTTCAAATGACTCCTTCAGTTTTTTTATGACTTCTCATTTTGCTCCCTCTCTCCCTCCATCTACCTTCTCTCTGTCAGTCTCTCTCTCTCTCTCTGTCCCCTCTCATATTTGTATTGATGCTTATTTAATCACTTATCAAACACATATGTATTAATGCCTGCAATATGATAAGCCATGTGGTACTGTAGGGGACAAAAAAAGACATGCTTCCTCCTCTGATTCAGAATATAACCCATCATGTTTCAAGACAAATTATTGTATGGTTTTTGTTTATTTTTTTGTTTAGTTGGGACAGAACATGGGCTTCCAGTGATAGGTATTTTTCTCTGATTCGTATTATTTTTGAATCAATTAGTTATTGGGGAATTATGCAAGAAAATACAAATATAGCTCATTTAATTAGAACTGATTATCTTAGATCAACACACCTATTCAGCAGACCTGTTCTGTGTTTCCTTGAACAAGTGATGTGACCTCTCTAATCATCACTTATGCCATGTGGAAATCTCCATGGTATTTGGTAAAGATGTAATAACCTACATAAAACATTTAGTTTTTCCTTACACATTATAAGTGATCAATATTTACTGATTTTCCTACTATAAAACAACTGATATTACGCAGAGAACAATGTCTAACTGAGATTATCTTTTTTTCACTGGATTGAAATGAATTACTTGATTTTTTTCTAAGGGCAGATGCTTGGAATGAATAATCTTTAAAGGCTTATTTCCTTGACTTTATTAAAATGATATGAATATATTTATCATATATAGTAGTATCTTTATGAACTTCACTTCAGTTTTTTTTTAATTTGTATAATCTGAATAAAGACACACATACATGAATTAATACACTGATTATGTTTATGCTAAATAACTATATATTGAATAAAGCTTGCCTATGTTGCATTCTACCTCTTTGAATATTTGAATTGCCCGGTCAGTGAATGGAAAACCTTAAATGCTTAATTCCATGGAGCTTCATTAATATAGTCTCAAAATGTTTTCAAGATACTTCTTTTTGCTAACTAAAGATGAATAATTCTGTACATTCCTATTATGAAGCCTAACAGTGACTCATATATTCCAAATTGCATCTATTGACATGTTGTGTCTATTCATATTTTAACTTTCATCTCTCATTTCTTTCATTATCAGCTCGTAAGAACCACTGGAAATATGCAAAAATGTAGGTGATGTATCAGGAAATTGTCTGTAAAATTTAAATTCTAGCAAGGAATTTGATATCTGTTTGGGAGGCCTGTTATTTTCAGTTACTTTAAATGATTCTGAAACAAAATGTAAAAACTAAATTTTTAAAACATATGGCCTTAGATGATATTTAGTTAGCCTTTACCAGTGAGATACTAGCCTAATGAGGCAGCAGCAAATGTTTGGTGTGTGTGGAATGAGTCTGTTTTTCAAAAGTTGTTAGCCTTGCCTATTTCAGTGAATGCTTTGTTGTGAGCTGAAATAGTTTACTTCCACTCTAAGTAACAATCAGATAGATGGGTAATGCTTGTTTGATAGGGGCATTCAGTATGAATGAAAGTCATATGTTTACCAAATCAAGACAAAGTTGGAGTTTATAGATGAAACGCTGGCATCTCCAAATCTCCACCTATCTTGTTCACAGGATCTGTTGTCTCCTTGTCCTCTTCAGAATGGACAGAGGAAGCCAGAGTATAGCCACCTCCATAAATATCAACTCACCACATTTTGACAACTGGTACAGATTGTGTATCTACTATACATCTGGCATGATAAAAAATACTATGCTTGCCCATATTATAGGGTTATCAATTTTCTGCATAAGTATAGGAAAAAACATAGGTCATAGTAAATCTACTATAATTATCAAATCTGTTAACTAGATTAGCAGGAACATAACAATACCAGTGTTCTTAAACTGGCCATGAATAACAATAACAACAATAATACAACAAAATATTCTACTTTTGCTTGTTCATATGAGTGTACTTTTTGACATTTTGTCTTCCTGTTTAATATATTAGTATTAGTAGTTTTTTATACTTATGTTTTTCAATTATAAGGTTAGCTAATAATATGCCTGTGAATTTATGAAGATTCACAGTGAACTGCCACTATAGCTGCAAAACAGATATATCTGCTTTCACAAGAGTATACTTTTAGCATGTATTAAATTTATCAGAAAGTTTTCAAACCACTTTTTCCTGCATATAATAAATTTTAAAAAGCAATTTAGAAATTACTCATAATACAGTGAATTGCCTAGCAATCCCATGAGTTCAAATTATGTCCTTGAGAAATGATTTAAAATAAAACAGACTTCATTAAATGAGAAAAATAAATCTTTCCATTAAAGTAGCACCCAAACTCTAACAATATAAATAACAAATCGCTAGAGGCCTCAAATGATAGGGTTATAACCAAGGTTAATTTTTAAAATATTTTGAACAGTAAGAAATTATAATTAGGGGAAAGAAAACAAGTCATGAAGTTATTGAACCATCATGGGAAAACAACAGATTTAAGTTTTTACTATTCTTCGGATAAAGCTCCCTTGAGTTGGCAGTAAATGACAGTTGAAGAATACTTGTTAGATAACTTTGGAAATCTTTGGTTATATAATGATTAAATCCCAGCAGCCTTTTACTTGAAGACTAGTCATTCATTCAAAGCTGTTAGAAAAAAAAATACAAATATTTTTTCTCATGGAGAAGTGATTCCTTTTATTGATCTTTGAAGAGTATATTGTATTATGAATGCTAAATTATTTATTTCCAATTGGAAATGCAACTTTAGAAAAATTCATATTAATTTAAATAAATTTACTTCAAGTCAAAAAATATTTATGGAACATTTGTAATATGCAAAACTCTATGCTACAGATTTCTAAGGGATATATAAAAATAAGCTAGATATATTCTTGCATGGGGGAGGAGCTATAGGAAGAAAAGCCTCATTACATGGGAGTGAGACACTTCCGAGCTGGGTCTTGAAGGGCTGGGATGAAGTAAACAAGAAAAAGATGAGTGGGAGCTATTTCAGGTAGAAAGCAGCACAAGAAACAGGAAAAGATCAGAGGACGTGAATATATAACAAACTAGTATAAAATGAAAACCTGTTAACTTTCTGTTGTTGTTGTTGTTGTTGTTACAGGGTATCACTCCCTTGCCCAGGCTGGAGTGCAGTGTTGGGATCTGGGCTTACTGCAGCCTCAACCTCCCAGGCTCAAGTAATTCTTCCACCTTAGCCTCCCGAGTAGCTAGGACCACAGGAACCTGCCACCATGCCTGGCTAATTTTTGTATTTTTTGTATAGATGGGGTTTCACCATGTTGCCCAGGTGGGTCTCAACCTCCCAGATTCATCCAATCCTCCAGCCTCAACTTCCCAGAGTGCTGGCATTACAGGCATGTGCCACCACCCCCGGCCACAGAAGCACCATGCCTCAAGTAATTTGTGTGACACTAATTATGCAATCAACAAAAACTAAAACATTGCTCCCAGTTAGGTTTCAGCTGTGCAGAGTTATACTGAATAAACTTGTGGTAAAGAATAAGACAAAGAGAAGTCACCTTGCATGATCACAGAGAGAAAACATTCAACAATGTTGAGGAAGACATGTTGAATGAGTGTCTGGCTCAGTCATGGGGCCTAAATGTCATAAGGGAGCTGTGATTCAGGCTTTTAAAGAAATAACCTTTCAAGTAATTTCTATGTCATGGGGACAAGACCCTCAGTTAAAATAAATTAAAAGAAAGTAATAAAATTGCATAAAATATCAATAACTTTTTTAAATAAATGGCTTTAGTAATTTGATTCAGCAAGTATTCTTACCCAAGAATGTGTATTGATGAGACACCGGAAACTGGAAATATAACAAACAGTTCAACAAAAGCAGGTCATAGCATATGAAAATATTTATAACAAAAATTGATTTCTTTGTAAGTAAACTCTAAATTATTTTTCATTATTAGTTCCTATTGCAAGATTTACTCCCCTTTTTATGCATATTTTCCTGCAAATATCCATGTTATAAATAATTCCTTATAAAGATTTCTTTTTTAAAAGATCCTACATTTATTTAGGTTTCTAGTAATTTTAAAATTGAGCAAAAGATAAAATTTTAGCCATTTTTTCACATTATTAAATGAGGAGTTAGGTTAAATAGAAAGAAGTAGTGTTTTAGATTGTTTATCCATTTTCTTTGTCTATATGAGTGTGAGCTGGGATTCCTAATATCACACTCAGGTTCAGTGATTTGCTAGAAAAACTCACAGAACTCAGAAAAACCATATTATCATGATTGTGGTTTGTTACAGTGACAGGATATAGAACAAAATAGCAAAGGAAAGAGGTGCATAGAGCAGAGTCCGGGAGGCTTCGGGTGATAGATTCCAGGTGTCCTTTCCCAGTAATTGTGCACACAGTGCTTATTTCTCCCAGCAATAACAAGTGACAACACTCATGAAGTATTGTCAACCAGAGAAGCTCACCCAAGCCTTTATATGCAGAGTTTTAATTTTTGTTTGGTTACATGAGAATGGCGTTTTTTTTTTTTTTTCTTTCACTTCTGAAATGCAGGGTTACTATTGAAGGAGAGTTTGAATAAGGAGCTAGATTAAAGATTTGGGTCAGTAGACCACGTGGACTTCGGCCCATTATTTCTAAACTGCTTCCTGTGAATATTCTCCCTGAGGATAGTCCTCTGCCCTGGCATAGGAGGAAAAAAAGTAGAGGGATTGCTAACTGTATATGTACCTGTCCCCTGCAGTGATTTATTATAACATTTATTCCTGCCCATCTGGCCAAGACTCTCCTCAGTAGTAATTTCTGTGAAATTTTCTCCTCTAACTTAACCCTATTGAATACTCAACTATTTCTTAAATAGAGGCAAATCTATATATTTTGTGTTAGCTTCCTCTCCCATCTTACATTGCCTTTTAAATTGCCTGAAACTAATTGTTTATGTCAGTTGGAATTTACAAATAGACTGCAGGGATTGTCATTAGCTAGTTTATAACTCTAGATTAAAATTCATTTTCTAATATATCTCCTGTTTTCTATTCCTCAACCTTTCCATGAATTCAAACACTATTCTGGGATGACCTCTAAGCTCTTTTATGCCTCTGGATCAGCAAATACTTCGGTTTTCCCCATCAAGATGTATGTTGCTAATTGAGTAAAGCCCATTTAGTAGTGCTCACCTCTTAATTAACTTTTAGTAGGTTCCAAATTTGATATGAATAAGAGTTAACTATTCTCCTACAAACTCACTACTACTAAAAAACAATCTCAGAACAAACATTGCCCCTGACATAGACAGCAAACAAACATTTATTAGTAAGTAAACAATTTCTCATAACATTTATCTTAGAAGTTTGATAAAATCCTAGTTCTCTAGGATTTTTTAAGGTTCTATGATCACAACTTAATGTAAAAAGTCAATAAAAAGCAGAGGATAATCTAGAGGCAGGATTCTGTTACCCATAAGATTGTTATCATAGAAACAGAAATTCTTCAAAACCAATTTCTGGATAGAAGTCTTCTTAGGGATCAAGCTTTTGGCTTGCCTAGGCTCTTGAGGAAATAGTGAGTACCCAAAAATATTTTAGCTATTCACCTATATATTATAGGTTAATACCTATAATTTAAAATTGATAACTACTTCTAATATTTATTACACTAGTTAACAAGTCAATACTTGTATTAATAAAAACAATTTTACTTTAAATATTTGAATTAGCAAATCCTCAACTATTGATTTAATTATGGAAAATAGGAAAAATTTAGTATTACCTTTGAATTATGGTCTTTGAGATATAATAGCAACTAACCAACACTGCAGAGTATCTTTTTCTGATTAAAGCAACTGTCACCAGAGTTGAAGTGTAAACTAGTACCAACTTACTAACACACTGTCTATATCTGATTGCAATCTTTTCAACCACATTCCAGACATGAAAAAAAAAGTTCAATTTACCTTTGGAGATACTGGCTAGGTTCCCAAGATCAGCTTTCCAGCACACAGAATACATATGTCATTGCTCTTGTGGTATTTTTTATTTTTCATAAATTTTATGTTTAGATGATCATTAACTGTTTTAAGAAAAAAAAAGTTGAGGGTTCGAATTCTTAATTTTAGCATACTTCTGAAAGGAGAGTTGAGCAGATTTCTTTTCACCCTCCATTTTCCTACCAAACAGCCATATATTCTTTCTCAGAAGTTTTCTTTCCCTTTATTTCTTTCTGTGTTTTTCCTCCCCTGCCCAATTCTTTTTGTTTCATTTTTTTTCAGTTTGATATAATATCAGTTACAGAAAATGTGCAAGAATAATAGCCAACTCAAGATCATGTGTTCAGTTCCTCAAACTTTCTTTTTCTTTCATGACCCTGATATTTTTTAAATGCCCATGGCTGTTTAATTGTAGAATGTTCCTCAATTTGAGTTTGTCTGGTTTTCCTCATGATTGAATACAGGCTATAGAATTTGGCAGGGATACTACAGTACATGTTTTGCAGCCTTCAATGTGCATCACATCAGGAGATACTTGATACTCCATTTGTCCCATTATAATTGATAGCTTTCATCATTTGCAATCCCAGAGACCTGAGATATTTACTAGAGACCTTTTCTGTACTTACCTACCCCTTGGCACACCAAATAATTCACTAAGAGATGTAATTAAAACTTCTCATATGAACCTCAAATTCTTCTCCTCTTTCTCACTATCTCTGCAATGGTCTCAGTGAAAACCCATACATTTATAATATATTAAGGCAGTGACTATCTAACTGACTACTTTTTTACTTGCTCTCTCCTTCATTGTATACTTCATTAGCTCTCACTGTCAGTACTCAAGAACATAAGGTCCCTGACAGCAAGAACCTTACCTCTTTTGTATACCACAGTGTTAAAATAGTGTTTAAAATGTAGTATTTCATAAATATTGGCTGAATAAAAGAATACAATGCAAATTTTAAACTTTGAAACCTAAAATTCTGCTATTGTTTCTCACAGATTTACAGCGATTCTTTCAACACTGTGGCCTAACAAATACAAGCTTACCATTCCAAATTTATCCTTTACCACCCTTTAATATACCCTATTGCTTCAGAGATAGAAAATCATCAACACTTAACCCGTCAATCTATTTTACAACAACACACTTTTGTACATGTTGTTACCTTGTCTGTCATTTTTGAACTACCTGTAAACTCACTTATAATTCAAAAATGCAGGTCAATTCTTGTTTGATCACCATGAACTTCCTGTTTTAGTGGAGATATATTTTTTCCTATGCTCCAGTAGCAAACTCCCATCAGAGCACTTAGTTCACTGAACTGTATTGCTCTCCTCTTTCTTTTGTGCATATAGGGTAAGGATAATTTATTATTTATGTTTTTATCTCCAGATCATAACTGAGTACCTGTTAGAGGTGGACAATCAATATGCACTTGTTGAAAAAGTGAATGCTGAACCCTACATGTTAAATAGCCTTTCACCCCGTCTACTTCCTTTTCAATTGTAGTTCTACTTATCCTTCAAAACTCAGTTTTCATTTCCTCCAGATGAAGTGGTCTATTTTCCTTCTTGGAACTCAACAATTCTTCTTTGTATTCATCACTCTTAGTGTTTATCATTATTAAACATTTAAATCAATTTGATGTGTAGCATAAATGACTATTTGTTTTTATATCTCCCAAAGTGACATATAAATCCAATGACACATTCTATGTCTTAGTTCTCATTAGATTTGCAATAATAATTATAAAACAATAATTCCTTCAGGAAAAAGCAGCATTATAGTGAGCAATTGTTAGAGCTTTATTACACACACAAACCACTGGAGGCAGTAGAAGGAGTGAACCCTTTGGGGGGAAGATTTTTATGGAGAATAAAAAGAAAATAACGTTCTATTGTGTAACAAAGTATAGAATTGGCTGCTCCATGAAAAAAAAAATGCTTTGTATATATAAACTGATTGACTGTAGTCTTTGTGGTCAGACCATAAAGACACATTACATGTTCATTTTATGCATACTTTTCATTTTGACAACTGTTAGTTAAGTACAAATTGTGAGAGATTGGTATTATTGCTTGTAAAATTTATTCTCACATTTTAGTAGTGATTCACACTTTGTAAATTGTATTTACATACATTACATCTTGTTAATACTTAATGTTATTCTGTAAAGTAGGAATTGTCATCTGTGAGTTTAGGAGAGGAAATTGATATTCTGCAAATTCAAGTTCAAATTCAAATTCACATGTTGTATGTTCAATTACCAGAGAAATATGCAATTGCAAAATCATGGCAATATAGGCAGAGAGGAAAAGAAGTAATGATTTGGGATCTGATCTAATATTTTTCTATTTGTATGGCAGTTGTTAGTATAGTTTATTCTGTTGTAGAAGCTAACTATCAGTGCTCTAACTCTGATAGCTGACTCACAAATACTCAATTCAAAAATAACGTAGAGTCAGTTATTTAATCCAAATTCAGCTTATGAGATGTCAGATGGCTAAAATGCAAAGGAATCTGAGATTTCTAATCACCTTATCTAATTTTTAGTTTAGAATATTAATTAAAAAGCATCAGATGACGTGTACTGTTTGTGTGTGTCCAGGGTCGGCAAGTACTAGAGGTGAAAGCAAGTCTCCTGGTCCTAGACCCACATTAGAACATGGTGATTTGACTTACAAAATTGTTCTTGGAGCAGAGGTGAAGACAGCAAGTTTAGTAACAATGTTAAGTTATTGCCTCAAAAAAAAAAGTATCTCAAGTATAATGGAGAGGAAAGAGTAGTACTAGTAAACCTAACAATGAAGAGATTTGTAAGTCTTGAAGTGATTAATGAGTCTTTGATAATCCCAGGGCCAATGCTCATTCTCTTCCATCTAGTCCATTATTTTCTTTTTATTCTCCATAAAAATCCTCCCCGTGAAGGGTTCACTCCTTCGATTGGCTCCAATGGTTTGTGTGTGTAATAAATAGGTATTTTCAGACATTCATTAAATTTTTGAGTAAATTATAACCTGAGTAGTATCATGATCTTTTCATAACTTTCTTGCAATTTTAGGAATATATCTATTTTCTTATTCTCTCGGTTTTGAAACATTGACATCATCTATAAATTATTTTAGCTCACCTGTGATGATGTTATTCTACATATCCACACTCCCTCAAATTATTTATTCAACTACATATATTAAGTTATATATAATATTTCATATTTATTTTCATCATTATAGTTCAGGCCCTTCTTATTGCATGCCTAATTGATAGCAGTTATATTCTAAATAATCTTCCTATTTCCAAACTTATACATCTCACAAGTGTCTTATTTTGATTATACTTTCTACAGCACTGTACTGATCTGTAACTTCCCTGCTAAAAAATTTTGATAATTCCATATTGCACATGTAAAATGTATCAAAAATCACTTTATAATAATTATCTTGTCACTATTTTTCATGCCTTACTAGGGTAGTAATATTTGAGTATTTTTGTTGGCTTCTTCAAAATGTCAGGTTGACTGGGCATTACCATTCAGGACATAGGCATGGGCAAGGACTTCATGTCTAAAACACCAAAAGCAATGGCAACAAAAGCCAAAATTGACAAATGGGATCTAATTAAACTAAAGAGCTTCTGCACGGCAAAAGAAACTACCATCAGAGTGAACAGGCAACCTACAAAATTGGAGAAAATTTTTGCAACTTACTCATCTGACAAAGGGCTAATATCCAGAATCTACAAAGAACTCAAAGAAATTTACCAGAAAAAAACAAACAACCCCATCAACAAGTGGGCGAAGGACATGAACAGACACTTCTCAAAAGAAGACATTTATGCAGCCAAAAAACACATGAAAAAATGCTCACCATCACTGGCCATCAGAGAAATGCAAATCAAAACCACAATGAGATACCATCTCACACCAGTTACAATGGCAATCATTAAAAAGTCAGGAAACAACAGGTGCTGGAGAGGATGTGGAGAAATAGGAACACTTTTACACTGTTGGTGGGACTGTAAACTAGTTCAACCATTGTGGAAGTCAGTGTGGCAATTCCTCAGGGATCTAGAACTAGAAATGCCATTTGACCCAGCCATCCCATTACTGGGTATATACCCAAAGGACTATAAATCATGCTGCTATAAAGACACATGCACACGTATGTTTATTGTGGCACTATTCACAATAGCAAAGACTTGGAACCAATCCAAATGTCCAACAATGATAGACTGGATTAAGAAAATGTGGCACATATACACCATGGAATACTATGCAGCCACAAAAAATGATGAGTTCATGTCTTTTGTAGGGACATGGATGAAATTGGAAATCATCATTCTCAGTAAACTATCACAAGGACAAAAAACCAAACACTGCATGTTCTCACTCATAGGTGGGAATTGAACAATGAGAACACATGGACACAGGAATGGGAACATCACACTCTGGGGACTGTTGTGGCGTGGGGGGAGGGGGGAGGGATAGCATTAGGAGATATACTTAATGCTAAATGACGAGTTAATGGGTGCAGCACGCCAGCATGGCACATGTATACATATGTAACTAACCTGCACGTTGTTCACATGTACCCTAAAACTTAAAGTATAATAATAATAAAAAAAAGTCAGGTTGAATATAAAGAAGGAAGAAAACAAAAACTATTAGTTTGGGAGCTCATCTTAATCCCCATTCTTTTATCTCCATTTCAAGTCCTCATTTTGATACTCGTTGAGGCACAAACACTGCACCAAAGCAAGAACATAGATTCTTCTAACCATTCATTATATTCACTCCACATATATATGTGTAAAAACATACATACATAGTTCAAATAAACTTACAATTTCCACTCTTCCCCTGCCCCATGAGGCCAATTTATATTGAATAAGAAAATAGATTATCAATTAATTTACATGAATTATAAGGTAAATTTTGTGACAAGGCACACTGGAAGTGAAATGGGCTATCTTGAGACATATTTAAAATGATGATTATAAGTACTCAAAATTACCGTTTTATACTATTTTGAAGAGATCAGAAATATCCCTATAAAACCTAACTGAAAGTTCGGTTCAGTTCTTGAACAAGTAAAAACTCCCTTTAGAAAAAAATGTATATCCAAAATCACTCACTATATGGATACATTTTCTGAAACTGAATTATGAATATACAAAAATGGCTTTAGAATGTATTCGGTTAATGGTAAATAATTGCAGTTTTTACCATTACTTTCAATGGCAAAACTGCAATTACTTTTCGCCAACCTAATATAAATATCTTGGCATCAGACTCTAGCCATAGTAAAGATCTTAGTCATATCAACTAATTTCAACTTTTGTACTGTTAAGTTCTAAGCATTCCTGCAGGAGTACTAAGCATGAATCACATTTCTAAAAATATATTTTCAGTTTTGTTGTCATTTTCTTCCAGTAATTGAAACAAAGCATGGACTATTTGGATAATTTAGAATATAATGAAACAATAATCTAATGAGCAGCAAAGTTAAGTAAATGTTCTGATGCATCCCTTTACTTTTAGGAAATAATAAATAGTAAGCTAATTTTCCTTACAGTTAATTTTGAGTATAGATAAAATATTAATGTAATAATAAGCTGTAATGTAATATTACATAAAAGATAAATATAATTGAATTTTTTTATTCATAATGTTTCTCAGTTGTCTCAAGGTTTAAATTTTTTTATCACAGAGATTATGCTAAAAGATTATTTTAAAAGTTTCAAATTAAACTAAAAATGTGAGGAGTAACACATGACCTGGATAAAAATTAATAAGACAAAAAATATTATAGTTCAAAATGTCATGTAAGATCCTAAATGTATAATTGTTTCAAAATATGTTTAATTAAATGGAGATATGACATTTTTTTCTTAAAAATAAAATTTTGCTTGCTTCATATTGTCGTTCTCATCATTTATACTTTTACCCGTTCAAGTCAATTCTTTGTAAAAATATACACTACATTATATGAACTAAATTGGCTTTATAATTATTTCATTATAGTGATAACGTCAAACATCTATTGGTCACTACAATTGTGTATATTATCTTTTGAGTCTTATGAATGGAAATGAAAGCTGAAGAATTTAAATATTCTTGGAGAATTCCTGACAAAAAGCTTACATTTTGGCTGGGCCAGGTGGATCATCCTGTAGTCCCAACACTTTGGGAGGCCGAAGCTGGCAGATCACTTGAGGACAGGAGTTCGAGACCAGCTTGGACAATGTGGTGAAACCCTGCCTCCTCTAAAAATACAAAAATTAGCCTGTCTCACATAATAAAATTCAATCTCCTTATAAAGACACTTTATGCATGGACTTAACTAACTTTTCCAGCTGAATCTTCCAATCTAGTCTTCATTTAATGAGCTATTGACAAGGAAACAAGACAGAAACACATGAAACAATTGGTAAAAATGCAGGAAAGTACAAACCATATTTACTGAATACCTTTGGAAATACAAGCTCTGACCGCCAATAGATTAATAGGCTAGAATAATCAAAAGGTTTTTGGAAGACAAATAAATAATACCTTGAAAGGAGAGCAGGATACAAATTAGCTTATGGAAGAGGGATCACCATTTCTGTGAGAAAAGATTAAAGAAGGGGCAATTATGATCTGGACCTTGAATAATATTAAGATCAGTCTGAATATAAGGTTGCATTGATATATGAATGTAAGTGGAATTAGAGTTTAAAAGGTAGTGGGAGACCAGATTGTGGAAGACTACAAAATTAAATTACATGAGCTTTGATTGGTTATAGAAGTAGGACTATGAAAAGAAATAATCTGTGGTTCTTTCTCCAAGTCTAATTGCACAATGTATAACTTTGCTCATTCATCATTTATTCAAAATAATTTCTTGAACTTCTGAAATTCTTCATTTAATATTGGACATCGTTAAAACATTGGGCAATTTTGGAAAAATAAAATTCATGAGGCAGAAACACAAGTTGTCTCAAGGGAAAGAAGTAACAATCGTTTTTTCAACAAATATTTGTTGAGCAACCTTCTTGTGGTGGGCACTGTTCTCAGGAGTGCCAGGTATAAATCAGTAAGGAGTCTAAAAGACTATGGCAAACTAGAGATTTCCTGCTTTGCTTAAATGCTCTCAGCTTATTTACTTATTTTAATCAAGAGTCAAACAGGACAACTCTTGTAACTTTCCCTGTTGACTTAACCTGACTCCTACCTGAATACATACCTGAGCTGAATCTTCATTGCCCACAGTGACCTGAGTTTCCTAGAGATTCAGAGGAAATCTCAATTCATAGAGATAAAAATGTTCATTGTTTGAGTCTTTTCTTTCAGAACACTCTGAGGATTTCAGGGCATCAACACTGGCTTCTGGAAACATAGCATGAAGAAAAGTTTGAGGAATAGTCAAACAGCTAATCACTTTGTTATTTTATCTTCTCAAAATATTACCATCTGTCAATTGCTAAATGAAAAGCAAAGCTAATTTACACCTCTCTGAAATTCCTTTAATGTCAACAAGTCCTCTTTTCAAACAACTGCTGGGATCTTTCCTTAGTTATGGACACACTGAGTCTTTGAAAAGTGATCAGAAGAATTTCAGTTACTTTTAATTTCTGTCAAAATAGGAGGACAGTAACATAAGAGTATGAAGAAAAAAGTCATCATGTATTTTTCCCTTTATATATGTGCTTACTTGTAAAAATGTTGAAAATAATTTAATGTGACACCATTTAAATGTAACCAATGATAAGGAAATAGCAATTGACAGTTACATTAGAAAACTAAAGAAGTTATTTCATATAAAATGAAGCAAAAACACATTATTATATTTTATATGTTATTTCATTATGGAAAGATGATACTAGTTCCCTGTGCAAGATCTGTGTGTATGTGATTTTATCAACAAAAAGAATGTCTAACAACTCTAATCACTGTTAAATAAGCTCTGTGGAAATTTACATGTGAAAAATATACATATATTGACTCAATGTTTTACATATATATATATATATATATATAATAGATATTCCAAACAAAGCTAAAGAAGTTTCAGTATCACCAAAATAATAACAAGAAACAGTATATTTAATTAGAATAGATCAATATGTTTTCTGACTAATAAAAATTATTAAAAGTTTATAAGGTCAAATAATTAAGAGTTAAAAAACATTTTAATAAATATATTTCCTACTTTGTTAACTCATTTAAAGAAACAATGACATATTGCTAGTTAGCAGATAAAGGAGTAAGACTATTGTTCTTATATTTCACTACCCGAGAATATATTACTTTCTGTCCCACTAACAAGGTTTATTATTCCTAAATGTGTTAACCTAGATAGGTCAAATGACTTGCTCAGGGTGTAATTGGTTATTTGTCATAGCTGTGAACTGAAGCTAACCCACCTGTTATGAACCTCAGCCTAATGCTCTTTGCACCATATATGACTGATAGCCATACTTACACTTCCTCCATGCCATAGATACAGTTCCTACAAAATTAACACATTTCCCTTCATACTGGTAGTACATTATTTCACCAAACCAGTGGAAAACTCAATAAAGAAATTAGAAAACCAATTAACAGTAGCTGCATGTGTAAATTGCCATTCACGATTGTGATGTCTGGTATTTAACTTACTGAAAAAAATTCTTTCCTTTGAAAATAGCTAATTTCATGTAAACAACAGAATCACAAAAATTTCATTATAATAAATGAACTACAGTTATGAAAATATGCAGACATAAATTATATGAACATACTGTATGTGTATGTATGTATAGGCAAAAAATTGCATGCAGTGTTAAAGGCGCTACATATATAGGAAGACACATGACATCAGTTTTTTAAAAGTCTCTCAGATGTATTTGTGACAATGTATTGCTAATGAGCAGAAAGGAAAGTCATATATGATTTACACATAAAGTAGCTTTCTTTGCATGAAGACTTGTAGAGTCCTTTGCTGACAAAATACTAGCAGAGGTATATACTCAGATCAAATAGTTTCTGATTTTGCTCCTTCTCAAATCTTAACAACTGGTGAATCCATTTGGATTTATAAAGATAAATTATACCAACTAGAAGAATGAACTCCTTTTGCTTTCGACTGGTTTAGCTTTACAATAAAGTAAAAATGGCAAGTGGAAAATTTCTGCTTTTAGTTAAACAAATTCAAAATCTTTTTCTTTTTGAAGGTCTCCTTTCTCAGGTTTCCCATTATAAGAGACCCACCCATTATAAGAGGTCAGAGGTAAGAAGCAAACCCACTCATTATAAGAGATCAGAGATAAGAAGCAAAATTCTTCAAATCGTTTATTAGCTGTAATAGTGTAAGGGATGATCCCCACTTCTTACCTTTTATTCCCATGTATGTGAGGCAAGGCTACAGGGAGGGCGATATTATATATTGGCTATGGTTTAAGGCATATAACAAATCTTGTAGAAAACTATCCTAAGTTTGCAGGTTTGTCATCAAGCAGATGCCATGATTTATCTTTCAGCTGGCTGTTCTGTCATTTCATCAAGCCAGATACTTCTGGATGATGGGACTCATGACGAAAAATGGTAAATTATTTGTGTATGAACCAAATGATTTGTTACAATAAATTATTTTTGTAACAAATTCCTTTGCTTTATAGCAAAGACCCTAGTGAAATGCCTAGAAGCCAAATCTTAGATGAAGATTCTTGTAAAATTATTTTATATAATAAATTATTCAAGAAGGGCAGTTAGAATAGGGGGAAAACAAGCTAAGCACAGGACTGCTGAAATCTAGCTTCAGTTTCATCACATGGGGAGGGTATGCAGCAAAAAAGGAACTACAGAGATTTTTCCTTCTCAAGGAAAGAGTGGTCCATTTTAGCCCATACAAGTCTATCACTGGATGGTATCAATTCTCCAGATAGTGAGAAAGTTATTAACTATTAGCAGCCAATCCTGGTAATGCCAAGGGATGTATACCCTGTCCTAGTGAAGAGTATTGAGGATGGAACCAGCAGTGTCCACTGCAGAATTGATGTTGTCTGAGATGCCATGGAGCTGGATAAAGAATACAGAAGTCCAATTATGTCAACACCAGTGAGCATCAAAAGCAAATCTATACCTGAAATATGTTTTCCCCTGTGAGGACAAAGTTCTGACCCTCTATGATTAAAGGGGTTCAATACAATTACTGAGTTAGTACATTGTTACTAGCTGGGAATTGTTACTATCTTAGGAGTTCAGCATTGAGCTCTAATTTTCACAGCAACTGTTGTAGCCAGATCCTGTTAAGGAAAACACCATGTTGTTTTGTCTGCCATGGAGAGTTTTTATACCACTAATTATTGAAAACTTCCTTCTGTGTAGATAAATTTTTGGTTAGCATATATTTGGTATACAAATATATTCACATTATTCTAAGGAGACCATTTATATACTTGTTTTCTAGATCTCCTTCCACCAATTTTTAAATATTCACTGTGAACTTTTCCAAATTTTGCTCACCTATTAACCACTTCCCATGAGTCCATGTAGATCCAAAACTTAACCATCTTTCCTTCCATGAGAAATGAACAACCAAGCTTATTACCAAAAATATAATAATTAGAAAATGAACTTTATAGGACAGCAGATGTCTACTTATGGCTGCTACCAGAATAATATACAGATTCACCCATAAATAGGACAGCAGTTGCTACTTTTCAAGGAATTGGTGGGTGGACACATACCATAATTTTTGGGCTTATGAAGAGGTCTGAAACGAGCAGGTGCCATGGGATCCTGAGTTATGTAATTAACTTGAGTAATTAACTTCTCCCTTCTATTCATGCTCAGTACTAGTCTGTATAAATTTCTTATATTTTATAATGAATCAAGCTGAGCATGCCAAATTTTATTGGGAATCAAAGCTGTCATGTTTATTACTTTATTACCCAATGCATTGCACATGAGAGAGTGTTAATGAATATATACTCAAGGAATTATTATTATACTATTTAAAATGAGAAACATCAAAGTTGTATAAAAATTAGCCTAATATTATGATTTTATTTTATTTTATTTTTCTTCTCCTATGTTGATTTAGAAAAAGTAAACTTAGCTGCTGTAGTGAAAAAAAACTTTCAAATATAAGTGGTTTAATAGCCCTTCTTTTCCTATTTATGTGATTTTGAAAGGCCTAGAAATACTATTTATTGCTTTCCTTCACTTTCCCTTAGCTCGAAATTCGTTCCACAACCACTCCTAACCCATGTGATGCTTAAGAGTTGTGGTAAGACTGAGGATTTGGAGGTTGATCAAAGAAGAGATAGGACCATGACAAGCAGGAACATAAAATAAGCTTTCTTGGGCAGCACTGGGACAGGTTTGCATGAGAGAGGAAGTCCCTTTCAGCAAGAGACCTTACAATAATAGCAGATCCAAAGGGAATAGAGCAAGTACGCTCACTGGGGAGAGGTGGAAATCAGGGAGGAAGATTACGTGCCTAATGATGTTGCTCAGCCACAGGGTCGAAAGTGTGTGGGTCAGAGAGCTCTGAAAGAGTTTAACAGAGTTTATCTTATCTACAGTTAGCAAATTTTGCATGCAGTTTTGAAGCATATGAAAAGTAGTTAGCATCCACATGGCTTAAAATGTCCATTTGGACCACATTTAAATCAACTAATTGTACAAGAGTTTAAATTTGCTGCGGTAGTCTTCAGACTAATAGTCCTAGCCTGCTACAAAGAAGTAAACAGCACAGAGGCCATTTTAGGCCAATACACAAGGACAAATTTTGGCCCATGCATATAACAAAAATAATTTAGCCAAGTTGCCAGTGAGAAGAGAAATCGACTTCGGTAAAAATTTAGCAATTTTGGCCAGATTTCCAAATATTTAATTTCTTCCTTTGAAAGAGAGAAAAAACAAGCTGTTTTTTCTACTTCCACACTCAATAAAATACAGAGCACTTCAGATCAGATGTGTGGGGGTGTTTCTCTACACACCAATAAACCAATCCTCTAGCACATATCACCTGACTGTCCTATAATTCAACTTAATCCTGACACTACCTATCTGAAGATAGGATCAGATCCCAGGAGTTGAGGGCTCAGTCACATGAGCATGCCCACCAATTCCAGACACCAATTGTAAGCAGTAGATTGTCACACACACTTCTGATTCACTGGCTACACATTGGGAATTTGAAGGACTCTCCCTCTGCAGGTTTGATTAATTTGCTAGAGCAGCTCACAGAACTCATGGAAACACTTTACTTAAGTTTACCCATTTATTCCAAAGATACAGATAAACAGCCAGATGGAAGAGATTCATAGAGCAAGGTGTGTGTGAAGAGGAAAGAATTTTCTTGCCCTCTCCTAGTGCGTTATCCTACAGGCAATGCCAATAATCTAGAAGCTCTCTGAACTCTGTCTTTTTAAGTATATATAGAGGCTTCATTACATAGGCGTGATTGATTGGCTTATCTTCAAACCCTCACCTCTCCCATGTGATTAGTGGGTAAGAATGAAAATTTCAACCCTCAAATCTCCTGTTTGCTTCCCCTGGCAAAAATACACCCTGCCAGGCTATCCAGGGACCACCCCCACTCCCCCCCCCTCCGAACACCCCTCACCCTGCTAACAATTGTTTCATTAGCATACGAAGGAACTCATCATTTGGGAGATCATTTTAGGAGCTGTGTGCTAGGAAACTAGGACAAAGACCAAATAAATCACAATATCACACTTCCTATTGCTTTTTTATTTCTTTTTAAAAATCACTCCAATATAACTTAAATAACAGAAATATTATATTTTCTGTGTGATTTAATATTTCCTAGTACCAAATATTATTCCTTTTTTTCTCTGCCTTTTAATAATTTTCCATTTTTATTAGGTATAATTTAAACATGGAACACTTTACCATTTTTGTTGTATAATTCTGAGCATTCTGCAAAACAAGAGAGCAGTGGCCCATACAATCAATACATAGAAGAGTCCCCAAAACTTCCCCTGTACTTTTTAATCAAACAGTTTCCCTACCTCAGCACCTGAAAGCAATAGATCTGTTTTCTGTCCCTGTGATTTTTTCTATTCCCAAATGCAATGTCAGTGAGATCATAGAGTATGTCGCCTTTTGTGCTTGGTTTCTTCTCTTAGCATAGTGCATTCAAGGTTATCCATGTTGTTATTTGTATTACTGATTTGGTCCTCTATATTGCCTAATAGTGTTCCATTGTTTGAATCTACTACAGTTTATCTATTTCCTCATTAAAACCATTTGCATTCTTTCCAATTTCCAGTTTGGCTGACTATAAATAAAGTCTTTATAAACATTTTAGTACAGGTTTTATGTGAACACAAGACAGCATTTCACTTGACTAAATACCTGGGAGTGGGCTGACTGGACTACATGTATACATCTTGCCTTTAAAGAAGCTGATAAAATGCCTTCCACAGTGATTGTATTATTTCACATTTCCACCTGCAGCTTATGAGAGTTCCAGTTCCTCCAAATTCTCACAAACACTTGTTGTGGTTGGAAATTTTAATTGTAGTCATTCTAAAGGATGAGATTTGCAAATATCTTCTCCTAGATTGTGGCTTTCCTTTTCACTCCTTTAACAGCTTCTTTTGGAGGATAGATGTTTTACAAGTTTAAGTCAAATTTATTACTTTAAAAAGATGTGTTGATTTTATTCTTTTATTTAAGAAATCTTTGTTTAGCCTAATATGATAAAAATCTTCTCTTACTTTTTTTCTAGAAGTTTTAGAGTGCTAGACTTTACAATTAGGTCTATAATTCATTTTAGTTACTTTTTATATATGTTGTGAGGTACTATTATAAATAGTTTAAAATTACTAGTAATTACTTGCTAAAAGTTGATAAAAGAGTGAATTTTAAATTTGTTTTGCCACATGTACAAACACTGGGTAACTGTGAGATCATAGATATGTTAATTTGTTTGAGTATATTAATCGTTTCACTAATTATATGTACCTCAAAATATCATGCTGTACCCCTTAATATATAGAATAGAACTTATAAAAATAATTACTACTAGCGGTAAATATTGTCATTGCCTGATGGGTTATTCACGCCCATGGCACAGATAGAACTGATTCACTGAGACATGATATTGCAGTAGAGAAAGAATGTGATCAATGCAGTGCTAGCCAAGAGAAAAGATGGGAATTTATTATTCAGATCAGTCTACCTGAAAGCTTGGAGTCTAGGGCTTTTTAAGGAAAGTTTAGTGGGGAAGGGGTTAGAAAATGTGGAATGTTCATTAGTTGGGTCGAGGATGAAATCTCAGTGCATTGAAACTGTCTTCTTGCCCTGAGTTCATTCCTGGGTGGGGGTTACAAGACAAGATGAGCCAGTGTATTGGTATGGATTACCGGTCCAGGTTCATCAGAATGCAGGGGCTGGAAAATATCTCAAATATCAGTCTTTAGTTTTATAATAGAGATGTTATCTATGTTATCTATAGGAGCAACTGGGAGGTTACAAATCTTGTGACTCCTAAACTGTAATTCTATAATTCTAAATTGTGGCTAATTTTTTCATTTTATACACAGTTCCTGAGCATGCAGGGGGTTCATTTTAGAAAGGGTTGCTATCATCTTTGTTTTAAAGTTAAACTGTAAACTAAATTCCTCCAGTAGTTAGCTTGGCCTACACTCAGGAACGAACAATGCCACCTTGTTCATTAGAAGCAAGATGAGTCAGTTAGATCAGATTCCTTTCACTGTCATAATTTTTCTATATCAGAGTTTTTTCACTATCATAATTTTTTCAAAGGTCATTTCAATATAGTGTTATGTTTATAATAAAGAGTAAACTGGTCTTTTGTTTCTATTTATAAATTTTTATCTTTTCTTAAATACTTTGTACACACACGCACAACATAAACATAAATATTTATTCAGCTAAATATATTTCTCTGGAGGGGACGACGTTAAATATATTTAGACATGATTAAAGCTAAAAGCTGTGTGTAATCATGAGAGGGAAAAGTAGCAGTTTCTGGACAGATTTGGAGTGAAATATTAGGGTTTGTGTGAATCAGGAAATCTTTGCTAACTTTGAGAAGAGATTTCTTCTCTACTGAGAAGGGGTTTAAATGTCAAAGAGGCCTTAGCTCTGTAGTGTGTCTTTGTGTGTGTGTGTGTGTGTATGTGTGTACATTACAGGAAACTGTAGCAGAACTATGACGAGTGAGCATCACAACTTAGACTTTTTATTATTCAGAGTGTTATGACTGATTTTTGCTTTTTGGACTTTAACTTAAAGCAACATGACAAGACAAAAGAGTTTCAGGTAAAGGAGGTACAACATAACATTGTTAAGTTTAAATTTTAAAATTATTACTCTGGGTGAAATGTGCAACATATTGTGGCAGGAGCACAGGGACACGTGGGAAAATAGATGAGCAGGCTACTGAAGGCAGGAAATTACAAGCGTTTGGATATGAATCAGGTAGAATTGGCAGTCTGAAAAGAGATGGGATGAGTTAAGGAACAAGGAAGTGCCAAAGAGGAGGTTTTTTTTCTTTTGGCTAACAAAATTGTCATTTATTTAAACAGTTAATGGGTGTAAGTGGTTTAGAAAAAGTTTGGTTTTTAAAACAGTGGTTTCGTTATGTCTCTGTAATATGTTTAGTTAGTAACATGTTTAACTTAAGAAGAGATGAAGAAAAATCTGTAACAGTGAAAATTTTTACAAAAGCACAAATTTCATTTAAACTGTATGGAAAGGCATAATCTTTACATTCTATTTCCATGCTATATATATGTGTGTGTGGTGTGTATTTAATTACACATGAATACATACGTGTGTGTGTGTCTGGGTGTATCTTACATGTATAATTTTCTGATTGTGTTCATGTTTATCTTACTTGTGGCTAACTAAAGAAAATCAAGTGATTATTAATGAGTTATTTTCCATAAAATGGAAGGAGCAACTTTCCATAAAGAAGGAAGGAGTACTTGTTATTTCAGCTTAAGAAATATAGAAAATTAGGTTTATTTTAAGCAGACCAATTTAATATCAAAAATATTAGAATAAGTATAATGAATTTTTGAATTTATTGTAATTCATGAATGCAAGTCACCATTATATTAGTGGCACAGAGTGCTCACCAATTTGAGAGAACAATTACCTAGTGAAATGATATACTATGAAAAGCCACTAAGATGACATCTCAAAGAAGTTGGATTATTTAGCATAGCATTTTATGAAAGGAAACTGGCAGTCTGTTAATACAGGTTTCTGTAAGTTCTCCAGAGAAAAAATAGCTCCCCAAATAATTGATCCTCACAAAGAGAGTTTTTTCTTTACTGGATTCTGTTAGAAATACCTCTTTGAGGCATTTAACCTGAATTCAAAAATTAACACAAACTGTTTATTTAATTTCATTTGTGTGAGATAATACAATGAAATGTCCAATTATAATTGATATACGTATTTTATTCCAAGAATATATTTTTGCTGGTTACAAATATAAAGCATCTTTATGAGATAAATTTGTAAATTTCAGAGAAAAAACAACCACACTTCTACCAGTTTGGTGTCTTAGTTTGGACTCCTATACAAGGTATTAAAGACTAAGTGGCTTATAAACAGAAATGTATTTCTCACAGTTTCAGAGGCTGAAAGTCAGAGATAAAACAGGTTAGTTCTTTTGAGTGCCCTCTTCCCGCTTGTAGATTCCTGACTTCCTACTGTATCCTCTCCTGGCAGAAAGATAATGAGAAAACTCCTGTGGTCTCTCTTTTTTTATTATTTTATTACACTTTAAGTTCCAGGGTACATGTTCACAACGTGCAGGTTTGTTACATATGTATACATGTGCCATGTTGGTGTGCTGCACCCATTAACTCGTCATTTGCATTAGATATATCTCCTAATGCTATCCCTCCCCCATCCCCCCACCCCACAACAGGCCCTGGTGTGTGATGTTCCTCTTCCTATGTTCAAGTGTTCTCATTGTTCAATTCCCACCTGTGAGTGAGAACATGCGGTGTTTAGTTTTTTTTCCCTGAGACAGTTTGCTAAGAATGATGGTTTCCAGCTTCATCCATGTCCCTACAAAGGACATGAACTCATCCTTTTTTATGGCTGCATAGTATTCCATGGTGTATATGTGCCACATTTGCTTAATCCAGTCTATCATTGATGGACATTTGGGTTGGTTCCAAGTCTTTGCTATTGTAAATAGTGCTGCAATAAACATACATGTACATGTGTCTTTATAGCAGCATGATTTATATTCCTTTGGGTATATACTCAATAATGGGATGGCAGGGTCAAATGGTATTTCTAGTTCTAGATCCTTGAGGAATTGCCACACTGTCTTCCACAATGATTGAACTAGTTTACAGTCCCACCAACAGTGTAAAAGTGTTCCTATTTCTCCACATCCTCTCCAGCACCTGTTGTTTTCTGACTTTTTCATGATTGCCATTCTAACTGGTGTGAGATGGTATCTCATTCTGGTTTTGATTTGCATTTCTCTGATGGCCAATGATGATGAGCATTTTTTCATGTGTCTGTTGCTTGCATAAATATCTTCTTTTAAGAAGTGTCTGTTCATATCCTTTGCCCACTTGTTGATGGGGTTGTTTGTTTTTTTCTTGTAAATTTGTTTGAGTTCTTTGTAGATTCTGGATATTAGCCCTTTGTCAAATGAGTAGATTGCAAAAATTTTCTCCCATTCTGTAGGTTGCCTGTTCACTCTGATGGTAGTTTCTTTTCCTGTGAAGAAGTTCTTTAGTTTAATTAGATCCCATTTGTCAATTTTGTCTTTTGTTGCCATTGCTTTTGTTGTTTTAGACATGAAGTCCTTGCCCATGCCTATGTCCTGAATGATATTGCCTAGGTGTTCTTCTAGGGTTTTTATGGTTTTAGGTCTAACATTTAAGTCTTTAATTCATCTTGAATTAATTTTTGTATAAGGTGTAAGGAAGGGATTCAGTTTCAGCTTTCTACATATGGCTAGCCAGTTTTCCCAGCACCATTTATTAAATAAGGAATCCTTTCCCCATTTCTTGTTTTTGTCAGGTTTGTCAAAGATCAGATGGTTGTAGATATATGGTATTATTTCCGAGGGCTCTGTTCTGTTCCATTGGTCTATATATCTCTGTTTGGGTACCAGTACCATGCTGTTTTGGTTACTGTAACCTTGCAGTATAGTTTCAAGTCAGGTAGCATGATGCCTCCAGGTTTGTTCTTTTGGCTTAGGGTTGTCTTGGCAATGTGGGCTCTTTTTTGGTTCCATATGAACGTTAAAGTTTTTTCCAATTCTGTGAAGAAAGTCATTGGTAGCTTAATGGGGATGGCATTAAATCGATAAATTACCTTGGGCAGTATGGCCATTTTCATGATATTGATTCTTCCTATCCATGAGCATGGAATGTCTTTTTAAGGGTGCTAATCCTACTTATGAGGGCTCCAACTTCATGACATCACACTCAGGGAAAATATTTTGATTTGTGAATTTGTGGGTGGGAAAAAATAACACTTAGCCACTATTAGGGCCCACCTGCTCCCACCACTCAGCTCCATATAGTTTCAAAGACTGACAAATATAACTATTCAGAGTTGCTTTCAGCTTGGTTTATTATTAAATCACAGTAAGCAGTGAAAATAAATTATTCAAGATTCAAGACATGAAAAGGTCATTCTAGCTCTTATTATTTTCTGTTTTTCATCTTCAGAAAATGGGACTAAAATTCAGTAGATTTGACAGTCCTTTCAGGGAGTCTAACAGACATAGATGCCTAAATTCCCCAGCATCCCTGAAACTTTAATTTCATTTTAGTTTCGATGAATAGCTGAATCAGCACCATTTAAAGAATATCTTACTGTGTTATAAATATGTTTTTCTATTTTTTTTCTCATGATATTATCAGGTTCATTAGGAGTTTCAGTGTAATAGGCTTGATGGCAGCCTAACATACTAAGCAATGTCCATTTATTTGCTATCTGTACAACAATACATATACAACTACTTATGTACAAATTATATATACTTTACATATGTATCCAAGTATATATTATATCCATATTTTATATATCTTTATTCATTTATAATTATTAATATGCTATGGATTATTAATTCTTTTTTGTACAAGGCAAAATCTAGTACACAAGGAGCTTAAACCCACATAGGACATGGGATCAAGTAAAGTTAGAAGTTAATAATAGCCAGAAAACAAGTCTATATAGAATCCGAGGCTAGATTTTTAATTTTTCACTATCTTTAATATGATTTAGGTCTTTAAATTCTCGTGCCTACCTTTATATTTTAAATTTGAATAAATTGTTACTTGAACCTATTTATACACACACGTATAAATAAAAGTGAGTAACACAAGGATTAATTTAATTTTAAAAAGTATCTGAATAAATAAAAAAACAAATAGTATTATTAAACAAGCATGTGCTGGGAATTTCACTATATGTATGATATAAAAATGTATGCAAAATTTCACAAATGGTATGATATTTTTTATTTCAATTGCAATTTTGTTAAATTGCTTTGTATTAAGGATCTTCACATGATCAAAGAATGTAGCACTTCTAGAAAATTTAAATCAAGTTTGACACTTAGCATATCAAGAGGCTAGCTCTCTACTGTATCTCATGTCAGAAATTGCTTAAATAAACTTCTAAAAACTATAGTAGCTTATACAGTATCTAAACCTAAGTGATTTTAATAGTTTTGTTATTAAATAGGATATCAGGTTGTATTATGATAATTTTATGTGGTTTGGTCCTTTACCAGAGTAGGGTATGATTAATATGTTTGTAATTAAAAATGTTTTATTGAAAAATCAAGTGAATATTGCTCAGTTATTGTTATTAAATTGGTGGATGTCTATGCTAGCTAAGGTTTCCAAATGTTTGCATTATGATTACAAGACACAAAATAAATAACTGGAAAATTTTATGAAGTTGAGTAAGAAAAAGTAAAAATCAAGAAATCAGATAAGGGATAAATGGCTAAAGGTCATTTTGGGGGACACCCACCAATGCTTTTCGGAAAGTGAGCATAAGTGAGTTGCTACGTTGTGTTGATTAAGTTTTTACTATAGCTGACATTTTTTCTTACATTTTCTTTGCAAATTGTTCGGACAGTTCTTTTGTTTGTTTGTTTGTTTGTTTTTTTGAAATGGAGTTTTGCTCTTGTTGCCCAGGCTGGAGTGCAATGGCCCAATGTTGGCTCACCACAACCTCCACCTCCTGGGTTCAAGTGATTCTCCTGCCTCAGCCTCCCAAGTAGCTGGGATTATAGGCATGTGTCACCATGCCCACTAATTTTGTATTTGTAATAGAGACGGGGTTTCTCCATCTTGGTCAGGCTGGTCTTGAACTCCCAACCTCAGGTGATCCACCCGCCTCGGCCTCTCAAAGTGGTGGGATTACAGGCATGAGCCCTGCGCCTGGCCTGTTCAGACTATTCTATTCAAGAGAAAAGGAAATTTCTATTAAAAAGTGTGGTCTGTATCTTTTTAAAATTTTGTTTCCTTATTACTATTCAGTTTTTCCAATTTGTCAAAGATAAAAATATTTAAAACCATAGGCAGGTGTATAGTAAGAGAGATTGTATTTTTACATAAAATTAAATAGTCTACCCTAGCTTCCGATAAACTATGTTACTAAATGAGGAAGGATATAATAAGACCCAAAAGAACAAGACTAAAAGAAAATCATGTTGACAAAACAGGATGATATTTGTTTTCTTTCCTAAATCTATATCCTTGAGTAGTCATCATATTTATTTTACTATTTCTGACTTCCATTGTTAACGATATCTAGGCAAAGAACACATCAATAAACAAAACAAAGAAAAACAGCCAATTTCCACTGTGATTTTACATTCACTGGATAATTATTCAGTTTGTCTGCCAACTTTGTTGTAAAATGGAGAAGCTATTTCTTCTTGGCTCTGTCACTCCTGGGCAGTCTGTCCTAGATATCTGTACCCATCTGTGCACACAACCAAGCCTTTATCCCAGATAAAGGTGCTGTTACACCTTTAGAAGTGTATATTTATTTCTTGTTCTTAAAGGTTGTTGGAAAGTATCACATCTATAGAAGGTAATAATAGTTTACTTTCATAGAACTTCCTTTCTCCTGAAAGCCCTTACCTTTTCTTCAGAAAGGGTAATTTTATCTGGTTATTCATGTGAAGGACAGCCCTTTTTGTTGATGGGAATATTGGTTGACTGTATTTTTTCAATGAATATTCATAATAGAAATGTAGATTTAAAATATACATGTGACTACTTCCATCAGATACATTACTTAAGATAGATTGTGTTTAAACTTTACAGGAGTAGAGGTTCCATATATCTCCCTATAGTATTTTCTGGTTTCAATTATACCCTGCATTAACATTTATTTTTGTAAATAGTTTATTGACCCATTATTCCTAAAATCTTTTTTTACAATCTGTTTTACCTTAAGCCTTGGAGGAGATGCTACAGAATACCCAACAAAGATGCCATTTTCTAGCTTCAAGGAATTTATCCTACTGGAAGAGTAACCTAATTATTCATTAGAATTGATTAAACATTTTCCTTGTTTTGTTTTCCCTTGAGCTAATTATGAATCACCAAAAATTTATTAAGCCCTGCTGAATCCCAGAAACTCTGCTACTTGCAAGCATAAAAGACATAAGATATTTCCCCTGTAAAAACAGAAAATCATTATTTGCTGATTTTTAAATTCATACATTTTTATGATTTACTAATAAGATAGAAAACAGCTAATTTGAAAGATCTATTATACTTAAAAGTTTTATACTTTATCACCCTCTTTTTCAGGGAGAAAAATGAATGTACATGAAGTAAAATAAGATCAGTATAAATGCAAAATAAATACAGAATACAATAAAATCAATTAGCGCATTTCTGTGGTTTTTTGTTCCTTACTTTGTAAACTTTGTGACCTGATGAGCCCCATACTTGCCTTTTCTGAATGTGAAATCTGGATTTGAGACTATATTTAAAATAGTCACATTTACATTATGCATATACACAAATATGTTTTTGTTAGCATCTGAGATGCCATTTTTGTCTCAGGTAAATACTTTGTCCAAAAGATAATTGCGACAAGAAGATGCTATGATGTTCTATCAATAGCAAGGCTGTTCATTGGTTAAAAAAAATTCTGTCTATCAAGAGTTTTCTGTGAAGTCTGGCTGTTCACTCTAATCACTAACTGAAGTAGCAAATTGGTGTTATGTACATGCATTTAAGAGAGGTAACAAATGATTTAATGTGTTATCTCTTAATACGCAGACCCTTTCAATAATTTGCCACTCTACCAATTTATGAAATAATAGGGATAATAATAAGAGCTTGAGAAAAATCCTATTCACATACATTGAAAGGAACTTGAAGGTAAGTTTTAACTGCATGATTCCTTGCATTTTCTTTTTATAACTTTAAAAACATTATCATTTATTCATTTTCTACATATAGAAATTAGGGAATGTTGTCATATTTTTTTCTAGTTCTTACTGATATTACACATTTGAAAGAGATTTCACACCAGCAAACTAATCATAGAGCACCCACATCATTTACTTCATTTCTATTTTGAAAATATCACGTTTGCTTTTTGTTATTGTTTGAACAAAAAAATTAATGGCAATTTATTATTGTGAATTATTTATATTTGTTTTTCCCATGATTTCTTCATTATTTGCATGTCATACTCTTCAAACTTACCTCATCTGAGGTGGAATTTAATCAAGATATTGGTAGAAGTCATACATGTACCTGAAACAGTTAAAAAGATAATGTGCATATTATCTGTATTTTGTCCTCTCACGCAACTTGCTAAACAATTTTTTCTCTCTCATGATTTGGCATATAAACATTAATGTTTATTATTTGGAAGATAAAAATTAATGTCTAAGGAAATGTTCTAACAGTTCTGAAAAAGAAGAGAATTTTCACAGAAGGTAGATTATTTACTGTTTTAAGTGAAGATTACAAATGTCAAACATGAAAAAGTCATATCAGAAGTCAAAACACAACAAATAAAAAGAGAATCTACAGATGAGAATTTGCGTTCTAAAAACAGACCATTGAGAGATAGAGCGAGAGCATCAGTGAGAGCGCGAGAGAGAGACAGGGAGGGAGGTAAATGATAGTAATTCCTAGAAAGGGTAAAAAGCTAAAGGAAAAATAATGTCAATTAAAATAATCTTGCAACTGAGTTCAAAAAAGACAGAAAATTTCTTCAAAAATAAATGTGAATATTTGTTCAATTTGGACATCTCATTAATCAAATAAAATACTTTAGAAATTTTATTTACATGATTTCTTTTCTGTTTGTTTTTTATTTTTTATTTTTTATTTTTTAAAATTTTATTATTATTATACTTTAAGTTTTAGGGTACATGTGCACAATGTGCAGGTTAGTTACACATGTATACTATACATATATTTACATGATTTCTATAGTAACTTCAGAAATTAGAAAACTCCATAATTTCATTTTATGAAGTACCATTAAAAAGGTAATAATTGTGTAAATATACATAAGACCAAAATTTTCAGTTTTTCTTAATCTAGGTTAATTAATGAATAATTTATATGTAATAAAATCCATCCTTTTTAGTGTACGTTTCTATTTTTTAATAAGGTGTAAATTTAATCATGATCTCAAATTAAGATATAGAACATTTTCATTGTCCCATAAAATTTCCCTACTATTCCATAGTCAATCCCCACATTTCTCCTGACTCTGGCTCCTAGAACATTCACACTGATATGTTTATGCTTTTTTGTTTTACACAAGCTTTTTTTAAATTCTAATTTTGTTATCAAACTTTGAGATGTTTAATAATCTTCCCAATTAAATCAAAGTACAAAAATGCTCTTTAAAAATATAAAAATAGTTCGTTTCAGTTCTTGTTTTTATAGAAAGAACAATCTAGAGAGACAAAGTGCCTGTGTGTGAGTGTGTTTAGGTGTGTGTGCATAAACGTGTGTTTGTGTGTTTACTTCCTTTGGCCAATTAACGTAGTAAGTTGAGATGTACCTATAAATAACTCTTTGTCAATTTGTCCTATAATTTACTTGCACAAGTTTGAAAATTTTCTTTCTATTTCAAAGGTTTGGTTTTCCTTTTTCATATCAACCACTTAAATATTGTTTGTTCATAAATTTCCTTTATTATTCTAAAAGCTATGTTTTCTTATTTCATTGTAGTTATTACTGTGTCACTTGTCAGTTCTCCAAGAGTTTTCCTGATTACCTTTGATTTTTTATTATAATTCAAATTATTTTTAGATGTGTTTGATAAGTTAATAATTTCCTTTTTTCTGAAAAAAGTGGTTTTAAAGTTCTAAGTTGCATTGATAATTTTTCTTAATATCAGTAAAACTGAAATCTGAAATTAAACTGTTCTTAGCATGGAAAATCCGATGCATTCTAAGTCTGATAATTATGAAGTCTCAATTCCTCAGTTTTAAACTGACAAAAATGAGACTCATAGAGAATGTCATGTTTGAAGAACATAAATTTAATTAACAAAACATGTATGGTGTGTTTATACTTTACATTCCCTGAAGTCCTGTGATAGACTGGAGAGGCGCCTAGAGCTCATGTTAGGACAGCTATGAGCTAACACTTGCTTTGTCACCAACCACGTGACTTTCTATGTCACTTAAACTTTCTAGGCCCTATTGTTTTTTCCCCAACCACTGCCCTCCTCCACCCTGCTGAATAATAAATGGGTATCCCAATGGTCTTTTCTATTTCGGAAATGTACCTAATGCAAGTTCCTTAAAATATATTATATTTAAAAATGGCTACATGTAAATAAATGTATTTGCAAAGAGAGGGCTTCACGAGGTGGCATGATCTTTACTAAAAACACCTTGTAAACCCATCACATTTCTGACATAGAAAATTTACAGTCAATTAACAAGATAAACTAAATCTTAACTAGGGTTCTCTTAGTTTAATTAAGATATGGTTAACTTATGCATTAAAAACCTCTCAGGAGTAGGAATAGTGTAATAACAATTGAACAAATACGTCATTCTTTTGTATTTCTAGTGAGATTTCATTGGACACATTAATTATGAATTTAATCCCCAGATTACAATACTTTTTGTTAGCCATCACTGTCACAATGTACTTTAAGATAGATATTTTCTTAATATTTTAGTGTGTTACATTTCAATGATTTTTGTCATGTCTGAACATCCAGTGAGTAATCACTTTATATAATATTTTTAAATACCAATGACAGACATTATAAGTATATTCTAAATATGTATTAACTTATTTAATGAAATTGTGCAGTAACCTTCACAAAACAAGCAAATGTGGCTTTCAAGGCATGGAAAGCACAGTGAAAATATTAATTATAATATTTAAAATTGATTGCAAATAATTATTACTCTCATCATGGAAAATAGCAAAATATATTTAACTATTAAATTCAAAAACATAAAAATTTAATATGCATAGTGAAGAATTAACAGGAAAACTTGTGAAAGGAAATTATGATAATTATTAATTAAACTGTAAGACTAAACTATATAAAATAATCTACTTGATTTATTCAGAAAATATATCCTGTTACTTAAAATTCATATATATGTATATACATGCATATATGTAATCTATCCCATATTTTACTTAAAAAGTAAGTTGTAAATAGAGTCAACCAATAATTTATCAGCGGAATAAAATCAGTTTTTTAAAAGAAATATTTCCAGTCATTATAAAACTGTCTTGTCTTGAGTGCATGTGTCTGTGTATGTGAAAGTAAAAGGGAAGATAAATGCAGAACAATTGGATCAACTTTCCATTTTGTAAGAAGCCTGTGGAATTCATCCAAGCATGTATCTGCCTAGGATGTCAAAGAAAGATGAGAAATGACATTTTAGCTCTATTCCTGGATGAAACATGAAAATTCAAAGAAGTGGTAATATATATTTTGATGATGTTAAAGAAATTGAATTTCTCAAAAAGTTTTGTTTGATATCATTTTGGAAAAAAAGTGATTTGTTCTGTCTGTTGCATTGGGCTCCTAAAGAGTTTCCTCTTTGACATTTTTATTCTTGGTAAAAAATCATAAAATTCTGCAATCAAATTTGGATAACAAATTACCATTCATAAACCTGTATTCCATACATTCATATTATAGGGAATTATATATAATTACTTTTCGTAGGCAAGAGCAAGGTTTCATATGAATTATTAATGAGAGTTGAGTGTCTGAATTACTGACTCTTAAAAATCAAAATCTTATAGTCTTTATTACACTCTAACATTACATTTTGCAGAATATCTCTTTTGTGCAACATTTTTGAGGACAAAAAGGATGACATCTAACATTGTATATATGAAAAATGCACACCTAATAATAATAACATATATCATTAATTCTGAATGACATTTTTATTTAAACATGATTTTTCAGTATGCACATATTTCTCCACAGGGAAATGATGTATAGGCAATCCCCAAATTTTCAGTGATTATTTTCAAATAACTTTAAAACCAATTACTGACAATGACAACATATTTAAGCCCTTTAGCTGTAATACAGCAACATACCATGTAGTATCAAAGCTTTACAATTTCAATACAAAGCAATTGAAAGCAACATTATTACATTTGAACCAATAATTAAAGTGCATTGTAAAATATCTAGTACAGGGTAAAGAAAATACCACCCCCCCCAAGTCTTGAAAGACAAGTGCCTCCTAGAAATATCCTCCACTCCATTACAACAGATGTGTATGTTAGTCAACTTTCAACATGGGTCAAGGGTGAGCCTCACATAGCATATGCCTCTAAAACATGCCGAGTCTCTTCCAAGAATAGGTTCATGTGACATTCTGATCTCATTATACTCTTTATCCCTGCTTTTATCAAGGTCCAAAAGTCCCAGGTCACTCTTCATCTTGGAGACTTAAATTGCCATAAGGTTCTGTATATTCTCTATTCTAATCCTACTTTCATGTCTCTCCAACTTCTGAAATCATCTCATTGGTCCTACAGTCCCTCAACATTAAAATCCCCTCCGTCTCTTCTCTCTTCTCTAACTTTGACCTATTGGAGGGCAATGTTTAACAAGAGAACACAGCTTCTTCTGTAGCTCTCTAAATTGGTGATATTATTTTCTCCAACAAGCTTTACATCAGTAGGCAAGGAAGTTAAGTATTTCTTTGTCTTGTTCCTCATTGTAACTTCCACCACTTTCTCTTTCCCTCCTTCCTAAAACTTTCAGCAATGTGTCTCATGGTATTAGTTTAAATATCTACAACACCCCTGCTGTTCTCATCTGATTCATGTGCAAGTCCCCCTTCATTTCAGTTATCCCACCAAGTGTATTTTTAGTCTCTTCAAAGCTACCCTTGTCTTATTTTTGGGAATTTCACTCTATAGTTAGATGATACTTTGGAAATTCAAGTATCTCAGTGTCTTTAATTCTTCTCTTCTAACATTATTTTCTCTACGTACCGCAGCTTCTCTCTGCTATGGTCATTTGCTAGACGTCATCATTATCACAAACTACAGCCCCTCTTTAATTTAAATGTAATGGATCGTTTTGTCTAACCAGCATCTTCTTTCATTTCAGTTTATTTCAGTTCGCTCTCCGTAGTATCCCAAGTACATTTATTCTTCATTTTTATGAATACCTCCAATCCATGGATTCTACTAGGTTTTCATTGTCCTTCATTCCATATTTATCCTACCTTCCTTCTTTACTTGGTTTAAATTTTATTGTCAGTCATCATAATTACTCCTTTGTATACATCATCAATTTTCTTGCCCTTGTCATGTCTTTTTTATGTGTTAAATTCAAATGTTTGTTCACTCCATGCTTCTACTTATGCCATCTAATGTATCTAGAAGAACACACTCCAAAATACTGGGTAACATTCCTTTAAATTTATGCTTACTAGCCTCATTAATGCTGCATTAAAATTACTCAATATTTCTCTTGTCCAAATCTTCTAAATGACGATTTCACACATTCTTTTCACTTCTCCCACTAACAACCCCTTCTTCTTCATTCCCACTTCTAGCTGATGAACTTATTTCTTGCTTAGCTGGACAAAGTCAACAAAGAATTTCTACAGACTCCCATCATCACAACATCTAGCTGCTAATAACACTGCATTTAACCATTCCATAAGTCACAATTCTTGTTTCATTTTACGTGAATGGTACTCACCAGTGTAAAACTCTAAAGAATATACTCTTGCTGTTTATAACTCCCTTCCTCCAATTCTTTCATAAATCTATGCCAGTGGGCTTTTTGCTCCCACTGCTCAACCCAAAGCTGTTCTTGTTAACCTTCATGTTGCTAAATCAAATGGTAACTTCTCAATCTTTATATTACCTTACCTATAGGTAGAATTTTACAAATATGAACTCTTACTTCCTTCTTGAAATACATTATTGACTTGGATTCCAAGTCATCATATCCTATTGATTCTCCTACTACCTTATTTATTACCTCTCTTCAGTCTCTGACTGGTTTTCCCCTTTTCTTTCTTATTTCTTAATTTTGAAAGACATTAGGGCTCAGCTCCTGATCCACTCCTGACTTATGTTCATATTCACTCATTTGGTTATCTTATTCAGGTTCTTGCCTTTAAATGCCATCTGCATGTATGTAAATGACTACCACATTTGTGCCTACAACCCGGAGTCCTACACTATGTTCAAATTATATATATAAAACTTCATATTCAATTTTCTGTTTTAGAAATATGTTTAAAATTTTTGTATCTGAACAAGAGTAAGAAGTCTATATTTCTCATTTTATCATACATAAAATTATAAATTACCAATTTCTGATTAAAGAAACTCTTAAAAATGTCAAATATGCTCAATTTGGTAAAAATTATTTCAAATTGACAGCTATTATCATAGAGAACATATGCTATTTTCACTACCAGGCATTTCATATTTAATGTGTCATGAACTCATGCCCAAAATGTCCTATTCCTGCAGTTTTGGCCACCTCAGGGAACTCTGTCTTTGCAGATGTTCAAGGCAATAAATGTGAAAACATACTTGATTTATCTCCTTTTCTCACAGCATACCTAGAATCTGTCAATAAATCCTGTTAACTCTACCTTCAAAATATATTCAGAAACTAATTACTTTAATTATTTCTACTCAATTCTACTCACTTTCACCTGCTCAAAGATACTATCTGTCCCCAAAATTACTGCATTAGCATCCTAACTTGTCACCCTAACTCCACATTTTCTCCTCCTACATTTTATTCTCAAGCTTACAGCCACAGTCATTATGTCACTCCTCTGCCTTAAAACCCTTCATTTGCTTTCTACATTACATAGAATAAAATTCAAAATCCTTAAAATAACTAACAGATTTATACAGGAGTTGACTTTTAGCTAGAAAATTATACAATGCCACTCAGTTAATTTTGAAATCTATACATAAATCTTAACATAGAGCAAACAAGTAAAACAAAACATAAAATCTAGCTATAAAATTATAGGTATAAAATAATATAACAGCATTAAATTCAAGGTACGTATTATGGACACTTAAAAGCAATAGTAACCTGGTTTTGCTGACAGTTGCAATGATCAAGTTTCAGGGTGTAGTTCACGGAATAACTTTATGATAAATTCTGTATTACCTCAGGTTGCCTTATAATTAGGCTGCATTACCTTGGGTTGCTTACAAATAGGAAGTTAGTATATAGATTACATTTCAATGACTAAGACATAGGGAAATCAATAACATTGATACCAGTATAACAAATTAAATGGCAACACATAAAATTCTTAATTATAAGACTACATACTATAACAAAATAGGATTTATCCCATAAATACAAAACGACTTACATATGATGCCTCCTAACTAAATATCAAATAGACGTAGCAAAGACGTTTGAATATATGAATTACTCATTCAACTAAAACATTTGAAAAGACAATCAAAATCTTTTTTTACAAAGTTAAAGATTATTTTTAAAAGACAGCCAACATCATACTTAATGGGAAGTTGAAAATTAAAAGCTCAGTTAAATCACTCATATCATCTACAATAACAAGAAAGATTTGTATTTATAATGTAAAATATGATATGAATTCAAACCTTCACAGAATATGAATGTATCATGTTAAGAACTGAAACAACATGGTCATTGTCATAGTCCTGATATAAAGGAATACCTGAGGTTGGGTAATTTATAGAGAAAAGAAATTTATTTGGCCCAGTTTTGCTGTCTCTACCAGAAGCATGGTGCCAGCTTGCCAGCTTCTGCTTAATGTGAGCGTCTCAGGCTGCTTCCACTCATGGTCAAGGTAAAGGGGCACAAGAGAGAAAGGAAAAGAGATGGGAGAGGTGCCAGGCTCTTTTTACCAACCAGTTCTCATGGGAACTACTTGAGCTTGAATTCTTCTCCCCTCCACCCCCAGGGAAAACCTTAATCTATTTATGAGAGATCTGCTCATCACTCAAACACCTCCTATGAGGCCCCCGCTTCCAAAATTGGTATCAAATTTCAACATGAGTTATGGGGATACAAAGGCCAAACTATAGTAGTCATCAAAAGAAATAAATGAATGATTGAATAAGTACATACATATGTAGATAAAAGGATTCGAAAGGAGTATACTAGATTGTTATCTGTTGTTGACATTGGTTGATACAAAATTGGGTAGTTTTTAAAATATAATTTTCTGTTTCTTTCTGTTTATTAATTAAAATTATGTATGCTTTATATTTACAATGATAAATACTCAAAAAATAATGGATATGTAGAAATACTACTGATTTTTGTATGTTTATTTTGTCTTGTAGCTTTACTGAAGTTCATAATTTTAAAGGTTTCTTTCTTAAGTCTTTAGAGTTTTCTATGTATTAGATCATGTTGACTGCAAAGAGGGACAATTAGTTTTTGTCTTTTCCAATCTGAATGCCTTTTATTTATTTCTCTTGCCTGATTGCTCTGACTATAACTTCCAAAACTATGTTAAATGAGAATAGTGAAAGTGGGCACCCTTGTGTTGTTTCACTTCTTAGAGAAAACGTTTTCAGCTTTTCCACATTCAGTATGATGTTAGCTAGCTGAAACATAAATTAAAAATGGAATCCCACTTACAATAGCTACAAGAATAAAATAAAATAAGGTATCAATAAATAAATTTAACCTGGAAAGTGAAAGACCTCTACTAGAAAAATTGCAAAACACTGATGAAATAAATTGAAGAAGGCACAAACAAATGAAAAGATGCCTCATGCTCATGGATTGGAAATGTTAGTATTGTTAAAATTACCATACTACCCAAAGCAATCTACAGATTCAATGTAATCCTTATCAAAAGACCAATGACCTTATTTACAGAAAGAAAAAAAAAATTCTAAAATTGTTGTGACTACAGAAGACCCCAAATAACAAAAGTAATACTAAGAAAAAAGAACAAAGCTAGAGATGTTACACTACTTGACTTCAAAATATACTATAAAGCTATAGTAAACAGCATGACATTGGTATAAAACAGACATATAAACCAAAGAAACAGAATAGAGAACCCAGAAATAAATCCATGCACTTACAACCAAGTCATTTTAAACAAACGTGCTAACAACATACACTGGGGAAAGGGCACCCTCATCAATAAATGGAACTGGGAAAACTGGGTACCTGTACGCAGAAGAATGAAACTAGACCCTTATCTCTCACCATATACAAATCTCAACTTAAAATGGATTAAAGACTTAAATGTAAACCTGAAACTATAAAAGTACTAGAAGAAAACAGGGAAATGATTAGGACATTGGTCTAGGCACCAATTTTATGGTTAAGACCAAAAAATCACAGATAACAAAAGCAAAAATAGACAAAAGGGACTATATTAAACTAAAAAGCTTTTTTTGTTGTTTTTTGTTTTCTTTTGTTATATATATATATATTTTTATTATACTTTAAGTTCTAGGGTACATGTGCACAACGTGCAGGTTCGTTGCATATGTACACATGTGCCATGTTGGTGTGCTGCACCCATTAACTCGTCACTTACATTAGGTCTAAATCTATCCTTCCCCACTCCCCCCACCCCACAACAGGCCCCAGTGTGTGATGTTCCTCTTCCTGTGTCCAAGTGTTCTCATTGTTCAATTCCCATCTGTGAGTGAGAACATGCGGTGTTTGGTTTTGTGTCCTTGCGATAGTTTGCTGAGAATGATGGTTTCCAGCTTCATCCATGTCCCTACAAAGGACATGAACTCATCCTTTTTTATGTCTGCATAGTATTCTGTGGTGTATATGTGCCACATTTTCTTAATCCAGTCTATCACTGATGGACATTTGGGTTGGCTCCAAGTCTTTGCTATTATGAATAGTGCTGCAATAAACATACGTGTGCATGTGTCTTTATAGCAGCATGATTTATATTCCTTTGGGTATATACCCAGTAATGGGATGGCTGGGTCAAATGGTATTTCTACTTCCAGATCCCTGAGGAATCGCCACACTGACTTCCACAATGGTTGAACCAGTTTACAGTGCCACCAACAGTGTAAAAGTGCTCCTATTTCTCCACATCCTCTACAGCACCTGCTGTTTCCTGAATTTTAATGATCACCATTGTAGCTGGTGTGAGATGATATTTCATTGTGGTTTTGATTTGCATTTCTCTGATGGCCAGTGATGATGAGCATTTTTTCATGTGTCTGTTGGCTGCATAAATGTCTTCTTTTGGGAAGTGTCTGTTCATATCCTTCGCCCACTTGTGGATGGGGTTGTTTGTTTGTTTTCTTGTAAATTTGTTTGAGTTCTTTGTAGATTCTGGATATTAGCACTTTGTCAGATGAGTAGATTGCAAAAATTTTCTTCCATTCTGTAGGTTGCCTTTTCACTCTGATGGTAGTTTCTTTTGCTGTGCAGAAGCTCTTTAGTTTAATTAGATCCCATTTGTCAATTTTGACTTTTGTTGCCATTGCTTTTGGTGTTTTAGACATGAAGTCCTTGCCAATGCCTATGTCCTGAATGATATTGCCTAGGTTTCCTTCTAGGGTTTTTATGGTTTTGGGTTTAACATTTAAGTCTTTAATTCATCTTCAATTAATTTTTGTATAAGGTGTAAGGAAGAGATCCAGTTTCAGCTTTCTACATATGGCTAGCCAGTTTTCCAAGCACCATTTGTTAGGGAATCCTTTCCCCATTTCTTGTTTTTGTCAGGTTTGTCAAAGATCAGATAGTTGTAGATGTGTGGTATTATTTCTGAGGGCTCTGTTCTCTTCCATTGGTCTATATCTCTGTTTTGGTACCAGTACCATGCTGTTTTGGTTACTTTAGCCTTGTAGTATAGTTTGAAGTCAGGTAGTGTGTTGCCTCCAGCTTTGTTCTTTTTGCTTAGGATTGACTTTCAATGTGGGCTATTTTTTGGTTCCATATGAACTTTAAAGTAGTTTTTTCCAATTCTGTGAAGAAAGTCATTGGTAGCTTGATGGGGATGGCATTGAATCTATAAATTACCTTGGACGGTATGGCCATTTTCACGATATTGATTCTTCCTACCCACGAGCATGGAATGTTCTTCCATTTGTTTGTATCCTCTTTTATTTCCTTGAGCAGTGGTTTGTAGTTCTCCTTGAAGAGGTCGTTCACATCCCTTGTAAGTTGTATTCCTAGGTATTTTATTCTCTTTGAAGCAATTGTGAATGGGAGTTCACTCATGATTTGGCTCTCTGTTTGTCTGTTATTGGTGTATAAGAATGCTTGTGAGTTTTGCACATTGATTTTGTATCCTGAGACTTTGCTGAAGTTGCTTATCAGCTTAAGGAGATTTTGGGCTGAGAAAATGGGGTTTTCTAGATATACAATCATGTCATCTGCAAACAGGGACAATTTGACTTCCTCTTTTCCTAATTGAATACCCTTTATTTCTTTCTCCTGCCTGATTGCCCTGGCAAAAACTTCCAACACTATGTTGAATAGGAGTGGTGAGAGAGGGCATCCCCATCTTGTGCCAGTTTTCAAAGGGACTGCTTCCAGTTTTTGCCCATTCAGTATGATATTGGTTATGGGTTTGTCATAAAGAGCTCTTATTATTTTGAGATACCTCCCATCAATATTTAATTTATTGAGAGATTTTATCAGGAAGGGCTGGTGAATTTTGTTGAAGGCTTTTCTGCATCTATTGAGATAATCATGTGGTTTTTGTCGTTGGTTCTGTTTATATGCTGGATTACATTTATTGATTTGAGAATGTTGAGCCAGCCTTGCATCCCAGGGATGAAGCCCACTTGATCATGCTGGATAAGCTTTTTGATGTGCTGCTGGATTCGGTTTGTCAGTATTTTATTGAGGATTTTTGCATTGATTTTCAACAGGGATATTGGTCTAAAATTCTCTTTTTTTGTTTTGCCTCTGCCAGGCTTTGGTATCAGAATGATGCTGGCCTCATAAAATGAGTTAGAGAGGATTCCCTCTTTCTCTATTGATTGGAATAGTTTCAGAAGGAATGGTACCAGCTCCTCCTTGTACCTCTGGTAGAATTTGGCTGTGAATCCGTCTGGTCCTGGAGTTTTTTTGGTTGGTAAGCTGTTAATTATTGCCTCAATTTCAGAGCCTGTTATTGGTCTATTCAGAGATTCAACTTCTTCCTGGTTTAGTCTTTGAAGAGTGTACATGTCCAGGAATTTATCCATTTCTTCTAGATTTTCTGGTTTATTTGTGTAGAGGTGTTTATAGTATTCTCTGATGGTAGTTTGTATTTCTGTGGGATCGGTGGTGATATCCCCTTTTACCATTTTTTATTGCATCTATTTGATTCTTCTCTCTTTTCTTCTTTATTAGTCTTGCTAGTGGTCTGTCAATTTTGTTGATCTTTTCAAAAAAAATCAGCTCCTGGATTCATTGATTTTTTTGAAGGGTTTTTGTGTGTCTATCTCCTTCAGTTCTGCTCTGACCTTAGTTATTTCTTGCCTTCTGCTAGCTTTTGAATGTGTTTGATCTTGCTTCTCTAGTTTTTTTAATTGTGATGTTAGGGTGTGAATTTTAGATCTTTCCTGCTTTCTCTTGTCGGCATTTAGTGCTATAAATTTCCCTCTACACACTGCTTTAAATGTGTCCCTGAGATTCTGGTATGTTGTGTCTTTGTTCTCATTGGTTTCAAAGAACATCTTTATTTCTGCCCTCATTTTGTTATGTACCCAGTCGTCATTCAGGAGCAGATTGTTCAGTTTCCATGTAGTTGAGAAGTTTTGAGTGAGTTTCTTAATCCTGAGTTCTAGTTTGATTGCACTGTGGTCTGAGAGACAGTTTGTTATAATTTCTGTTCTTTTACATTTGCTGAGGAGTGCTTTACTTCCAACTATGTGGTCAATTTTGGAATAAGTGTGGTGTGGTGCTGAGAAGAAAGTATATTCTGTTGATTTGGGATGGAGAGTTCTGTAGATGTCTATTAGGTCCGCTTGGTGCAGAGCTGAATTCAATTCCTGGATATCCTTATTAACTTTCTGTCTCGTTGATCTGTCTAATGTTGACAGTGGGGTGTTAAAGTCTCCCATTGTTATTGTGTGGGAGTATAAGTCTCTTTGTAGGTCTCTAAGGACTTGTTTATGAATCTGGGTGCTCCTGTATTGGGTGCATATATTTAGGATAGTTAGCTTTTCTTGTTGAATGGATCCCTTTACCATTATGTAATGGCCTTCTTTGTCTCTTTTGATCTTTGTTGGTTAAAAGTCTCTTTTATCAGAGACTAGGATTGCAACCCCTGGCTTTCTTCGTTTTCCATTTGCTTGGTAGATCTTCCTCCATCCGTTTATTTTGAGCCTATGTGTGCCTCTGCATGTGAGATGGGTTTCCTGAATACAGCACACTGATGGGTCTTGACTCTTTATCCAATTTGCCAGTCTGTGTCTTTTAATTGGAGCATTTAGTCCATTTACATTTAAAGTTAATATTGTTATGTGTGAATTTGATCCTGTCATTATGATGTTAGCTGGTTATTTTGCTCTTTAGTTGATGCAGTTTCTTCTTAGCATCAATGGTCTTTAAAATTTGGCATGTTTTTGCAGTGGCTGGTATCAGTTGTTCCTTTCCATGTTTAGTGCTTCCTTCAGAAGCTCTTGTAGGGCAGGCCTGGTGGTGACAAAATCTCTCAGTGTTTGCTTGTCTGTAAAGGATTTTATTTCTCCTTCACTTATGAAGCTTAGTTTGGCTGCATATGAAATTCTGGGCTGAAAATTCTTTTCTTTAAGATTGTTGAATACTGGCCCCCACTCTCTTCTGGCTTGTAGAGTTTCGGCCAAGAGATCAGCTGTTACTCTGATGGGCTTCACTTTGTGGGTAACCCGACCTTTCTCTCTGGCTGCCCTTAACATTTTTATCTTCATTTCACCTTTGGCAAATCTGACAATTATGTGTCTTGGAGTAGCTCTTCTCGAGGAGTATCTTTGTGGCATTCTCTGTATTTCCTGAATTTGAATGTTGGCCTGCCTTGCTACATTGGGGAAGTTCTCCTGGATAATATCCTGCAGAGTGTTTTCCAACTTGGTTCCATTCTCCCTGTCACTTTCAGGTACACCAATCAGATGTAGATTTGGTCTGTTCACATAGTCCCATATTTCTTGGAGGCTTTGTTCATTTCTTTTTATTCTTTTTTCTCTAAACTTCTCTTCTCACTTCATTTCATTCATTTGACCTTCCATCACTGATACCCTGTCTTCCAGTTGATCGAATCGGCTACTGAAGCTTGTGCATTCATCATGTAGTACTCATGCCATGGTTTTCAGCTCCATCAGCTCCTTTAAGGACTTCCCGGCATTGGTTATTCTAGTTAGCCATTCTTCTAATCTTTTTTCGAGGTTTTTAACTTCTTTGCGATGGGTTCCAACTCCCTCCTTTAGCTCGGAGAAGTTTGATTGTCTGAAGCCTTCTTCTCTCAACTTGTCAAATTCATTCTCCATCCAGCTTTGTTCCATTGCTGGTGAGAAGCTGCGTTCCTTTGGAGGAGGAGAGGTGCTCTGATTTTTAGAATTTTCAGTTTTCTGTTCTGTTTTTTCCCCATCTTTGTGGTTTTATCTACCTTTGGTCTTTGATGGTGGTGACGTACAGATGGGGTTTTCGTGTGGATGTTATTTCTGTTTGTTAGTTTTCATTCTAACAGTCAGGACCCTCAGCTGCAGGTCTGGTGGAGTTTGCTGGAGGTCCACTCCAGACTGTTTGCCTGGGTATCAGCAGCAGAGGCACAGAACAGCAAATATTGCTGAACAGCAAATGTTCCTGTCTGAATGTTCTTCTGGAGGTTTTGTCTCAGAGGGGTACCCAGGCGTGTGAGGTGTCAGTCTGCCCCTACTGGGGGGTGCCTCCCAGATAGGCTACTCGGGGTTCAGGGACCCACTTGAGGAGGCAGTCTGTCTGTTCTCAGATCTCAAACTCCATGCTGGGAGAACCACTACTCTCTTCAAAGCTGTCAGACAGGAACATTTAAGTCTGCAGAGGTTTCTGCTGCCTTTTGTTTAGCTATGCCCTGCCCCCAGAGGTGGAGTCTAAAGAGGCAGGCAGGCCTCCTTGAGCTGCAGTGGGCTCCACCCAGTTCAAGCTTCCCGACTGCTCTGTTTACCTACTGAAGCCTCAGCAATGGCGGGCCCCCCTCCCCCAGCCTTGCTGCCGCCTTGCAGTTCGATCTCAGACTGCTGTGCTAGCAATGAGCAAGGCTCTGTGGGCGTGGGACCCTTCAAGTCAGGTGCAGGATATAATCTCCTGGTGTGCCGTTTGCTAAGACCATTGGAAAACTGCACTATTAGGGTGGGAGTGACCCGATTTTCCAGGTGCCATCTGTCACAGCTTTGCTTGGTTATGAAAGGGAATTCCCTGACCCCTTGAGCTTCCTGGGTGAGGTGATGCCTCGCCCTGCTTTGGCTCACTCTTGGTTCTCTGCACCCACTGTCCTGCACCCACTGTCTGACAAGCTCCAGTGAGATGAACCCAGTACCTCAGCTGGAAATGCAGAAATCACCTATCTTCTGTGTTGCTCACACTGGGAGCTGTAGACTGGAGCTGTTCCTATTCGGCAATCTGGGAACTGCCCCTCCAAACTAAAAAGCTTTATACAGCAAAGAAGACCATTAAAGGAGTGAAGAAACAACGAATACAATGGTAGAAAATATTTATAGCTATTCATCCAAAAAGGAATGGATTTCCAGAATACACAAGAAACTCAAACATCTCAACAGCAAACATACACACAAACACACACACACAGAGACACATAAACACACACAAATATGTTAAACAGTGGGTGAAATATCTGAATAGATATGTCTTCATAAGAAGACATACAAATACCATTTTCACATCAAGAGGTATATGAAAAAATGCTCAGCATCATAAATCATCAGACGAATGCAAATTAAAACCACAGTGAGGTATTATCTTGCCCCAGTCAGAATGGCTATTATAAAAAAGGCAAAAAAGTAACAAATGCTGGTAAGAATACAGAGAAAAGAGGACTCATACACAGTTGACAGGAATGTAAACTGTTACATATATTATAAAAGGTATTATAGTATGGAGGTTTTCTCCAAAAACTAAAAATAGAACTACCATCCCATCCAGCAATCCCAGTACTTGATGTTTATCCAAAGGAAAGGAAATCAGTGTATCAAAGGGATATCTGTACCCCTATGTTTACTGCAGCACTTTCACAAGAGGAAAGTTATGGAATTACCTAAGTGTCCATCAACAGAAAAATGGATAAAGAAAATGTGGTACATCTACTCCATGAAATATTATTCCATCATTTAAAATAGAATGAAATTCTGTAATTCTCAGCAACATGGGTGAACCTGGATGGCATTATGTTAAGTAAAATAAACCAGGCACATAAATACATATATCGTATGTTCTCACTCACATATGGGAGTTAAAACGTTGATCACCTGGAAGTAGAGAGTGGAATGAAAGTTACTAGATATGGAGAATGGTGGGGTGGGGAAAATGAAGAAGGCAGTTAGCTGGAATAATTTCTACTGTTCAATACCACAGCAGGGTGATTATAATTAACAACAATTAATAGTATATTTCAAAATAGTTAGCAGTGAAGATTTGAAATGTTGGCAACATAAAAATAAAATTTTCAAATGATGAATATGAAAAATACCCTGATTTGATAATTATAATTTGTATATATGTATCAAAATATCACACATAATCCATAAATATGAAATTATTATATATCAACTTTTTAAATTGATAATGAAACTAAAGATGTTTTCAAAGATATTTTCCCCTCAAAGTTTCTGTGATCTTTTTTTTTCACCTAAAGTAGATTTTCCTTTTTCTGGACATATAGAGTTAAGAATTTTTAATCCTACTTAAATACATATTTTATTGTTTTGAGTTGTGACATCATTGCACATGTCAAAGTTTTTAAATAATATCCTTTTAACAGTATGTTGAAGAAATTTAATAGACTTATCAATTCCAAATTTTCTACTGATGCACAACAGGAATACAATAGACATGACACAAACAAATTTAATTGTATCATCCGTTGTACCTTGAGTTTTGGATGTTTCATACATTTAAGATACCTTATAGGAATAAATAGTGAAAACTTATCTAAAATGAAATCCTACTCAGTTACTGAATTATATTAATTTTTTTTCTTTTTAAGACAGAGTCTCACTCTGTCACCCAGGCTGGGGTGCTGTGGCACAATTTTCGATCACTGCAACCTCTGCCTCCAGGATTCAAGAGATTCTCCTGCCTCAGCCTCCTGAGTAGCCAGTACTATAGGTGCACGCCACCACACCCAGCTAATTTTTGTGTTTTTAGTAGAGGCAGGGTTTCACCATGTTGGCCAGGCTGGTCTTGAACCCCTGACCTCATGTGATCTGCCTACCTTGGCCTCCCAGAATTCTGGGATTACACGTGTGAGCCACCACCCACCCTGCCCTGAATTATATTCTGAAAACAAATAGATAAATTTTAATGACACATATTTATAAGGACTCAGAAGAATATCTTAAAAGGATATTTAGGTTCTTAAAAATAAGTTTGTATAAGCAAGACTTTGGATTATACATTTACTCATTACACATACAGAAAATGCTTTTATACATACAGAAAATATTTTTTTTTAATTTTTATGCTACTGGCATTTTACAATAAAATATACTTCTTATTGCACTTCTGTATCCATGATAGTATCAAACTGTTAATTCATCCTTACATGGATTTTTTTATTTTTTCTATTAATTTTAAATAATGAAAGCTATAGTAATTTCATGTCAAATAATAGGTACTTCAAGGATGATATCACTTGACAAGAGTTTTTTGTTTGTTACTTTTTCCTTAAAAGTTTAAATATAATTTAAGAGGGACACAATATTCCTGACAGGTTCACAGACCCATAACACCACAGCTCTGTGTAGACTCAACTACTTTATTAGGCTTTAGAAAAATTCCCTGCCTCACTGTATATTGAATGTTCAAAGTCCTGGTAGCCTCCAATAACCTGAATGCTGTGCCACTCATGGCTCGCAAGTTGTAATGTGGAACATTAAACAGTGAAATAAGATAGTCTGATAAAAATTCACTAAGAAAGGTGAATTTTGATGAGTAATTCTTATTATTTGATTTAGAAATTTAAAAAATAACTAGAATATATTATAGGAATAGGAAAAATATCCTTAGGAAGTCCAGATTGATTTTCATAGGTAAAATGATTTTAAATATAAAATATGCTATTTTTAAGTATTTTTGAAACACCTGCCTTTATCACTGTACAATACTATAAAATGTTAAAACCATTAGCAGAATAAAATGTTATGTATTTATATTTTTTCTGTCACTCTGTTCATATTCCACTTTACCACTCTAATCTCTCATCTGTCTAATTAGTCTCCTTGTCTCAAAACTTATATCCCTTTGAATCATCTTCTCATTTTAACATTTAAGTTGGATAATGCTATTTCATTCTTTCTAACACCTCAAAAACACCTTAATGCAGAAGGTCTAAATTTCTTAACATGTCATGGAGTAGTGTGCCGGAAAAGCTTTAACACCTGGCAGTAAGGGGAAAAAGTCTAATTTATAGTGTTTGTCTATTTTCAGTGTGAAACTAATCTCATCATATCCCATTTCAAGTTACCAACGGTGACATAAATGAACTAAGCTAGTGAATAGATTCTGTATAGCAGCACTTGAAACCAAATCCAGCCCACCCCTTAATGCAATACTCTGTTTCCTGTCTCTGTTCTTGTCTCGTATCCTACCTCATATTGCATTGTCACTTAAAACTTACAGAACCCATGAGACACAGAAGGCTTCAATGTGACAAATGTCATCATGCCTCTATGTTGCATCTTTTTAAATTCAACTCCTTACACCTTCAGTTGCTCCTCCCTATACCAATTTCATTTACCCACATGTTCACACAACTATTCATTTACATTCATTCTTTCATTATGTAATAATTATTTATTGAAGCCATTCTAGGAAGCGCTTACTGTTTTGTGTTGGATATAGATACACTTAACAAAACTCCATAACATGAAAACAAAAACTGCCATGAGAGTTACAGGAGTTAAAAAAAAAAAAAAAACTTAGTTGATAAGACAGAAGGATTTAACTAAACTGAAAAGTCAGATGAATCATGAGAAATAATTATATTAATAACCCAATAACTATTATTAATATAAATTCTAAACTAAATGCACATTGAGTAATATGATATCTTGAAATTTTGGCAATTACATGTTATAATTTTAAGTTTGAAATATTTTTTCTTACTACTGAAGATACATTGACAATTTTACATAAATGACAATTTATACAGAGTTGGTTAATGTGCTTAGGCTAATAGGTAACAAGTGAAGAAAACAGAATTGTGTCTACGACACAATTATAGATCACTATACAAAAAGTTGGAAGTTGTGGGTATTTCTGACACTTCCATTGACTGCTTGATGCTAAAAGCTCATGTCTTTTCATCTATAAATTGGGATTCTGTCTTGCTATAACAAAATACCTTAGACTGGGTAATTTATAAACAACAAAAATTTATTGCTAACCATTCTGTAGGCTAGGAAGTTCAAGACTAAGATACGAGCAGATTCAGAGTCTAGTGAGGGCTTGCTTTCTTCTACAAAGATGGAGCTTTTGATGTGTTCTCACATGGCAAAAGGGACAAAAACATCCTTGGGCTCTTTTATAAGGGAACTAATCCCATCCACAAGGGCTCCACCTTCATGACCTACTCACCTCACAAAGGCCACTCTTCTTATACCAACACATTGGGGATTATATTTCAATAAAAGAACTTTGGAGGGACACAAACATTCAGACCATAGCAAATTGGAACATTTGTCATTTGAAACCAATACAGGATCAGATAAAATATTAAATATAAACAAAAATACTATTGAATTTGGGGGAAAATGGCATCCAAATAGTATTAATACCTTTATACGTCAAATAAATGTAGATTTTAAAAAATTCTGATAATAAAGGGTAGCACAATGCAGTGGTATAATAAATAGTGTAGTCTTGGAATATGGATTGCTATTAGCTATAGCCAATAATAAATACTTAATAAAGTATAAGAGTTCTCTTATTATTTTTAGATGAAGTAATGTATTTGTTGAATTCCTTTCAGATAACATTTGCCAAAGTTGATTGTGTTCTTCAAGTCATTTAATGCTAGTTGATATTTTGCCTTGCAGTGCTGGAAAATTAAATGTACAATTAATTTTTTTTTTCACAGACATGGAACTAGCAAGAAATAATTCAATGCTTTCTGTAATACATTCAAAGTTTGGTATGGGATATAACTTCGCATTTTAGGATATGCTGCTGGAGGCTTTACCACTCAATTCATTGAACACAAATCAAGGCAATTCTAGCTTAGGCTAGAAATATATATATTCCAATACAGGCCAGTGCTGTATTTATGCAAAAGAAATAGAAAATAAAATCAGCAGAAATCTGAATATTATGTCTATATGGTAGTTATGAGGGTATTTAGAAATTGCATGTTTTATGAATTGTTACATTTCCAATTAAAGCCTTTTAATCATGTAGATGTAATCTAAAATATTTGTCTTTTGTGCTGCTTTAAGGAGTAGTGCGAAATTGTCTGATACCGATTTTTAGAAGATAAACAGAAAATATTTGATTTTTTCTCTACTTTGTTTTTTATAATCATACAAAGTCAGGAGATAGAAAACATGGAATTGTGTTGGTTCTGCAAACCCTATCTGTACAATTATTAATAGTAGTTATTATCTCCCTCGTTATAACCATCATTTTCAAGGCACAGTCTAAGTTCTCTAGAAAATACAAACATAAATAAAAACATTCCCTCTGTTCATGTTTCAACATAATTTTAATAAAAAGTCAACAATAGATATTTAACAACATTTAAAAAGAAGCAAATCCAAATGATTATGGAACATAGTTTTTTATTTATCAAATTTTATAGATATATATCTTTATTGTGTCCAGATGTGTATCAGAAAACAATAATGTATGTTTATCAATCTTTCAATATATTGAAATTGTTTCATACCATACAAAGGTAGTAGAAATTATATATGTACACATAGTAAAATATTTATCTTAAATAAACTTGTCTACATATAATAATTGTAAATATATGTAGACATGTAACTGCAAGAATGTTTAATGCAATGCTTTTTGAATAGTAAAATAGAATAAACCTCTTAAATGTTCAAGTTGGAAAATGAGATAATAAATTATTCATTGAGTCATTCATCAGATCTGCAGATACTAATTTTTTCCCCAAACACTGTGCTTTCTCCTGGGCATATAGGAATAATTAAGATAGATATCAGTCATTATTTTTTTCAAGCTATCTTTGAAGAAATACATTACACCAAAAATTGTTGTAAAGAAAGAGTCCACATCAAGTGAAATACCAAAATCTGTAGATATAGGGCTGAGAAACATAAGTTATTCTATGAGTTGACAAATGTTTCACTGAATCAATGTAGGTAAGAAAAGGTCCTAAATATTAAGTGTGGTAATGGAGGCAAAATGTTGGGAGGAACCATAAAAGCCGGCGCTCAAAAGTTAGAGAGCCACATGGGTGGAAGGCAATTAAAGTCAAGCATGGCTCAAATGCAAAATTTCAAAAATTTTATTAATAAGAAATTTTGCTGAATAGAATTCAAGGAAATATATACCTTTGAAAGAACCATTGTAAGGTATATGAAGAAATTTGAACTTTATAATTTAAAAATAAAAAGTTCATATAGGGACTGAATGAGAATGATGATTAGTCTAACTTCAGGAAAGATTGTTACTGAATAGAAATTTGGCAAAACTATAATTGAAATAAACAAAGATGAAAGGACCTGGAAGATATGGTTATAAATAGAATTGACAACATATTAACTGATTGAAATAGAGAGTAGGGGATAAAGAGATGTTTTGTACAACTTAAACCCTAGGTATTTTAGTAAATGGTAGTATTATGTGGGGACATAGAGACCTCTGAAAGAACAATAAGTTTTCATGCAGAAATGGTGCATTCAGTTTTTACAAGCTGACTTTGAGATGTGTAATAGATACAGAAAACCAAAATGAGAGGTATGTATGTCAAAATGTAAATAGCGTTGTTCTCTTGGTACTAAGATTTTGAGCAAATCTTACTTTTGACTGCAATTTCTAAGTTGCTCAGAAGTAACCTCTCATGCCTTTAGTATTACACAGATAATACTTTTTTTTTTTTTGCTTTTTTTAATTTCAATAGTTTTTGGGGGAACAGGTGGTGTTTGGTTACATGAACAATTTCTTTAGTGGTGATTTCTGAGATTTTGGTGCACCTATCACCTGAGCAGTGTACACTGTACCCAATTTACAGTTTTTTTATCCCTCACGCCCCTCCCACCCTTTCCCCCGAGTCCCCAGATCTCATTGTATCATTCTCATGCCTTTGCATCCTCATACTAAGGTTTTGCACAGCAAAAGAAACAGTCAGCAGAGCAAAGAGATGACTCACAGAGTGGTAGAAACTGTCACAATCTATACATCCAACAAAAGACTAATATCCAGAATCTGCAAGGAACACAAACAAAACACCAAGAACAAAACAAACAATCCCATCAAAAAGTGGGCTAAGGACATGAATAGACAATCCTCAAAAGAAGATACACAAATGGCAAACAAACATGAAAAAATGCTCGACATCACTAATGATCAGGGAAATGCAGATCAAAATCACAATGCAATACCACGTCACTTCTGCAAGAATGGCCATAATCAAAAAGTTAAAAAACAATAAATGTTGGCATGGTAAAAAGGGAACACTTCTACACTATTGATGGGAATGTAAACTAGTACAATCACTATAAATAACAATGTGGAGATTCCTTAAAGAAATAAAAGTAAATTTACCATTTGATCCAGCAGTCTCACTCCTTGTTATCTACCCAGAGGAAAAGAGGTCATTATACGAAAAGATACCTACACACACATGTTTATAGTAGCACAATTCGCAATTGCAAAAATATGGAACCAGCCCAAATGTCCATCAATCAACAAGTGGGTAGAGAAAATATGGTATACCATGGAGTACTACTCAGCCATAAAAAGGAACAAATTAATGGCATTTGCAGCAACCTGGATGGAATTGGAGACCATTATCCTAAGTGAAGTAACTCAGGAATGAAAAATCAAACATCACATATTCTTACTCATAAGTGGAAGCTAAGGTATGAGGATGCAAAGGCATAAAAATGACACAATGGACTTTGGGGACTCAGGGAAAAGGGTGGGAGAGGGGTGAGGGATAAAAGACTACACATTGGGTACAGTGTACACTGTTTGGGTGATGGGTACACTAAAATCTCAGAAATCACTAAAGAAGTTATTAATGAACCAAATACCACCCGTTCTCCCAAAACCTATTGAAATAAAAAATAATATTAAAATAAAATTATGTCAACACAGACTAAAATGTGGCCATGGGTTTATTCCTGCACATATGATATATTTATAACAATTTTTGATGTTTATTACAATCTTGTAAATAAACACACCAATGATTTCGGTCAAATATTTAAAGCAATACAATAATTTTAAGCCTTTTTCATGAATTTTAACTGTCAGATAAGTAATTGAAATCAGGCTATTTTATAATATAGCCTTCATAAATTCTCCTATATGAAGCACATTCTGATATTTGTGAGAATTAAATGAATTATTAAATAAGAAAAGAATTAAATGAGTTATCACTTAAGAAGTAGTTGGAACTGTATTTGGCACATAGCATTATACATGGTTAACTTGTTAAAATGCATAACTGCATGACAAATAGCACTAAGTTTGCTGTAACTAGATACATAGTGAATATTTGGGAACTAAGTACTATGTTAGGATTGGAGATTTTTCTAAAGACAATCTTTTGAAAGATAATTTTTGCTCATATTCTGGGGTAGTTTTAAAGTAGCCCTACTTTATTTCACAGTGGTTGATTATGCAAAATTTGTTGATTTTTCTATATGAAAGAAAATATAGGCAAAATTACAAAAAGATCATCCTTATACCATGTTTATGAAAACATTGTCCAAATGTGAATCTAATTGTTTTGTTTCCCCCCCGGTGAATTTTTGTAGAGTTATGCTATTGTGGTAGAAAGAAAGAGTGGAAATATTATATTACCTTAGTTTAAAGGCTACAGCAAAATGATGAAAATAATGACTATAGAAAAATGATGAAAATAAAGCAATTTGGAATTAGGGAAGCTGAAAAAAGAAAAGAAATGGTGAAGCCTTAAAGGAAACAAAATATGGTTTCATGTTTTTATCCAAAATTATTTAATGTGCTGTAAATATGTATAACCACACAATCTAAGTCTTACAAATAAGTTTCATTCAAAACCTTGGAGAAGAAAAGTAGAAGGAAGAGTATTTTATACTGAAAACACTTCTACTCAGCAGAACCTATATCTTAGTAACATTCTGTTAATAAAAACTTAGACTTAACATGCAAATTCTCTTGGCATGCATGAGAAAGACTCCACACCTTCATTTGAATAAGGACCATCCTTAAGGTAGTGAGTGACAGTAAAACTTTCTGACATAATGCCATTTATTTAAGCTGCACAATACTAGATCTGTTATATAAAACAACTCTTTCTGTCTTGGTCTCAAGAATTTCTTGACTTGTAGAACTCTGTAGAGATTCAAGTACAGATAACTCACAATTTTCTTTCCTAAGAACTTCATACAATAGTCATCAAAACTGTTAGGGGTTCAGTTGTGTCCCTCCAGTAAAGATATGTTGAATTTCTAAACCCTAGTATCTCAATTAGAATGTGACACTGAAAACAGTGTCCTAGCAGTAGATTTAATTTGTAAACATGAGCTAATTAATAGGGTGTGTCCCTAACCCAATATGACTGGTGTCTTTAAAAGAAAACTTCCCTATGAAGATATGAAAACATACAGGGAGAATGCCATGTGGCAACAAAGGCAAAGATTGGAGTCATGTGGCTTCAAGTCAGGGAATGCTAAAGATTGCTTGCAGATCACTGGAAGTTAGGAAGAGACAAGGAAGGATTTCCCCTATAGCTTTCAGAGGGTGTGTAGCCCTGAGAAAACTTTGATTTTGTTCTTCTAGCCTCCAGAACTGTAAGCTAATAAATTTCTGCTTTGTAAAGCCACCCTATTTGTATCTACTTTATTACAACAGCCCTAGGAAGATCATACAAAGACCTAAAGGATTTCTCAGCTAGAGTCTCTGTATATGTAGACATTTCTTTCTACATACGTGGTGCAAGTTATTTGCTCATTGCATCTCTCCTTCCTTATTTATTGTTTAGGGAACTACTTCCTAGTCTGATATAAAGTTAATTAGTTTGATTCTAGATTCCATTCCACTCTACTATAAATGTGACCTTAATTAACCTTCTTAAAATACATTGGCTTTCAAGGACAGCTTCCTTGAAAACAATGCTGCAGTGCTAGTCAATTGCTAAAGTAATATCATTTCATAAAGCTGTTCATAGAAATGGCCCTTGAATATTAAAAGCTTCCATAACTTGGAACTTATGTAAACATTGTAATATAAATGTAACTTATCTTGGCTTCCAAAATGACAGTCTGAAAGTTATAATAGAAAAATGCCTTTTAAACACTGCTCATAGATAATGCGATAAAACTATAATATAACAAGCATATAATTAAGAATAGCATTCAAAGAAGCTTAAACTTAGAGAATTCTAAATATATTTACATGAAATTAGCAGCTTATCTTTACAATTGATTATACAATAAATTGAGAATGTACGTAGAAATGTTTATTTTGTATTCATATAATGTTCTCAATATCAATTTCCTCTATGTTGAAAATTTGACACACTGTAATTCAGAAGGTCTTAATTTTTTAACACAAATTTCATTAAAAAGTCATTTACAGCACTGCTAAGAAGAAAGGTTTAAAGTATTTGAGATTAAATTGTTTTGTTAGCTCACAGTCTACAAAGGTACAGTTTGTAGCCCTAATAATAGGCTTTTATTAAACAAATATGTGTCAACTTTCAGTTAGAAGGACTCCATATAAAGCTATAATTGCTACTCATATTTCTTAAGTATTGCAAAAGTTAAGGAATGGTTTAAATAAGTAAAGGTATAGTTACCAAACATGTCTTACTCAATATCTGAATATTTTAGCTGCTATTTCCCTCAGTGGAATTTAAATCAAAATAAGAATAGCTTGACCAACTACAGAGAAAATTACTTAATTCAGTATAGCATTTTAGACCCTGCCATTAAGTAAAAAAAAAAATTATAGTTTTTCTAATATACAATTTTCTAGGAAAATAAGAATAAAGGACTACAAATATATTATTTAATAGTAACATAAACATTCGCAGAGTGACTTTTGAGACATACGCATGTGTTTGTTTCTTGCAAACATGAAAGTAATACCCTATATGTTAATCACAACAAATGGAGAAGATCTCTTAAAAAATTAGATTACCCATAAATTCACCTAAAAGAGATCAACACCGTTCAACTAATCAAAGTATTTCTTGCCAAGGTCCTATGTCATTAAATATTTTTGTACTATATTCTCATGACTGCTTGTTTTAAATCATGGGGATGACTCAGGATTTGTATCTATTAATGGCTTTTAATTGTTGCCAGTGTTTTATTGCAACAAATATTTCTGTTATGAACATATATATAGGTAAATCTTCAGGCACACTGAGTTTAACTTTTAGAAGAAGGATTAAGAGTCAAAGAGCATACAATTATTGCTATGTTGTCTTCTAGAAAGAGGCTGCCAGTTTATACTGAAGAATTCCTATTAAAAGTAAAATAACAAAATATAGATATCGGCCTGAAGTTTTCTTTTTTTGTTGTATCTCTGCCAGGTTTTGGTATTAGGATATTGCTGGCTTCATAGATTGAGTTAGGGAGGAGTCCCTCCTTTGAAATTTTTTTTGAATAGTTTCTAGGAAAGGTACCAACTCTTCTTGGTACATTTGATAGAATTCAGCTGTGATTCCATCTGGTCCTGGGGTTTTTTTAGTTGGTAGGCTACTTATTACTTCTTCAATTTCAGAACTCTTTATTGGTCTTGTGGGGATTCAATTTCTTCCTGGTTCAGTCTTGGAAGGGTGTATGTGTCCAGAAATTTATCCATTTCTTCTAGATTTTCTAGTTTATGTGCCTAGAGGTGTTTATAATATTCTCTGATGGTTGTTTGGTATTTCTGTGGAGTCGGTGGTAATATCTCCCTTATCATTTCTGATTGTGTTTATTTGAATCTTCTCTTTTCTTCTTTATTAGTCTAGCTGGTGAGCTATTTTATTAATTTTTTTAAGAAACAACCTCCTGGATTCATTGATCTTAGGGTAGTTTTATTGTGTCTCTGTCTCCTTCAGATCTGCTCTGATTTGGGTTATTTCTTGTCTTCTGCTAGCTTTGAGGTCTGTTTGCCCTTTGTTCTCTAATTTTTTGGTTGATATTAGTGTTGCAGCCTAATCGCTCCTCAGTTCAACTAGGTCTAAGTTCTTGTCCCATGACCAAGAAGAATAAAGCACGCAGACACCAGAGAAGGAATAATGTAGAGCAAAGTTTTATTAAGCAACAGAAAAGTTCTCAGCAAAGAGAGGGGACCCAAAGAGGGTTGCCAGAAATGGGGCTGTGTTCTGGGGCTTTTATGTGGCAAAGATGAGGAAGTCTTCAGTGGTTGTGCCCAAATGGGAGGGGCAAAGTTCCCCCTGGGGGTGCTGCATCTAATCACCAAGACAAAGGGGAAAATGCCTCCAGGTTATGTCCTAGGCTTCTGGGCCTGTGATGGGAGGGTATGCCACTAAGGGAAAAATAGTTTCCTGGGCTAGGTCCAGGTGCCCCCTAATGTGTGAAGCCTGAGACCTGGGGCCTTGCATCTCAGCTGCTTCAGCTTTGGCTAAAAAGGTCCAAGGTGCAGCTCAGGCCATTGCTTCAGAGGGTGTAAACCCCAAGCCTTGGCAGCTTCCATGTGTTGTTGGTCCTGCAAGTGCACAGAAGTCAAGAATAAAGGTTAGGGAACCTCTGCCTAGAATTCAAAGGATGTGTGGAAATGCCTGGATGTCTGGGAAGTAGTTTGCTGCAGGGGCAGAGTCTTCATGGAGAACCTCTTCTAGGGCAATGTGGAAGGGAAATGTGGGGTCAGAGTCTACACACAGAGTCTCCACTGGGGCACAACCTAGTGGAGCTGTGAGAAGAGGGCCATAATTCTCCAGGCCCCAGAATGGTAGATCTATCAACAGCTTGCACTGTATTCCTGGAAAAGCTGGAGATACTTAATGCCAGTCATGAAAGCAGTGGGAGGGAGGCTGTACCCTTCAGAACCACAGGGTCAGAGCTGACCAAGGTCATGGGAGTCCACCTCTTGAAGACATCAACATGTCCTGGATGTGATACATGGATTCAAAGGAAATCATTTTGAAACTTTAAGGTTTAATGACTGCCCTATTAGATTTAGGACTTACATGGGGCCTGTAGCCCCTTCATTTTGGCCAGTTTTTCCCATTTGGAACAAATGTATTTACCCAGTGCCTGTTCTTCCATTGTATCTAGGAAATAACTAACTTGCTTTTGATTTTACAGGCTCATAGGCAAAAGGGACTTACCTTGTCTCAGATAAGACTTTGGACTTGGACTTTTGAGTTAATGCTGGAATGAGTTAAGACTTTGGGGGAAAGTTGGAAGGGCATAATTGTGTTTTGAAATGTGAGGACGTGAGGTTTGTGAGGGGCCAGGGCAGAATGATATGGTTTGTCTGTGTTTCCCCTCAAATCTCATTTTGAATTATAGTTCCTATAATCCACAATGTGTTGTAGGAGGGACCCAGTGGGAGGTAATTGAATCATGGAGGTGATAACCCTCATGCTGTTTTCATGATAGTGAGTGAGTTCTCATGAGATCTGATGGTTTTATAAGGGACTTTTCCCCTACTTAGCTGGTTCTTCTCCTTCCTGCCACCATGTGAAGAAGGATGTGTTTGCTCCCCCTTCCAACATGATTGTAAGTTTCCTGAGGCCTACCCAGCCATGCTGAACTGTGAGTCTCTTTCCTTTATAAATTACCCAGTCTCAGGTATGTCTTTATTAGCAATGTGAGAACAGACTAATACAATCTATTATTAAAAATCAAAAAATAACATGCAGATGAGGTTGTGGAGAAAAAGGAACACTTACACATTGTTACTGGAAGTGTAAATTAGTTCAACCATTGTGGAAGATGGTATGGAGATTCTTCAGAGACCTAAAAATAGAAATATCATTTGAGCCATCAAAACCATTACTGGGTATTTACCCAAAGGAATAATAAATCATTCTATTATAAAGACACATGCATGCAAATGTTCATTACAGCACTATTCATGATAGCAAAAACATAGAATCAACCTAATACCCACCAATGATAGACTGGATTAAGAAAATGTGGTATGTATACACAATGGAATACTATGCAGCCATAAAAATTAACAAGATTATGTCTTTCACAGGGGCATGAATGGAGCTGGAGGCCATTATTCTTATCAAACCAACCCAGAAACAGAAAAACCAAATACCACAAATTCTCACTTATAAGTGGGATCTAAATGATGAGAACACATGGACACACAGAGAGGAATAACATACCCTGTGGCCTATCAGAGGCTGGAGGATAGGAGGAGGAAGAGAATCAAGAAAAATAACTAATGGGTACTAGGCTTAATACATGGGTGGTGAAATAATCTGTACAACAAACCCCCATGACACACGTTTATCTGTGTAACAAACCTGCACATATAGCCCTAAACTTAAAATAAAGTTAAAAAAAGTTACACCTTAGAAAAAGATCTTAGGATTTAATAATCATTGATGTTTGAAATGTAGCTGTGGTTTGATTGATATGTCTAAATTTATTTTTCCATATATATAGTTTTGTACATAGTTAAAATATAGTTTATAAGCAATTTAAATTCTACCTTTTTACTTTTTGGTAGCAAGTTAATTTGCTGCTGAAAAATTCTCACATTTATTATGAGTACATTATAGTTCACAAAGTAGACATGCCCTTTTTCTAAAGAAGGAACTCAGGTCATTTCTAGTTTTCCATAAAAATTTTTACCTTTTATACATGTAAATTTTTAAATAGTCATTTACTAAAAATAAATTCCACTGAAAGAAATATTGCTTTATAATATAGAGGCAATTTAAATAAATTTTTATGTTATTAATGGTAGGGGTGTTGCCAGAGTATCATACCACTTTCCCATTGATTAATACTAGCAAAATTTTCTTAGGTTTTTTGTGTCTCAGGTTCCTCATCTGTAAAATGTATAATCCTATCCATTTTACTTTGCTGTTTGGTGTAATAAAAGAATATATTCATCTAAAGAGTTTAGGACCGAATTTCTCATATAGTGATAAAAAAATTCACTCTAAAAAGTTATTCTTAATATACTTTAATAATGCATTATTATACTTTAATGTATAGATTGTGACTAATTGATGTTAATAAATACATATTCAATATTTGAAATTTATAACATATTATAGAATATCCAACATTTGTTGAAAAAAATCCCTTATTTGACAATCTTGTTACACCACTAACAGCTCCTTACTCATCAAATTAGCTACTTTTCTTGGTAACTTCTTGCTTATGAACCTGCATTCCCAAGATTCAAAAATGGTAACATTCACTGCAAGAGTGTTAAATGCTTTTGTTTTACTGTAAAATTATTTTATCCTTTATCATAAAAAGTAAACTTATCATAAAAAAATGCTTAAATAATTGTACAAAACATAAGCACATTATGTGATATTTAATAATAAGGTCAAAATAAAATATTAAATTAAGTATTTGTCTTTGCATCTGATCAAATCATTATCAGTTTTGTTTAAATTTTAAGAAGGAAAACAATAGCAGCTTGAATTCCAAATCTAATATATGCTAGAACTCAATGTTTTAGATTTCCAAAGCTAATGTATTGTATTATTTTCCTGTTTTCTCACCGTTGATCACTTGTGTATTATTCATTGGAATTCTTATTCATTTACATTGTCAGTAGTTTAGTTTATCTAGTTTAAGATTAACAGCAAACAGAACAATACTTTCCTTAGACATTAGATTTCATAGCTTGAATTTAATTTCAAATATGTCTTAAAACTTAGGCTTGAGAAGGCTTGCAATGTATGTCCATGATACTGGAAATATATTTTATCTATGATTGTTTCATATCAGTTCAATTTCTCTGGAGTTTTTCTAAATTAAGGAAAACAGTCAAATCAGTCCTAATTCTGTATTGCTTTAAAAATTAAATACATTTTAGTTTCACACAATTTTTAAAGCATATGAAAATGCCTCAATGTTGATTTTTGGCTGTGATGAGCTGGCTCAATTGCAAATCTTAGGACTTCTACCCTGAGGAAATTAGTTCTAGTATTACCTTTTTCGATTCTCCATCAGTTTTTTCTGTTCATGATAGAACTTACACACATCTTGGATCTCTAACTTTAAAGTAGATCCTCTTGAAGTATTTTTATCTTGTTGTTTAATTTTCTGTATCCTGGAATGTCTTAATGATTTACTATCTATTTAAGTCTCATTTTGTCATTTTATATTAATATTTTGCAGTACAAGTTTAATTGTATGAATTATTATTGTTTTCACTGTTCATTAGGAATTGTTTAATTCAAACTCAATCTTTGTCTATTACAAGCTATACCCTTTTCTAACTTAAAATCAACAATACATTTCAACTATTATTGAATCCTTTTAGTATTATTAGACATAATCTCTTTTAGGAGTTAATATGTTTTTATTCTTTCCCTAACTGCTTTCCTGTTTTCTGTTCAAAGCATTATTATGATTTCCTTTGATTATTCTGAGGATTTATCATTCTTCTTTCCATTTAAATTATTGTCTCTCAAGTCTTATAAACAATACTCTATTTGTTTAAAATTATTTGATAATGTTTTTCATGAAACACAAGGGGAGAATGCCGTATGGACTCACATTCAGACTTCCATTTTTAAAATTCCTGTAGCTATGAATCTTTTTTAAAAGTTAATTTACCATAAATGCATATTCACAATAAAAAATAAAAATAATGCAAAAAATCAAATGTTAAAAGTAAGTTTTCTTTCTTCACTTGAGTTCCATTTTCTTCCCAGAATACTTATATATATTCACGGTTCAAATATTAAAGAATACTTATATATATTCACGGTTCAAATATTAAATTCATCATGACTTAGCTTTAATGAGTTCTGATTATTTTACTGACTAGCTTACAGAAACATTGTTCTCCAACTACGTGTTCATTTTTTAAATGCAGTGGCATTTACTTGACCCCGATACAGTTTAGTATATCAGGTTGGTATTCAACATGAAATCTTGTTTTAAAATTCTTGCTGAAATTCAAATAATACTGATGGAATTATCTTTTAAAAGTGATTCCTCACTATACTCAATGTTATACTAATTTTATGTTGGGCACTAGATGATAAAAACTTTTGAACATTTGCCATTCTAAAGCGGAATACTGAAAAATGTCAAAATAAATTTAGACTGTAAGAATGGCATAGATAGATGGTTAGATATAGATAGATAGATAGATAGATAGATAGATAGATAGATAGATAGATAGACAGATAGATAGATAGATGATAGATACATAGATAAGATACATGGATACATAGATAGATAAATTTAAGGCAGAGAAATGAAGAGATCAATGTTAATACTTTAGTGACAATCACATTTTATCCATCTTTAAATGATTTTACTTCGGAAAAAAAGGCTTTGATAAACAAATAGTATCTATCAGTTCATTCTATATTAATTATTTAATATTCTCAGTCATTATAACTGAGAGGCAAATTGCTTTTCAAAACCTCTTATTTTGGTCTTTTTACTTAGACTATTCAGAAATGTATGATAAGTAACTCTTAACCGACTACATTAAAAACAAACACTAGTACACTGGGAACACTAAATACAGTACATAATAAGGTGATAACAAGTATTAGTTACCACAGCACTCACATGAACTCGCCCTAGAAATTCAAGGCAAAACTATGTATAATCAATTAGTGATAGCGTAATGACACTCCACAAGAAAGGCATCACTTCATATGGCTTACTTTTTAGACATATATAAAGTGTAACGGAGGCAAAATATATTGAGTATAAATTCGTATTAGCTTTACCCTGCCAATATGTTACATGCTGGCATTATCATGCCATAAGCATTAGAAAGCACAAAATTTACAAGAAAATCTCTTCCAATTTTTAAAAGCAGCCACAAAAACTTGGTATAATTTATTTAAAGTTGTAATTGTACTTGTGGTAAGAAATTGTCAGTTGATTGTTTCTATAGTAGAATTAATATATATTAGTATATATTCTACAGTAGAATATATGTGTGTGTACATATATATATATAAACAGAAAGTAGGATGTTTATATAGTATGTAAAACATATATTTTATATAATAATGTGTTGAGTAGTTTATTCTTGCAAATCAGAAATTTGAAGGATATGAACAGGAGTGATTCACATACCTTATTCAAAATGTACGAATTTAACAATTTTTTATTTGCTATTTACACTGGCACAGAATTCTTTCTTTTTAAAATAATTAATTCCAGGAACAAGGCCTCACTTATACAAATATATGTAACATTTAGCAATGTTTCTAATTTTTAATTTTTGTAGTTAGTCAGTGTACAATATGTACACTTTAGTTAGTGTACAATATGTACAATATTATGGGGTACAGGAGATGTTTTGACAAAGGCATGCAATGCATAATAATCACATCATGGAGAGTGGGGTATCCATCCCCTCAAGCATTTTTTTGTGTGTTACAAACAATCCATTTATGCTCTTTTCATTATTTTAAAATGTACAATTATGTTATTATTAACTTTAGTCCTCTGTTGTGCTATCAAATTCTGTTTTACTCATTTTTTCTACTAGCAATTCTTAGAGAGTATCCTCGCGAGTGGAATGTAGAACTTGATTGATTATAACATTTTAAAAAATGGAAACAAAAAGTATATATTATAAGATATACAGTAACTTTATTTTATTATTTTATTTTATTTTTTTGTGATGGAGTCTAGCTCTGTCGCCAAGGCTGGAGTGCAGTGGCGCAATCTTGGCTCACTGCAAGCTCCGCCTCCCAGGTTCACGCCATTCTCCTGCCTCAGCGTCCCGAGTAGCTGGGATTACAGGCGCCCGCCACCACGCCCGGCTAATTTTTTTTTTTTTTTTTTTTTTTTGTATTTTTAGTAGAGACAGGGTTTCACCGTGTTAGCCAGGGTGGTCTGGATCTCCTAACTTCATGATCCACCCGCCTCAGCCTCCCAAAGTGCTGGGATTACAGGCGTGACCCACTGCGCCTGGCCGTGACTTTATTTTATAATAAGATCTGACATAAACATTATTCTATTCCATTCATCACTTTTAAAAGTATCTTCAAAAGTATAAATGTGGCTGGGTGTGGTGGCTCACACCTGTAATCCCAGCATTTGGGGAGCTTGAAGCAGGAGGGTCACTTGAACCCAGGAGTTTGAGACAAATTTGGGCAACATAGTGAGACCCTATCTCTACAAAAATTTAAAAATTTAGCCAAGTGGGGTAGCACATGCCTTTAGTCACCGTTATTTGGGAGGGTGAGGTGGGAGGATCGCTTGAGCCTAGCAGGTCTAGGCTGAAGCTGCAGGACGTGATTGTGCCACTGGACTCTAAATCTGGGCCACAGAGCAAGACACTGTCTGAAAAAAAAAAAATATATATATATATATATACACACACACACACACACACACACTTCTCTGTGAGTGTGTGTGCATGTGTGTAGAACTAGCTCTATTTCTGCTTATATGTTAGTAAAATGTTAGGTGATTGCATGTGCTCTAATTCTTAGTTGCTAAATTTCCAAAAGTATAAAATATTTTTGCATATATAAAATTATTCAAAAGTTATTTATTAGATATAAAACAATGAAAACTTGTGTTTTACTAATAACATGTTGAGCATATAATATAAAGGCCCCAGGCTTGGCACTGAGAGAATTAAGGATTACTAAAATACAATCTCTTCACACATATGTAAATGTTAATCAAATAATAAATACATATTTGAACACTCAGGCTATAATAAACATGATTTCCCCAGAGGGGAAGTATTTCTGGCTGGGAGATATCTGGAAAGTCTCCAAAGAAGTTATATTTGAGCTAAGTCATTTATTGATATTACTGCTGCCTTGCTTTCATCCAGTGATACCCTGGTTAAAATGACCATTATTTATATTTTTTAATTCTTGTTTAATGAGATTAGATTTGATGATATCATAGGTAGAGATCACACATCAACACACACATATATATAGCCCATTGGACATATTATTATGTTGAGGATTATAATCAATCTAAAGGACAAATGCAACCTTGAATCAGTGACTCTTATCTGAAACTGCAAAATGTCATTTTCTGTATTCCTCCTCCTACCATTTTCATTAACTTAGTAGTAGACTAATCTCACCTAATCTTTCCTTAGGACTCTTTTATTGCTGATTAAATATCTTCCTATTAGAGGCTCACTTTCTATCCCTTAGAAACAATTCATCATATGATCTCATTGATGACTTTAGCAGGATAGTTTCTCTGCTGTCCCCAAACATAATAAAACAAAAATCAGATTCCCCACATTTTGCGTTTTCCCAATCCCAACATCTTTTTCATTTCTCTCGGAATATTTTTTCCTGATTGTTAATATCAGCAAGGTCTCTTGGCACCTTGTTAGTCCTTTACCTTGCTTCTGTCTGGAGTTCATTTTTACACTCTACCCACCGATTAATCTAGAAATTATATTTTTGTCATGTTTTAAAGAATTAAACACATGTAAATAAAATGCAGTTTATGTTGATAATTCATATTAGTAAGTTATGTCATAATTCAACCATTCCTTATTACTAATTTTTTTCTTTTTTTGAGACAGAGTCTTGCTCTGTCTCCCAGGCTAAATTGCAGTGGCAGCATCTTGGCTCACTGCAACCTCCACCTCCCGGGTTCAGATGATTCTCCTGCCTCAGCCTCCTGAGTACAGGCATCTGTGACCACGCCTGGCTAATTTTTGTATTTTTATTAGACACAGGGTTTCACCATGTTGGCCAGGCTGGTCTTGAACTCCTGACCTCAGATGATCTGCTCACTTTGAGTAACTTTTTAACCTTTGAAAAATTTATCTTACCTAATACAATTGCAGCTGATTTAAAACTGTCAAGGAATTCCAATAATATGCGAAGAGTTTGCAAAGGCCCTTAAAACAAAAATGAGATCATTTAAACGTGCATTACATTACTTTCAGATACCACTCAACCCAGATATAAAAATGAAGATTGAAAAGAGAAATAAGCATTCCGTATACCAATATTTCAAATTTATATTTAAGAGATGGTATTTCATGCATGTGTATGTGTCTGTGTCTGACACTTTATTAGATTAAGTAATTTACTGAAATATAGTATTAAAAACGATAAGAAAAACTAAAGAATCATTGTTTTCCCCATACTAATCATGCTATTACCTTTGTCATGCTTAAAATATGACTAAATATTTTGAATTCTAATATGTTTCAATTTAAAATAAAGCATTTGGAAACATGTAAACTTTGTATTTGAGCCTATTAATCAGAATGAAACATTTTAAAAGTATATTTCATTGCATACTTTCTTAACTCCAATATTTTCATTCATTTACATAGACATGTTTTCTCACTTGAGCTGAAATTCAAAAATAGTTAAAAATTATGTTGAGAAAGACAAAGAAATTATATAGAGAGAAAGGTTAGCTTTGACACCGATTGTATTTCTGTGGATATTTCCATGGCATGGATCAAAGAAGTTTTTACATTAGAAATGAAAAAAAAATCCAACTCTAAGAAGGAAGGACAAAGTTACTTTCAATACCACTTTTTTCTTATATTTTAGTATTATGTTAAATTGGACAATCAGAATGGAAGTAGTCCTTAGTAACTAGTAGCAAAAAGAGACAGTATTATTTAACAATTCTGAGACAATGAAATATTACAGAAATATATGGTTTTCTCCCTTCACTATTCCTTCCATTTCACATTAAGCCTAACAAGTTCAAATTATGTAACTCTCACACAATGACTTAATTTTGTTCATTGGTTAAGTCATATATTTTATTCTACAAAATAATGTTGTAAGTAATGTTAGGTGCATAGACATCCTTGATTCTTTCCAAAATGTGTCTTTCTTGCCTAAAAGTGAATATTTTATTTTTGCATATGTTTTAACAGCAGTATTTATGAAGTAAGAATTGGTTTTGCCTGTGAAATTAGTTAGGGAGGCTGTACACAATTAAATACTGTCTAGTGCATGATTAAAATAACCTTTGAGGTTAACTTAGATATCACTGATTGGTTTTACATGTTTACCTTTTACTGTGCTTTGTACTTAAAATAGCTCTCTTTTTCTGAGTAATAGTCAGTGGTACACGGAAACTGCGTGGTACAAACAAATGCAATTTAAAATACAGGACTTATTATGAAATACTCATCTATTTTGGTGCTGCTACTTCAGCCAAATTTTATGCTTCACGATCCACTGAACATTTCTTGTGACTGCCCTGCTTTGGGTCAGACCATTTTCAGCCTCAGAGCAACTTGTCTGTTTATCTAAGTCTTCCTTCTACTGAATAGGTCATGTCAAATGTCACTGTTCACAAGGACTTCCTTTATAAAAATTGTTTTCTTGCATCTGAGATTCTATAAGCTTTTGTGCTACATACTCACCACTCACTATCATGTGATAATTTTCCAATGTTAAATCAGGCCTACTAAATGTTAACTCTCATTTGTGCCCATTTTCTACCAACCTACTGTATTTATTTAATAACGAGATAATTTCAAATTAGCCATTAATGTTTCAAAATCTCTCTATACTGCTTAAATACCCACTTTCCACCTTATCTCCTACTTCACAGAAAAAATGAAAACGATCAAAATGTAACTCCCTGTAGATCTACAAATCTACCTGCATCCACGCTCATTCTCCATCCATCCTTCCACTAAAAGTTCCTCAAATGCTTTTAATACTCTAAAATTTTTTAAAACATTTCATAGACATCATGTTACCTTTTTATGCTACTATACTCTGCTAAATTTTATTTTTTTGCAAGTGATATTTGATTATTTATTTGTACCTTTGTTATAGTGCAGACAAAATTAGAATATATAAATGAAGCACAAACAAGAAAAGCAAAATGAGCTACAGACAGCTAAGAATTCTGAACACGTGTTATCTACCTTTCTAGTCCATTTTCTACAGAGATAGACAGACTTTTTTATATTAAACTATTAATATATCATGAAAACTTTCTACATATGTATATATGTTTTTATGGCACTAATTGTTGTATTTCACAATCTGTTTTTCACCGTCTAATTGTTCCTTCTCTTTTTTGAGAATCTTTCTTGGTTAATTATTTTATTTTGGTTTCTTGACCTCCTTTACTTTATTGGTTTCTCTCCCAATATCCCAAATGTTTTTCAACCTAAAGCTAAGAAAATACATATTAGCCCCCACTTATTTTTTTCTTGTATCTCTGTCCGTGCTTTCATTATTAAATTTATTCTGAGAGCTCTCCATATGTCTTGAATTCTCTTCTTCAGATCTTGCTAGTTTCTCAGTAGACTTAAATATAGTTTCTATTACCAAAATTCCTGTGAAAATGTTCTTTTAAATGTCAACAATGACTCTTCATGTGAAACTATAATTTATTTTTCATCCATTTATATGTTTTATTCTCATCTAGAACAGTCCATGCACTAGCCATTATTTTCTCCTTGAAACTACATTATTGAGCACTGTTTTAGGGTATTCCACAGAAACACAATTAATAGGTATATAGATATAGATAATGGCATATAAATATAGCAGAGGGACAGGTCCTTAGGTAGCATTGGCTGACCCAGCTCTCTCATTATAGTTCTAAGAACAACTGTGGAATATACCAAGAATGTAATATCCTGAGATAGGGAGGAACTGTCCAAAAACAATCCACACTATGCCATTATCCCTTATAGAACAGGATATTCTGCAAAGCTGAAGCTCAGCAATTCAAGTTGTGCTCAGGTTATAAAAACTCGGGGCAGAGTACACTCAGGGTTCATCCACTGTGGTATGATGAAGGATCTGCACAGACCCCATTTCCGGTACCCTGGGCAGCTTTCCTGATCCTTGAGGGACTGGCTCACCATGAACCCAAGTCTTCTGTTTATTCTTGCTGCCTATCTGTGAGTAATAAATCTGCTTTGCCTGACTTTTACAAATGTTCTCTCTCACCAAACTCATACAAATGATAGAGGTACTGGGGCTCTATTTGCCCCCTCACAGCTCTCCTTATAGTGTTGGGACTGTTGCGGCAGCTAGGTTTACTCTAAGCCCCTGCCAGACCTACAAGCCAAACTTTGCTGAGTGAGAGAGAGGGGTTAAGATAGATACATAATGGAGATCTCTCTCTCTATATATATATCTCTAAACCTTCCCTCCCCGCCATAAAATTTTTCTGTAGGTGTATGCACACACACATAGAGAGGTTTATTTTAAGAAATTGGCTCAAGTGATTTTGGAGGTTTGCTTTGTAGGGCCAACCCACTGGCTGAAAATTCAAGTGACAATTGATGTTGAAGTTTTGAGACTGAAATTCACAGACAAGTCAGGCAGGAGAGAAACATAGGCACAGTTGGACGTTTGCAGTGTTGTGACAGAATTTCTTCAGAAAACCTCAGTCTTTGCTCTTGAGGCTTTTAACTGATTGGATGAGGTCTGCACACATTGTTAAGAGTAATCTGCTATGCCTAAAGTCTACCGATTGTAAATGTTAGTCATATCTAAAAAAAAACCTTTAAAGTATTATCTAAACAGGTGCTTCACCAAACAACTGGGTATCATAGCCTAGCCAAGTTAACACATAAAGTTAACCAGTACAGCCAGTAATAGATTTTCTCTTCTACTTCTATAGCTCTCTATAAAGCTCTCTTTTCGTTGGTTCTGTTTCCTAAGTTTTTCTCTTTAACACACATTTGATGCTATTTCTTCTGCTTTTATTTGCAATTATTATCTCTAGAAATCTCTTCTATTCACATGTGTCAAGTATAACCATGCCAAAAAGCTCACACATCTGTTTCTTCAACTATGATTAATTCTTTATACTCTACATAAACATATGTTTAACTGAGTACTGGAAAGATCAATGTTTATGTCCCACAGATTATTATGAGTTAAATAGTTCTAAGTGAGGTACTATTTTATTATTATTCATCAATATCCTATTGTTTTTTCCTGGTTCTACTAACAAAAAAGATAGGCTTAAAAATCCAATATTTTACATAAAATATTTCAACATTTTCTAGATTTTCTATCCTATACGAACCTCTAGTTTAGTAATTGAAGGGCAATTAGAGACTTTACTACTTGTCTTCAGTCTACCTTCAGTTACATCTCCAGCCTATCCTGTAAGAAACCTCACTCAATGACTTGCTCTGTAAAGTTAGGTCTTGTTTCTTTATATGAGCTATTTGTATGTTTTTCATTCCAAAATAATTGTTGAGCAAATACCAAGTGCCCGTCACTTTTTGGTTCCCCCACCATCTTGCCTGTCAGTGGACTTAGTCACATAGTTTAATAGTTCAAGGCCAGTTCTAAAAATAAACAAAGACCACCTGGGAATCATTAAATACTGAAATCTATAATATTTAGATATCTTTAGAGATTTTTAAAATAATATAATATTAGGAATAAGAAGTCAGCAATAGTGAAAAAAGTTGTGACTAAAGTCTGCTTTTTTTTTTCTTTTTCAGTATAAAATATTACTCTGAGAAATGTTAATTTGAAATATAGTAAGGTGGACAATAGCAAAATGTTCAGCTTACATGTCACACAAATTGATGGCTTTATGTCCCATTCTGAGCTTGAATAAAATTATATTTCAAGTTAATCTACATGGGATCCCACTCACTGAGTTAATTAGGATTTACCAATTCTCATAGATCAAGGGGCCACAAGTCAGAAGAGTAAAACAGGTTTTAAATATTAATAGTGTGTCAGAAAATCTTCACTAAACCAGTTAAATTATGATTTTCAAATTAATTGGGTAAATAAGTATTGCAGAGTAGAAAACTGAAAACAAGTGGGCAAGCTAATATAAACAAAGTCTAAAGAAGATGTCCGTGAATATAAAGTTACAAAATGTAAGATACCCAGGCATTAACTGGATAAAGATAAAATGCCTTATGATACTTCTTGCTCAGCTTCTAGTTAAAAACTCATGTCCCCAGATTCACCTCGACTGTTGGTGTTTAGTTCTGAATAGTGACATTTGTAATTCCTGTCAATTTCTTAAGTGTTAAAATTGATTTAAATATTTTTAATTTAATAATAATCCACTGATAGGGATGAAAGGAGAGTGCTTTTTACAAATTCAGTTTAATTGGTATTTCAATAGATTTTTGTGTGATAAGAATTTTTTGACATATTTCATATTACTGACATATTTACTCTTTTTCTTTATTAGTAGCAACCTGTATTTGATAAGCAGAAAAAAAGATAGAGTGAAGACTACTCAAATTCTAGTTTAAATAAGGAATTAGAATTACATGATACAAAATTATAACTTCAATTATGAAAGTAAGCAGATAACCAGTGATTCTGGTAAACACTGGTGTAAACCCTGGTATCACAAACAAGAAAATAAAGAAAACTTTCACCCAATAATAAATGTATCACATTGCTTTCAATAATTTCATTGAAAATCATTCTATTTAAGTGAATTCAATTGATATTGGAATAATAGTTATAGCATTGCTAAGACTTTTTTTTTTATTTTAGCCTCACTAAAGTAATTTACCACAGTAAGATAATTTGAAAACCTATTGCGCTAACTTACTGGAGTTTGTGATTTATGGTTTTTTGTAACATGTTTAGAATTTGTATGTCCAATTCTGTATTGCTTAAAGATCACCCTGCCATCATTATGTATCAGTTTTAGGCCCTGCAAAACCTAGATCCTTCCATGCTTTTAGGATATGTCAAGCTCTTCAGTTTTTTGTTATTGTTGTTGCTACACCCCTAACACCTTTATCCCACCTAAAAGAAACAGGTAGGATAATATGAATGTGTTTAGGAAATCTTATTTATTATTGGTCATCACTGGAAGGAACGTAGTCACTGGGTTGGGATTGTTTCCCACTTCTCCTCTTTGTTTGGCTCTGTTAGGATTCTTTGTATGTAATCTCATCTTATCTCACAGCTATATGTAAGTCAAGCCCAGGTCTTTCCCCTTGCATTAAGGAAGCCATACATGCATAGGACACAGCGGAACGAAGTGGTACACAGTTATCTACACGAGGCAAAAAAAAACACCTTAAAACCATGTGGCAATGGTCAGTAGAACTAGAATTTGCATAAAGTTTAAAGCAAAATAATTTAGCAACATGTGTGTAATCATTCTTTCTTGTGTATGTAATTTATTGAATGGCCAAGTAAAATACACTTATTGAAATATAGTATCCCAATTCTAGATAATTAAATAGGTTAATGAAATACTATACTTTTTTTCAAAACATAGCAAAATTACTCATTTTGCCATATGAAATTATATTCAATTTTAGTCACGAAGTTATTAATGTTATACTTGTAAATTTGTATGTCCTCATGGCAACTGAGTTTGTTTGGTTATTTACCTGCTTGACGTTGGAAAAAATTATTCTAAAACATTCTAATTTCAAGTATTTAGACAAATAATTTAAATTTGTGAAGGGATAGCAATTGAGATTTGAACGTACTGGGCAGAGTTGCATTATTGTTTATTTCCTCCTTGTTTAATATCGAATCCAAACTTGGATACAAAACTATTCAGTGACTAATTTAAACTCATGTAAACATTTATAGGATTCACATTATTAAGTGTGCATCATCCTCTCTATAAATACAATGAAATAACTCTCAAGGATATACCCAGTCTGTAATTGATTGGTGCAAAAAGGATACTCTGATCGTCTTGTTAAAAAAAAATTAGGATTTTTATAGTACCTACCAATAAATGATATAATATAATAACAGAGTATTACTTGCAGCATAAGAAATATTATTTCTTTTAAAACATGATTTTATGCCTTTTTTTCCCAAAATGGTTTAAGATTAAAAAAAAAAAAAGAAGGAAAAGTTTAGATAGATTTAATTGGATTATGGTTGAGCTGTCTTGGTGAATTGGCAATGATACTGGACAGTAAATAAGGAATTTAGATACTTTATTTCGAAGCGTTCTGATTTTCTCCTGGGAATATTTGCGAATGAACACTATGTATGTGTGTGTGTGTGTGTGTGTGTGTGTGTGTGTGTATGTATGTATACATATACATATATATATTTTATATACATATATATACACACACACACATACAGGGACTTGGTCTCCTCTTTAACAGAGTCTACTTGACACGTAAATATATTTTTGTATGGAGGTAGTTAATAATCTAACTGTTGAATTTCTTTTATTAAAACATTAAAATTGTAGAAACTAGGGTCAATGCTGAGAATTCTTTTAAAATCTTGTGTTTTCTCACCCTTTTACATAATGAATAACATGTTGGTATGTTCTACCAGACAGAAAAATGAATTTTTGAAAAAAGTTCCCTGTAGACTTGGTACAGAAAAGCCAAAGATACTTTCCTTTAGTAATTCTGTAACAAAATATTATGTTTTAACACCGTGTTATATCCTGAGAAACATCTCTTATCCTTGTCTGATCTTGTAAGAACCTCTCAGGGCAAACACAATGTGTGATTCTTCTTCATATTCCACTCTGAGCCTAGAAACACCTTTTATGCTTTTTCAGTATCTGTTCGCCTTTTATTCCTTTCTGCCTCCTTCAAATAAATCATTTCATCAGTCATCCTGCCTACCACGCATCACCTCTCATTCCTTACTTTATATCTGTAGTGTCTAATTTTCTACCAACTTTACTTTTGCCCTAAAATATTTTGTTTTCATTCTTGACACTATTTTTTGTCCATATGCACCTCAAGTTAAATTTTTATTCAAATGTATTGTTTTCTCTCATTGACAAAATTCTTTAAAGATGGTCACCCACATTATTTTTACCCATTTTCTCACATCCATTTTAATCATACCAAAATTATTTGCCATTTGCTTTAGAACCCACTATATTAATACAACTGTACTTTTGTATGACATGCATTTTATACATTAATCATTTTCTTTTATTTTTGCATTGCGTTTAAAATTGCAAAAAAAGAATTACATCTCTAATTTATTTCAATGTTGACATACATAAAAAATAGACATTCTAGGTAACCCTCAGTCATTACCTGTTTTCATTTGTCTCTCTCTCTCTCCCCTCGTGTTTTCCTTTCATTCTTTCTCTTTTCCTTTTAACTCTGTAGTCTCTTCTAAAATCCCATTCTTTTTATAGTTTATCACTTTATAAGGGTAACTCTCACATCTACATCTTTAGAAATTACTTGTTTTATCATCTCTATTCCCATTCTTCCTATTTACTTTCCTTTATTCTCAGTTACTTCCATTTATCTGCTTATGGCATCATGATTATTTCTTATTGTCCACATTCAAATTATTGGAGTTGTTGTTATATTTTTCTTCGTAAATCAATAGGCATTGAATATTAAAATTAACATTTAATTCCATTGAAGCAGATATTTGTCACTCCTCACTGTGGAACATAAAAAATAGAAATTCTGAGGGTATTTGCTCATAATTTTTTTCAAAGTCATAATTTTTTTTCATGTAACGTCATGGCTGAAAAAAATTCACTTCTTTCTCTGTGATTATAAAATGAAGTCCAGCCTTATTCTGCTATTGAATGCTTTTCATTATTAGGCCTATAGTAATTCTCTCTTTCAATTTCCTTGGAATTGTCATCACAAAAACTTACCAGCTGCCTATAACATCCAAAGGAACTTTCATTTTTATCCAAGTCATTGTCAACAAATTGAAAACAGCAATGTCATCATCAAGAACGACATAACAAAAAAGAAACTATCTTTCCACCTTTACTCAAATTTTTCCATTTTTTTCTCTCTCTCTTTTTTTTTTTTTTTTGTTTTGTTGTTGTTGTTGAAATAGGATTTTGCTTTGTCACCCAGTCTTGAGTACAGTAGCAGGAACACAACTCACTGCAGCCTCCACCTCCTAAGCTCAAGTGATCCTCCTGCTTCAGCCTCCTGACTAGCTAGGACTACAGGTACACAGCACCACATCTGGCTATTTTTTTGTAGAGATGAAGTTTCACCATGTTGCCCATGCTGATCTCAAACTCCTAAGCTCAAACAATCCACCTACCTTGGCCTCCCAAAGTGCTGGAATTACACATGTGAGCCATCGTGCCAGGCGTGTTCTACCTTTCTATAATGAATTATCCTTTCTACTTAATGAAGCCAGATGCTTTTGATAAGACTCAGGCCATAGCCTCTCTTTATCCAGCAGGTCTGCCTCAACAACCAGTCAGTCACACAGAAATATGTAGAAAACTGCCAGAGAAAGTGTTATTTATATTTTGTATGTGTTAGAACTTGGAAGGTTGTAATATTCTTTTGTAGATGAGTTGCAAGCTGTTAGTTATGCTGCTCTTGGATACTTATCAATATTTGGACCCACTAACTATCTTCTTTTTTTCCCCCTATCTCCACTATACTTCCTAGCCTCTAGTAAACATCATTCATTCTCTATCTGCATGAGTTAAATACATTTTTTATCTTCAACATATTAGGGATAACATGCAATATTTGTCAGTAAGATAGAATGAATAAAATCTAGCGTTTGGCAGCATAATAGGGCTTGACTGCTCTTTTTTTGAGCTCTGTAGAATATTCCATTGTTGGGATGTGCCACAGTTTATTTATCTATTTGCATACGGAAGGATATTTTGGTTACTTCAGGTTTTGATAATTATAAATGAACCTGCTATAAACCTTTATGTTCAAATTTTTGTCTAAACATAAGTTTTCAACTCATTTGAGAAAATACCAAGGAATACAATCGCTAGATTGTATGGTAAGGGTATATTTACTTTTATAAGAAACTGCCATCTTACCTTCTAAAGTGACTAGACTACACTATTTTGCATTCTCACCAGCAATGAATGATATTTCCTTTCCTTTTCAGCTTTTAGTGTTTCAGTGTTTTTGATTTTAGCCATTCTAGTAGTGGGATAGTGTTGTCTCACTGCTTAAATTTGCAATTACCTAATGACGTATGATGAGTATATTTTCATATGCTTATTTGCCATCTGTATCTTTTTGGTGAGGTGTCTATTCAGACCTTTTGCCCATTTATAATTGTCCTGTTCATTTTCTTATGATTGAGTTTTAAGAGTTCCTTGTGTATTTTGAATAATAGTCCTTTATCACATATGTATCCTACAAATGTTTTCTCCAAGTCTGTGGTTTGTCTTCTAATTCTCTCGACAGTGTTTCCTAGGTCAGAAGAGTTTAATTTTAATGAAATCCAGCTTATCAATAATTTCTTTCATAAATTGGGTCATTAGTGTTGTCTCTAAAATGCCATTGCCAAATCCAAGGTTGTATGGGTTTTCTCCTATGTTAACTTCTAGGAGTTTTATAGTTTGGCACCTTACATTTAGGTTGTGATCTATTTTGAGTAAGTTTTGGGGAGCAGTGTAAGATTTCTCCCTACATTTTCTTTTACGAGTTGATGTCAAGTTGTTTTAGCACCATGTGTTGAAGACTTTTTCTGTGTTATTGCCCTTTCTCTTATGTCAAAGATCAGTTGCATGTACTTGTGTGGGTCTATTTCTGGGCTCTCTACTCTGTTTCACTGGCCTATTTGTCTGTTCTTTCACCAATACAATACTGTCTTGATTACTATCGCTTTATTGTTAAATCTTGACATGGGGTAGTTTTGGTACTCTGACTTTGTTTTTCCTCAATATTGTATTGATTATGCTGTACCCTTTACCTCTCCATGTACACTTTAATATCATTTTGTGAATTTCTACAAAATATTTTTTGATATTTTGATTGAAATTGCATTAAATCTACAGATCAAATTGGGAAGAAGTGACATTTTGACAAAATTGAGTCTTCTTATCTATTGACATGAATTAGTCCCAGGCAACTAGAACTTATTTTTAAATTTCTTTCATTAGTTTTATAGTTTTCCCTATATAAATCTTATAAGTATTTTTGTTATGATTATACCTAAGTATTTTATTTCTGGGGTGTGGAATTCTGCATTTCTTATTTTTAGAATTTCCATATGACTTCTTTATTTTATAGTTAACAGTGGCATAAGAATTTTAAAGGTATCTGAAAACTTCTTTATCTAAAGCTCTTTCAATTGTTTTATTATTATTATTATACTTTAAGTTTTAGGGTACATGTGCACAACGTGCAGGTTTGTTACATATGTATACATGTGCCATGTTGGTGTGCTGCACCCATTAACTCGATATTTAACATCAGGTATATCTCCTAATGCTATCCCTCCCCACTCCCCCAACCCCACAACAGGCCCTGGTGTGTGATGTTTCCCTTCCTGTGTCCATGTGTTCTCATTGTTCAATTCCCACCTATGAGTGAGAACATGCAGTGTTTGGTTTTTTTGTCCTTGTGATAGTTTGCTGAGAATGATGGTTTCCAGCTTCATCCATGTCCCTACAAAGGACACGAACTCATCATTTTTTATGTGCATAGTATTCCATGGTGTATATGTGCCACATATTCTTAATCCAGTCTATCATTGTTGGACATTTGGGTTGGTTCCAAGTCTTTGCTATTGTGAATAGTGCCGCAATAAACATATGTGTGCATGTGTCTTTATAGCAGCATGTTTTATAATCCTTTGGGTATATACCCAGTAATGGGATGGCTGGGTCAAATGGTATTTCTAGTTCTAGATCCCTGAGGAATCACCACACTGACTTCCACAATGGTTGAACCAGTTTACAGTCCCACCAACAGTGTAAAAGTGTTCCTATTTCTCCACATCCTCTCCAGCACCTGTTGTTTCCCAACTTTTTAAAGATCACCATTCTAACTGGTGTGAGAGGGTATCTCATTGTGGTTTTGATTTGCATTTATCTGATGGCCAGTGATGATGAGCATTTTTTCATGTGTCTTTTGGCTGCATAAATATCTTCTTTTGAGAAATGTCTGTTCATATCCTTCGCCCACTTGTTGATGGGGCTGTTTGTTTTTTTTCTTGTAAATTTGTTTGAGTTCATTGTAGATCCTGGATATTCGCCCTTTGTTAGATGAGTAGATTGCAAAAATTTTCTCCCATTCTGTAAGTTGCCTGTTTTTATAACATATTGAGTCCTGAGGTTTTTTAGTCAAATGATCTTGATTTCTCTCATCCTTGATTATTTTTTAGAGTTGTACATTTGTGTCTTAAGAATTTGAAATTTTGAGGCAAAGAATAATAGTAACATTTTACAGATAGTTCAATTGTCTCTCACAGCTTATTAGAGGTGGTAGCAATCTAGGAACATCTCATATCGGTTTTGATAATGATGATAATTTAAGATGTGCTTCAGTTTCTATTAAAATTAGGCTACCCTTGCTTTACCCTTATTTCAGAAGAGTCATCTGCTCATGCCCAAATATAAACTCTAATTTCTATTTAGTTGTCAATTTTTCTCCTTAGTTTTTCAGCCTCTCAGAAACTTTGTGAAAAATCATGTGAAACTCCAAGAAGAAAATGTTCTTAAATGCTTTAGAATTCTTCCGGGATTTTTTTTATCTCTTGAATTTGTTTATGTAGATTCATGTTTTAAAAGATTTTGTTTACTTTTTATGGCTGCCTTTGATGAGAAGATGAGTATAAATTTCCTAAAATGCCATTACTGCCAGTAGGAATTTTAATTATTTCTTAATTTTTTAGCCTTTAGCTTGTGATGTGTTAAGGCTGTATCCATTATATTATAACCGTCTTTTTTCTTGTTTGTTTTCTGACATGGTCCTGCTATGTCGCCTTGGCTGGAGCGCAGTGCTATGATCTTGGTTCACTGAAACCTCTGCCTCCTAGGTTCAGGTGATTCTCCTGCCTCAGCCTCCCAAGTAACTGGGACTAGAGGGGTGCACCACCAAACCCAGCTAATTTTCATATTTTTTGGTAGAGAAGGGTTTCACCATGTTAGCCAGGTTGATCTTGAACTACTGACCTCAAGTGATTTGCCTACCTTGTCCTCCCAAAGTGCGGGGATTAAAGGCATGAGCGACCGTGCCTAGCCAATAATCCTCTTAATATATCTTTATAGTGTAATCTTTATATCATTCTCTCAGTACTGTGACCTCAAATAATGAGTTTTTAGCAAATACTGATTGAAAGAATAAAAAGTTTCAAATACACGCATATATAAATATATAATTTCAGCTGGGCATGGTGGCTCATGCCTGTAATCCCAGCATTTTGTGTGATGTTCCCCTCCCTGTGTCCATGTGTTCTCATTGTTCAACTCCCACTTATGAGTGAGAACATGTGGTGTTTGGTTTTCTGTCCCTGCGATATTTTGCTGAGAATAATGGTTTCCAGCTTCATCCATGTCTCTACAAAGGACGTGAACTCATCTTTTTTATGGCTGCATAGTATTCCATGGTGTATATGTGCCACATTTTCTTTATCCAGTCTATTATTGATGGATATTTGTGTTGATTCCAAGTCTTTGCTATTGTGAATAGTGCTGCAGTAAACATACGTGTGCATGTGTCTTTATAGTAGAATGATTTATAATCCTTTGGGTATATACCCAGTAATGGGATTGCTGGGTCAAATGGTATTTCTGGTTCTAGATCCTTGAGGAATTGCCACACTGTCTTTCACAATGGTCGAACTAATTTACACTCCCACCAACAGTGTAAAAGCGTTCTTATTTCTCCATATCCTCTCCAGTGTGTGTTATTTTCTGACTTTTTAATGATTGCCATTCTAACTGGCATGAGATGGTATCTCATTGTGGTTTTCATTTGCATTTCTCTGATGACCAGTGATGATGAGCATTTTTTCATATATTTGTTGGCTTCATAAATGTCTTCTTTTGAGAAGTGTCTGTTCATATCCTTTGCTTACTTTTTGATGGGGTTGTCTGTTTTTTTCTTGTAAATTGGTTTAAGTTCTTTGTAGATTCTGGATATTATCCCTTTGTCAGATGGATAGATTGCAAAAATGTTCTCCCATTCTGTAGGTTGCCTGTTCACTCTGATGATAGCTTCTTTTGCTGGGCAGAAGCTCTTTAGTTTAATTGCATCCCATTTGTCTATTTTGGCTTTTGTTGCCATTGCTTTTGGTGTTTTAGACATGAAGTCTTTGACCATGCCTATGTCGTTAATGGTATTGCCTAGGTTTTCTTCTAGGGTTTTTATGGTTTTAGGTCTTACATTTAGGTCTTTAAACCATCTTGAGTTAATTTTTGTATGAGGTGTAAGGAAGGGATCCAGTTTCAGCTTTTTACATATGGCTAGCGAGTTTTTGCAGTACCACTTATTAAATATGGAATCCTTTCCCCACTGATTGTTTTTGTCAGGTTTGTCAGAGATCAGGTGGTTGTAGATGTGTGGTGTTATTTCTGAGGCCTCTGTTCTATTCCATTGGTGTGTGTCTGTTTTGGTATCAGTACCATGCTGTTTTGGTTACTGTAGCCTTGTAGTATACTCTGAAGTCAGGTAGCGTGATGCTTCCAGCTTTGTTCTTTTTGCTTAGGATTGTCTTGGTTATGTGGATTCTTTTTTGGTTCCATATGAAATTTAAAGTAGCTTTTTCCAATTATGTGAAGAAAGTCAGTGGTAGCTTGATGGGGATAGCATTGAATCTATAAATTACCTTGGGCAGTATGGCCATTTTCATGATATTGATTCTTTCTATCCATGAGCATAGAGTGTTCTTCCATTTGTTTGTGTCCTCTCTTATTTCACTGAGCAATGGTTTGTAGTTCTCCTTGAAGAGGTCCTTCACATCCCTTGTAAGTTAGATTCCTAGGTATTTTATTCTCTTTGTAGTAATTGTGAATGGGAGTTTACTCATGATTTGACTCTCTATTTGTCTATTCTTGGTGTATAGAAATGCCTGTGCTTTTTGCACATTGATTTGTATCCTGGGATTTTGCTGAAGTGGCTTATCAGCTTAAAGAGATTTTGGGCTGAAAGGTTGGGGTTTTCTAAATTTACAATCATGTCATCTGCAAACAGGGACAATTTGACTTCCTCTTTTCCTAAATGAATATATTTATTTATTTCTCATTTCTGAATACCCTGGCCAGAACTTCCAATACTATGTTGAATAGGAGTGGTGAGAGAGGGCATCCTTGTCTTGTGCCAGTTTTCAGAGGGAATGCTTCCCATTTTTTCCCATTCAGTATGATATTGGCTGTGGGTTTGTCATAAATAGCTCTTATTATTTTGAGATATGTTCCATCAATACCTAGTTTATTGAGAATTTTTGCATAAAAGGCTGTTGAATTTTGTCCAAGGCCTTTTGTGCATCTATTGAGATAATCATGTGGTTTTTGTCGTTGGTGCTGTTTATGTGATGGATTACGTTTATTGATTTGCATATATTGAATGAGCCTTACATCCCAGAAATGAAGCCGATTTGATCATGGTGGATAAGCTTTTTGATGTGCTGCTGGATTTGATTTGCCAGTATTTTACTGAGGATTTTTCACATAGATGTTCATCAAGGATATTGAACAAAAATTCTCTTTTTTCTTGTGTCTCTGCCAGGCTTTGGTATCAGGATAATGTTGGCCTCATAAAATGAGTTAGGGAGGAGTCCCTCATTTTCTATTGAGTGGAATAGTTTCAGAAGGAATGGTACCAGCTCCTCTTTGTACCTCCGGTAGAATTCGGCTGTGAATCCATCTGGTCCTAGACTATTTTTCACTTGGTAGGCTATTAATTACTGCCTCAGTTTCGGAACCTATTAATGGTCTATTCAGAGATTCAACTTCTCCTTGTTTAGTCTTGGGAGAGTGTATGTGTACAGGAATTTATCCATTTCTTCTAGATTTTCTAGTTTATTTGCATAGAGGTATTTATAGTATTCTCTGGTGGTAGTTTGCATTTCTGTGGGATCAGTGGTGCTATCCCGTTTATCAATTTTTATTGTGTCTATTTGATTCTCCTTTCTTTTATTCTTTATTAATCTTGCTAACAGTCTATTTATTTTGTTCGTCTTTTCAAAAAACCAGCTCTTGGATTCATTGATGTTTTGAAAGGTTTTTTGTTTTGTTTTGTTTTTATCTCCTTCAGTTCTGCTCTGATCTTAGTTGTTTTTTGTCTTCAGCTAGCTTTTGAATTTGTTTGCTCTTGCTTCTCTAGTTATTTTAATTGTGATGTTAAGGTGTTGATTTTAAATCTTTGCTGCTTTCTCTTGTGGGCATTTAGTGCTATAAATTTCCCTGTACACACTGCTTTAAATGTGTCCCAGAGATTCTGGTACATTGTGTCTTTGTTCTCATTGTTTTCAAAGAACATCTTTATTTCTGCCATATTTTTGTTATTTACCCAGTAGTCATTCAGAAGAAGGTTGTTCAGTTTCCATGTAGTAGGGCAGTTTTTTTTCTTCTTTTTTTCGATACGAAGTTTCGCTCTTGTTGTCCAGACTGGAGTACAATAGCACAATCTCAGCTCACTGCAACCTCTGCCTCTTGGGTACAAGTGGTTCTCCTGCCTCAGCCTCCCAAGTAGCTGGGATTACAGGCACATGCCACCATGCCAAGGTAATTTTTGTATTTTTAATAGAGATGGGGTTTCTCCATGTTAGTCAGGCTGGTCTTGAACTTCTGACCTCGGGTGATCTGTCCACCTTGGCCTCCCAAAGTGCTGGGATTACAGGCGTGAGCCACTGCACCCGGCCAGTTGTGCAGTTTTGAGAGAGTTTCTTAACTGTGAGTTCTAATTTGATTGCACTGTGGTCTGAGAGACTGTTTGTTGTGATTTCTTTTCTTTTACATTTGCTGAGGAGTGTTTTACTTCCAATTATGTGGTCAATTTTAGAATAAGTGAGATGCGGTGATGTGAATAATGTATATTCCATTGATTTGGGGTGGAGAGCTCTGTAGATGTCTATTAGGTCCACTTGGTCCAGAGCTGAGTTCAAGTCCTGGATATCCTTGTTAATTTTATGTCTCCTTGATCTGTCTAATATTGACAGTCAGGTGTTAAAGTCTCCCATCATTATTGCGTGGGAGTCTAAGTCTCTTTGTAGGTATCTACGAACTTGCTTCATGAATCTGGTTGCTCTTGTATTAGGTGCATATATATTTAGGATAGTTAGCTCTTCTTGTTGAATTGATCCCTTTGCCATTATGTAATGGCCTTCTTTTTCTCTTTTGATCTTTGTTGGTTTAAAGTTTGTTTTATCAGAGACCGGGATTACAATGACTGCTTTTTTTGTTGTTGTTGTTTCCATTCACTGGGTAGATCTTCCTCTATCCCTTTCTTTTGAGCCTATGTGTGTCTTTGCACATGAGATGGGTCTCCTGAATACAGCACACTGATGTGTCTTGACTCTTTATCCAATTTGCCAGTCTGTGTCTTTTAATTGGGGGCATTTAGCCCATTTACATTTAAGGTTAATATTGTTATGTTTGAATTTGATCCTGTCATAATGATGCTAGCTGGTTATTTTGCCCGTTAATTGATGCAGTTTCTTCATAGCGCCAATGGTCTTTACACTTTGGCATGTTTGTGCAGTGGCTGGTACTGGTTGTTTCTTTCCATGTTTAGTGCTTCCTTCAGGAGTTCTTGTAAGGCAGACCTGGTGGTGACAAAATCCCTCAGCATTTGCTTGTCTGTAAAGGATTTTATTTCTCCTTCACTTATGAAGCTTAGTTTGGCAGGATATGAAATTCTGGGTTGAAAATTCTTTTGTTTAAGAATGTTGAATATTGGCCCCCACTGTCTTCTGGCTTATAGGGTTTCTGCAGAGAGATCTGCTGTTAGTCTGATAGGCTTCACTTTATGGGTAACCCAACCTTTCTCTCTGGCTGCCCTTAACATTTTTTGCTTCATTTCAATCTTGGTGAGTCTGATGATTACGTGTCTTGGGGTTTCCCTTCTCAAGGAGTATCTTTGTGGTATTCGCTGTATTTCCTGAATTTTAATCTTAGCCTGTCTTGCTAGGTTGGGGAAGTTCTCCTGGATGATATCCTGAAGAGTGTTTTCCAACTTGGTTCCATTCTCCCCATCACTTTCTGGCTCATCAATAAAACATATATTTGGTCTTTTCACATAGTCCCATTTTTCTTGGAGGCTTCATTCATTTCTTTTGACTCTTTTTTCTCTAATCTTCTCTTCTCTCTTTATTTCATTCATTTGATCTTCAGTCATTGATCTCTTTCTTCTGCTTGATTGAGTCAGCTATTGAAGCTTTTTTGTGCTTCCCCAAGTGCTCATACTGTGGTTTTCAGCTCCATCAGATCATTTAAGCTCTTCTCTACTCTAGTTATTCTAGTTAGCCATTTGTCTAATCCTTTTTCAAGGCTTTTAGCTTCCTCGTGATGGGTTAGAACATGTTCCTTTAGCTCAGAGAAGTTTGTTATTACTGACCTTCTGAAGCCTACTTCTTTCAACTCGCCAAACTCAGTCTTCGTCCAGTTTTGTTCTCTTGCTGTCGAGGAGTTGTGTTCCTTGTGGGAGAAGAAGCATTCTAGTTTTTGGAATTTTCAGCCTTTCTGCTCTGGTTTCTCCCCATCTTTGTGTTTTTATCTACCTTTGGTCTTTGATGTTGGTGACCTATGGATGGGGTTTTGGTGTGGATGTCCTTTCCGTTGATGTTGATGCTATTCCTTTCTGTTTGTTAATTTTCCTTCTACCAGATAGGCCATTCAGCTGCAGGTCTGTTGGAGTTTGCTGGAGGTCCACTCTAGACCCTGTTTGGAGTATCACCAGTGGAGGCTGCAGAACAGCAAATATTGCTGCCTGATCCTTCCTCTGGAAGCTTCTTCCCAAAGGGGCACCCACCTGTATGAGGTTTCTTTTGGCCCCCTACTAGGAGGTGTCTCCCAGTCAGGCTACAAGAGGGTCAGGGACCTACTAGAAGAGGCAGTCTGTCCATTATTAGAGCTCGAACGCCGTGCTGGGGAGAACCATTGCTCTCTTCAGAGCTTTCAGGCAGGGACATTTAAGTCTGCAGAAGCTGTCTGCTGCCTTTTGTTCAGATATGGCCTGCCCCCAGTGGTGGAATTTAGAGAGGCAGTAGGCCTTGCTGAGCTGTGGTGGGCTTCGCCCAGTTTGAGTTTCCCTGCTGCTTTGTTTGCACTGTGAGCATAGAACCACCTACTTAAGCCTCAGCAATGGCAGATGCCACTCCCCCCACCAAGCTCCAGCATCCCAGGTGAATCTCAAACTGCTGCACTAGCAGTGAGCAAGGCTCCATGGGCATGGGACCCACTGAGCAAGGCATGGGAGGGAATCTCCTGGTCTGCCATTTGCAAAGACCATGGGAAAAGCACACTATTTGGGCAGGAGTGTACTGTTCCTCCAGGTACAATCACTCATGACTTCCCTTGACTAGGAAAGGGAAATCCCCCAACCCCTTGTGCTTCCTGGGTGAGGCAGCACCCCACCCTGCTTCAGCTCACCCTCCCTGGGCTGCACCAACTGTCCAACCAGTCCCAGTGAGATGAACCAGTTACCTCAGTTGGAAATGCAGAAATTGCCCATCTTCTGCATCAATCTTGCTGGGAGTTGTAGGTTGGAGTTGTTCCTATTCGTCCATCTTGGAAGCGACCTATACAGAAGTTTTAATCTAAATAAAATACAAAGGATATCAGATTAAGGTGGTATATTAGATTTCACATTTTTAATAACTTGTCTTTTTGAAAGAGATGCCGTGTTTGACCCAAATTTTAAAAAGATTACCCACAGCACACCCCCTTCCCCCATGACACTGCCATGGTCTTCAGAGTGTTGGCAATAAGAAGCCTGAAGGCCTCACCCCCACCAAGACCCTACCCCTGCACCAACACTGCTGCCAGAGTGAAACTAGGCATGGAAAACAACTTATCTGCCCCATCCCTGAGCAGCCACTGCTGCTAATGTGAATGTGCACAGAGGGTGCACAGAGTCCTGCACCTACCAGATCCTGCCACATGCTAACACCACCACTGGTGGGAACAGGAGTAGTCCCAATGTGGTGAAGGGGCATCCCCCAGCCATACTGCCACCACTGCTGCTGTGAATGCTTGCATAGAGTCTGCTAGTGCCCTGCCACAGCTAATAAGTGTGTTCCCCACTGCGCTCTCACTGTAACTAATGACGGCATATGTGAATGAGGACAGATCAAGTTGTCACTACCCTATGAAGTGCTTTGGCTGGCAACATCTTTTTGAGTGTTGTGACCAGCAGTCTTGGAATACTTTGGCTCCTCCAGTGCAGCAAGGTCCTAACCTTGAGGCTCAAGAGAAAAAAGACAAGCCAATAAAAGTCCCCCAGAATTAGAGCATGCAGTTCAGAAGTCCTGAACCAAGCCTTGGCCCCCTAAAATCTTTCAGTAACAAAGCCAGTCGACTGAACCCACCTTATACCACAATCAAATCCCCAAGGTCATCAAATAGGATAAGGCAAAATTTAAAAAGCCCATCCAAAGGGGAGCAACTTCAAAGATTGAAGGGACATCAGCCCAGAAAGATGAAAAAGAACCAATGCAAGCACTCTGACAGGCGACCAAACTAGTTTTCCAGCAAGGGTTCTTAACCAGGTTGAGATGGGTGAAATGACATAAATAGAATTCAGAATATGGTTAGGCATAAAGATCATTGAGATTCAGGAGAATTGAAACCCAGTCTAAGAAAGGTAAGAATAACCATAAAATAATACAGGAACTGACAGACAAAATAGCCAGTATAGAAAAGTACATAACCAACCTGATGGAGCTGAAAAACACTCTATAAGAATTTCATAATGAAATCACAAGTATTAACAGTAGAATAGACCAAGCTGAGGAAAGAATCTCAAGCTTAAAGACTGGCTTTAAGATATAAGGCAGTGAGATAACAATAAAGAAAAAAAGAATGAGGCTGGGGGCAGTGGCTCATGTCTGTGATCCCAACACTTTGGGAGGCCAAATCAGGTGAATCACTTGATGTCAGTAGTTCAAGACCAGCCTGGCCAACATGGTGAAACCCCGTCGCTACTAAAAATGCAAAAAGTAGCCGGGTGTGGTGGTGCACACCTGTATTCCCAGCTATTTGGGAGGCTGAGGTGGGAGAATCACTTGAACCCTAGAGGTGTAGGTTGCAGTGGGCCGAGATTATGCCACTGCACCTCTAGCCTGGGTGACAAAGCAAGAAACTCTTTCTCAAAAAAAAAAAAAAAAGGAAAGAAAAGAAAAAGAAAAAAATGAAATGGAAAGAATAAACAAAACCTCCAAGAAATATGGGATTATGCAAAAGGACTGAATCTATGACTCACTGGGTCTCTGAAATAGATGAGAAGAATGGAAACAACTCAGAAAACAAATTTCAGGATATCATCCATGAGAACTTCCTCAACCTAGCTAGAAAGTCCAACATTCAAATTCAGAAAGTGTAGAGAACCCTGCAAAATACTTCACAAGAAGATCATACCCAAGACACATAATTATCAGATGCTCCAAGGTCAAAATGAAAGAGAAATATTAAAGGCAGCTAGAGAGAAAGGACAAGTCATCTACAATGGGAAGCCCATCACACTAACTGCAGACATCTCTACAGAAACCCTGTAAGCCAGAAGAGATTGAGGGCCTATATTCAACATTCTTAAAGAAAAGAAATTTCATCCAAGAATTTTATATCTAACTAAACTAAGCCTCATAAGTGAAGGAGAATAAAATCCTTTTCAGAGAACCAAATGCTAAGGAAATTCATTACCACCAGACCTGCTTTACAAGAGACTCTTAAAGAAGTACTAAATATGTGTAGGTGGCTGCCAAGGTGGCTGAATAAGAACATCACCAGTCTGCAGCTCCCAGTGAGATCAACACAGAAGGTGGGAGATTTCTGCATTTCCAACTGAGGTACCCAGCTCATCTCATTGGGACTGGTTAGACAGTGCGTGCAGCCCATGGAGAGTGAGCTGAAGCAGGGTGGGGCTTCACCTCACCCAGGAAGTGCAAGAGGTTAGGGAACTCCCTCCCTTAGCCAAGAGAAGCCATGAGGGACTGTGCCATGAGGGATGATGCATTCTGGTTCAGATACTATGCTTTTCCCATGGTCTTCACAACCCACAGACCAGGAGATTGCCTCGGGTTCCAACACCACCAGGGTCCTGGGTTTCAAGCACTAAACTTGGCAGCCATTTGGGCTGACACCGAGCTAGCCACAGGAGTTTTTTTTCATAACCCAGTGGCTCCTGGAATGCCAATGAGACAGAACTGTTCACTCCCCTGGAAAGGGGGTGGAAGCCAGGGAGCCAGGTCGTCTACCTCAGTGGGTCCTACCCCCATGGAGCCAGCAAGCTAAGATCCACTGGCTTGAAATTCTTGCTGCCAGCACAGCAGTCTGAAGTAAACCTAGGATGCTCGAGCTTGGTGAGGGGAGAGGTGTCTGCCATTTCTGAGGCTTGAGTAGGAGGTTTTCCCCTCACAGTGTAAACAAAGGCGCCAGGAAGTTCAACATCAAAAAAGACATCTCCCCATCTGAAAGTCACCAACATCAAAGACCAAAAGTAGATAAATCCATGAAGATGAGGGGAAAAAAACAGCCCAAAAAGTATGAAAATTCCAAAACCAGAACATCTTCTTCTCCTCCAAAGGATCACAACTCCTCACCAACAAAGGAACAAAATTGGATGGAGAATGAGTTTGATGAATTGACAGAAGTAGGCTTCATAAGGTGGGTAATAACACACTCCTCAGAGCTAAAGGAGCATGTCCTAACCCAATGCAAGGAAGCTAAGAATCTTGAAAAAAGGTTAGAGGAATTGCTAACTAGAATAACCAGTTTAGAGAAGAACATAAATGACCTGATGGAGCTGAAAAACATAGCATGAAAACTTTGGGAAGCATACACAATTATCAATAGCTGAATCAATCAAGCCAAAGAAGGGATATCAGAAATTGAAGATCAACTTAATGAAATAAAGCGTGAAGACAAGATTAGAGAAAAAAGAATGAAAAGAAACAAACAAAGCCTCCAAGAAATATGGGACATGTGAAAAGATGAAATCTACATTTGATTGGTGTACCTGAAAGTGACAGGGGAATGGAACCAAGCTGGGAAACACTCTTCAGGATATTATCCAGGAGAACTTCCCCAACCTAGCAAGACAGGCCAGCATTTAAAATACAGAGAACACCACAAAGATACTCCTCATGAAGGGAAACACTGAGACACATAATCGTCAGATTCACCAAGATTGAAATGAATGAAAAAATGTTAAGGGCAGCCAGAGAGAAAGGTTGGGTTACCCACAAAGTGAAGCCCATCAGACTAACAGTGAATCTCTTGGCAGAAGCCCTACAAGCCACAAGAGAGTGAGGACCGATATTCAACATTCTTAAAGAAAAGAATTTTCAATCCAGAATGTCATATCCAGCCAAACTAAGCTTCATAAGCGAAGGGGAAATAAATTCCTTTACAGATAAGCAAATGCCACCAGGCCTGCCATACAAGAGCTCCTCCTGAAGGAAGCACTAAATATGAAAAGGAAAAACAAGTTTCGCCACTGCAAAAACATACCAAATTCTAAAGTCCATCAACACTAAGAAGAAACTGCATCAACTAACGGGCAATAAACCAGCTAGCGTCATAATGACAGGTTCAAATTCACACATAACAATATTAACCTTCAATGTATATGTGCTAAATGCCTCAGTTAAAAGATACAGACTGGCAAATTGGATAAAGGGTCAAGATCCATCAGTGTGCTGTATTCAGGAGACCCATCTCATGTGCAAAGACACACATAGGCTCAAAATAAAGGGATGGAGGAAGATCTACCAAGCAAATGGAAAGCAAAAAAAAGGAGGCGTTGCAATCCTGGTCTCTGATAAAAGAGACTTTTAACCAACAAAGATCAAAAGAGAAAAAGAAGGCCATTACATAACGGTAAATGGATCAATTCAACAAGAAGAGCTAACTATCCTAAAAATATATGCAACCGGTTCAGGAGCACCCAGATTCATTATGCAAGTTCTTAGAGACCTACAACGAGACTTAGACCCTCACACCATGTTAGTGGGAGACTTTAACACCCCACTGTCAATATTAGACAGATCAACAAAACAGAAAATTAACAAGGATATTCAGGACTTGAACTCAGCTCTGTACCAAGCAGACCTAATAGACATCTACAGGACTCTCCACCCCAAATGAACAGAATATACACTATTCACATCACCACATCTCACTTATTCTAAAATTGACCACATAATTGGAAGTAAAACACACCTTGGCAACTGAAAAAGAATGGAAATCATAAGCAACAGTCTCTCAGACCACAGTGCAATCAAATTAGAACTCAGGGTTAAGAAACTCACTCAAAACCACACAACTACAAGGAAACAGAACAATGTGCTCCTGATGACCACTGGGTAAATAATGAAATTAAGGCAGAAAAAATTAAGTTTTTTGAAACAAATCAGAACAAAGACACAATGTACCAGAATCTCTGGGACACATTTAAAGCTGTGTTTAGAGGAAAATTTATAGCACTAAATGCCCACAGGAGAAAGTGGGAAAGATCTAAAGTTGACACTCTAACATCACAATTAAAAGAACTAGAGAAGCAAGAGCAAACAAATTAAAAAGCTAGCAGAAGACAAGAAATAACTAAAATCAGAGCAGAACTGAAGGAGATAGAGACACAAAAAAATCCTTCAAAAAATCATTAAATCCAGCAGCTGGTTTTTTGTAAAGATTAACAAAATAGATAGACTGCTAGCCAGGCTAATAAAGAAGAAAAGAGAGAAGAATCAAATAGACACAATAAAAAATGATAAAGGGGATAGCACCACTGATCCCACAGAAATACAAACTACCATCAGAGAATATTATAAGGGGACCCACCTCTACTCAAATAAACTAGAAAATCCAGAAGAAATGGATAAATTCCTAGACACATACACCCTCCCAAGACTAAACCAGGAAGAAGCCAAATCCCTGAATAGACCAATAACAAGTTCTGAAATTGAGGCAATAATGAATAGCCTACCACCAAAAAAATTCCAGGACCAGATGGGTTCACAGCCAAATTCTACCAGAGCTACAAAGAGGGGCTTGTACCATTCCTTCTGAAACTATTCCCAACAATAGAAAAAGAGGGACTCCTCCCTAACTCATTTTATGAGGCCAGCATCATTCTAATACCAAAACTTGCCAGAGACACAATAGAAAAAGAAAATTTCAGGCCAATATCCCTGATGAACATTGATGTGAAAATCCTCAGTATAATACTGGCAAACTGAATCCAGCAGCACATCAAAAATCTTATCCACCATGATCAAGTCACCTAGAGCCAGACATTATAAAAGAAACTATTTGACCCAGCAATCCCATTCCTCGGTGTAAGCCCAAAGGATTATTAATCATTTACTATAAAGACATATGCACATATATGTTTATTGTGGCACTATTCACAATAGCAAAGACTTGGAACCCACCAAAATGGTCATCAGTGATAGACTGGATAAAGAAAATGTGGCACATATATACCATGGAATACTATGCAGCCATAAAAAAGGATGAGTTCATGTCCTTTGCACAGAGACATCGATGAAGCTGGAAACCATCATTCTCAGCAAACTAACACAGGAACAGAAAATCAAACACTGCATGTTCTCACTCATAAGTGGGAGTTGAACAATGAGGACATATGGGCACACAGAGGGGAATATCACACACCAGGGCCTTTTGGGGAGTGGGTGGCTAGGGAAGGGATAGCATTTGGAGAAATACCTAAGGTAGATGATGGGTTGATGGGTGCAGCAAACCACCATGGCACACCTATGTTGCAAACCTGCACATTCTGCACATGTATCCCAGAACATAAAGTATAATAAGAAAAAAAGAGAAATACTAAATATGGAAAGAAAAGACAGTAAACAGCCACTACAAAAACACACCTTACACAGGGTAGTAACACTATATATAAAGCAATCACACAAACAAGTTGGCATAATAAACAACTAAAATCATGGTGATAGGATCAAACCCACACATAGCAATCCTGACTTTGAATGTAATCAAACTAAATGTCCCAATTAAAAGGGACAGAGTGGCAACCTGCAGAAAGAAGCAAGACCCAATGATATGCTTTCTTCATAAGACCCATCTCACATGCAAGGACACCCATAGGCTCAAAATAAAGGTATGGAGACACATCTACCAAGCAAATGGAAAACAGAAGTGAGCAGGCGATGCCATCCTAGTTTCTGGCAAAACAGACTTTAAACCAACAAAGGCCATAGAGACAAAGAATGGCATTCCATAATCGTAAAGGATTCAGTTCAACAAAACACCTAAGTATTATAAATATATATGCATCTAACACAGGAGCACCATATTCATAAAGAAAGTTTTTAGGGACCCTCAAAAAGACTTCAACTCCCACACTATAATAGTGGAAGACTTCAACTCCCATTGACAGTATTAGACAGATCTTTGAGGCAGAAAATTAACAAAAACATTCAAGACCTGAAGTCAACATTGGACCAAATGGACCTGATAGACAGCTACAGAACTTTTCACCTCAAAACAACAGAATATATATATTCTTCTCATCTCCACATGGCAGATACGCTAAAATAGACCACAAAATCAGACACAAAACAATCCTCAGCAAAAGCAAAAGAACTGAAATCATACTAACCACTCTCTTGAACCATAGCTCAATACAAATAGAATTCAAGACTAGAAAATTGCTCAAAACCATACAATTACATGGAAATTAAACAATCTGCTCCGGAATAACTTTTGAGAAAATAATAAAATTAAGGCTGAGATAAAAAAGTTATTTGAAACTAATGAGAACAAAGGTACAGCATACCAAAATCTATGGGACACAGATACTACTCAACTGGGTACAGATCTCAATGTCCACTGAAATTGAACTTAACCCTACTACTATGTTCTGACAGTTGTGCAGTAGCGCTGAGATACTTAGAGCATATTGCTCATTTCTTAAACCAAATAACTGAGGTGGGGTTAAGACTTTCTTCCATAAAAATTGTAAAAGAAACCATCTGCTCAACACCTGCATGCATGAAATTATGACGTTATCAAGTTGAAAGAAAAAGAGACAAGGTCCCAATGTGGTGGATAGGAACTAAGTTAAACCTATCACTAGCAAGGTCACTAAAGTGGTAAGTTCTCTAATGTTGCTGAGGAGAAAGAATGATAAGGCACCATTATACGATTTGTTTCTGGACTGGGTGTGAAGGACAGCAAATAAAGTCAAATAAACAACATGACTACTAGATAGAAAGAGAATTTCAAGCCATATACGTGTGTGTGTGTGTTTATACACACACAGTACATAGATAGATAGATAGATAGATAGATAGATAGATAGATAGATAGGATAGTGGATATAGATACAGATACAGGCATACCTCGGACAATAAAGTATTCCTCTCTACAATGTTAACTATTATAGGCATCATTTACATTTTTATGCATATATCTGATACTACAATTGTTATTACTAGATATCACAAGAGAAAGAAAATATAACTGAACATTTAGAGAAAAATTGACAGTAGAATCAGATCACAGGTGATCCATACATTAAACTTATAATGCAAGTAATTGAGAATAAATATAGTGAATATATTCAGTAAAATAGAGGAAAAGATGGACATAATAGCTAAAGAGATGGATAACATCAATTAGATTTAAAAAATCAAATATATTCTAGAAATAAAATATGCTATCTAAAATTAATAATTTGATAAAATAGCTTAACAGTAGATTCCATACAGCACAAGATAACAGGGAAGACAAACTAAAGCTAAAGAGAAAAAGTCGTTTTTTAAAAATGTAGAACAGAGCATAAGAGGCCTATGGAATGCTAAGCAGCAAAGCAATTCCTGAGAAGCAGTGAGTATGAAGCTGCTATGTTAATTTGTCACTCTTCCGAAGATTCAGCTTCTAAACAAATAATAAGCCCATATAGATTTAGATAATTTATTACTAACACAGATAGCATAAGCAAGATCAATATATTGTCAGCTTCTCATGTCCCTTGTTCCGCAGAATAACTCTGAAGTGAAAGAGGCAGATGAAAAATAACATAAGCAATGGGTTGCTCTGCAAGACAGAGCAAATTGTAAGTTGTGGGTGAGTGATTTTATAGTCTCCACCTATATCTAAATGCATGCAAAGTGTAAAATACCATGGCTCACCGGACCCATGATTGTAGATGGTTAACTATTGTGTGAAAATTAGTAAGGCACTTGAAAAATGACCTTCTGATAGTTCCTCACAAGACTGCGTATCTTTCTGTGTTCCAGGAAGGCTCACATGATATTTTGCCAAGAGTTGGGTCAGACTGTGCTCCTCTCTCTGTCTCCTGTGGGTCATGTAAAGTTGCCAGGGAAAGAGGATGTAACTGTTCTCCTTGGAAGAACTCAAGGAAAATTTCTTACTTACTAGCAACTGGAGTTCCAGAGACAGAGGACAGGGATAAAGAGGAAAAAATGATACTATGTGTGTTATTAGCTGAGGATTTCCCAAAATTGTTGTAAGCCATCAATCGTCAGACTGAAGAAGCCCTGTAAATCCCAAACATGAAAATATACATAAGAAAGCACAAAAGCTTATTATAGTCAAAATGATGCAAACTGAATATGAAATATGAAAATTTCTCTTCAGATATAAAGAGAAAATATTAAAAGAAAACAGAGGGAAAAACTTGTTTTTTTCAGAAAGCACCCAAAAAACCTGACAGTCAACTTCACACAAACAGAAGCCAGAAGACAATTGACTGCCAAAGTGCTAGAAGAAAATCACTGCTAATGTAAAATTACATTCCAGAGAAAATACGATATACAAAATTCATAAAATAAATATTCAGAGAATCTATTACGGCATGCTTGCACTGAACGTTTTTATAGAAAAATCTAGGTGACATTCTTCAGATAGAAATAAAATGATAACACAAAGAAATATAGAAATCCAGGAAGGAGCAAAAATCAATCAAAAGGGTAAATAAATAGCCCATTATATTGGCTGTGAAAAAATTAAAAATAACTTCTTAAGGACATTAAATATATGAAGAATTAAAAGGCATAAGAACAATAATATGTCTTTTAAGATTCTAGTATTTTCAGGGATACAGCAAAGTAAATATTTATATTACTATAGTGTGTCAACAGTGCATATAATCTTTAGTGTAGCCACCAAAATAACAGTACAAATGTATAATTAGGATAGAATTAATTAAAGATGAAATAACCAAAACGAGTGTAATTACATATCAGGAACTGTGAAAGAGAAAAGATCTGGCATAACTGAATTGTGGGAAAATATATTCAATTATAAATGCTCTAAATAACTTTAACATCTATTGGAATAAAAATAAAACCCAATTAAGAGCACAAATCCTGTAAAGGATATAGTAAAAGAAAGAATTTTTGAAATGGAACATATATCCAAGAACACTTCACTTTGAAATAATTATTAAATAAGTAAAAGAGATGCTAAAAATTACTTGATTAAGCATGTAGCAGCTGCAAAATACTAAAATAAAGGAATTGGAAAACAATAATACTTGATAATTAATATTTAACACTTGATCACGTTTTCAATATTATTTGAATTATTCAAAGTGAAAAAGTATGACCTTAGATGTCATAATATATGCCGTGTGTGTGTTTATGGATGTGTATATGTATGTGTGTGTATATAAATGTATACATGTTTGTGAGTGTATGTGCATATACACACACCTATCATATGTGTATATATATATGTGTACATAAAACATCAGCATATGAATTATACAGCAAAATAAAATGTAACATCTACCAGAAAAAAAAAGACAAATTACCTAAAATGAATGACATAAACTGAGAGGAATTTTCTTATAAGGATCAATAAAAACCAATAAAAATAAAATAATAAAGTATATTCAACATGATGCATAAATTTCATACATTATGAATATACTTTACAAAATAACATATTCATATTACTTATTACAATATAATAAAACATCATGTTGCCACTTGCTATTTTAAGAAGCCATTGAATCTAATTTTGCAAATATTAAACGTAGAAGAGTATATTAGAATGAGTTCAATGCAGTATTCAAAGTGCATATACTCTGTGTATAGTTAACAATTCTACTTTTACACAAATAAAATAATTGTATAAAAGCATGCACAAGAATGATATCTGTCAGGCTGGAGGCTTGGTTACTTTTAACAGATGGAAAAAAGAAACTTGAAATGTGTCAGAGAGACACATTAGACAGAAGTATTCAACACTGTCTTCGGTTTTTGTTGCTGTTTATGTTAGATGCAATTAAAAAAATACTGTACTTGATGTTATGTTATTTTCTGGCCTTATCTGTATCCTATAAACAGTTCATAATGTAAAAAGTTAATACAAATATTTAATGAATATTTCCATAGAAGCTAGATTTTTTTAATTTATTGTAAAGTACATCATTTTCATAATACTAAATTGAACATTCTATATAAAATATGCACAATATATGTTGTGCTGCTATAATTTCAAAAAGACTAAAATATGAATATTTAATATAAAAAATAAATGCTTTAGAATCTAAGAAATGTAGTTTATTTACTTGACTGCATTTACACCAGTCTCAATGGATGAAGGCTTCTTTGCTTAATAAGAATTAAGGAATAATCTGTCCCATTTCATATGAAGGTGATTTCAGTTGTCTTCACCCTGAAAACTATTTGTATCACTGTTATGGCAACTGTCTCTATTGAAAAATTTCTATCTTATCTCCCAATAATAGCTTGTATTTGCAAAGGGTCATCAACATCCTACTTTCTCATTTGCTGTATGAATCAAAAAGCTTAGTATTCTTAATTTAACTTCAGAATCTGTTTATCTTAGCAAAGAAAAAATATCAATTACTAAGCAATATCCTTGGAGTCACCTGTGGTTTTAGACATAAACATTATTAACTTAGAAGTGATTCCACAAATGAACCAACAGGCAGGGGGAGTCCTTGACCTATTAAACATAGCTATAGGATTCCTCAGATAATGTATTCCACCGGTAGCAGCCCCAGGTAAATTCAAGAGACTAATTTTGTTCCTCTTCAAATTGCATTCAATCAATGGCTCAGTCCATTTGGAAAATCAATATCCACAACTATCATCTTTGAAGAACCACATTATTCAGCAAAACCTAATTATCATAAATACTTGCTTTATTACAACAGCTCTCCACTATTGTGTTAAAATTATGAAATAAGATTGTCCTGACATTTTTAGTGAGTGAATCTGTAACAGCAACAGGAAATTAGCTTTCTGCACTGTAATGTGCTATTACATTTTTGTATTGTGATTCTTTTTCTAGTTTGGAGATTTGACTGCTCAAAATTAATCTGGAGCTGTACTAATCATCACCTCTTTCAACTTTCTGAATTCATAAAAATAATGATGCAAAGAAGGGCTGAAAATCTTATGCATCTCCAAAAATACTGAGAAACATCTACAAATTAAAAACTAATTTAAAGCAGAACTATATATACAGCTATTTATAAGATAAATACTTTCAACTTCAAATGGAGTAAGTCTGCATCAAAGAACTGAATACACTAGAAAACAAAACATGCATAAAATAAGAATAATTAATTACTATAGTTATTCTAAATATCCTCTAAATATACTTTCCAGCTGTGAATACTTCAACAGACTCCATTAATTGTGATATTGCTGACTCCATTAACCATGCCCAGGGTGGATCAAAGAAGCTCTAGGTGCTATGAGCACATAGGAGTTATATTCTAACAATGACTTGGCTTCCAAACAATCAGTGTGAGAGAAAGATTGATTCAGAATTGAGGAAACATTCTATCAGTACCCTAGAGATTGCTAATGATATAGTTCTCCCTGACTGGACACTTAATACAGAAATTACTTGGCTAAATAGTGAGATAAATTAAGGTGTTGAATTGCAAGCTTAATTTAAAATTGCTGAGGACAAGTTAAATCCATGTCAAACAATGAGTGTTAAAGTATTATAATGACCCTTACCAATAAATTCAGTAGTTACAGTAAGGTAAAAAAAAGAAGCAGTGAAGCTGTCATAGGTTTAATTTACATTAAATCAATTTATGCTTAATTGTTTAATGTACTGTCTCCTTAGCCACCATTGCCAGAAACCTTCAGTTAAATATTTAAATATAGAGTCCATAATAGTGCAACTGTTTTGTGATGGTGAGATTGGTGGAGAGCTCTATAAAGAAAATCAACCCAGAAAACAATTTCATCCATAACTGACAAAATACAGATTTGGTATCAGAGATGTGTAAGTAATAACTTACTGAGAAGCCTTTTGAATATTAAGAACAATGGGTTCCTCTTTAACATTTAGAAACTTAACATTTCTCTTTAACATTTAGGAACTCATGTTAAAGAATAAGCAATCACTGTCAAACTTGAAGTTGTGAAAATCCAACAATAAAATTCTGAGCTGATATAAACAATAGTAAAATAAATATATTCTCAAAGTGCACACACACACACACACCTCTTTTTTTGAAGAACCCAGGCTAATATAGATTTAGGTACTGAGAATGGTTCTAGAGGAAGATAAATTTAAGGATGAGTCTTAATTGTAAGATTTCTGGAATTCTCCCTCCAAACTGATTGGATTTGAAGATGCTAGTGACTCTATTTTCAGTGTTAAAGAGAGCACTGATAGTCTATAGGGTGATCTGGCAATAAAGATTTGCAAATATTTTATCTGAGTATTCCTAATTAGGCACTTATAAGAAGAAAGGAGCTGGGTTACTGTGCATATGATACTTGGCTGGTTACTTGTAATGTCACTGGAAAAAGTGATAAAAATGCAATAAACTCAGAGATTCAAATTCCTAGGTCAAGTGCCCCGTAAAGGACTGATTGCTCTTATTTATGCCCTGATGGAGACCCTTATCTCCTGTAGCCACAAGGCTGGGACTACTGAAGAGCAAATGCAAAATCTAACCGAAACTGGTTGATTTACAAGTTGAACTTTCAGCTTAGAAGGGTACCTGTTCTTACAGTGAGGGCAATTGGTTGGGAAAGAGTGGTATCTTGTAAGTTGAAATGGGGAAGCTGGAGGCATTGATTATCTAAATTATGATGAGCCATCTTTGCCAGTAGAAGATGTCTCCCCACCCTAGTGGTGGTGGCCTCTCCACTTCCCTCTGAGATTAGCTCTGCATTGCCTCTGGAGACTGTAATGACCCCCACTAAGTAAGTTGCTATGCAAGACAGTGCTAATTCTCCTTGGAAGCAATCCTACCACCCTTCTTTGCTTCTAAACCTATAAGTAGACTCAAGTCCCAGCAGGCCCCTAAAGGTACAGCACAAACTGTGACCCATGAGGATGTGCACTAAACTCTAAAAGAACTACTTGAGTTTTCTAACTTGAACTGATGGAAATCTGAAGAACTTGTATGGAAATGGTTATTATTAGTGTGTGGGATAATGGTGGAAGAAACGTTAAGTTGGATCAGGCTGAAGTTATTGGTAAGTGGTCAATAAACTGAGATGCTGCTCATTAAATCTCAATAAACAGAGATTCTGCAATTAATGTTGTAGCACAGGGAGTTAGAAAGAGCCCCATTGTCATGGGATCTTTGGGGTGTCACTTTGCCAGCTGGAAACCTCTGTGGCCAGTGGTGCCTCCTGAATGCATATTGCTCAGGCCTACTGGGCTTGTTCAGCCCACTCAGCCAGGGAGGCTGTGCTCTGCTCGCACTACTGACCTGGATCCCACACCTGCCAAGGGTGAGCCAGGTGCAGAGTGGCAAGGCATGTGTGGGCAAGTGAGCACAGGGTCCAGTCATTGTGCACAGCTGGGCATGCCAGTTGCTGCAGTGGGGCAGGCAGCTCCAGGCACTGGCACAGGTGCTGGCTCCATGTGAGGCTGCAGCTAGACCAGATGTACCACATGTGGCTTCTGCTGCAGACATTTGCGCCTGGATGACAGCAACGCTATGGTGCCCAGGAGCTTGGAGACACCAGGAACCACAGACCCCAAAGAAGGTGTCAGAGCCCTGGCTTGGGAAGCCCCTAGGTCTGAGCTCCCCAACGGCCCACAGCTCTTCTCTCCTTCTTATTGCCCTCAATGTGGCAAGTGGGAGGGGCATGTTTCAGCCCTGTTTTTGTTACAGCTCTTTCAGTCCCACCATTCCGATGGACCTGAATTCTTGTCCCACATCTAGGAAGAATGAGGTACTCTGACAACTGGAGGTTGAGCAAGATGGAAAGGAGCTTCATTGAGTGACAGAACAGCTCTCAGGAGAACTGAACTGGGTAGCTCCTTTCTGCGGGCAGGTTATCCTGACAAGTGTCCAGCTCTAAGTGGAGAGGAGACCCACCATGAGTAGCTCCTTTCCACAGGGAGGTCATCCCAAGAGTGTTGGAGTCTGATTGAGTCCAGGGTTTTTATGGGCTCAGAAGGGAAGAAATGTGTGCTGATTGTTCAATGTGTGGCCATGGTTGAGGCTGGAAAAATAACCATAAGTTCTCACTCCAGTCCACAGATTCCACCTGGAAGTGACAGCTCAGTCCTGATGCTTCAGGCCATCCCTGGTGTGAAGGTGGAGCTTAACCAGGGACCTGCCCATTTCTGCCTGTATTAGTCCATTTTTGGGCTGCTGATAAAGACATGCCTGAGACTGGGTGACCTATAAAGAAAAAGAAGTTTAATGGACTCACAGTTCCAGATAGCTTGGGAAGCCTCACAATCATGGCAGAAGACAAAGGAAGAGCAAAGGGACTTCTTACATGGCAGTGGGCAAGAGAGAGGACTTGTGCAGGGGAATTCCTTCTTATAAAATCATCAGATCTCCATGAGACTCACTCACTATCATGAGAACAACACAGGAAAGACCCACCCCCATGATCCAATTACCTCCCATTGGGCCCCTCCCATGACACGTGGGAATTGTGGGAGCTACAATTCAAGATGAGATTTCAGTGGAGAGAGCCAAACCACATCACTGCCCTGGAGCCTGTCTGCCTCCTGCCACCATCAATCATGTCATCCACAGAGCCCAGGGTGTTCATGCAAAGTGGTGCCTACAGGCCTGCGCCAAGCTACCCTGAGCTCCACCTTGGACTCCCTCCCTGAGCTTGTCAGTGCCCAAACCCTGGGGGAACTGGGCGAGGCGGTACAGGGCTGGCAGTGCTACCCTGAGTGTGTGCACAACTGGCTGGATCATATCAGCACCCGTTCATGTCCACAATTTTCCTCCACCCCAGAGTGGGCACCAGGAGCAGGGAGAGTTCAGGCAGTGGGAGCAGCACCCCCCTGTGGGGAATGTTGGGCTTCCCAGCCCCCAAATGCTCAGGGATGCCTAGGTCCATAGCCATAGCTTGTTGACTGCAGGTGTACCTGGGATTATAGGGCCCTGCCAACTTGGAAGGGGGCAGGGCTCCCACCTGTGTCTGGCTCCTGCCAACTCCATGGAGTGCACAGCACTGGCCACGCCTTCCCCTCCAGCAGCCAGTATCTTCACAGTAGCCAGTCCAGACAGGCCACAGCTGCTATCACCATCAGTTTATTTGGGTGGATGAAACATAGACCAAAAGGTGGCCCACCATTTGTACATTAGACATGCTAAACCTATCATATTTAATGTAGAGGAAGGGATTCAAAGGTTTAGAAAGATTGGAATGTTAGAGCGGTTTGTCATTTAAGACATATTCACCCACATTGTAGTGGTGTTAGGGTAGGCTATCCAAAAGACAAATCTCTCACCACTACTGCAAGAAATACATTTTTGCGGGAAGAAAACCTAGCATCCTTCAGGAGCTTTGTGGTTGCTCTTCTCTGTAACTCAGACCTTACAGTGGGAACTACAGTCACTGAATTGGGAAACCTAAATGCAATATAAGTAGTTGAATCATTAAGTCAGAGGGGCCCAGTGGCAGACCTCAACTGCCAAATGCAAGGTGGATATTGACAACATGATGGAAAGCAGAGTCACAGCAGCAATCAGAACAGCCTGACTCCTGCAAACGTATGGTGTTGGCTAGTTGATCATGGTGAAGTAGATAAGAAATGAAATAGAAAGTTTACTAAGCTTTTACTTGATCTGTTTATTAGTCTGTTTTCATACTACTGTAAAGACTACTTGAGACTGGGTAATTTATGAAGACATGAGGTTTAATTGACTCACAGTTCTGCAGGCAGAGCAAAGGGGGAAGTGCCACACACTTTCAAACAGCCAGATCTCATGGAAACTCACTCACTATCAAGAGAACAGCAAGGGGGACGTCCCCTTGATTCAATCAACTCCCACCTGGCCCCTCGCCCAACACATGGGGATTACAATTCAAGATGAGATTTGGGTGGGTATACAGAGCCAAATTATGTCAATCTGTATAGACTGAAAATTTCTAGGTCGAGTGAACAAAAGTCTAACCTGAATCAACCAGAGATTCCTGGCTCCTCAATCAATTTTCAGACTTGAAACAGTTTACTTAACCAAAACTCATTGAATTAAGGCAAGGCCAGGTCTCCACACGGAAGGACTTAGTACATTATCAAAAATTTATACTGTTAATCTTTCTGAAAGCCTTCCTCCGAAGATATCAATGGCTTTTTACCAGGCTAACTGTACATTGGGAAAAGGGAAATAATACAACTTTCAGAGACTACTAGACGCTGGCTCTAAACTGATACTAATTCCAGGAGACCCAAAATGTTACTTTAGTCTACAAATCAAAGCAGGGACCTGTGAAGGTCATGTGATTTATGAAGTTTTGGCTCATGTCCATTTCTCCGTGAGCCCAATGAGCCCCAGAACCTATTTTGTGGCTGTTTCCTAAGTTCTAGAATGCGTAATTGAAATAGATATATGCAGCTACTGGTAGAATCTCTACAATGGTTTTCTGACTTGTAGAGTAAGGGATAGTATGGTGAAAAAGGCAGAGTGTAAGCCAATAAAACTACCTCTACTTTGGAAAATAGTAAAGCAAAAGCAATATAGCAATTATGGAGGAATTGAGGAGATTAGTGCTACCATCAAAACTCAGAAGACATAAGGGTGGATTTCCCACTACATACTCATTCAAGTTGCGTACCTGGCATGTGTGGAAGACAGAGGGACCATGGAGAATGAGAGTGTACTATCATAAGCTTAGCCAGGTGGTGACTCCAATTGCAGCTGCTGTATGTGGTTTCATTGCTTAAAATTAACACATCCCTTGGTCCCTGGTATGCAGCTATTAAGCTGGCAAATGTTTTCTTTTTTCTTTATACCTTTTAGTAAAGACCACCATAAGCAGTTTTCTTTCAGCTGACAAGGCCAGCTATATACCTTCACTGTCCCACCTCAGGGATATATAAACTCTCTGGCCCTATATAATAATGTAGTTTACACAGATCTTGATTTAATTTCCCTTCAACAAGATATTATACTGGTCCATCATATTGATGAAATTATGTTGATTGAGGTAGTGAACAAGAGGTAGCAACTACTATAGACAGATTGATGAGATCTACACATGTCAGAGGGTGAGAAATAAATCTAACAAAAAACTATGGCCCTTCTACCTCAGTGAAATTTCTCGGGCTTCAGTAGTATGCAGCATGTCAAGATATCTCTTCTAAGGTGAAGGATAAGTTGTTGTGTCTGGCCCCACACGACCGAAAAAAGGCATGATGTTTAATGTGTCCCTAGATTTTGGAGAAAAACAATGTTTTTCATTTGGGTGTACTACTTTGGCTTATTTACTGAGTGGCCCAATAAGCTGCTAGTTTTAAGTGGATTCCAGAATAAGAGAAGGATTTCCAACTCATACAGTTTGCTGTGCAAGCTGCTCTGCTGCTTGGACCATATGATCCAGCAGATTCAGTGACGGATAAAGTGTCAATGGCACGTAGGGATGCTGTTGGGAGTGATTGGCAGTTCTTTATAGGAGAATCACAGTGCAATCCTTAGGATATTGGAGCAAAGTGTCCTGTCACCCATCCAAAAAAAAGCTTTTCTTCTTTTTTGGAAACAGCTTTTGGCCTGCTCCTGGGCCTCAGTAGATACTGAACACTTAACTATGAACCATCATGTTACCATGTGACCTGAGCTACACATTTTGAAATGAGTATTATCAGATTCACCAAGCCATAAAATTGGGCATGCATAGTAGTACTACTTCAAATAGGTGTAGTATATATGGCTGGGCTTAAGCAGACCTGAAGTCAGTTGCATGAAGAAGTGGCCCAAATGTGCATGCTCTTGTCTCCTGCTACACTGTTGTCTCTCTCGCATCCTACCTGTAGCATCACAGAGAGTTGCTTATAATCAATTGACAGAGGAACAGAAGACAGTGGCCTTGTTTCCAGATCATTATGTATGATACGCAGAAACTGTTCAAAAGCGGACAGCTATATCCCCTTTCAAGGGCATTCTTAAAGGACGTTGGTGAAGGGAAATCCTCCTAGTGGGTTTCTGAGCAGTGTACCTGGTTGTATACTTTGATTAGAAGGAAAAATGGCCAGATGTGGAATTATGTACTAACTCATGGGATTTGGCCTGTTGCTTGACTGAACAGTCAGACATTTGGAAGGAATATAATTGGAAAATTGATGACAAGGAAATTTGGGAAATAAGTATGTGGATAGACCTCTCTTAATGGACAATAAACATGAAGATTTTTGTGTCTTACATGAATACTCAAAAAGGAGGACCTTAGCAGAAGATTTAATAATGAATTGGATAGGATGACCCAGTCTATGGATACCAATCAGCCTCTTTCTCTAGCCACCCTTGTCATAACCTAATGGGTTCATGAAAAAAGCGGTTATGGTGGCAGTGATGGAAGTTATGCATGAGCTCAGCATCATGGACTTCCACTCATGGAGACTGGCCTGGTTATGATCACTGCTTAGGTTTCCTCAATCTGCCAGCAGTAGAGACTAACACTGAGTCCTCAATATGGCACCATTTTTTAGAGGGATTAGCCAGCTACCTGGAAGCAGGTTGATTACATTGGACTGTTTTCAAACTACAAAGTAAAGCAATTTTTTTTCTTACTGAAATGGACACTTTGAATATGAATTAGCCTTAGTTTCATACAATGCTTCTGCCAAAAACTACAGTTTGTGTACTTGTGGGATGCTTTACCCAACATCATGGTATTTCACCCAGCACTATTTCTCATCAAGGAACATGCTTTACAGCGAATTTAATAGGGCTATGGGTCAGTCAATGTTCATGAAATTCTCAGATATTACCATGTTCCCCACCATCCTGAAACAACTAGTTTGGTAAAACGGTGGCATCCTTTTGAGGACTCAGTTACAGCACCAGATAGATGAAAATATGTTTCAGGGCTCAAATAACATTCTGCAGGAGGTTGTATACACTCTCAATTAGCATCTAATATATGATGTTATTTCTCCAACAGCCAAGATTCACGGGTACAGGGATCAAGGGGTGAAAATGAGACTAGCACCACTCACTATTACTCCTATTGACCCACTAGCTAATTTTTTTTTCCTGTTCCCACAGCCTCATACACTGCTGGCCTAGAGGTATTTGTTCCAAAGAGAAATATGTTTCCACCATGAGACATAACAATGATCACACTAACCTGAAAATTAAGACTGCCACCTAGCCACTTTAAACTCCTCATGACTCTGAATCAACAAGCAAAGTAGGAAGTTTTGGTGTCAGCTAGGGTAATTGATTCTTACTACCAAAAAGAAATTGGACTGCTACTCCCTAATGGAAGAAGAGCATGTCTGGAATAAGGAGATTCCTTAAGTTATATCTTAGTATTGCCATGCCCTGTGATTAATGTCAATAAAAAATTACAACCACCCATTCCAGGCAGGACCACTAATGGCCCAGACCCTTCAATTGTAAAGATTTGGGTCACTCCATCAGGTAAAGAACCATGAAAACCTGAGATGCTTTCAAAGGTAAAAGGTAATAGAGAATGGGTAGACGAAGAAGGTAGTTGTAGATTCCAGTTACGACCATGTATCCAGTTACAGAAACATAGACTATAATTGCCATAAATATTCCTCGTTATTTTGTTATGAATATGTTTGTGTGTATAGTCATATGGATAATCTATTTTTTCTTACCTCTCTTATCCCTTTATCACTTAATATAAGCTGTATTGATTCGATGATTTTATATCATTATACTTAAGTATTATTAATTTTATAAGACAGCATTTAAGATAGAGAACAGTACACATCACTCAAACACTTTACTTCTCTTGAGAAAGAGATTAATGCTTTTCTAATTGATCTCAGAATAGTTGTATCTTGTTAGGACAAATTATGGCCTTGCTATTTTCTTTATTTGGAGGTTAAATATGGCTTGAGGAGATGTGTATGGGTGCCAGGTCCACAAAAGGTGGACTTGAGATAATTAATTTTATATGTCAATTTGACTGGGCCATGAGGTGCACAGATTTTAGTTTATAGTAATTCTGGGTATGTTTTTGAGGATATTCCTGAATGAGATTAAAATTTGAATCAGTAGACTGTGTAAAGTAGATTGCTCTTTCCAATGTGGGTGGGCCTCATCCAATCCATTAAAAACCTAAATAGAATAAAAATCTGAGTGAGAAAGAATTATCTCCCAATATATAACTGTCTTTGAGCTAAGATATCAGTCTTTTCCTGCTTTAGGACCCAGCCTCAGACTGGAAATTGCACCATTCGTTCTCCTGGATGTCAGGTCCTTGGACTCAGACTGGAGCTATAATTCTATCAGCTCCCCTGGTCTCAGCTTGACAGATGCAGATCTTAGGTCTTCTCAGGTTACATAATTTCTTCTGGTAAGTCTCTCTTATATTTATATTTATATTGTCTATGTCTATATCTATAACTATATCATATTGGTTCTCTTTCTCTGGAGAACCCATGCTAATACAATAGTCATAAAAAACATTTTTCCTCATGAATTTTAAGTTTTTAATCTTTCTTGAGGAGACATTCTACACTTTAAGGTTATAAATAATTTCTTCATATTTTAATATATTAGAGTGTTCTGTATTTCACTATTTAAAATCCTCACATATTATTTATTGATGTGAGGTAATATATGACTCTGAGAATTCTACTTTTCTATGGTATAATGAATTGTCCCAACAACATTTAAGAGATAGTACATACTCATTTCATCGTGTTAAAATGCCAGATTTGTAATTTGACATATTCTCCTATGCATATACATGTTTTGGGGCTCTCTCGTCTCATCCATTAATCTACTGACTATTACTCAGTATTTTTCATTATATTTTTATATTTTATAATGCCTCATCACTTATCATTGTTGAAAGTGACCATGGTTTAACTACAATGTCAACAACAAACCATTATTTTTCTCAATACAAATTCATTAAATAAATATTATGGAATTTAAATATCATAGGTGTTGGAGACTCAGGAAATAAACAAGATATAAAAGTCCCTGCCTTCAAAGATTTTCATGCTAGTAGAAGAAAATGATTATAATTCTATTAACAAATAAGGACATAATTTAGATAATCTTAATTATAAGAAAAAATAGTTTACATCGCTTATGTGCTCAGAGACCCTTTGAGAAAATTATGTTAGAGTTAAGATTTGAATGATTAGAAGAAGGCAACATGAAAATGTGTTAACAGAAACACTTTCCAAGAACTCAAAAATGTAAAAAAAATCTGAGTCAAAAATAAGCTTAGTGTGTTCAAGGAAAAAACAGAAAATAAGTTTGACTGAAGTATAGCAAAAGAACCAATGAGTCATAAGAGATGGAATCAGAGAGTTAGACCTCTGATATCATATGAAGATATATCTTGCAGGCCTTGTAGACCTTGGTAGAAAGTGTGGATGCTCTTTGATTTACAATGGGAAGCTAGTTCAAGAGTGTTTGCAGTTAAATGGTGTGATAATTTTTACTCCTTGGGAAGATTACTTACACTTTTTATCAGATTAATTCTATGTGACTAGAAAAGAGAATGCAGGGAGAACAATCAGATGGTTGATATAATTATCAATGGAGGCATGGATGGTGTCTTGGACCAACATTGTAGCAGTGGAGATGAGAAAGGGTGAGGATTGGAACATATTTTGGAAAAACAGCAAGTAGGTAATAATGGTGCATGGGAAATAGAAAAAAAAGTAACGAGAAAATTCAAAAGACTCATTCATCCAATAATTTATTGAGTACCTATTATGTGTCTGATAGTCCTCTAGACATGGAAAAGAACGTATATTTTTCAAATAGGATTTGTATCTTACTCAAAGGAGCTAGAGAATACGTAAGTAAGCAAACAAATAATGTAAAAAATGATGATAAGTGCTATGATGAATGAGAATTTGTATGTAGTGACATTTTGGGGGTTGCTGTTTTATGTAACATATACATTTTTTTTCACTAAAAAGTAGCACTTGAACAGATAATTGAGGAAAATGTGAGGCAAAGCCATGTGGAAACCTGAAGAATGTTTTAAACAGAATACAGCAAGTGCAAGTAACCAAGATGTGATCAAGAAAAGGAAGTAGGTCAGTGTGCTTTGAGTGATATCTATAAGACGTAAGAATGCTGGATGAAGTCAGATGTAGCAAATAAGCTTATATAGATTATATGTGAACCTGGGCTATTGCTCAGTCTTCTACATTGAAGATAAAATTTCCATTTACTATAATGAAGAGAAGCACATTTGGAAAAAATAAAATCAAAGCTCAATTTCAAATACATGAGTGGACCAATTTGAATTTTGAGTCCGCAGCTAAGGGCCAAGCTAGAAATATAAATCAGGAGGTAATCAATGTATGAACTGCATTTTAACTCCATAGCCTGGGTGTGTTACTCTTCTAATGACAATACTTAGAAAAGAGAAAATCTTTCAGATTGGGCCTTGGAATATTGCAATATTTAGAATGTAGAAAGTCAAGAAAGAGTCAGTCAATAATTCTTAGAAGGTATTAACAATAACTAAAGAATGTATCCAAGAAATAATGGCATTATAAGATTCTTACAACATTATCTTAAGGAAGAGAGACTGAATAAGTATGCAAACATTGAAGTAGGGAAAATAAATAAAGCAGAATTGTTGACCATTTTACTTATTAATGTGGAAGTTATTAGTGGCTGTGTCATAATATATAGTATTAGAATGGTGAGAATGATTGAAATTGATTCAGGTATGATTGAAATTTATTCAGGAGATAATACAAAGAGAATAATTGGAAGCAAAAGCCAAGAAGAACTCATTGAAAAAAAAAAATTCTGTAAGCAGGAGCAGTGGCATAGGTATTAGCAGTAGGAAGATATAACGGTGAAGAGAAAGTTTGATTTTGTTTTTCTCTATTTTGTTTTAAAGATGGGAGTTTATCCAATATGTTTGTATGCAGATAGAAATAATCCAGTAGGGAGAAGGTATTCATGATGCAAGAGAGAATGAGAAAAACTACTTATAATTCTTGAATAGGTGACCATATATAATAGTTTGCAATATTCATCTGAAATATCTGAATACAATTTAGATAATAGGGACACAGTGCAGGCACACTGACAAATGTGGCAGTAGTTGTGATTATGGGGGATGTTTGTGGAAGTTCTCTTCTGACTGTTTTTATTCTCAGTGAATTGGGAAGTATGTTCATTAGCTTAGGTTGAGAAAGAAGAAAGAAGTCTTTGAGGTTAAATGAAATAATCAAAGATACCAAAAGTATCTTTTAGAATAGTAGTAAAGTGGGTAAAATAACACTGTAGAATTATAGAGAAGTATTAAGAACTGATTTCAAATGAGAAACCATAAATTTAAAGTGAGATTCATCAGAACAGTAATGTTACATAATTTTCTCTACCAGCTACATTCAACTGCTCAGATGAGGTCGTGAAGTGGACAAAGAATGGACTTAATTAGATTTTTACCGTTTAATTATGATAAAGGGAGACGTGAGCCAGGATGTTAAGGATAAAAAATTATTACAATGATAAGTAAGGAAACTGTAACATGAAATAAAGTGTAAAGGTGTTAGGGTCAATGAGATTTATGGTTTGGGGAATAAGACACGTGGAAAGAAGAGAGTTGGGCTCGATATTGAAAATGTAGAAATGCATCATGTTTTGTAATAATGAAATCTAGTATGTGCCTATGAGTGTAAATAGCAGAGGTTTTGTAAAAATATGACCGTAGAAGAAAGGGGGAGGCATGATTATTGCAAAGAGTCCTTATAGAAACACGGAAATTATTAAGACTTATTAGAGGTATAGTCTTGAAGAGTGAGTGCCTAATGTAAGAGGAAGTAATCTGAGAATCTCTAAATAATTAAGAGGAGCAGTTGCAGTGGGTGGTGTCATCTGATGATAGCTTCAATGATAGGTGATGGTGGGTAATACTTAGGAAGACACAATGCTCTGGATGTGAACAAGGTAGGTAAAATAAAATACATAACTGAAAATAAATAGAGAACATGGAAGGCATTATTAATCTCAAGGAGAAAATTGCAATGTATAGCCAAGAGGAAAGACTCTTTGAAATGACGAATTATAGTTGATGAAAGTTTATTCATAATACAGTTTAAACAACATAATACTTATGCAAAAAATATAATTCATAAAAATATGAGAATTATGAAACTAAATTTTCTGTTGGATTTATAGTATGTGTTTTATTTTGTATTCATTCCAGTGTAAATCCTATAAACAAGAATTCTGTTACAGTGAGTATATACAGTTCAAAAGTTTTCTGAATACTGTTGGATAATCCAAAGATTAGCTCAACTGTCAAAATACATGAGAATAACATTATTGAGGTAATCTCCTTTACTTAGAGCCAACTGATTGCAGATATTAACTGCATATATAAAATATAATCACAACAACACCTAGATTAGTAATTGGTTAAATAACTGGATACAGCAGCCTAGCCAAGTTGACAGGTAAAATGAGCTATTGTCACAAATTGCTAGTGAGATTGAGGGAAAATGCAGTTAGAAATTATTTTCAAAAATAGAAATTACCAAATAATGTTTACAACTTTAATAAGAACAGAATTTGCCATTGCCTTTTATAATTTTGGTCAACAATATATTAGCTACGAGATCAGATCAGTTATTTTAACAATCACCCTAAAATATTAGTAACTGAAAGCAAGATAGAAGCATATTGCCCATTGTCATGGTTAATTTAGTATGTCAGCTTGACTGGGTTAGGGGAAACCCAAATAGCTGGTAAGACATTATTTCTAGGTGTGTTTCCAGAAGAGATTAGCATTGATTCAGTAGACTGTAAAGAAGATCCACTCTCACCAATGTGGGTGGGTATTATCCAATCTGTTGAAGGCCAAGAAAGAGCAAAAAGTGGGAGGAAGGGTGAATTCACTTTTGCTTCTTGAGCTGGGACATCCATCTTTTCCATCCTGTTGACATTGGAGTTACTGGATGCTGGACCTTCAGACTTACATCAGTAGCCTCCTGCCTTCCCCTACTGTTGTCAGACCTTCTGCCTTCCACTGTGAGTTATGCCATTGACTAATCCTCAGAGTTTCAGACTCAGACTGAATTATACCACCAGCTTTCAGATGACATACCGGGGAACTTCTTGTCCTCCATAATTGTGTGAGCCAATTCCTATACTAAATCTCTTCTTTTATATCTATCTATATGTTTATCTTATTGGCTCTGTTTCTCTGAAGAATCCTCACTAACAGACCCTCTTATGTAACAAAATCAGGGCTGATAATACAATCTCTGAAATGTGTTAACAAGGCTCTGTTTACCTCGTTGCTCTGAGAAACCCAAAACAAAGCTTCTAACTTCTGTTCTAAAATAGCTGTCTAGTTTCCTGTGTCAGATCCATGTTCCAGCTAGTAAGAATTAGAGCAAGAATTGGAAAAAGTGTAAAACATACTACTTTTATGGAAATTGTGTGGGAATTATACTCATCCAATTTTTAAATACCTAATTACCCAGAATAGTTACATGACTACATTTACTTGTGAGGATAAATAATATAATCTCCAACTGAACAGAGATAGGCATAGGTAAAATTTGAATGCTCTGTTTGTATGGTAAAAGAAGAGAATAGATTTTGAGAGACAACTAGAATTACTGCTATAATTAGTTGGTTAAAATTAGAATACAATTGAAATGGTTAGATAAGACAAGGAGAGAAGGGGGAATTGAGATAGAGAGTTTGGATATTTTCCATAAAGGGCATAGCAGAGAAATCAGATGGTAGCTGAAGAAAGACACTGGGTCAAAAGAGAGTGTTCATTGTTATTGTTTTTGTTGCTTTTTAATTTGATATTTGTATATATTATTTCACATATCAGCATGCTGATGGGAATGATTCCAAGGCACAGAAGAAATTAATGCTCCAGGAGACAAAGGCAGTATGCAATAAAGAATTAACCTTAACCAAAGAAAGTTTTGGTCCCTTCCTCCCAGTTTCTGGAAGGCAACCTCGTAGTCCTAGGGATGTCTTGCCTGAGAGGATTGTCTTTGATTATCTGAGAACCTGGGGCTATGCCAGATAGTTTATGCTAACAATGTGATTTATGATGGGGGGATTAGGTTACGTGATATTAATGTGGCCTCTGGAGGCGCTGGAGAGTAAGTCAGCCTTCTGGGTAGTGGTCTATGCCTATGTGACCAACTCCCAATAAGTACTCTGAGTGCCAGACTTAGGTGTGATTCGCTGGTTGACAATACTCCATATGTTACTTCATGCATCAGAAAGAAATAAGCATTGTCCATACAAACCCACTGAGATACAGCTGGAAACATTACACCAGTCTCTCCTTATCCTGCCTCTTCCCTTAGCTGGCTTTCATTTGTATCTTTTCACTGTAATAAACCATAACTACGGAGATAATGGTTTTTTGAGTTCTGTGAATTCTTCTAGCAAATTGTTGAGCTTGGAATTGGTCTTGGGGACTTCCCAAGTATGCGGTTCAGCTCCTGGCCAAATACTTTTCTATGATTTTTTTTAGTTTGTACCAGGTGCAATACTAAGGCTTTATGTGGCAGACTTCATGGGGAAAAACTTCCCTTTCTCACTAGACTTGATGTATAGCCAGTGCATTGCAGTCTCTGAGTGGAGCTGTCAAGGATTTAGGAGTCTTTGGGCAGTCATATTCTTATTTATATCTGCACTCCTGGTCTCGCTGCCTGAACCCTGAAGACACTCCTCAGCACTCTGACTCATCACCTAGTGTTTTCACACTCTTAGCCCTCCCACTTTTTTCTTCTCCTAGACCCCAGGTTTATAAAACTGCAAGAGCCTTCTCCTAAACTAACCAATTCCAATCTCTTTATTCTTTAAAGAAAGGAAAACATTGTGTAAGAAAAACATATAGACCTGTGACACAGAAGCATGGAAGATACAGTTTTTTATGTATTTGTTTCTTTTTAATTTTTTTGAGACAGAGTCTCACTATGTCACCCAGGCTGGAGTTCAGGGTCGCCATCTTGGCTCACTGCAGCCTCCGCCTCCTAGGCTCAAGCGATCCACCAACCTCAGCCATCACGTAGGGCTAAGTTTTTGTATTTTTGGTAAAGCCGGGGTTTCTCTATGTTGCCCAAACTGGTCTTGAGCTGCCGAACTCAAGCCATCCACCCTCCTTGGCCTTCCAAAGTGCTGGGATTACAAGTGAGCCACCACGCCAGCCTTTTTTTTTTTTTTTTTAATCCTGTCTGCTTCTGTATAAACTGTGTGTCTTAGAATGAGTCATGCAATATTGCAATATTTCAGTGTCTAGCTTACCTACTTTGGAAATTTAGACCACTAACACTTAATTCACAACGTAAGAAGGATCATGAACCCAGTTACCTATTATTCATTTCATAAATGCAACACCAACCTATTATTCGTTTCATAAATGCTTTGAGTGCCTATTGTATGTTATCTTCGCAGTAAATGGTGCATATTCTCTGATATTACAGACCGTACATTGTACTCGGAAGATGTATTAAATAAGTGATATTTTAGAAGGTATATAAAGTTGCAATATGTGTTTTTAAAAGGCTCCATTAATGGCTGGATTAAAAGTAATTTATTACTTTAATGAATTACCACCCAATATTCCCACAAGTTGATATTCCTGAATTCATTTTAACGATTTTCCTATAATTAAAAACGACTTTAATTTTTAGTATCATAAGTGATTCTCTGATAAACTTTACATACATAAAGGTTTCAAAGTGTTCATTATTTCTTTAAGAAAAAGGCACAAGTGTGGACTTGCCAACACAGAAATGTGAATGCTTGCGTTTTCATAATGCGAGGTTGCTTTCCAATTTCTATTCGAACCAGCATTACATCACAGTGTCAGTTTCTTTACACATTCTTTATGATTATAAAAAAGAAGATAATTTGCTTGTTGAAAAGTTAATTTTTCAATCTTCTTGAAGCATTTTGTATTTTATGATGGAAAATTTAAATATGCTAGTGAATTACTAATGTATATTCTTTAATATTTACTTGCTAGGTGTTTTCTTATTTGTAGAAGTTATTTAAATTAATAATATTTAATATGCTTGTCATATTTGTTTGCAATTTGTCTTTTATTTTTCCTTTGGTATTTTTAATTCATACTATTTTTAATAGCAATAACCTAGATATTAAAATATTGAAGCAAAGTCTATTGACGTAATGTCAATTTGCTGACAGAAGCTAGCTGTAGACATGAACAGTGAAGGATGCAAGAAGCATTCCTTGAGTGATTTAAGCAGAAGAAAAGTAATAGAACATTTAAACAGAGCCTTTAGAAATATATAGGTTCCGAACAAGTGGAATAAGTAAAGGAATAAAGGAACAAATGTCAGTCAGAATAACAATACATAAAAAGTTGTAGATGAATATAACATGCAAAGGAGATAAAAGTATGAATAGAGTCAACTCCAGGGAATAAATTGAAGCAGGGAAAAGGCCATATTATAGAGGCCTTATGAGAAAATTCAAAAGAGGTAATAATTATTAGGTTCTAATAAAATTTAAAAATTCATGGAAATTTTTGCAGATAAATTATTTGAAAAATATGTTGCTATTGAGAAGAATTGAAGTCTTGAGAACTAGAGGCAGATAAAAAGATCAATAGTCAGACATAGCTGATATTTGGACAGCTATAATTCACTATTATATACTCCAATGTTCAGTAACAGTTACATAGTTGTCCTTGCTGGACTATCTAAGATTTCCAAATATGCCTTTAAGTATGAAATAGTCATTTGTGAAATGTTCTTTTCATACATGTTTTTATTCATATTTTAAGACATGTGGAGAAGAAGATATTTTAACCAATTAGTAAACCTACCTCTTAGTTTTTACTCTTACATACAGATGGGAGGACAGGAACACAATGTTTGCTCTGAAGTCGTTGGATAAGTTTATCTAAATACATAATTCAGAAAGGAAGACATTCTGCTAGACACAACTAACAGACCATTTTAATGTCAACCAAGAATGCACAGAATACAATTATGCTTTCACAATATGATTCAAGAGCTAGCAGGATGGGTTGCCTGCTTTTGGAAAAGTGCACAATTAATGGCTTGACATAATAGCATTCACAAAAAGCCCACAGAAAGAATTTTAATGTTACAGATATTTTCAATGCATTATTAATATCAAAAGACATACAGAAAATATTAACATCGTATTCTGCTCCCTTGTATCAGAAATTAAAAGCATTTAATTTTACAGCAAGTAGTTAAAGCTATAAGAAAACACATTTACCTTTTGGGGAAAAAAGGAAGGAGGTCTTTTCCTTTTCAATTATTCTTTAATTTATATCAGTAACGTGTTTGCTTGAAGTTTCTCAATGATATTCAGTTAATACAGTGTTCCACTTATGGTTTCTACATGTACCTAAAATTATAAAAATCTCTTTATACAACATTTTTCCTTGAAATTTCTCATTATTAATATTCCACTATTATGTAGATGCAAACATAGTATCTATATATGCATGCAATTAAAAATATGATGAATTAAGAACAATGTAATGAAACCACAATGAATCTAGAGAAATAGAGGTATTTTATGATCATGAACACGAAAAAAATCTTGTAGCTTTTGATGACTTCTAAATTTGTTTGCTAATCCAGCAGTAAGATGGTCGACCATTTAAGCCACTTAATGGACTGGTAATTACTTTTCCTATATCTATTAGAAAATTTCCTTAAGGCTTTCAAAATGTTTGGAATCAGGGAAGTCTTTATTATATAGTCTTCATTAAATAAGGTGGCTTCTCTCATTTCTAATCTCTTCCTTCCTCTCCTGCACAGGGCCACTCGATTTTCTTCTAAATATTGTCTCTGGCAAAATACATATCATTTGTACTTTCTTAATAAAACATGTCTTTATTTTACTGTTATTTTATATATAATATTGTTTTTATATGCAATTTTTGGAATTATTAAAAACTCCTTAATACATACCTGTAATTCCAAAAACATAAACATTTTGAAGTAGAATTTTATTGTCATTTTCTCCTAGAGTTAACAGTCAGCAATTAAGAAAAAACAATTTCTTCCACACTGACAGATTTAAACTTGTTGCTCAAGGGCAATGCTTCAAGAACAGTGGCCATTTTTTTCACATGCACATTATGGATTGTCTCTATTTAAACTAGATGCCCAAAGTAATAAGTTACTTTCCATGTGTAGTGCTGCCATATTGTCAAATAGAATCTGACTTGGTTAAAACTAAATTGAAAAAAATTCTTTTCGACTTGTCACGTAGAGTCAAGATCAGAAAATGTTACTCAGGCTTCTGATGCTTTATGTTGAAGAGCATCCCCTTGAGTTTGCCACGTCACATTCAAGATACTGCTCCTTTAAGGCATTTTGACTTGAAGAAAATAAGCAGTGTGTTTTTTCACCTAAAAGCATAATATTTATATTAGCATGAAATGGGTTTTTTTCTTCAAGCATCAGAAACAGTCTGTATTTCAGATTACTGCATGTGTCTTTTCCTTATATTTGTTTTTGAATTATTGTTTGTGATTTTTGCCTTCAAATTGTTTTGTTGGTGTTATCTTTTTATACTTTTTACATATCAGCTAGACAGGGATAAGTTACCTTTAGTTATCCCTTGATTTGTAAAACAGTGCTTATGATGCTCACATACTATAGCCAGAGAGGTGGTTAACCATTTGATATCTATATTTATATATGTATAAGAAATATCTGTATCTGTATTTGTATAAGGAATATATGTGTGTGAATATATATACTTATATAATCTTTTATATATGCTATAAAAATAATAATTTCCTTGTCAATAATGTATATAAATAGGGATCGGAAATATGTATGTGTATATATATATAAGTATATATATAAAATACATCTACATAAGAATTATATGTGTGTGTATATATATGTATAAGGAACATGTGTGTGTGTATATATATGTATAAGGAATATATGTGTGTGTGTATATATATGTGTATATATATGTATTGTATTGTATATACTACCATTGTATTGTATATACTTATATATACACACATATATATACACATATATATGAGTATATATATACACATATATAAGTATATATATACACACATATAAGTATATATATACACACATATATATAAGTCTATATGTATACACATATATTCAAGTATATATGTATACACATATATTCAAGTATATATGTATACACATATATTCCTTATATACGTATATAAGGAGTGTGTGTATTACATATATACTTATATATACACACACACACACATACATATTTCCGATCCCTATTTATATACATTATTGACAAGGAAATTATTATTTTTATAGCAGTCAATTCACATCACATTTGGTGCCTTCCATGAAAAAATTGTTTGTTGACAGAGATTCAAATACAGGAACTAGAAATAACTGAACATAATATGACTATGTTGCCATTATGCAGATTGTTCCAGAGCACATCATAATGCTTCATTTGTACCATACTGTAATTGGCACTTATGCATTCCTTTCTCTGAGAGCCCATTAGAAATACAATTATGCCAAAACACGATGATATATTTCAGCACCATGGAATTGAACCTCTGCCTTTTGCAATAGTCCCATGAGGTAAACGCAAGCTCTGTGAGCATAATATTTAACAAAGAAAATGTACAAGCTCATTCTACTATTGTAGTGTACAGCATCTGCTTCTCACCTTTGGATCAGTTTCTTTTTTAAAAGGCCCAAGTGCTGATACTTCCCCCTAGAAAGTGATCAGTCTGTTACTGATAAGATCATATTAGCAGCAGGGGCAGGCTTGTGATATTAACTGGCTTGTGATCTTATCTGCTCCAGATAATTATTTTGCAATGGAAAGCTAGCAGTAAGCAATAACATCAGCTACTGCTTATGCTAGAAAGAGGCTGTGTATTTTGTTCTCATTATGATGAGCCATTCTCCTTGTGTTGTTTTAGTGTGAGAGACGATTCTGACGCCAGCCATTTTGAAACTCTCCATAATACTAGCTGATTCACTTGACTAATAAGGATTAAGCACAACCAAAATGATTACAAATATGAAAAATAGGTATCTAAGGAAAGATTTGATGACTTCAGTTTCTATAATCAGATGCTGATAAAAGTCAATCACATGTTTGTGAGAATATTCTAGAATTGCTTATGCCTGCCTAATAGGATTCTTACTGTAATAATTCATTAAACTTAAAATATGCAGAAAATATAAATTGGTTTACTTTACATATTTAGGAAAAAAACACAAGTTATATTCTTTAAATGTGAGAAGATTCTTATCAGTAATACAAATGAAGACTTGTTTTATGGTAAATACAGAGCAGTTTTTCATCATTTCCTGTTGAGAATAGAACCTGAAAATTTGGCGGTAACGATTTAAGTGAGATGTAGAGAAGGGCTTTCTGACTACAGCTTATATCTTCATGTAGTAGATATTCAGAGGAGGTAAGTAATGCTTCACAGAATCTCTTAATGCACTTATCTCTGGTTAGTGTGGACTACGTTATGTAAAGCACTAAATCAAAAATATAAACAGTATAAATAGATTTCAAATGTTCCTCTTGGCTATGTGGTAAACAGGTTAAAAGCAAACCCTATGTTGATAGAAAAATAAAATAAAATTTATAAATTTGGAGTGATCTTTTTATAGCTGATTTATAATGAATTAATATAAAAGAAAATTGATATTTCAAAACAATGATTCCTTTTCATTAAGACAATACATAATTTTAAGTGTAGTTTATAGAAAATTCTGTTACAGTAAGTATAATTCTCCCTCAAGATTACCCCTCTTTTCTTTCTTAAATAGAAACAGGCGATTTGCATTAATTTTAATGGTTCAACTGCTTGATTTATCCCTGCATGAAATTGCATGCTTCAGTACCTAATACTTGCTGAAATAATAATTCATATAATCTCAAGATGTGTCAAGAAGTGACTTAAAGTAGAAGTAAAAAAATATGAACTGAAATTAATGATGATCTCCCACCACTTCCTGATGAATAGGAGAACAAGTTCATGTATTTCAACACAGAGGGTCTGACTTTTCTCTCAGTGGTCTCAGGTGCCACTAGCCACGGTGGTATTATTACAAGTTCCTTTGGCACTGCTGGGTAGCACTGAATAGAACAACACTAAATCTGTCCATTAAGAAATAACAAGGACATACTCTAGAATAAAATAACTTATTGCATTGCAATAAACAATGGTGCCCAAATATGCTAAAGTAATTCATGTTGCATTTAAAAATGTAGTTTAAAGAAAAAATTACATTGATTTGAGCATATTAGAAAAATGACTATAAATATTCAAAAAGACATATTCATTCACATAGAGCTAAAATTTTAGCATATTTTAAATATTCAGGGATGTAACAAAGTTTATATTGTTTCGGTTTTCTCCTCACTGTACTCTTCACATCAAAATTACCAACCTAACAACGCGTACAGATGTGTAGAGTGAGCTTTTCTCATAATTTTAGAACCAACAGTATCTTTAACTGTCACAAGAAGGGTTCTGCCAGAGTGTTTTAGTTGATTCTTATCCTCTATGGAGATATGTTGAAAGAATGCCAAGTAACATCTCTCAAATTGGTTGTTGCATTCAATTTCCCTAGGAGAAAGTGCATAGAAACAAGATCCATCATCACATTGCCATTACTGCTCCGTTTTTGGGTAATCTCAACCAAAAGGAGACTGTAGACTATCAACTATTCAATTGCATCCACTGGCAGTTTGTGATATTTAAAAATAAAAAGCATGTGCTATGTTTCTTGTACTTATTTTCAGAGTATTTGAATTTTTGACATGGTTAGTTGTCAAATTTGTGAGCATTAAAATCACTTTAAAAGTTAAAAAGCAAGAAAAGTCATTATTCAAGCCCCAGAGAAATACCTCAACTGACTAAGGATTGGGCATTTTGCCATCATGACAGATGGGTAAGAGTGTCAGCCACCAAGAGACATGTACATGTCAAGTGTGAATATTGATATCAGGATCTAAGAAGACTACTTCACTAGTGCCCTGTTATGAGATGATACCCATACGGAACCCTCACATGCCAAAAACTATTATCAACCTATCAAATTGACTTCCTTTGAAAAATTAAGCAGTCTTTGAGATGATGTAAGTGAAATGATAATCATATCACTTTGATTAGTTGACATACAAATAACATGAAATTGTATATTAAAAGTCTGTACCTCTCTTTTCATTTTAAATGAAACTCCCATTTTGACAGATTTTTCATCCTCAGTTATTTTTTAAGTTAAGCACTTATTAGATATTGCAAATGTCACACTGGTAAAATCTTTAGGACTTTAAACAAAAAAAGAAGTCTACTTGTCAGCTTTCTCATTAAATGGACTCAATGTGCGATTAAGGATATTATTTTTCACTTTTGATATGAGCACAATTCAATTGGTTATATCATTGCAATTCACATTATTCTTTTCCTTATCACATGTAAATGTATTCAGGATGCATTTGGTGGTGTGAAAAAGAAAAAAAAAGGATAAGATGACATATAATTGTCAGTATAATAAAATGGATCTCCTTAACCAATTAATATTTTCTTTTGTTTCACATTTCAAATATAATTTTAGTTGGCATCTTATGTCTAAGCATATATATCTCACTACTAAATCATGAATAGGTCCACAATTAAACTAACTCTAAAATCTATCATAAGTCCTTATCAAATCGATTCCTATGTGTTCATTTTTCATGGTTGTAATTTCTTAGACTCTCATAGGCCTAGAAAATTTTCAAAGCCAGTAAACAGCAACTAAATTTTGTATCAAGCTCAAGTGTAGGGATAGTTTTAAATTACTAAGTCAGCATTTATTTTCACTCAGGGATCTATTCATATGAGCTCCAAAATTCAACATGCTCATCAACCAAGTAAAGTTTGATTTTACCAGCTTTCCACACTTTTATGTTCTACCCAATGTCAGTGCAACTGTCTGATCACATCTGTTTATGAAAAACAGAAGCACCAACATTAATGTATGCATTAAGAAAACCAGGCAATTGTTAAACCTCTACAATCCAAGCATTTCTTTATTTCTATTTTTTTATTTTTTTGGTCATTAATATCATCTTTCAAAACACCAAAATTTTTCTTAGTATTTATTTTGATTTGGTAATTACCTTTCACAATAAAATTAATTGATATAAATTATATTAGTCTGATTAATTTCTCTCCTTATTTCCCTATATTTATGCATTCCTTAATTCAACATAAAGTTATTTAATTCATAGAAGGTTAGGCACACTCATGGATACTAGAAATGCATCTGCAAGCAAAAGAAAGATCCTTGCCCTTATAAAGCTTATATTCTAACAGTAAGAGAAGGTAATAAAGTCATATGTTAAATTTTTAAATGTGGAATTAGATGGAGTATAGCCATCAATGAGAAGAGCGTTTTAGCAAATAATGATTTCTTCTTATTTTTTCATCCCTTTATGCCCCTCTGATACATTTTTGGATCATTCAGCAACTAATTATTTGCCTACATAAATCATGCCATCTCTCTCTCTCTCTCCCTCATTACCATTAAATTTTCATTTTTTTCACAATGTCTTATTCCCATTGCATGCAAACTATATATGCAAATGCTTATTTCCTTCTATGTAACAGCCATGTGCACTTCATTTCTTATGAAATATGTTTTGCCCATCTTTTTATTTAGTTGTTGGTCTTTTATTTGTTACTACCACTTTTTTTAATCATAATGTTAGCCCCCTGTTGTATGCCTTGCAAACTTTTTCCAGTTTGTTTTTAAAATTTATTTTCTTTCCAGTAGTGTCATTGCTATGCATATAATTTTACTTTTCATGTTGTCATGTATATCAATCTGTTTCATTTGAATGTTTGTAAATGTATCTCTTGCTAAATATAGCCCTCCAAAAGCTGATAGATTGTTCTAATAATTTAGCGATTTCATTTTTATGTTTGTCTGATGCAGCTGAAATTTTTTTTACCACACAGAGGAAGGTGAGGACCATGTTATTGACCTGGTAAATATACACACCAGGTTGTCAAGCATTTTTTCAACAACAATATTTTGCAATTTTCTCCTAAATGTTTTGAAATTCTACCTTTATTTAACAATACATTTCCATTATGTATGTAGGTATCATTCTAAACTCGTCACTCTTTTTTCCCCCACTTTCTTGCCTGCAACCTATGTGCACAGTAACATACAGTTTTAATTACTGTTGTTCTACAATGTTTCTTAATAATGCATGGAGGAGAAAATCTCTGCTTGGGGATATTTTTAATGAAAATTTGCTGGAACTTCTTGTACATTAACATGATGATATGAACTTTCTTTAGGTGTAATTTTCACACAATAAAGTGCACATCTTTTGCATAGAGCTTGATGAGTTTTAGCTGATTTGTACAGCCCTATAACGACCATCAAATTCAAGATATAGAACACTGAAGTTACCACCAGAGTTTCTTTACGTTTCTTCTCTGTCATCCTGCCAATGCCAGGAGCACCACTGACCACTATTGTCACTGTAAACTAAATTTGTTTCCTCTAGAATTTCATATGATTGAAATTATACAGTTTACACTGTTTTGTTTCTGGCTACTTATATTCCACATAATGTTATGTATATATAATTACCAATCCACATGGTTGTGTGTATCTATAGTTTATTCCTTTTTGGATTAAGTAGTATTATATTACATGACTACATCAAAATTACATAAACTTTCAGTGTTGATGAAAAATTACTGGGATGTACTGTAATTATATGTTTAATTTGGTAATAAACTATCAAACAATTCTCCAGCAGTGCACAGTTTCACATTCACATCAACCATGGATGAGTGTTTCAGTTACTCTATATCATTGCCAGAGATTTTCAGTTTGTTGATATCAGCCATTTCTGTGAATATGTAGTGGTAGTTTATTGTTTTAATTTGCATTTCCCTGGTAATTTAAAATGTTGCACAGATTTATGTCAATATTACCCATTTTGGAGATTTTCTTTTGTGAGATGTCTTTTCAAATTGTTTTCCTATCTTGATTTGGTAATCATAAGCATTCTTCTTTTATTTTTGATATTAATAAGAATATTAGTCACACCCTAAATTTAATATTGGGGCATGAGGTCTGTAGATCATAATCTTCTTCAACTGTCAATGTTTTGTCTATCTGAGCTTTTTTTTTGGTGTCTGTATTTTATGTATTTGAACTTCACTATCATTTTATCATTTTGTTTTATTAGTAAGTAAGCTTTTTATTGTATTTTTGGTGGTGGTGATGTTTATTTTTTAATTCTGAGAAGTACTTTTTATTACTATACATATTTCATTGTAAAATTCACAAGTGTAAAAAATGATTCTAAAGACAGTAAACTTTAATGACCACAGCATGTACTAGTCATATAATTTCGAGCAACTTATGTCACCTGTTCTTAGTTTCTTAGCTTTTTCTTCAATTAAATAAGATGGAAAACACGGCTTACATAATGTAATTGTTGCCAAGATTGAATAAGTATTTTTGCAAAGGATTTGAAAGACTATAATAGTATCAAATTGTCATTTATTGTTTTAGGATTTGTCGTGGATTGCTTGTTAGGAATAGCTCAAACTACAATTGTTGAGTTTTATTTTGTTTGCACCACTCTTGTATTGCTTTGCCCATTATCTTTTTTAAATTTTTTCTGATTCACTATTCTTTATATTTTTAATATAAGATGTTATTAGATTTTCCTTTGTGAGAAAGTCTTTTATATCAATATATCAGTATATTATTACATTTACATTTATTGCTTCATCAGGTATACTTTTCTCGATCCTTCCTTAGCTTAGTTTACATCCTGCTTTTCTTTAAAATACTTAAAAAAAAACTTCTTATTTGATCTATGAACTTTATTTTTCTTGTTATAGATTATCATGTTATTTCTGATCTACCAGAAGTTTTATAGCCAGACTTTAATATATTTTCTTGTATATACAATTTTAACTTTATACAATATACTGAATATACAGTAGACCATTTCCGTTTCCTCCTTTCTTTTGGTTATAATGACTTTGCATATATCTAACTTTTCATACCTCCAACATTTTTTCTTCTTGACTAATCACATTTGTCTTTTTATATTATGTTCTTGGATATTTTTATGGCTATTTTTACGTTTTAAATGTTTTTATACATCTATCTGTTGATTTATCAAATTTAAGTAATGTCATTTTTTCTCACTATAAAAGAAATAGAAATCAATATATTTAAAATGCTTTCAATATTTTTACACTTCTTAATTTTCTAAATTTGCAGTATTGTTCCATTTCTATGTAGTCACAGTTTATAATACATTTAATTGAACTCAGTGTGCACTGTCAATTGTCTAGATATGGAATCATATTATTTGAGAAGAGAAATAGCTTGACTTTCTCCCTTCTTATTTGGAAACCTTTTATTTCTCTCTCTTACTTGATCATTCCAACTAAGACTTCCAGTACTGAACCAACCCAAACGTCCAACAATGATAGACTGAATTAAGAAAATGTGGCACATACACACCATGGAATACTGTGCAGCCATAAAAAATGATGAGTTCATGTCCTTTGTAGGGACATGGATGAAGCTGGAAACCATCATTCTCAGCAAACTATTGCAAGGACAAAAAACCAAACACCACATGTTCTCACTCATAGGTGGGAACTGAACAATGAGAACACATGGACACAGGAAGGGGAACATCACACACCGGGGCCTGTTGTGGGGTGGGGGGAGGTGGGAGGGATAGCATTAGGAGATATACTTAATGCTAAATGACGAGTTAATGGGTGCAGCACACCAACATGGCACATGTATACATATGTAACAAACCTGCACGTTGTGCACATGTACCCTAAAACTTACAGTATAATAATAGTAATAATAATGAATAAATAAAATGGAAAAAAAAAAAGAAAAGTAGTGGTGGGGGTGGGCATTCTTGTCTTGTTCCAGTTCTCAAGGTTAATGCTTCCAGCGTTTGCCCATTCAGTATGATGTTGGCAGTGGGTTTTTCATAGATGGCTCTTGTTACTTTGGTGTATATTCCTTCAATGCCTAATTTGTTGAGGGTTTTTAATATAAAGGGTGTTGAATTTTACTGATGGCCTTTTCCGCAGCTATTGAGATGATTGTGTAGTTTTTGTTGTTAATTTTGCTTATATGGTAAATCACATTTATTTATTCACATATGTTGAACTAACCTTTCATCCCAGGTATAATGCCTAATTGATTGTGGTGAATTAGCTTTTTGATGTGCTGCTGGATTCAGTTTGCTAATATTTTGTTGAGGATTTTTTTGTCTATGTTCATCAGAGATATTCTCCTGAAATTTTCTTTCTTTGCTTTGTCTCTGCCAGGCTTTGGTGTCAGAATGATTATGGCTTTGTAAAATGAGTTACAGAGGAGTCCCTCTTCCTCAATATTTTGAAATAATTTGAGTAGGATTGATACTAGTTCCTCTTTGTATGTCTGGTTGAATTCATCTGTGAATCCATCTGGCTTAAGGCATTTTTTGGTTGGTAGGCTTTTGATTACTAATTCAATTTGGGGACGTGTTAGTGATCTGTTAAGTATTTTAATTTCTTCTTGTTTCAATGTTAGGAGGCGTGTGTTTCCAGGAATTTATCCATTTTTTTCTAGGTTTTCCAGTTTGTGTAAGTAGAGGAGTTCATAACAGTCTCTGAGGTTTTTTTGTAATTCTGCAGGATTGGTTGTAATGTCAACTTTGTCATTTCTGATTGTGTTTATTTGGATCTTCTCCCATTTTTTCTTTTTCAACCTAGTGAGTAGTCTATTAATCTTGTTTAATTTTTTGAAGAACCAACTTTCAGTTTCACTGATCTCTTATATGGATTTTTATTTCTAAATATTCAGTTCAGCTCTGATTTTGGTTATTTATTTATTCTGCTACTTTTAGGGTTAGCTTGCTCTTGTTTTTCTAGTTCCTTAAGGTGCTACATTAGGTTGTTAACTGAGATCTCTCTAACTTGTTGATGTAGGCATTTATCGCTGTAAACCTTCCTGTTAATATTGCTTTAGCTGTGCCCCAAAGATTCTGTTATTTGCCTTTCTGTTTTCATTAGTTTCAAATAACTTTTTGATTTCTGCCTCAATTTCATTCTTTACACAAAGTCATTTAGGAGAAGATTATTTAACTTTAATGTAATTGTATGATTTTATAGCTCTCCTTGGTATTGATTCCTATTTTTATTGCACTGTGATCTGACAGTATGGTTGGTATGACTTTGATTTTTTTAAAATTCACTTTGTGTTGCTTCATGGCTGAGCGTGTGTTGAATCTCAGAGTGTGTGCCATGTGACAATGAGAAGAATGTATACTCTGTTGTTGTTGGGTGAATTTTTCTGTAGTTATCTATTAGGTCCAATTGGTCAAGTGTGGAGTTTAAGTCCAGAATACCTTTGTTAGTTTTCTGCCTCAGTATGGAGTGTTGAAGTCCCCGGGTATTATTGTGTGATTATCTGTCTCTTCATAGATCTATAAAACTTGATCCTTCTTGGTGTAAAGTGTTTCATCTGATATAATAATCATTGCTCATTTTTGTTTTTTGTTTTTTGATAGATCTTTTTCCATCTCTTTATTTTGAGCCTATGGGTTGTCATTACTTGTGAGATGGATCTCTTGGAAATAGCAGACAATGGGAGTTGGTTCTTTATCCAACTTGTCACTCTATGACTTTCTAGTGAGGCATTTAGACTATTTACATTTGTGGTCAATATTGATAGGCAGGGGTCCGTCCCACAGACTGTGACCCAATGACGAATGAATAACATACACTGACACAGATATTCTGCCTGTCAGTCCAGCTAAGTGTCCGGGTCCCTCACAGACACCAAGGAAGGTGCTGTAAAGAGTAGCAGCCAAGGTCCATTCAGCCATCAAAGCTCACATTTATTCAGTATAGATTAAATGACAAACGTCTTGAGTAAACTCCACTAGAGGATAATTGACCTGGTTGCCGACCACCACCCCCGCCACCCCACCCCCACTCCCCCCCACCCCCACTCACCACCCAGTAGAGAGAAATTATGCACCCACGGTTGATCAAAGGTTGGTCTTAGCTTGAGTAAATAGGCTTTTTAGATAAACTACTCTACATTCCTTTGTACCTACTTTAAGCTATTTACTCAAGGTAAGGATTAGGCTGCTTTCAGCCATAACCCTATCCCGAGACTTTTGCAAAACCTTCTGGCCTTCCAAGAAGATTTGTGTCTATATCCTATAACTTCATCTTAAAATTTTTCCCATCAACCTGACTGAACTCCCACATTGATAAGTGAGAATTTGATCCTGTCATCATTCTGTTAGTTGGTTGTTATGTAGACTTGATTGTATAGTTGCTTTACAGTACTAGGGTAGGTGCTTAAGTGTTCTTTTGTGGCAGCAGATACCATTCTTTCATTTCTATGTTAAAAACTCCCTTTAGTAGCTCTGGTAAGGCAGGTCACTTGGTTTTTGCTTGTCTGAAAAGGATTTTATTTCTCCTGTGCTTAAGAAGCTTAGCTTTGTAGGATATCAAATTCTTGATTGGAATTTATATCCTTCAAAGATGGTGAATGTAGACCCCCAATCACTTCTGGCTTGTAAGATTTCTGTTGAATGGTCCACTGTTAGTCTGATGGGGTTCCCTTTGTCAGTGAACTCTTCCTCTCTAGCTCCCTTAAAGATTTATTCTTTCATGTTGACCTTGAAGAATCTGATGATTAAGTGTCTTAGGGATGGTAATCTTGCATAGTATCTCACAAGAGTTCTCTGAATTTCTTGAATTTGCATGTCGAACTCTCTAGCAAAATTGGGAATATTTTCATGGATTATATCTTCAAATATATTTTCTAAGTTGGTTGTTTTGTCTCTGCTCTCTCTGAAATGCCAATAAGTCATAGATTTTTGTCCCTTTATATAATCCCATGTTTCTCAAAGGTTTTGTTCATTTTCTTTAAAAAAAAATATGTTTTTTTATTTCAATAGCTTTTGGGGGAACAGGTGGTGTTTGGTTACATGAATAAGTTATTTAGTAGTTATTTCTGAGATTTTGGTGCACCCATCACTGTACCCAGTGTAGAGTCTTTTATCCTCCCCAACCCCGCCACCCTTTACCCTGAGTATGCAAAGTCCATTGTATCATTCTTATGCATTTACATCCTTATAGCTTAGCTCCCACTTATAAAGTGACAACATATGATGTTTAGTTTTCCATTCCTGAGTTACTTCACTTAGAATAATAGTTTCCAATTCCATCCAGGTTGCTGTGAATGCTATTATTTTGTTCCTTTTTATGGCTGAGTAGTATTCCACGGTGTATGTATACATATATAATCACATTTTCTTTATCCACATGTTGATTGATGGGCATTTAGACTGGTTCCATATTTTTGCAATTGTGAAAGGTGTTGCTATAAATATGCATGTGCAAGTATGTTTTTTGTACAATGACTTATTTTCTTCTGGGTAAATACTCAGAAGTGGGATTTCTGGAGCAAATGGTAGATGTACTTTTATTTCTTTAAGGACTCTCCACACTTTTTCCATAGTGGTTGTACTAGTTTACATTCCCACCAGCAAGATTATAGTGTTCTCTTTTGATCACATCCATGCCAACATCTATTATTTTATTTTGTTTTTTTATTATGGTCATTCTTGCAGGAGTGAGGTGGTATCACATTGTGGTTTTGTTTTGCATTTCCCTGATCATTAGTGATATTGAGCATTTTTCATATGTTTGTTGGCCATTTGTATATTTTCTTTTTTTAAATAAAATTGTGGTTTATTTAAACAATAAAGCACATACAGCAGTGAAATGAATAATTTATTGTTACATGGGCCAACATGGATGAATCTCAGAAACATAATGTTAACTGAAAAAGCAAGTCATAAAAGAAAACATAAAATGATCTTTTATATGAAATTCAAAAACAGGCAAAACTAGGTATTATTTAAGGATACAAACATAGCTAAAAAGTTAAATAGAAGCAAGAAACTACAAAATTTAGGGCAGTGGTATTTTTGTATAGAGGAAGTGCTGTGTGTATTGGGAAAGGCTTCTAAGGTAATATGATGTTGAGTACCTGGGTAGCTGTGTCATTATTTTTTCCTCTTTTTTCCTGACACTATCCACATGGAAATAAATGTCATTATATTAATTGCTTTTATATGTTTAGCACCTTAAGTTTTTAAATTAAAGCTTTTTATTGAGGTGAGATTCACATAACCATAAAACTAATCATTTTATTTTTTTCCCATAAGTTATTGGGGGTACAGGTTGCATTTGGTTACATGAGTAAGTTCTTTAGCGGTGATTTGTGATATTTTGGTGCACCCTACCTTACTGCACCATATTTGTAGTCTTTTATCCCTCACCACCCTCCCACTCTCCCACCCAAGTCCCCAAAGTCCATTGTATTGTCCTTATTCCTTTGCATCCTCATAGCTTAGCTGCCACATATCAGTGAAAACATACGATGTTTGATTTTCCATTCCTTAGTTACTTCACTTAGAATAATAGTCTCCAATCTCATCTGGGTCACTGCAAATGCTGTTAATTCATTCTTTGTTATGACTGCATAGTATTCCATTGTATATATATACCAAGGTTCCTTTATCCACTCATTGATTGATGGGCATATGGGTTGGTTCAATGATTTTCCTATTGTGAATTGTGCCACTATAAACATGGGTGTACAAGTATCTTTTTCAAATAATGACTTCTTTTCCTCTTGGTAAATACCCAGTACTGGGATTGCTGGATTAAGTGGTAGTTCCACTTTTAGTTTTTAAAGGAATCTCCACACTGTTTTTTATAGTGGCTGTACTAATTTACATTTCCACCAGCAGTGTAGAAGTGTTCCCTGATCACTGCATCCACGCCAACATCTACTGTTTTTTGATTTTTTGATTATGACCATTCTTAAAGGAGTAAGGTGGTATCACATTGTGGTTTTGTTTTTTGTTTTTGTTTTTGTTTTTTTTTGAGGCAGAGTTTTGCTATTTTTGCCCAGGGTGGAGTGCAATCGCCTCCCGGGTTCAAACAATTCTCCTGCCTCAGCCTCCCCAGTAGCTGGGATTACAGGCATGTCCCACCACACCCGGCTAATTTTGTATTTTTAGTAGAGATGGGGTTTCATCATGTTGGCCAGGCTGGTCTCGAATTCCCAACCTCAGGTGATCCACCTGCCTCGGTCTCCCAAAGTGCTGGACTTACAGGCGTGAGCCACTGCTTCCGGCGCCACATTGTGGTTTTGATTTGCATTTCCCTGATCATTAGTGGTGTTGAGCATTTTTTTTATGTGTTGGTTGGCCATTTGTATATCTTCTTTTGCAGATTGTCTGTTCGTGTCCTTAGCCAACTTTTGGATGAGATGTTTTTTTTCTTACCGATTTGTTTGAGTTTGTTGTAGACTCTGGATATTAGTCCTTTCTCAGATGTATAGATTGTGAAGATTTTCTACCCTTCTTTGGGTTGTTTGTTTACTCTGCTGACTGCTGCTTTTGCCATGCAAAAGCTCTTTAGTTTAATTAGGTCCTAGATTTTTACCTTTGTTTTTATTGCATTTGCTTTTGGGTTCTTAGTCATGAAATCCTTGCCTAAGCCAATGTCTAGAAGGCTGTTTCCAATGTTATTGTCTAGAATTTTTATAGTTTCAAGTCTTAGGTTTCAGTCTTTAATCCATCTTGAGTTGATTTTTGTATATGGTGAGAGATGAGGGACCAGTTTCATTCTTCTACATGTGGCTAGCCAATTATCCTAGCACCATTTGTTGAAAAGAGTGTCCTTTTCCCATTTTATGTATTTGTTTGCTTTATCAAAGATCAGTTGACTGTAAGTATTTAGGTTTATTTCTGGGTTCTCTATTCTGTTTCATTGGCCTATGTGCCTATTTTTATATCAGTATCATGCTATTTTGGTGACTATGGCCCTATGGGATAGTTTGAAATCAGATAATGTGATGCCTCCAGATTTTTTGTTTGTTTGTTTGTTTGTTTGTTTGTTTAGTCTTGCTTTGGCTATGCAGGCTCTTTTTTGGTTCCATATAAATTTTAGAATTGTTTTTACTAATTCTGTGAAGAATGATGGTGGTATTTTGATGGGGATTGCGTTGAATTTGTAGATTACTTTTGGCAGTTTAGTCATTTTCACAATATTGACTCTACCCATCCATGAGCATGGGATGTGTTTCCATTTGTTTGTGTCATCTATGATTTCTTTCAGCAGTGTTTTGTAGTTTCCCCTTGTAGAGGTCTTTCATCTCCTTGGTTAGGCATATTCCTAAGTATTTTAATTTTTTTGCAGCTATTGTGAAAGGGGTTGAGTTCTTGATGTGATTCTCAGCTTGGTCCTTGTTCTTATATAGAAGAGCTACTGATTTGTGTACATTAGTCTTGTATCCAGAAACTGCTGAATTTGTTTATCAGTTCTAAAAGCTTTCTGGAGGTGTCCTTAGGGTTTTCAAAGTAAACAATCATATCATCAGCAGACAGTGACACTTTGACTTCCTTTTTAATGATTTGGATGCCCTTTATTTCTTTCTCTTGTCTGATTGCTCTGGCTAGGACTTCCAGTACTATGTTGAAGAGGAGTGGTGAGAGTGGACATCCTTGTCTTGTTGCAGTTCTCAGAGGGAATGCTTTCAACTTTTCCCCATTTAGTATTATGTTGTCTGTGGGTTTGTCACAGGTGACTTTTATTACACTAAGTTATGTCCCTTGTATGTCTGTTTTGCTGAGAGTTTTAATCATAGAGCGATGCTGGATTTTGTCAAATGCTTTTTCCGCATCTATTGAGACAATCATGTGATTTTTGCTTTTAATTCTGTTTATGTGGTGTGTCACATTTACTGACTCGCGTATGTTAAACCATCCCTGCATCCCTGGCATGAAACCCACTTGATCATGGTGGCTTATATTTTTGATATGTCATTGGATTTTGTGACTCAGCAGAGACAGCCATAATCATTCTAGGTACACAACTCCAGTTACCTAATGTGGGAATCTCACCCCCATCCCACACAGCAGCAGGAGAAAGACCAGCCCAAGGAGAGTCTGAGCTAAGACACGCTTAGCCCATATGAAGGAAAGATACAGTTGTTTTCAGACAAACAAGTGCTGAGAGAACTCACCATTACCATACCACCACTACAAGAACTGCTAAAAGGAGCTCTAAATATTGAAGCAAATCCTATAAACACATCAAAACAGAACCTCTTTAAAGCATAAATCACACAAGACTTATAAAATAAAATACATGTTAAAAAGCAAGAACAAAACAAAACAAAAAACAAAAAAAATACACATGCAACAAAAAGCATGATGAATGCAATAGTACCTCACATTTCATACTAACATTGCATGTAAATGGCCTAAATGCATGGCTAAAACTACAGAACTGCAGAATGGATAAAAATTCACCAACCATCTGTTATCTTCAGAGACTCACCTAACATGTAAGAACTCACATAAACTTAAGTAAAGGGGTGGAAAAAGGCATTTCATACAAATGGACACCAAATAGAAGGAGAGGTAGCTATTCTTAGACAAAACAATTTTAAAAGCAACAGCAGTTAAAAGAGACAAAGAGGGACATTATATAATGGTAAAAGGCCTTGTCCAACAGGAAAAAATCACAATCATAAACATATATGCACGTAACACTGGAGCTCCCAAATTCATAAAACTATTACTAATAGACCTAAGAAATGAGATAGCAACACAATAATAGTGAGGGACTTCAATACTCCACTGTATATTTTCTTTTTTTTTTTTTTTTTTTTTTTTTGAGACGGAGTCTCGCTCTGTCGCCCAGGCTGGAGTGCAGTGGCGCGATCTCGGCTCACTGCAAGCTCCGCCTCCCGGGTTCACGCCATTCTCCTGCCTCAGCCTCCCGAGTAGCTGGGACTACAGGCGCCCGCTACCACGCCCGGCTAATTTTTTTTTTTGTATTTTTAGTAGAGACGGGGTTTCACTGTGTTAGCCAGGATGGTCTCGATCTCCTGACCTCGTGATCCACCCGCCTCGGCCTCCCAAAGTGCTGGGATTACAGGCGTGAGCCACCGCGCCCGGCCTGTATATTTTCTTTTGAGAATTGTTTATTCATGTCTTTAGCCTTTTTGATGGGATCGTTTGTCTTACTGATTTATTTGAGTTCTTTGTAGATTCTGGATATTAGTCCTTTGTGGATATATAGACTGCAAAGATTTTCTCCCACTTTGTGGGTTATCAGTTTACCCTGCTGATTGTTTCTTTTGCTCACAGAAGCTTTTTAGTGTAATTAAACCCCATCTATTTGTTTTTGTTTTTGTTGAATTTGCTTTTGGGGTCTTGGTCATGAAGTCTTTGCCTAAGCCAATGTCTAGAACAGTTTTACCAATGTTATCTTCTATAATTTTTATGGTTTCAGATCTTAGATTTAAGCCTTTGATCCATCTTGACTTGACTTTTGTATAAGGTGAGAGATGAGGATCCAGTTTCATTCTTCTACATGTGGCTTGCCAGTTATCCCAGCAACATTTGTTGAATAGAGTATCCTTTCCTCACTTTACGTTTTTGTTTGCTTTGCTGAAGATCAGTTGGCTGTAAGCATTTGGCATTCTTTCTGGGTTTTCTATTATGTTCCGTTGGTCTATGTGCCTATTTTTATACCAGTACCATGCTGTTTTGGTGACTATGGGCTTATAGTTTGAAGCTGTGTAATTGGGTAATGTGATGCCTCCAGATTTATTCTTTTTGCTTAGTCTTGCTTTGGCTTTGCAGGTTCTTTTTTGGTTCCATATGAATTTTAGAAATGTTTTTTCTAATTTTGTGAAGAATTATGGCAGTATTTTTAAGGGGATTGCATTGAATTTGTAGATTGCTTTTGGCAGTATTGTCATTTCAAAATATTGATTCTACCCATCCATGGGCATGGGATGTGTTTCTATTTGTTTATGTCATCTATGACTTCTTTCAGCAGTGTTTTGTAGTTTTCCTTGTAGAGGTCTTTCCCCTCCTTGGTTAGGTATATTTCTAAACATTTCATTTTTTTGCAGCTATTGTAAAAAGGGTTGAGTTCTTGATTTGATTCTCAGCTTGGTCGTTGTTGATGTATAGCAGTGCTACTGATTTGTGTACATTAATTTTGTTTGAATTTGTTTATCAGTTCTAGGAGCTTTTTGGATGAGTTTTTAGGGTTTTCTCGGTATACAGTCATATCATCAGCAAACAGCAACAGTTTCACTTCCTCTTTACCTCTTTCTTTTTACAGTTTTACTTCCTTTTTACCATCTGAATACATATATGGATGCCCTTTATTTCTTTCTCTTGTTTGATTGCTCTGGCGAGGACTTCCAGTACTATGTTAAATAGAAGGGTGAAAGTGGGTATCCTTGTCTTGTTTTTATCTTTTCCCTGTTCAGTATAATGTTGACTGTGGGTTTGTCATAGATGGTTTATTACATTAAGGTGTGCTCCTTCTATGCTGATTTTGCCGAGGCTTTTTTTTTTTTTTTCTTCTTGAGATGGAGTCTCACTCTGTCACCAAGCTGGAGTGCAGTGGAGCGATCTCAGCTCACTGCAAGCTCCGCCTTCTGGGTTCACGCCATTCTCCTACCTCAGTCTCCCGAGTAGCTGGGACTACAGGTGCCCGCTAACACTCCTGGCTAATTTTTTGTATTTTTAATAGAGACGGGGTTTCACCATCTTAGCCAGGATGGTCTCCATCTCCTGACCTCATGATCCGCCTGCCTCGGCCACCCAAAGAGGCTTTTACTCATTAGGGGATGCTGGATTTTTGTCGAATGCTTTTTCTGTGTCTATTGAGATGATCATGTGATTTTTAATTCTGTTTATGTGGTGTAACACATTTATTGACTTGCGTATGTTAAACCATCCCTGCATCCCTGGTATGAAACACACTGGATCATGGTGGATTATCTTTTTGATATGCTGTTGGATTCAGTTAGCTAGTAGTTTGTTGAATATTTTTGCATCTATGTTCATAATGGATATTGTTCTGTAATTTTGTTTTTTTTCCTTATATCTTTTCCTGGTTTGGGTATTAGGGTGATACTAGCTTCAGAGAATGATTTAGGGAGGATTCCCTCTTTCTCTATCATGTTCAATAGTGTCAAAAGGATTGGTACCAATTTTTTAAATGTCTGATAGAATTCAGCTGTGAATTCATCTGGTCCTGAACTTTTTTTTGTTAGCAATTTTTAAATTACCATTTCAATCTTGCTGCTCATTATTTTCTATTCAGAGTTTTTATTTCTTCCTGGTTTAATCTATCAGAAATGTATTTATCTCCTCTAGGCTTTTTAGTTTATGTGCATAAAGGTGTTCTTAGTAGCCTAGAATGATCTTTTGTATTTCTGTGGTATCAGTTTTAGTATCTCCCATTTCATTTCTAATTGAGCTTATTTGGGTCTTTTTTTCTTGGCTAATCTTCCTAATGGTATATCAATTTTATTTATCTTTTCAAACAGCTAGCTTTTTGTTTCATTTATCTTTTCTATTGTTTTGTATGTCCCAGCATCTGGGTCATCTCTCTAACCTCTCTCAGTGTATTCTCTCAGATGGTCTGTTTGGGTTATGCCAGTTACTAAGTATTCAGGTCTGTCTCGGTTGTAGAAGTTCTTCCTGGCTGTGTGTAGTTGGCCATTTTGGAATGTATCTAAAGTATTTTTAAATGTGGATGTGGATTTGTGTCTTTATTTTCAAGGGTCTAAATGCTTTAAGAAATGAAATTTCTGAATTTAAAGTGTTAGATTTTTCTTCTCCAAAAACAATGATAAAATTATCAATAAACAGATGAGTTAGGACTAATTTTTCTTGTTGATGATAATTTCATAATGTATTAATCACTTCAATTCCATCTTACTAGAAAATTATCACAAATTGTGTCAGTCAACATATTTTGGTAAATCTCAGTTCACGGTTCAAGGCTTATGTCTTAAAAGTCAAAATGTAATGCACTGGATGTAATCTCCAACTTCTATTTGGCACTCAGTAGTTTGATCCATATGGAAAAGAAAGGAATTATTTATACCTCTTTTTGTCTAGAGTGGGACATTATTTATTATACATTTTATTTAATCATTTTAGTAGTAATTAATATAGACTATATAGCACATAGAAAAACCGGACTTTCTTGACATTGGTTCAACAATTACACAATGAAAGTGATTTAGAATAATAATCTGGATTTTATATATGACATTGAGATATATATGTCCAAACTTAACAAAATATAACAAGTTCGGTGTTTTATATATACATATGCTTTTCAGTTTTAAGCTATGAGCATTTAAAATGCATATTTCAAAGCATATTTCTCATATTATTTTTCTCAGATGAATTATTTTATCTACTAGTGTAACAATTTTTACATAAAAAGAAAAAAAATCTGAAAAAGTAACTGAAATCCTAATTCCTGGGCAAAATAATCATGTGATATGAATGCTAAATGTACATGTGATATGAATGTTAAAGCAGGAGAAGCAGATAAAAGAAATACCAGCAACACATATTAGATTAGCTTGAATTAATGTTAAATAATTGATAGTCTGTCTTAGATAAAGAATGTTGAGACATAAATGGTTAATATTAAAGGTAATTAAATTTCATTTATATAACAGTTTCATAAATTTGAAAGTAATAATATCTGAATCAAAGATCAAGGGTATTGTAATATTGCACATAAAGTGATTAAATTCTGACAAAATTAGTGTAAATGTGTGTTGGTTAAATATAAAAGTTATGAACAGGATCTAGAGGATAGCTCTTCAATCAGGAAATTAAAACTTCCAGGTTTGATGAATAATGTTTGCAATTTAAAATTACATGAAATGCTAAGGCAGAAATTAGAAAAACTCATAAAAATCAAAGTATCAAATTCTCTTCTTTGTATATTTCTATGTTAATGGGACATCCTTAATAAAATATCTTACAGTTCTCATATTGGCTAATAAATGGAGTAGGCAGGAGAAAGATAGACAGGATGACAAAGAGGAGATTAGAGCAAGTTGAGACTTTTATTTCATTTGGATTCAGTTGCGTTAAACTAGCACACACTGGTCCCATGCTGAATTATTTACTTTTTAAAGTATTCAAATAAAAATATTGACCCTCATGTTCAAGGCTGTTAGAGGTAAGATTCAGACAACATAAACTGAATAGAGAAAAAGAGCAATTACAAGTGGTCAAATTTCTTGGACTATTACAAGAATTGCTTCCAAATAATTACATACACTTTAACTCCATTTATATTTGAGATGATTGAAAATAATGACATGTAATTACAATCTATCCACCAAAACCCCATTCTATTGTGACATTAAGAGCTTGTCTTTTCTTGATAATCTAATAGAAGTAATAAAAAGTAACATGCTAGAATAATTTTCCAGACAGAGAACAGAGACAAAAACTTCAGCATATTATTCTTTTGTTTACTACCCTATCAGGGCATATAAATTATATCTTGGAAGAGAGTGGCCACACCTTTGTAGAATCAGGATGTGGAAATAATAGATACAGGATAGTAATCCAGATTCTTTCTTATTTGGATGCCTTTTAATTATTTTTCTCACTTTTTTGTATTGACTAGAATCTCCAGTAAAATATAAATAAAAGTGATCACAGTAAAACACCCTTTCTTCGATATTGCAAGAGTAAAGCATTAAGTTTTTCCTGTCAGGTATACCGTTTTTTGATTTTGTAGATGCCCTTTATCAGGTTGAGATCATCCTTATGTTTTTTTTTTCATTTTTTTTCTTGTATTTTGAGGATTTCTATCAGAAATGGGTATAGGTTTTGTCAAATCTTTTGTATCTATTTATTGAGATGGTCTTATAGTCTTGCTTTTAAAATTTAATACAGTGAATTAATTGATTTTATAAGGGTTAACCCAGCTTGGAGAAACCACCTTTCAGTAACCATGTGTTATTATGTTTGGTATTGGTGGAGTCAATTTGCTACATTTCTATGTGGAATTTTTATAGTTTTTTCATGAGCAATACTGTGTTGTAAGTTTTATTTCCTTTAGTGTCATGCTTTTATACTATTGGTGCCAGGGTATTCCTGGGCTTATATAATAAATGGAGACATAATTTATGTGTCTAACTTTCTGGAGTAGTTTGTATGAAATTGATACTACTTCTTTCTTAAATGTTTGGTTGAATTTACTAGTGAGGCCATCTGGGCCTAAAGTTCTCTTTGTGAAAAAGTTTTCTATCTACTGAAGATATGTTGTTTCTTACTGGGCCCTTGGTTCCACTATATTTTTAAGTCTTAAGAGGTTTTTTTTTTCAGTCCAATGGTCTTCACAGGGCAATTCTCCAGCTCAGAAAATGTTGAGACATGGGAATACATTATTAGGAACCATTTTACAGAAAATAAGAATCTTAGCAGCAATATGTCAGCACAGTGTCACTGTGAAACAGCTGAAAATGTGAGGGGTAGTATATAAAAAGGAAAGTACAGAAAGAGCAGGAGCCTGACCCTATGGAGCATACAAAGCAAAAACCTTTTCTTATAGTGCCACCTTGTACCACTTCTGGAAACCTACTCAATTTTCTGGAGTGAACGTGGGGTGAATGTGAATGTGGAGTCCATGACATCACTAGAATTACATACAGTTTTCACTCAAGATAATGAGTGTGATATACAGTTCAGAAAGAAAGAGGCTATGGCTCAAGAACATTGAAGGGAAAACAGAAGCATCACATAAGATCCACTGAATAGTTGCTATTACCACAGCAAATTCTAACAATTGTTAGAATCATAGGATGTCTCTAATTCTGTTAAGCAAAAAGCAATATTCAAAATAGATATTTCTATGATCCCAGAACTATATTCTATGAGTAATTTCATGATGGGAGACAGCTCTAAATTGTTTATATTTTTAGGTTCTGGTTTCTGAAAAATTGGCACAGTGTATGTGAAATACTGACAAGGCTAAAACCAAAATTTTTTGTTTTCCTGTCATTTTTTTCCCCACACTTCCCTAGAAAACAGAAATTATCTACTATTTTCCTTGGTTAACAATGTCAATGTGTGTGTATAAACTATATTATGCACTGGGTGTTTGTAATATAATAGAGAAGAAAAATTTGCTTTTACTTTTTAAATGCTTAGATATTGGTGTTAATGTCTCAGAAAGCTTACAGAATGAATAGGCCAGATGCAGAGGCTCACACCTGTAATCACAGCACATTGGGAAGCTGAGGCTGGTGGATCGCTTGAGCTCACAAGTTCCAGACTAGCCTGGCCAGCATGGTGAAAACCCATCTCTACAAAAAAAAAAAAAAAATTTTTTTTAGCTGGGCATGGTGGTGCCCAATTTTAGTCCCAGCTACTTGGGAGGCTGAGGTGAGAGGATAGCTTGAGCCCAGGAGCCACTGCACTCCAGCCTTGGCAATAGAGCCAGAATTTGTCTCTAATAATAATAATAATAATAATAATAATAATAATAATATCTTACTGCATGAATGCAGAGCGGTGAAGAGGTGATCATACTGAGCATAGTTCTTCTGTGACAAGAAATTTGGAGACAGATATTTTTAAAGAGGGGGAGGAGAAGAGAAGCAGAAAGATATGAATGTGAACACTAGTCTATTGTTTAACACACGTTGTTCAGTAGAGAAACTAAGTCAAATAACGGTCATTGTCTTACAAGATTCCCTCCTTTCTAGAGAAGTGAACTTCAGTGGACAGGATAAAAACAATAAAAGCTGACACTTATTGAGTGTTTATTACCTGACAGACTGTTTTCTCAGCATGAAATATCTACCTACTCATTAAATAGCTTTTATACATGTGAAATATTACAACAGTCATGTTATGAAATGAATGTTTATGTTTCCGCAAAATTCATATGCTGAAATCCTAACCTCCAATGTGATGGTGTTAAGAGGTGGGACCTTTTGAGAGGGTATTTAAGTCATGAGAGTAGGGCCTTCATGAATGGGATTAATGCCCTTATAAGAAGAAATATAAGAGAGGTAATTTCTCTCTCAGCCATGTGAGGATAAAACTCATCGGCAAACCAGGAAGAGGGCCCTCACCAAATGCCAGACACCTTCAGCTGCTGAAACCTTGTTCTTGGAATTCACAGCCTCTATAACTGTGAGAAATAAATGTTTGTTTTTTAAGTCACACATATTATGGTATTCTATTATAGCAGCACAGGCTGAGGTGAGCTTTTTCAGGGATGTGTTGTTACTATTCCGATTTTAACATGAGAAAATTGAGGCATTGTGAAGTTAAGGAACTTGTTAGGATCACAAGCTGTTCAGTTGTGGTTTCAATGGCTGAAGAACATTGAAGGAAAGACAAGCACTGGATTAGATGCACTTTGGATCAACTCCTGTGCCTGCACTATACTATATTCCATAATTTCTATTCTATTCAATTATTTATTCCATAATTTGGCAAAATATTTGTATAAATTTTATCTGCTCTAACATAATATGAGGAATGCAAGATACATATGTTTCTCCTAACAAATAACTATAAAATAAAGTTGAAGCCTTTTTAAATAGTTGTAAAGTACATGATTTAGTGAACCATTTCTTACTCTCCCTTATTACTCCTCAAACATGCTCAAACATTTCACTCAAACCTTTCAAAATCAGATTAGCTATAGTAATGACCCAATTATTCATTAAATATTTTTTATTTTATAAATATCAGAAAACAAGCGTAGTTTAAAAGGAAAACAATTCAAGGTATCCAGAGGGTAACTCTGTAATGATGAAATGTGTAATTCACCATGTAGCTATAATTGTCATAATTATTTTTCCAAAATATGTTACTGGAGACATTGTACAAGACCAATAGAAATCCAAGAAGCAATCTGTTTAAGAATCTAGAGAGATGAAGTGAATGTTTTCATTGGTACAGACTACTAAATTTCAAATAGCTCATTTAATAGGCATAAAATAAATTTTTAAAATTCTAACTAATATGCAAACACTGTAATAGTTTAATTGATAATTTAATTTTACTTTTTGATAAAATAAGAAAAAATAAGTATAGTAGATTATTCTCATGCTGCTTGAAGGAATACCTGAGACTGGGTATTTTATAAAGAAAAGAAGTTTAATTGACTCACAGTTCCACATGGCTGAAGAGGCCTCAGGACACACTCATGGCAGAAGGCACCTCTTCACAGGGCAGCATGAGAGAGAATGAGAGCCAGCAGGGGAAATGCCAGACACTTATAAAACCATCAGATTTCATGAGAACTCACTCATTGTCATAAGAACAGCATGGAAAAAACTTCACCCATGATTCAATGACCTCCTACCAGGTCCTCCCACAACATGTGGGGATTATGGGATTACACTTCAAGATGAGATTTGGGTGGGGACACAAAGTTCATACCATATTATTCTGCCCTGGCCTCTCCCCAGTCTCATGTCCTCACATTTCAAAACACAATTATGCCCTTCCAACAGTCCCCAATAGTCTCTACTCATTCCAGCGTTATAACCTAAAAGTCCAAGTCCAAAGTCTCATCTGAGACAAGGTAAGTTCCTTCTACCTTTGAGCCTGTAATATCAAAAGCAAGTTAGTTACTTCCTAGATACAATAGGAATAAAGGCATTGGGTAAATACACCCATTCCAAATGGGAGAAATTGGCCTAAACAAAAGGGCTATAGGCCCTATGTAACTCTAAAATCCAATAGGAGACTCATTAAACATTAAACCTTAAAATTCCAAAATGATCTTTGACTCCATGTCTCACACCCAGATCATGCTAATGCAAGAGGTGGGCTTTCATGGCCTTGGGCAGTTCTACCCTGTGGCTTCGCAGTGTACAGACCCCCTCCTGGCTGCTTTCACAGCTGGTGTTGAGTGTCTGCGGCTTTTCCAGGTGCATGGTGCAAGCTGTCAGTGGATCAACCATTCTGGGATCTGAAGGTCAGTGGACCTCTTCTCACAGCTTCACTAGGCAGTGCCCCAGTGGGAACATTGTGGGGGGCTCCAACCCTACATTTCCTTTCTGTACTTCCCTAGCAGAGGTTTTCCATGAGGGCTTGACTTCTGCCTGGACATCCAGGCATCTCCATACATCCTCTGAAATTTAGGCAGAGGTTCTCAAACCCCAATTCTTCTCTTCTGCATACCCACAGGCCCAAAACCAAGTGGAAGCTGCCAAGATTTGGGGCTTGCTTTCTCTGAAGCAATGGCCTGAGCCATATGTTGGCTCCTTTTAGCCATGACTGGAGCAGCTGGGACACAGGGCACTGAGTCCAAGGCTGCAACACAGCAAGGGGGCCGTGGACTCAGCCCATGAAACCATTTTTCCCCCTAGTCCTCTGGGCCTGAAATAGGAGCAGCTGCCATGAAGACTCTTGACATGTCCTGGAGACATTTTCTCCATTGTCTTGCTGATTAGCATTTGGCTCCATATTACTTATGCAGATTTCTGCAACCAGCTTGAATTTGTCTCCAGAAAATGGGCTTTTCTTTTCTACTGCGTCATCAGGTTGCAAATTTTTCAAACTTTTATGTTCTTCTTCCTCTTGAATTCTTTCCCACTTAGAAATTTCTTCTGCCAGGTACCCTAAATCATCTCTCTCAAGTTCAAAGTTCCACAGATCTCTAAGGCAGGGGCAAAATGCCAACTGTCTCTTTGCACAGTAAGAGTAACCTTCACTCCAGTTCCCAACAAGTTCCTCATCTCCGTCTGAGACTACCTCAGCCTGGACTTTACTGTTCATATCACTATTGGCATTTTGGTCAAAGCCATTCAACAAGTCTCTAGGAAGTTCCAAACTTGCCCACATCTTCCTGTCTTCTTCTGAGCTTTGCAAACTATTCCAACCTCTGTTACCAAGTTCCAAAGTCACTTCCACATTTTTGGGTACCTTTATAGCAGAACCCCACTTCTGTTCCCAATTTACTGTATTAGTCCATTCTCATACTGTTTTGAAAAAATACCCAAGACTGGTTATTTTATGAAGAAAAGAGGTTTAATTGACTCCCATTTCTGCATCATTGGGGAGGCCTCAGGACACTTACAGTCATGGGGAAGACACCTCTTCACAGGGCAGCAGGAGAGAGAATGACAGTCAGCAGGACAACTGCCAGATGCTTATAAAACCATCAGATCTTGTGAGAACTCACCCACTATCATGAGAACAGCATGGGGAAAACCAACCCCATGATTCAATTACCACCTACCAGGTCCCTCCCACAACATGGGGAGATTATGGGATTACAATTCAGGATGAGATTTGGGCTGAAACGCAAAGCCAAAGCATATCAATAAGCATCTAATATAAAATGTCATCTTCAATTCAATGAATTAAAGCAACATTCTACTGTTTAGTAGAATAGCTACCCCAAAGCTATAAGATGTGAAATTGGAAAGCAAAGGTGAAAGTACAATTGATCCCTTCCACCACTATTCCCAATAATCCACATGCATAGTAATAAATTATTCATTCCATCCTGAAAAATTTGATTAAAGGTCCTAACTCATGAGGAGCAGGGAGGAGTTATTTCTGCCAGAAAACACAGTATCCTATTGAATGTGACGCTGCCACTACCCACTAGTCACTCTATGCTCTTCAGGCTGTGGATCAGTGAACAAAGGGAGGAATTAGTTTACTGGCAGTTGTAACAGCTCCAGATTATCATGAGAAACTGTAATTCTTCTTTACAGTTGGAACTCTAGGAAAAATGCCTAGAAATTAGGAGATTCATTGGGAACCACTGGATGCACATTTGTCCAAAGATACCAGTAAATAATTGCGACCAAAGCAACTAAGGACTTAGATCCATCAAGCATAGATATGAGAGTTCCTTTACAATGTAAGCAATGCTGACTGACCAACGTTATGCCCAGTGGTAAGAGACATCCAGAATAAGTAGTGAAGAATGAAGATAATGAAAATGAATTTCAGCTACAAGAGCAGTTGCAGCAGCAAGGATTGTTATTTAAAGCCACCACCCTGAAGAAAACATCGTGACTGATTGTACTTTCCCTCTCAGAGAAAACTAAGAGCATTAAGCTTGCACACATGTATCCCCTCTTACAATATTACAGATTGTAATAAAGAAGGTACAAAGATATATGAGTAGTGCAGTGGACTATATCAGACTTTCCTGATTAACAACTTTATCCTCTCTTGTCCTTACCTTCCTTTTATTTTATCTTCTTCCTGAGCTCTGTTATTGTATTACCAGACCCTGATAATACTAGACCCTAAATGTAATCTTATCAGAAGAATTATCTAATTTTTCCTAAAACCAATGTATTCATTTCTGAGTTTATATTAACATGCATTCCTTTCTATGTATAAATTATATAGGGGTATTAAATATTAATTTGAATCACTTATAACTATAAAAATCTAATATATTTCAGTATTTGAATACAGCAATATTTAAGATTTGTTTGAATTTTTTTTAAGGTCACAAGTTTAAGTAGCAAACTGATATCTGAACTTATAATACCTTGATTTCAATTTCTAAATTTTAACTGTCACTACATTCTACCTCCACATTTCAAAAAAAAATACAGAATAGTACTGTAAAAGTTAAAGAAACATTGGTAATTAGAGGGAGAAATCATTCTTATAATAGAAAGTAAAATAGAGTAACATATAATTTGTTCTAAATTAAAATAATGGAATCTCTTTGGAATCTGATTGTGTAATTTTTAATTTATTTTGAAGAAAAAGAAGTCAGGCATATGCATGACAATTTGTGAAATGTCTAATAATGTGGACCTTTGCCTACCAAATATTAAAACTCTAATAATATAGATTATGTACAATATTTCAAAAAACAAACAAATAAATTAATAGATTAGAACAGCCATCCCCAACCTTCTTGGCAGCAGGGACTGGTTTCATGGAAGACAATTTTTCCACCAATGGGGGAATAGGGAGGTTGGTTTTGGGATGAAACTGTTCCACCTCAGATCACCAGGCCTTTGATTCTCATAAGGAGTTCACAACCTATATCCCTCACATGTGCAGTTCATGATAGGGTTCACAGTCCTATGAGAATAAAATGCTGCTGTTGATCTGACAGGAGGTGGAGCTCAGGTGGTAATGCTCACTCTCTTGCTGCTCACCTCCTACTGCACGACCAAATTCCTAACAGACAATGGACCAGTACTAGTCCATGGCCCAGGGGTTGTGAACCCTTGAAATAGAATACAGTCTAGAAATAGACCATAATATATGGGTTTAGGGAAGGATTATTCAGTAAGAGGAGATGGGATCTTCTATTCTTTTAGTTTTGGGGAAAAATTAAATTTCATTGTATCACCACATTACTTGTCAAAATTAATCCGAGATGTATTAAAAACAGTGGTTTTCATATTTTGTGACCCTGTAGCAGGATAGTTTTTATCAAAAGGAAACTTATTTGAAATTTAAGTACATTGTTCTATACCTAACAAATAAAAAGAGAGATCTTCTATGGTTTAAAACAGACAAAATATCAGAGAACATACTTAAAAAGACCCAGAATTAATGAGTGAAATAAAAAGAGGGGTGGGGGAAATGTGAGATGTTAGCCTCTAAAAGTTGACTTTCACCACAGTATTGATTACAACAAATTGTTTCTCTAGTTTTAAGAACTATTCAAAAACTTTATATATCTAGAATGCTCTTTTGAAATCTGGCACCCATTAACATACAAGCAGATTTACTTATTAATAAATAGGGTACTAAGGCATCCCCTTTAATTCTGTCTAGGTTAAGGCAATAATAAAGTTAAATTGAGCAAGGAAAGCCACAATATTTTATGATGTTAAATTTTCTTTATATGTGTTATACATGACTGTTTTTCATCAAAAGCATATTAACAGTGATATGTTTTATTGTGAAGTTAATTTTATAAAACTCGATGACTATTCTAAATAAAGCTTTTTGAGGAAATTAAAAATGTAGTTTATGTTGATTTTTTTTAAAGCTGATGTTTTATGAGTATGTAATGTTTTCTACTTGGGTGTATTTGTCCGTTTTCACACTGCTGTAAAGAACTACCTGAGACTGGGTAAATTATAAAGAAAAGAGGTATAACTGACTCACAGTTCCGCATAACTGGAGAGGTTTCAGGAAACTTAGAATCATGGTGGAAGGTGAAGGGGAAGCAAGGTATGTGTCACATGGCAGCAGGAGAGAGAGAGAGAGAAGGGAGTGGTGCTACAATTTTAAACCATCAGTTCTCAGAAGAACTCATTCACTATCACAAGAACAACATGGGAAAACCCGTCCCCATGATCCAATCACCTCCTACCAGGTCCCTCCCTTGACACATGAGGATTACAATTGAGAAGCGATTGGGTGGGGACACAGAGCCAAATCATATCATTGGGTATTTACAAAATTGTGTTTAATGTTTATACCTGGTTCTGTAACTGTGACTATGTCATATTCATCTACTGCTTGTGTATAGATGCATAAAAAATGAAATACAAACAATTGGGATATTTTATTACAATATACAGTAATTGGTATGTCATAATTTTACTCTCTATAAAACATTGTATAAGATAAAATTTCTTTCTTTGTTTAGGTGATATAAGAGCAATGTTGATTATTTTTAAATTAAGGGGTTAAAATATTTTGGCCCAATAATACACATGCTAGTGTGCCTTTCTTTATCGTCTTTTCTTCCCTTTCCTCCTTCCCACTTTCCTCATTTTTACTCTTTTTACTGCCTTCTCTTCCTCTTTTCTGTCTCTCTCCCACTTGCTCTTGTTCTCACTATGCTTTCCCAGGACTATTGTTTACTTTTCTCCTTATAAAACCAATTAATAAGATCTGTTTTCCAAAAGGGTAATCACATCCTTTGTAGGAAGCAGACCTTTGTTTCATGCCCATGGCAAGATCGCATGCTTCACTAAGCAGACAGTACATTCAGGTTTCACATCTGTCTCTTTCTCTCTCTGCTTTTATTTTTTCCTTTTTTCTTCTTCTTTTTTTTTTTTTTTTTTTTTACCTCAAGCCATTAGGAAAAAGGAGGGTATTCTTTTCTCAAAGCACCTGCATTTAATTGTAGGTTATTGTTTGTCCCACTGGAAGACATGAACAGCTGGATTAAAATACTCTGTATTGATAGAAAACAAAAACAAAAACAAAAATCAAAAGAGAACATTGTCATTTGGAGAATGATTTGCATCCTTCAGAAGCAAAAACAAAACAACCAAATTAAATAGAAGCTCTCGATCTATAGAACTTAGGTGTTTTGGTTTGCTGGGATTTTTTTACCTTCCTCTTCCTTTGACTGCACCATGTTAACACTTTGAACTAAAAGCATTATAATCAGAAAGTCAATATACTGAAAAGTATCTATTAAAACCTCACGTTAGAGAAAAAAAATACGTAGTTTACTGAGCTTTCAGTCTTTTGTTTATTAGTGGAAAGATTTCCCACATAGCCTTGGCTGCTACTCAAAGTCTATATCTAAATCCATATAATTCAATAAGATCAAGGCATTGTCTTTTTAGGAGAGATTTACATGGAATATAAATTTTAACTTAAATTACAGTTGTAAATATATTTTTCATCCTGTTGTCTATATAAAGTTTTAATTGGTTATTTATGAAAGGTTATAAAATCCAGACACAAAAGAACAGGAAAAGTGTGCACATTTTAAATTTCATAATAACTGCTTTCTATATTTACAGGAGTGTTTTATGGAATAGAAACTGTAGCCAGAAAGTTGCAAACACAACTGCAAAAATGCCTTTCTCCCACATTTTATATTTAATGTTCCCACTGACCATGCTATTGTAGGGTGAGAAATGATAATAAAACTGGAAATGTTGTCTGGACTTAAACATGTGTACTGGGTATATCTTTTCTGGCAAATTTATTGCAGTTCAAAAGTAACACGATACGCATTTCCAAAATGGGACAGGAGAATCTGAAGTTATATTTGGCTCTTTTTACTATCTCATTTTATTCTTGCATCTATGTATATTGAAAATCTAAAACATCTAATTTTATAACTTATATTTACAGTATAAACTAATATAAAATATCTAGAATACAAAATTTAGATATTATGAAATATCAACAGGATATGAAGAACAGTCAATGTGAGCCTGTCTATGATCATATAAGCACTGACAAGTCAGACAGAACATTGTCTTTATATTATGTGGCACTTTGAGGGCAGGCTTCTGTGTCATCATGCAAAAGGTTCTAGGAGCTGTCACTCTCTCGATTCAGTGTTACAATATGACAATCTCCACCTTTTCAGGATAAAAAGAAATTAAAGCCCTTATAAATAATGAAGGTTTATGGATATTAAAAAAACTTCATGGAATGAATTGAGAATAGGAAGAATTTGAGTGAATTCTTAAAATCGGTAGGACTGAAAGCAAATTATAAATATTAATTTAAAATTTTTCAGCACTGGTTACTCTTCGTTTACCATTTCCAAGATGCAGATATTCTGCCTGCTGCAGAATTAAATATTGTTTTATAAATTAGCTTTATAATTTATAGCCAGTAAATAATTTTAATTCTTCTCTGTATACCATTTCCATAAAACCCATCTATAGCTGCTATATGAAACGTATAATTTTAGTTTCTCTATTTATTATTATCATTAGGATTATTCTTGATTTACTTTGTTCCTGTCCAATTTTATTTTGTAGAATGTATGTTTTCCCCATTAATGTGTATCGGTATATACATAATGTGTGAAACTTTAAAAATCCATTTACTTTAGTTGTTCTTCTTTTTTTATTTTGTTTTATTTATTTTTTTAAGACGGAGTTTCCCTCTCATTGCTCAGGCTGGAATGCAATGGTTGGATCTCGGCTCACCGCAACCTCTGCCTCCCGGGTTCAAGCGAGTAGTTAGGACTACAGGCATGAGCCATCTAATTTTGTATTTTTTTTAGTAGAGATGGGGTTTCTTCATGTTGGTCAAGCGGGTCTCGAACTCCTGACCTCAGGTGATCCGCCCGCCTTGGCCTTCCAAATTGCTGGGATTACAGGCAGGAGCCACTGCACCCAGCCTTAGTTGTTCTTCTTAAGACATTGGTAGTTTAACCCATTCATTTAGACTCAATTTATTATAAATGCATTTATTAATTAAATTCTTTATTTCCTGCAATTAATTCAACACTTAAGGAAATCTTGTTATTGGTAGGCACTATGAATTCATGGAAAATAAATTCAGGAAAATATTTATTGAAAGTATAATTATTTGTACGAATATATATTCATCAATTATACTTCTTAAGAAATTGATATATGTCAAAAATCAGAAATTCAACAAAAATAGAAAGCATATGTAAAATTTTTGACAAATACAAAAAATTAAATCAGTTTTATTGAATTCAGATATTGCTTTAAGTTTTGTGAGATAAATAAGATCAAAGTTGAGTTGTTTCACAATGAAAGTTTTTCTTTTTTTGCCATTGATATTATTAGGTTGGTGCAAAATTGTGTATTTTGCCATTGCTTTTAATATCTATGAATTGAATACTTTAAAAAGGTTCTAATATATGATATGTGTGAAGTTTGGAGAAGACTGCTTGGATTGGAAGCATCTTTGTTATGGACTAAGTGCAAGGCCTTAAAACAAGTAATAAGATCTACTAATAACAGTGATGAGTAAGCCATTTGAATATATATATATGGATGTGTATTTATCCACTGTGCTTAGAACAGTGATTGTCACATATGTCTTACAAAAATTACTGTCACCTTTATTATTGTTTTCATTTCTTGTCCAAGTGCCAAACTAATTGAGAAATTAGATGAAACTATAAGACATAGCAGAAACAAAAGAGTACATTTGTTGGAGAACAAGCTGATGTTGTAGAAGGTGGCTTATATCAGAGCAAATTGGTTTCCAAAAACTGCATCCCAGAAGGTGAGACAGATTTCTCACCTTCTCATAGCCAGTGTTACATTAGAACAGAACATTAGAACAGATATCTCTGCTACAGCAGCAGTGTATATGGCTGAAATTTTTAAGACATGAAGGGGTATCGAAGAAAAGGAGTGTTGTGAGCTACCAAAAGAGAAGAAAGGAAGACACTACACACTAAATTTTCTCTTTTTAAAAATACCAAATCACAAAATCATTCCACCAAAGATACAGCATAGGCAAGTGAAGCAGATAAAAGAGGAAAGAAATTTTACACTAATGGTGCTCCCTTAAAAGGTATGTAAATTTTAAGAAAAGAAAATAAGCCGCTAGCAAAACAATGGGTTATTAAATTTATCATGGCAAATCATAGAACAAAGATAAGTAGATCTTTGGGTTCTCTTAGATTATTTTCTGGAGGACTGAAAAAGTTTGACTAGGAAGTATATTCTTTAATACAGATAGGGAATCAAGTAATGTCCTCTGGATTAATTCATTTATTTTTAATAGATATTTATTGCCATTGAGGATACAAAAATCATCAAAAAAATTGTGTCCTATTGAAGAGTCAGTAGGTATAGAAACAGGAACAGATACAGAAAATAAGTACGGATATTGGTGTAATATAAGTATAAGTAGATATGTCTATTTATACATGTTCATTTTATTTTGGAATAGAACAATTTAATTAGCAGAAAAATTGTGTTTAGTACAGTTAGGGATGAGATTCATTCATTTATTATTGAACAGGGATTTATAGCCTATGAAAATACAGCAAGATAGAAAGCAAATCCCTATCTTCAAAGAGCTTGCTTATCTATACATAGACGTGTATCAAGATTTAATATTAATATATCTAATTATTCTAAATACTAATTATAAATGTTAATTGCTCATTGCAAATTTTGCTTAGAATTTCAAATGCATAAGGCCAATTAAATAAATGTAAATGTTTTAAAGTGTAGAATTTAAAAAAAATGTTAGTTGTTGGGAAAATAGTCTTTTAACCATTCTAAGAAAGGTAAACCATGGAATACTATGCACCCATATAAAAGGATGAGTTCATGTTCTTTGCAGGGACATGGATGAAGCTAGAAACCATCATTCTCAGCAAACTATTGCAAAGACAGAAAACCAAACACCACATGTTCTCACTCATAGGTGGGAATTGAACAATGAGAACACTTGGACACAGGGTGGGGAACATCACACACCAGGGCCTGTCGTGGGGTGGGGGAGGGGGGAGGGATAGCATTAAGAGAAATACCTAATGTAAATGAGGAGTTAATGGGTGCAGCACACCAACATAGCACATGTATACCTATGTAACAAACCTGCACATTTTGCACAGGTACCCTAGAACTTAAAGTATAACAATAAAAAAAAAGGTAAGTATATCCTTAATATCATTTTGGTAATACAGAGAATATAAGTAAATCTTACATAAATTAAGGTCTCTATAACCTTCAGTCTAAAGAATGTGAGCATGTAATTTTGAAATCTTTTTTGATTGGATTTTTGTTAGTTTGGTTTGCATATGATTTTTTAAATTGCTATTTTTAAAGAGTTTTGTGAACTATTCTTATTATTCTTTATAGATATTAAAATAATTGTGTAAATTTGTGATAAAAGTCTTACCCTACTAGAACCATTTTAAAATATGGTGGAAAACTGGACATTCTGGCAAAGCTCAGAGTTTTTTTTTTTTGATGATGAGACCATTAGCATACGTGGGTCAATGATAAATTTTTTACTAAATTACCACTTACTTTTCTACAGAATTAAATATTACTCTAGGAGTCTGAAATTCATGGTGCTTTCTTATATGAAACAGGAAGTCACTGATAAAGTCTTACTTATTTTCTTAAAAATACTTAAAATTTTTCATAGCTTAGTTCAAAGGTCAGGACTTTTTAAAAAATCACATAAGTAATTGAAGGTAAGGACAATAACCATGACTTTGTTTATGATCATTAGTCAATGTTTTTGAAGTTCTACCTGGCATTAGAAATAACAAGTAAAATATAGCACTCAAAAATATAGATCTTATTTTGGATATTATAAAAATATTCATTGCTGACATGCTCAAAAATCTCATTAAATTATAGTGTATATATTACTTACAGGTGCACATGTATTTGAGAAAAATATATACACTTGTTATGAATGTGATTATATTCATGCCATTTTCAGGTGTTAGGTTTATAAGGATTGCTAAAATTAGAAGGAATTTTTCAAATTTTGGCTTTTATCAACTACTATTTTTTGGTTCAGTAGTTAATAAATATGTAACCTTGGACTTCGTTATTACTCAGTTTCCAGATGTGTGATAGAGATAATATTACTCATTTCCTAGAGATAATGTGAGCCTTAAATTACTGCCTACATGCAAATTCTTAGTGTCTGACACAGAATAAGTGCTCCAGAAATTATAACTATTATTATTGTTGTTATTATCACTGTTATTTTACAATAACTTTAAAACATGAGAAGGACATAATATGGCTCCTACTCCAGGCCCTTTCATTTTACAAATGAACAACATAAAGCTTAAAAAGGATATGCAAGTTACCTACTCTCACAAAATAATTGAGACGCAAAGATTAACCAGAAAGTAAGACAAGGTTTCTGAACCAAAATTTATTCTGATCCATTGCATTTTCTTACCACAAAATACATTAAGGATTTTTAACCTTTATTAAGATTGATTTCAAAGAAAGGCTAAATTGTATGTTAGAGATTTACCTTTATTTTATATTTTCATTTTAACAAACCAGCTGCAACTAAATAAATCTACAATCTTGAGAAAAAACTACATTTATTTTAGGTTCAGGGGTACATGTGCAGGTTTGTTATATAGGTAAGTTTTGAGTCATGGGGCTTTGTTGTTCAGTTTATTTCATCATTCAGGTATTAAGTATAGCACCTGATAGGGAGTTTTTTGATTCTCACCCTCCTCCCACCCTCCACCCTCAAGTAGGCCCCAGTGTCTGTTGTTTCCTTCTTTGTGTCCATAGGTACTAAATGTTTAGCTTCCACTTATAAGTGAGAACGTGTGGTATTTGGTTTTTTGTTCCTATGTTAGTTTGCCTAGGACACTGGTCTCCAGCTTCACCTATGTTGCTGCAAAGGACATGATTTTGTTCTTTTTATGGCTGCATCATATTCCATGGTGTGTATGTGACACGTTTTCTTTATCCAGTCTACCGTTGATGGGCATTTAGGTTGATTCCGTGTCTTTGCTATTGTGAACAGTGCTGTGATAAACATACCTGTGCATATGTCTTTATGGTAGAATGATATATATTCCTTTGGGTATATACTCAATAATGGGATTGCTGGGTCAAATAGTAACTCTGTTTTCAGTTCATTGATAAATTGCCAAACTGCTTTCTGCAATGGCTGAAATAATTTACATTCCCATCAGCAGTGTATAAGCATTCCCTTTTCTCCACAACCTCACCAGCATCCGTTATTTTCTGACTTTTTATTAATAGTAATAACCATTCTGACTGATGTGAGACGGTATCTCATTGTGGGTTTGACTTGAGTTTCTCTAATGATAAGTGATGTTGGGCATTTTTTTCATATGTTTGTTGGCCATGTATATGTCTCCTTTTAAAAATGTCTGTTCGTATTCTTTCCCCACTTTTTAATGAGGTTGTTTTTTGCTTGCAAATATGTTTAAGCTCCTTATAGATTCTGGATATTAGAACTTTGTTGCATGCATAGTTTGTGAATATTTTCTCCCAGTCTCTAGGTTGTCTTTTGATAGTTTCTTTTGCTGTGTAGAAACTCTTTAGTTTGATTAGGTCCTATTTGTCAATTTTTGTTTTCGTTGCCATTGCTTTTGGCATCTCTATCATGAAATTTTTGTCAGGGCCATGTCCAGAATGGTATTTCCTAGGTTATCTTCCAGGGTTTTTTACAGTTTTGGGTTTTATGTTAAGTATTTAGTCCATCTTGAGTTGATTTTTGTATGTGATGTAAGGAAAGGGTTGTTTCGATCTTCTGCATATAGCTAGCAAGTTATCCCAGCAGTATTTATTGAAAAGGGGTTCTTTTCCCCTTTGCTTGTTTCTGTTGACTTTGTCAAAGATCAGGTGGTTTTAGGTGTACAGTATTATTTCGGGGCTCTCTATTCTCTTCCATTCTATGTGTCTGCTTTGGTTATGGTAACCTTGTGGTGTAGCTTCTACTTTTAGTAGTTATAAATATAACTATAGTGTAATACATCAAATTAAATTTTAATAATCTAGGCATTAAAATGTATAAACTTATTTACACATTTAAAATTATACTTGGTATATGTATATGTATGTAATATGTATAACATATAACTGATTACAGAATGACACGTTATGACACAAAATCCCTGAAATGCTGAAAATAATGTCAATTAGTCCCACAAATATTTATTAGGTGCTAATTCTTGAGGAGGTTTTAGTTGTAGTTCTGCTTACTTCTCTTATAGATGTTTAATTTTTCAACATTAATTTAGTGATAGAGTAGTTCATTACTATTTTCCTACAATAGTACATAGTAGCTTGCTATATAATTTTTAAAATACAGTTATGTGTCAGTTAATGGAGGGGATACATTTTGAGAAATGCATCATTAGATGATTTCGTTATTGTGCAATTATAGTGTACTCACACAAACCTAGGTGGTATAGCCTACTACAGACCTAGGCTATATGGTGTAGCTTATTGCTCGTGTGCTACAAACATGCACAACATGCTACTGCACTGAATGCTGTGGGGAATTGTAACACAATGATAAGTATTTGATTGTCTAAATATAGAAAATGTACAGTAAAAATATGATATAAAATGTGCAAATGGTATACCTGTATATAGCACTTATTAGGAATGGAGCTTGCAGGACTGGAAGTTGCATTAGGTGGGTGAGTGAGTGGGTGGTGAGTGAACACGAAGGCCTAGGACATTACTGTACACCACTGTAGACTTTACAAACACTCTACACTTAGGCTACATTAAATTTAGAAGAATATATTTTGCTCAATAATAAGTTAACTTCAGCTTACTGTAACAATTTTACTTTATAAACTTTTTACTTTTTTAAACTTTTGGACTCATTTTTACAAACACTTAGCTCAAAACACAAAAACATTATACCACTATACAAAAATGTTTTCTTTTTACATGCTTATTCTGTCAGCTTTTTTTCTATTTTTAAAACTTTCTAGCTTATATTTTACTCTTTAAACTTTTTGTTAAACTAAGACACAACCACACACATTAGCCTAGACCTACACAAGATCCAAATTATCAATATCACTATCTTCCACCTCCACATCTTATCACACTGGCAGGTTTTCAGGGGTAATAATGCATGGAGCTGTCATTTCCTATGATAGAAGTGCTCTTTTCCACCTTCTAAAGGACTTGCCTAAGGCTATTTTCCAATTAACTTATTTTGAACATGTAGAAGTACACTCTGAAAGAATGATTAAAAAGTGTAATAAATACATAACCTTGTAATATACTCATTTATTATCATTATCTAGTATTTTGTACTGTCCATAATTATATGTGCTATACTTTTTTTGACTGGCAGCACAGTGATTTTGTTTATACTAACATCGCCACAAACACTTGAGTTATGTGTTGTGCTGCAATGCTATCATGGCTACGGCATCACTAGGTGATAAGAATTTTTCAGTTCCTTTATAATCTTATGGGACCACTGTTGTATATGGCATTAGACATTGACAAAAACATCCTTATGTGGTGCATGACTGCAGTGTGATAAAGTCAACTCAGAAAAACAAAATTAGCCTTTTCTTTTTTATTATATACTTAAAACTACGCACTTATGTTCTCTTAATCTGCTGCTGTTTGTCATAGAATATATATTCTAATTTTAAATTTGACATTCTGAGGAATACAAAAGGGGTACATTAAATATTTTAAAAATCTCTTTCATCATGTTACTGAGCACAGTCGAGCTTAATTTTCCTTTAACTTTTCCACATCATTCTGTTTAGAGGAGCAGTATATATTTTGCAAAATGTGCCTGGGAAAAACAAGGGTATTAATGAAAGATTTCACAGGTGCACATTAGGTATTTTCATTCAGAAAGGGAAATGTTTTATCTCATATTGTTTTTGGAAATAGTAAGAATTACTAGGTCACATAGTAGAGGTGTATTTGAGATGCATTACATTCCCTGTGATGTGGATACCAGAAATGAGGGACTAACATTCTTAATTGTTACAACCATAGAGGCTTAGCTTTACTGGTATTACTATGAAATCTAATATAAGACAAAATCATATGATTAATGGTAAATATTGCTTTCAGTCCTTTTCTAAAAAAGAAAATGTTTTCTGGCAAGTTTTGTTTTAGCAGTTTTAATTCAAATTAATCTACATTACCATAACATTCTAAGTTAGCCTAATTCTATTCAGTCTAAAATGATGAAAACTTGTCATGAACCTAAAGTATTATTCTATTAACGGGTTAAGTTTCAACAGACATTTTCATGAAAGTGCAAGTTAAATTTTCCATTCAAAGGGAATTTTAATTGGTTTCTTGCCATTCTCCAAACATTTATGGAATTCCATTCCATTTTACTACAAAAGGAATTTCATTATAGATAAGTTTACAAATAATAAGATTCAATCTTAATTTAGAAATAATTGAGTATAGCTTCTTTTCAGTGAAATAAGCATGCTAAATGCCTCACAATAAAGAGAAAAAATGTCTAAACACAGAGCCCACTGCCTGTTCATATAAAGAACGCTTGCTCCTTAGTGTCTTCACATCAAAAATTGCTGCAATGAGGAACTCTGTAAAATATTATCCTGGATTTTAGTTTTGCACATATATAGATACTTAAAATGTTGAGTCTATTTCCTAAAGCATATAAGTAAAATGCTATGTTGAAAATGTAGATTTAATTTTTTTAATTGGGAAAATTAGACAAACAAACAGTATAAGTAAAAAAGACGGCAAAGTCTCCACATGCACCAGTCTTTTTTTTTTTTTCATGTTCTTTCCTCAGATGATCTTTTAAAGAGCTGATTTTTTCTTCTGAAAGCTGTTGCTTTTTTACTTGGCAAATAAATGATGTGGTTAGTGCAAAAGGAAAAAGTAGGAAGGTTAAAGCAGAAGAAAGTTAATCACACAGTTACACCATCTGCTTCAACTTTTGTCATACATACTCCCACTGAGCAATGTAAGCATGTATTGACATATTCCCTTAAATTGAAGGCTGCAAGGTGCAGAATAGTTTGCTTAATTTAAATCTCCTTTCCTAGAGAGTCAACGACATAAGAATTTGGAAAGCATTATAATGAGGTGGTTAGGAGCATATATTTGACATCAGACTGAAATATATTCAAATTCAGGCTCTGGCACATTATAGATGTAAGAATTTGGCAACTTGCTTAACCTTTCAAACCTGAATCTTCAACTCACATTTTTTTTTTCTCTCAAAATGTCTACCTCAAAAGTTTTTATGATAACCAAATAAAATTATGTATAAACAACACCTAGCACAGTAATTCTCATGTACTCAGCAAGTAAAAGTAGTTTTTGTGTGCTAAAATTATGGCAAAATATACTTAGGAATTATAACAAATACAACTACTATGTTGCCATACAGATGAAATAATCTTGAGAGAGGATATATACAAGATTTTCATGTTTCTTTCTGCAAGATTGTTTTACAAAAAACCTTACATATCTCCAATTGTTTGGCAGTGCATATTCCTAAGGGAGATATTTGAATATCAAGTTGTGGGTACTTGAGTGAACAGCAGGGGTAATGTATGAGCAGATATGCTTATTAATGATATAACAGAAACATTGAAACTTGGATTATCTCTGTAACTGTAGCTTAGACTTTCTATGAACGCTGGGTTCACAGAGAGCCACATTAGGCCAGCTGCGTTAGATCACGCCTATAATCCTAGCACTTTGGGAGTCTGAGGAAGGCTGATCACTTGAGCCCAGGAGTTTGAGACCAGCTGGGCTAATGAGAATTTGTCTCTACTAAAAATAGAAAAATTAGTTGAATATGATTATAGTCCCAGCTACTCAAGAGGCTGAGGTGGGAGAATTACTTGAGCCTGGGAATTTGAAGTTACTGTGAGTTATGATCATGCCACTGCACACCAGCCTGGGCAACACAGCAAGGCACTGTCTCAAAAAAAAAAAAAAAAGGCACATTATTGTAAATTTTTCAACAACTTGCATTTCAGGATTGTTCTTTGGGGTACTTTTGACTACCTTTTTCTCTTATTATACTTTAAGTTCTGGGATACATGTGTAGAACGTGTAGGTTTGTTACATAGGTATACACGTGCCATGGTGGTTTGCTGCACCCATCAACCCATCATCTACATTAGGTATTTCTCCTACTGCTATCCCTCCCCTAGTCCCCCAGCCCCCGACAGGCCTCAGTGTGCGATGTTACCCTTCCTGTGCCCATGTGTTCTCATTGTTCAACTTCCAATTATGAGTGAGAACATGCGGTATTTGGTTTTCTGTTCCTGTGTTAGTTTGCTGAGAATGATGGTTTCCAGCTTCGTCCATGTCTCTGCAAAGGACATGAACGCTTCCATTTTTATGGCTGCATAGTATTCCATGGTGTATATGTGCCACATTTTCTTTATCCAGTCTATCATTGATGGGCATTTGGGTTGGTTCCAAGTCTTCGCTATTGTGAATAGTGCTGCAATAAATATATGTGTGCATGTGTTTTTATAGTAGAATGATTTATAATCCTTCGGGTATATACCCAGTAATGGGATTGCTGGGTCAAATGGTATTTCTGGTTCTAAATCCTTGAGGAATTGCCACACTGTCTTGCACAATGGTTGTACTAATTTACACTCCCACCAACAGAGTAAAAGCTTTCCTGTTTTTCCACATCCTCTTCAGCATCTGTTGTTTCCTGGCTTTTTAAATAATTGCCATTCTAACTGGCATGAGATGGTATTTTATAGTGGTTTTGATTTGCATTTCTCTAATGACCAGTGACAATGAGTTTTTTTTTTTTTTTTTTCATGTTTCTTAAACTGTGCAGGAGCTCTTTGCTTTAATTAGATTCCATTTGTCGATTTTGGCTGTTGTTGTCATTGCTTTTGGTGTTTTAGTCATGAAGTCTTTGCTATGCCTATGTCCTGAATGGTATTACCTAGGTTTTCTTTGGGGTTTCATTAGGTCTTATGTTTAAGTCTTTAACTCATCTTGAGTTAATTTTTGTATAAAGTGTAAGGAAGGGGACCAGTTTCAGTTTTCTGCATTTGGCTAGCCAGTTTTTCCAACACAATTTATTGAATAGGGAATCCTTTTCCCATTGTTTGTTTTTGTCAGGTTTGTCAAAAACCAGGTACTTGTAGATGTGTGGCATTATTTCTGAGTCCTCTCTTCTGTTCCATTGGTCTATATATCTGTTTTGGTACCAGTACCATGCTGTTTTGGTTACTGTAGCCTTGTAGTATAGTTTGAAGTCAGGTAGCATGATGCTTCCAGCTTTGTTCTTTTTGCTTAGCCTGTCTTGGCTATACAGGCTCATTTTTGGTTCCATATGAAATTTAAAGTAGATTTTTTTCCAATTCTGTGAAGAAAGTCAGTGGTAGCTTGATGGGGATAGCATTGAATCTATATATTACTTTAAGTAGTGTGGCCATTTTCACGATATTGATTCTTCCTATCCATAGCATGGAATGTTTTTCCGTTTATTTGTGTCCTCTCATTTCCTCAAGCAGTGGTTTGTAGTTCTCCTTGAAGAGGTCCTTCACATACCTTTTAAGTTGTATTCCTAGTTATTTTCTTCTCTTTGTAGCAATTGTGAATGGGAGTTCACTCATGATTTGGCTCTCTGTTTGTCTATTATTGGTGTATAAGAATGCTTGTGACTTTTGCACTTTGATTTTGTATCCTGAGACTTTGCTGAAGTTGCTTATCAGTTGAAGGAGATTTTGGGCTGAGACAATGGGGTTTTCTAAATATACAATCATGTCATCTGTAAACAGAGACAATTTGACTTTCTCTCTTCCTATTTGAATATGCTTTTTCCTTCTCTTGCCTGGTTGCCTTAGCCAGAACTTCCAATACTATGTTGAATGGGAGTGGTGAGAGAGGGCATCCCTGTCTTTTGCCTGTTTTCAAAGGGAATGCTTCCAGTTTTTGCCCATTCAATAAGATATTGACTGTGGGTTTGTCATAAATAACTCTTATTATTTTGAGATACGTTCCATTGATAACTAGTTTATTGAGAGTTTTCAGCATGAAGGGGTGTTGAATTTTATCAAAGGCCTTTTCTGCATCTATTGAGATAATCTTGTGATTTTTGTCATTGGTTCTGTTTATGTGATGGATTACGTTTACTGATCTGCATATATTGAACCAGCTTTGCATCCCAGGGATGGAGCCAACTTGATCGTGGTGGGTAAGCTTTTGATGTGCTTCTCGATTTGGTTTCCCAGTATTTTATTGAGGATTTTCACATCGATGTTCATCAGGGATATTGGCCTGAAGTTTTATATTTTTGTTGTTTCTCTGCCAGCTTTTGGTATCATGATGGTGCTGGCCTCATAAAATGAGTTAGGGAGGAGTCCCTCTTTTTCTATTGTTTGAAATAGTTTCAGAAAGATGGTACCAGCTCCTCTTTATACCGCTGGTAAAATTCGGCTGTGAATCCATCTGGTCCTGGACTTTTTTTGGTTGGTAAGCTATTAATTACTGCCTCAATTTCAGAACTTGTTATTGGTCTATTCAGGGATTCAACTTCTTCCTGGTTTAATCTTGGGAGGGTGTATGTGTCCAGGAAATTAATCCATTTCTTCTAGATTTTCTAGTTTATTTGCGTAGAGGTGTTTATAGTATTCTCTGATGGTAGTTTGTATTTCTGTCAGAACAGTGGTGATATCCCCTTTATTATTTTTTATTGCGCCTATTTGTTTCTTCTCTCTTTTCTTCTATTAGTCTTGCTAGTGTTCTATCTATTTTGTCAATCTTTTCAAAAACCAGCTCCTGGATTTAATGATTTTTTTGAAGGGTGTTTTGTGTCTCTATCTCCTTCAGTTCTTCTCTGATCTTAGTTATTTCTTGTCTTCTGCTAGCTTTTGAATTTGTTTGCTCGTGCTTCTCTAGTTCTTTTAATTGTGATGTTAGGGTGTCGATTTTGTATCTTTCCCCCTTTCTCCTGTGGCCATTTAGTGCTATATATTTCCCTCTAAGGCTGGGCGCAGTGGCTCACGCCTGTAATCCCAGCACTTTGGGAGGCCGAGGTGGGCGGATAACGAGGTCAGGAGATCGAGACCATCCTGGCTAACACGGTGAAACCCCATCTCTACTAAAAATCAAAAAATTAGCTGGGCGGGGTAGCGGGTGTCTGTAGTCCCAGCTACTTGGGAGGCTGAGTGGGGGGAGAATGGCGTGAACTCGGGAGGCGGAGCTTGCTGTGAGCCGAGATTGTGCCACTGCACTCCAGCCTGGGTGAAAAAGCAAGACTCCATCTAAAAAAAAAAAAAAAAAAAAAAAAAAATTCCTCTAAACACTGCTTTAGCTGTGTCCCAGAGATTCTGGTACATTGTGTCTTTGTTCTCATTGGTTTCAAAGAACTTATTTATTTCTGCCTTAATTTCCTTATTTACCCAGTAGTCATTCAGGAGCAGGTTTTTCCATTTCCATGTAGTTGTGTGGTTTTGAGCAAGTTTCTTAATCCTAAGTTTAAATTTGATTGCACTGTGGTCTCAGAGTCTATTTGTTATGATTTTCATTATTTTGCATTTGCTGAGGAGTGTTGTACCTCCAGTTATGTGGTCAATTTTAGAATAATTATGATGTGGTGCTGAGAAGAATGTATATTCTGTTGATTTGGGGTGAAGAGTCCTGTAGATGTCTATTAGGTCCGCTTGGTCCAGAGCTGAGTTCAAGTCCTGAATATCCGTGTTAACCTTCTGTCTCATTGATCTAATATTGACAGTGGAGTGTTAAAGTCTCCCACTATTATGGTGTGGGAGTCTAAGTCTCTTTGTAGGTCTCTAAGAACTTGCTTTATGAATCTGGTTGCTCCTGAATTGGGCGTATATATATTTGACTAACTTTTAACTAAGAACCCTGGGGCTTAAGAACAAATCTGAACAGAGACTGGGCAATAGCGACTGGAGGTTGTAAAGAGATTTCATCCTTACAAATGATTGTCCAAGTAGGGTCGGCACTTCTTTGGGCTCGGTCCAAAGCTGGCATTGCTTCCTAGATTAATTTAGAGTAATTTTTGACATGGCTTTTCACTATTTAACCTGTCTATATTCCAATTGTGCCTGTCACATCCTTGAATACCATGTCATGGTTCTGTGTGGGAGGCCTGTCACAGCCTTTCAGACAAAGATGAGATAGTTTAGATGCTTAGACTATTGCAGGAAGTATTATTATATTTTTCCAGCTTAGTATTATTGCAGCTTTTAGCATGTAAGCTCTTACTATGTTTGTGTTTTTTCTCGCAGAATACCTTCCTGACTCAGAAATTTCCACCAATAATACTGGTTTAGTCTACTACTTTCTTTCTTTTTAAAAATAAGTAGTAATGTGATATTGTTTGTAGCATAAATAATATATAATCTTGCTATTGTGACAACACAAGAAATATATAATTTATCTTTCCTATTCAATATTTGACATCTAATTTGATTTAGCCCCAGATTGTGTGCCAAGTTTTTTCTATTGTTATTATTTGTTCAGCATTCTTGTTAAATTTACGTTCAAAGCCTATATCATTTTTACAGATGTATTTCCAAAGCCTTCTGTAACCTTAAAAAATAATAATATAGAAGTCTGTGTCTTTTAATATACTAAGTTATTCTATTTAAATCTCTTAATACATTTGGCCTCCATCCTCCATTATATTTTAATTTCTGGTATCCCTGTTTCCCCTTCATCGAATATTCAATTCATATTCTTTCTCTTTTTACCTTTTTAAAAAATGATGAATTATTTTAAACTAGTCATATAGAGCTAAATAAAACAGTGGCATTATTAATACAAGTTGCAGGCATAATATTTTTATCTAGTTCTGAATGTGTTTCCACATCTAACTTTTCACGCTGTGCCTGAGCTAGCTCCGACTGGATGAGTAAGTAGGCAAGGGATATTTAAGCAGAGATTCTGGTTAGAGTGTTTGCAAACAAAGTAGCTAGGAAGTCTGGACCCACATGGATAAAAAAGTAAGAAAGATTTAATCTGGGGGTGTGTACTCTATAAATTTTTATTTTTAAACTTTCTCTCATCCATAGATTTTCTTTATTTTCACTTTTTGGCTTAAACAATTTCTCATGATTATGGGGTCTAGAAGGCCAAGAGCAAGGTGTTGGCAGGTTTAGTTTCTCCTTAGGCCTCTCTCCTTGGCTTCTAGATGATCACCGTTTTGCTGTGTTTTTTCATTACATAGAGTTTTCCCATTTTTATTGATAAGGTTCAAAGCAGCATTTGTCTATTTCTCTCTCGTGATAACATACAGAGTAAGAAGGTGCAAAGGCACAATCCCACATTATTTACAGAGTCTATGTGGGGTTTACACCTGAGAATACAGAGATACAGGATGAAGGCTTAAAATGAACCCTAGGTCCAAATTTTCCAAATTTGTTCAAGTAATTATTCTACATTTGGCTCCTGCCTTCTTTTCCTAGTTCTTTTCATCCACAATCATATTTTCTGGGGATCCTTTGAGAAGAGAAGCCCCCACTGCTACACTCATTCTCCCCTGTGGCATGAAACTTTGCTGGCTTCATAGGATGAATTCTCCTAAAAACTAAAAAAGCTCAGCCTTTTATGAAAGGTTGCCATCTTAAAGATAGGGTGTTGAAAATACACATTCCTACTTCCATTATTTTTATGTATGGGTTCCTCACTCCTTTTTGTTCTTATTGTTCTTTCAGTAAAATTGTATTTTAGGAGAGAGAAATATATTTAGTATAAACTTTTAAAGGAGAAAGTAAAGATAGTCTATTGGAAAGGGTTTGAGCGTCCATTGATGTTCTGTGTTGCCAATAAATGGCAAGGGTGTTTAGATTAATATCCTGATGAAAAAGAAACTTTGTGTAGCTTAAATAACATGACTTGGCTAGAGATATGTAATAAAATATTCAAGCATTTGGTGATTTCATTATTTTCATTATTCCAGGAAGCACTTTAATTTTTAAAGAATATTAAATACTTAAAATTCATTGGAATTAGATGATGCATTAGTCCTTTATGATAGACTTTGTTTTACTCAAATCATTTGTACTTATAAAATGAATGGCTAGGCTTACCTGGAAGTCAATTAATTTTTAGGAGAGTATTAGCAAAGAGCTATTTACTTTAAAAGCAGACATTTTGAAAAATTTATTTTTTTTGCCATTTATTTTACTTGTTATGTTTTCTTTCTGAGAGCCCTCTAATTTGTTTACTTAAGTAGCAATACTTAAGCCAGTATCTATTAAGGGATCTTGTTATTTTCTTTCAACTACTTGTCTTTTAATGTTTGATTTCCCTTCTCTGTGTATTGTAGGAAAGGAGATATAAAGCTGACTCGCTAGAAACCTCATTTCAGAGTTGCAGGCCCTTAGCTACTAATTAGGTCTGAGTTATTTTCATTTACTTTCCCATATGAAATACATTCTAATATACTCTTATCTTCAGGATTCTCAAGGAATAAAAAGCAAATCACAGGGAATTTTGTTTAGAGAGGTAAATCTAATACTACCTTCTTAGCTCTTAGAATCAAATTCTCTCTACTGGGAGACATATTCAGTTAGACAATGCAACAACCTTAAAGCATGGTGTTCTGAAGTGTTACCATTGCTGGCCCTTCAACAAGATAACCCATGTGTTTTTGTTTGTTGCACCTGATATATAATGTCAGTTTTATCATATAAAAAATTTGGGTCTTAAAATATCTCTAAATACAAGGTTTCATCTATAATTGTCCTTTTGTCTCTTATATTCTTGTATCCTATATTTGTTATAGAGAATTTACACAAAACATTATGCCTTTCTACAAATATAAGACAGAAGGAAGAAAAGAAGGAGGGAAGAAAAAATGCAAGAAAGAAAACCTCATATAGTTTCTTTATTAGCTTCATGATATGTTTCCAAAATTGTTTTTACTTCTTTCTCAGTGTAAATTTACCTAAAATTATTGAAGAAATCCAAGCATAGGTACCATGTAAATCCATGCCATACACAAAAACAATATACACATCATGGTATACAAATTGCAGCTCAAGAGGAATCCAATTAGTGGACCATTTTTGAACATCAAAACCACATTGGCTTATTTGACATCAAATATGTTCTACTATTTTATCAAAGAATGTAAACATCCATGTATTCACTCATCTGGAAGTGAGTCAAATAGACTTTAAATCTATTAATTTTATTAATTGATTACATAAATATAACGGTAAAGACCAAATTCTTTTTGTTCTGACCTAGCTTTTTGTTAGTAATTAAATGTAAATTTTCCAAACACTACTAACTAGTACATTGATGGATGGTTACTTGCTTTATGGGCTGCATTTAAGATGATAGAGTACAATCTGTATCAAAACATAAATCAGCCAGTATGAGAACAGACATGAATATTGATTTTGTGGTGCAAACTCTCAGGAGATGGTTTTTAGAAAGCCACAGATAAGACTGTCTATACTAAAGTATCATTGAGCATTTATTGATCCTTAGCTAAATAAGCATACAAATAATTGTATATACCTTTTGTGAGTATTGCCAATGGACCTAAATTATATGTTTCAGATCTAAAATCTTAAACTTTAATACTAATACAAATAGAGGACTATATATTTTGTCTGAATAGGAGTCATTGTTGCTGCATATGAAATTACTAATGTCTTTGTAAATTCCCAGTGGTCTGAAGACATAAAAAAGTAATTGTGTTGTGAGGATACAGTTAATGGCAGAGAAAACAAGAGAGAAGTACGATTTTTGGTGATTCACAATGGGTGAAATTAGAACTATGACTTGTTGAGAACTCCTTTTATCTAGCTCATCTGCTGAAGGAAATAAGAAATCAATGGAAACATTGACAGGAAAATATAAAAAATTACACAGAAATATTGTTGTTACTTCTACCACTGTTTTGACTACTTTTGCTGTAGTTACCACCAAAACTAGTTTTATGACAGGTAAAAGTATAAACAAATAGAATCTGCTAAATTAACAAATAAAATTAACTTCACTTTTCATGTGATGACATTTTATACGGTGCCATTCAACTTTATTCACATTACCTAAAAGAAATGTGTGATGAATGTATAGTTTTTAAAAATAGTGATGGGGATACAATGATAAGAGCCAACACTTAAGGAGTATTCCTGCCCACTCTTACCTTCAACCTATTCTCAGTAGAGCTTTCAGAGGGATTCTTTTTAAATGTGTATCAAATCATGTCTTTTCTCTATTCAAAAGCGCTGCCAGTAGCTGCCCATGGTACTCAGCATGAATCCATGTTCCTGAGAGTGGCCTACAAGGCTAGGCATACTCTGATCGCTTGATAGCTCTCTGACCTCATCTACTCTCTCCTTTTACTCTGCATATATGCTGGACACATGGCCCCACTGTTGATTATTGAATATGTGATTCACTCTCCTCATCTTGGGGTCTTGATGCCTTATCACAACAAAAAAGTAGAATCAACTACCCATAAACACACGCAAACATTTTGAAGACAGTTGTGCCTATTGCCATTACCCTGCTTTATTTTTGTCCACTGTTCTTTCTGTCTGTGGCTTTATTACACATTTAATTACTTTTATCTCTCCCCTCACTCAATAAAATGAAAGCCCCATGAGAACAGGCACTTTGACTATTTTGTTTACTGCCGAATGTCCACTTCCTGGAACAAAGGGTCTCAATAAACATTGTTAATTGTCTGAAGACTATATACAAAGCAACATTTTGTACACTTACCTAATTTAAACTTAATAGCAATTCTAAAATCAGGTGTTATGAAATACATTTTATAGAAAGAAAGTTGAAGTTTAGTTAAATTATATAAATTCCCAAAGGTTGCCCATCTTGTGATTGGTAAAGTAGGGCTTCTACACAGTTAAGATGGATACATTGCTCGATGTGATAAATTCTCTATTCTCTTCACTACTTTTTAGAGGTTGCCAGTTATTTAGTAATTTAAAGGATATCCTAGTGGCTAGACTAATAACTCAAAATAAAAAAATTCATCATCTATTTTCTAACTTTATTGAACAAGAAATTGTTCAACTGTTCAATCATCTATTGCACAGGAAAAGTGAAACAACTGCTGGGACCAAATTTGTTTATGGTTCAAACCCCATATATAGCCATTTAGTTTTAGTTTTCTCTATTACGTGAAAAGAGAAAGTTGTCCTATACTTATGGATTCAGGGAATTGCATGCAGGATGGCTACAGGGCAAAATCAATAAATGTGTATTTCAATACCATCATTCCCAAAGTTCTTTGCCCTCTACTGTTACTAAACCACGACATAATAGTTCAAAAAGGTGAGGATCTCTCCAAAACTTACCCAACACACAATTTGTCAATTCCTCATACATTTCTTTCACTAGGTACTACCATCAAAGGATGGCTTCCTTTTTCTATGCCTTCCCTCTTCTTTCCTAGCTATGCAGGTAAAATATTTTATTATCCCTTAAAAATACCCCACTTAAGTAATGGGCTAGTAATTCAGATTGCCCCGTCTTACATCAGGACCTACTTTGTCTTTATATTATTAAATGTCACTGATAATGTTTAATAGAGCTTCTAGTACACTTTCAGCAAATGCTACATTTAGATATTTATTTTTATTATTTAAATGATTAAAATACCAAGGCCTCTAATAAACACTCAGTCCAATATAAGCAGGAAGAGGGAAATGTTTAGAGGAACTTAGATATTTACAGCTTTCCATAAGTATATTCAACTAAAATTTTCAACTTCACTTTAGTTGTCATCATCCCTGAGTAATATCATTACAAATCTGTTAGAATAAATTAATATTCAGACCCTGCATATATACCCAAGTTGTTTCTCTTTCTTGCCAAAGTAATGTTTGAGAAACAATCCCACAAAATTCTACCATAAACATTTCTAGACTAAACAAGCATGGCACTACAAGGTTTACATAGGAAGAGAAGTTAGAATTTTAGTTTCTGTGATAAAGCAACTTAGGTAAGTGGTTTCATTAAAACCTAAACAATAATTGCTCTTTATTATGTAAGTAGAGCTTAGCTAATCCTTTTTTCATGCTAATATGTTTTTTAAAGAATTTACAAGCCATCTTGTGTAAAATGAGTGAAAAGCTGGGTCTACATTATGTTGCATCAACTGTTCTGAGTATTGGAATAAAAAGAATAATACGTAATAGAATTTTGTTTCTATTTCCCCTCTTTTTTTTGCAATTAGTGAATAAACTGGTTGCTTTACTCATTTTCATTACTCACAAAGAAAATATGTAAATGTACTTGTAAGGTATTTTTTATGTCAACTTGACTGGGCGACAGAGCCCAGATATTTGGTCAACTATTATTGGAGATGTTTCTGTGAGCATGTTTTTGGATGAAATTTACATTTAAATTGATGGACTTTGTGTAAAGCAAGTTGCCTTCCATAATATGCATGGGCCTCATCCAATCAGTTGTTGGCCTGAGTAGAACAAAAGACCAACCTCTTTGAGCAATAAGGAATTGTGCGGCAGTCTGCCTGTGGACATCAACTGGAATATTGGCCATTCCTGGGTCTCCAGCCTGAGGACCAGCAGACTTGAACTGTAGCATCAGTTCCTTCCTGGGTCTCCAACCTGCTGGCCTACCCTGAAGATTTCAGACTTGCCAACCTCTGTACTTATGTGAGCCAATTTTAAAAAACAAATCTCTTTTTACATGTATACACATTCTGTTGGTTCTTTTTCTCTGGCAAACAGTGGCTAATATACTTATCCAGGAAGGAGGTGAAGACAGTTGATCAAGGGTATAGGAAAATATTTAGGCTACTTACTTCATACAGAACATTACAAAATATTACAGTTAATTTTCATAGTCCTAATATATTACAAAGAGTATCAGTTCAGGGCTTTAGTGAATTTTCAGGCTGTTTTCTGTAACAAAACACAGAGGTAATAATTATTAATGGAATTTTGCCACATAGAATAGTTTAGCTCTCTCGCATAAATATTGATATGGTGTACACAATACAATATCATATTGATTCAACCTTAGAGTGCATTTGTTTTTCTTTGAGTTTATTATGTATTTTCCCAGATCATTAAGTATGTTTTTTCTAGGAATCCAGCAACTTTTTAAAATAAACATTTTCTAAGTGTCTTTATGGTACTGGTAGATTCATAGCATAAAATAATTGTTATTTGAGGCAATGATTAGCGTTGTGTGTGAAGCTACAAGGAATACACATGAAGACTCAAGCACAATATCTATTAATTAGAAACAGATTTCTAAACTTTCTGATATTTCTACTTTAGTTAATACAATGATGCTCAGTCCCTTCTCATCCAAATGAAAAATGTCAATTAACATCTGAAAGGATTAATATTAATCCACATGGTTGATCTTTAAAAGCTGGGAATTTGGAAACATCTACATTTTATGACAAAATAGCCCTCACGAAATACTTTTTTCATATTCTTCTTTTTAGCTAATCTATAAATCAGGCACTAGATGTGCGTTTTTTTGTATTATACAAATTAATATTAACAAATAAAAACTATTTGTATGAAATACGTATATCTAGTGCAATATATTATTAACCTTATATGCTATTATTCTTTTTAAGTATATTTTCTTATCTGGCCATCATGCACTGAATAGAAATCCTTGCAGTAAATAGAAATCCTTTTATAAAAGCTTTCTACTTTTCTGGAGTCAGACTGTCTGGTTCTTACTATCTAATTCATTTAGAGACATTCAACAACAAAAATGAATATTAAGGGTGACAATTCACCACAAAATCTATCATGAAAATAATTAAACTAAGTGATATTATATTCAGAGATATATAATGAGAGGCAGAGATCTCCAGCCATCCTGTACTATTGAACTAGTTCACCGTATCTCCAGAAAGAATTTTTACAAATGTTACCTTAGAATGCTTGGCAAGAAACTGAATGCAGATGTCAACATTACAGGGAGCTTATGCTGTTTGGGAGTAAAGGACACAATTCTCTTTTCAAACTTGCTGAAAAGAAAGCTCATAGGGAAAAAAATGAATGACAATAAATATAAACTTCAGGCTACATTTTGTATTACAAAGAAGAGGACCTTTTATTTACAAAGAGGTCTTGAGTGGAAAGACCAAACTAGTCTCAATTTAATACTTCTTCATTTAAAACACTGTTTTCAAACAAGGAAGCCAAGCTATTCTTTTTAATGATCATTACTTTAAGTTCCAAGGAGCAAAGAAAATGGGTTGCCAAATTGGAAATTCCAAATGTAGAGAAGAGATAAACCCAAAATGCCTGAAAATATGAAAGGGTAAAATGTATACTTGCTACAATTGTTCTATTTAGAATAGTTGGGAACAGACAGTTCCTGGAAATTCTTATTAAGAAGAGTTGTGGCAGACGTTGAGGATCACCACCTCCATTTCTGCATTAATCTTTGTAATGGGTGTTCATAAAAAGTATACTTCTTAGGTCTAATCACTAATCTTTCATGTAGCATGATTTCACTTCCAGAATGCTTTTAAGCACCTGTGATAAAATCTATGCCTCCACCACAATGGATAGACTCTGTTTAACTAACTGAAGAATAAAATTGATTTTTACAAATATATTTGAATTTATTTATTGATAATAAATAATAGACATATAAAAGGTAAAAGGCTAAAACAAGCCTTGGTGTAAATTTTTCATAGAAGGAAAATAACATGTAATATTTTACCTTGAAGCAACTTTTTGGTTATTTAATAAAACAGTGTAATATTTTTGGTTCTTGCTGCCAGGAAATATGTATGTTTTCCCAAGTCCCTTTTACCTAGTGTTGAGATTTCTTTCCAATTTGATCTTGAGGTCACTCTGGAGGGTGACTGTGAACTCTAGCCCTGCCTCTACAGGGCTTCAGTGGAGGTGGTCATGAATCTTTATAGTGTGTGCCTCAGAGGATACTTCTTTATGCTGGCAGATGGCCTAATGCCTAATTGCCTGACCTGTGGCCAGGTGTTCCTCTCACAGGAAGCTTGTTTATACTTGCACACACTCCAGTGGTTCTTGTCTGACAGTGTGCAGTTATTCCTACCAAGATAGCCACACTCTAAGAAAGCCCTGACTGGGAGGATACTTAGATTCCAGAGTGGTCTTATGTGGTCTAGTGAGACACAGAGGAGGCAGGACAACAAAACACATGAAATAATGGAAACAGCTTTATTACTTACAGAGAGAAGAGGGTGGCATGCCTCACAGAGCCAATGAAAGTGGGGAGCCATCTGGAACACACAAATTCAACCACAGTGGGGAGCAAGAGAGAGCAAGGGCAAGTGACCTGAGTGTAAAAGCCTTTATTGGGGTCCACGGTGTTACCCAAGCAGGTTTTCTATATTAACTTCTTATTGGCGGGTTCAAAGTAAGCAGGTCGGTGCTCCATGCAGGTATGCTGTGAGAGGGTGTCACTGTGGCATACCTGCACAGGCCATATGGTGGGGGTGGGAACAGGGGGCAAGTCAACTAGGTTGTATCTGCTGTCCCATAGGGAAGTGGTTGCCAGGAAACAGTTGCATGAGGCAAATATTTGAATCAAATTATTGTGAAATTGGTAGGAGGTGGAGATTTGGAAGTGTTCCAAGGGTGCATAATCCCTGTTTCTGATACGAGAAAGTCAAACTTACATTTAAAATGGATGTCAAAGAAACATAAACTTAGTAGAATGTACTACAACTCAACAATTGAATTTAGGCCTTTCCCAAGTTAAAGTTCAGAAATACATGACTGTATATTTGATAATACAAAGGGGTTTATAATAAAAATGAAAACATTTCCCACTAATGCACAACAACGTCTCACTCACTCCCCAGAAGCTGCAACACATTTGGAGCACATTTACAGAGTTATGGAACTGAGGCTTCTGTACAATCTGCTACCCCAAAATCTGGAGAGATAGGCAAATGAAAAGAGTGAGAACCAAGATTTTCTTAGAGCAAATGCCACTGGGTTCATAAACTGGTTAAAAAAATATTAAAAATAAAACTTTACATGGTAGTTTTGACAAATTTTTGGAGTATGAGTGTAGAATAACTTGAGAACAGTGAGAAACCAGATACTTTTCCATGCAAACTGGGAAGATGTCATCTTTCTCACTACTTCTATTCAATATTTTATTGGAAGGCCTAGCAAGGCTTTACCACAAACACACCAAAGGAGATAAAAAGTGCACACACTGAAAAGAAAGAAAACCTGTCTTGTTCACAAATAACATAGTTTTCCATATAAAAAACTCCAAGTATTGGCAAGAAACCTCCTGTAACTAATAAGTAAGTAATGCAAAATTGCAGCTGGACCTTGGTTTCAAATTCTATTTTTTAATGAAAAGAATTAGGGCTCCTTGGAGAAACGGCTAGATTTAAGATTGGGGCAGGAAATACAAAAGATGGTTTTGGAGTACCTAGTTGTTCCAGAAAGTAAGGAAGTACCAAATGAACAAACAACTGCTAAAACAAAAACCCACCTACACAAAATGGTGGAGATATGCCAAAAAGTATATGCAAGTTAAAAGAAAGAACTCCCAATAACCAAAGCAGGAACAATTGGATCGACTACAACAATAAAGTAGAATTGGATTATAACTCAATGTGTCAAATAAATATCCATGAGTCTAGAATGATACAGATAAATGATTAATAAATGGGTGGAAGAGACAAATCACTCTTGAAACAGAGTCCTAAATAAACATGTACATACTCTGCTCTAACAAAGAGGAGGCATAACTCCCAACTCCTTTAGTGTGGGTTGCACATATAGTCATCCCTCAGTATCCTGGGAGATTGACTTGAAGACAACTGCCCCACACCAAAATCAGTGGGTAGTCAAGTTTCTTGTATAAAATGTCACAGTATTTGCATATAGCCTACACACATCCACTTTCTCTCATATACTTTAAATCACCTCTAGATGATTTATAATACAAATGCAATCTAAATACATAAATGCTATGTGAATATTTATACTGTATTTTTAATTGTATTCTTAATTCTTGTATTGTTATTTTTATTGTGCATTGTTTTTAAAAAATATATGTGTGATCTACAGTTGGTTGAATCTGTAAATACAGAACACATGAATACTGAAAACCAACTGTAGTAACTTTCTTCAAAAGAGTACATTATGGAAAGGGAGAAAAAAAAGAATAACTTTACAGTGGTGAAATCTTACAAACAATATTATAGTGAGGTGATCAAGGTCAATATAAGCAGTGATAATTTATGTTGATAGTGTCTACGCTTGATATGAGTTAATTAAAATGGCTCTTTTCCTCTATGACTTGCCCTCCTCAAAATTCATAACATCTGTGTAATCATAAAAAAAATTAGAAAAATCCCAATTGTGGGACATTCTACAAAATGCACAAACAGTATTTCTCACAACTTTCAAAGTTATTAAAAACAAGAATAAGGAAAGCCTAGAGAGGCCTGATGATTGAATGCCATGTTGTATCTTGGATGGGATGCTTGAAGAGAAAAGGACATTAGGAAAAACTAAGGAAATCTAAATGAAGCATGGACTTCAGTGAATACAAATGTATCAATATTGGTTTATTAATTGTGATAAATATATCATACTAATATAAGATTTTAATAATGGGAAAATGTACTGATTGTACTCTCTTTTCAATTTTTCTGTAAATCTCAAAGTTAAAAAATTAATTTAAAACATTTATTAAAAGTTGATTTAAAATATGTGGTGGTACACTTTTACTAATGTTCTTTATCTAATTGTATGGATTCATAGTATTAATGGATAATATCTCTCAAATATGTTAATTTGTAAGGGTTTAATGTCCAATCACTTTTAGAATTTCATGTGAAATATTTAATATTTGAGGAAAATGCATTAAAAGAGCAGTTAAAAATATATCCTCTAGATATTTATCTAAAATATATTTATTGAGGGCCTAGTACATAGTTAGCTTGATACTGCACTAGAAAGACTATTATGCTTGCCTTCACAGAATATCCAGCCCCCAAATCTAGTTAAATTACTAGTAATATAGATGAAGTTAATCACCTGAACTGCATTTTAGATTTATATTAAAATATTTAAAAATAATCATTTACTCTTACAATGATGACAAACAACATTATTTACTGTTATTTATCATTTTCAACAATTTTATCTTTCATTCACCTAAAAACTCACTTTTTCAACACTTTTTAGAAAGACTTATTGCTTGTTAAATTGATGATGAAATTATATGAGGTAAATATTTGTATTATTTCATATGAGAAAGTGTACATCCTCCTTATAAATTGGGGAAAACATCATATTTTTGCTAAATTCTGACTAAAATCTTTTTTTCTTCAGACTGGCCGGGCCCGGTGGCTCACGCCTGTAGTCCCAGCACTTTGGGAGGCCGAGACAGGTGAATCGCCTGAGGTCGGGAGTTTGAGACCAGCCTGACCAACACGGAGAAACCCGTCTGTACTAAAAATACAAAATTAGCCAGATGTAGTGGCAGGTAATCCCAGCTACTCAGGAGGCTGAGGCAGGAGAATCACTTGAACCCGAGAGGCAGAGGTTGCAGTGAGCCAAGATCGCACCATTGCACTCCAGCCTGGGCAACAAGAGCAAAACTCCGTCTCAAAAAAAAAAAAAAAAAAAAAAAAAAGAATTCCCACCAAATTCATAATACCGAAAGTCAGTAAATCGTACATGTAAATATTAGCCAATTCATGTCCTAGTCATTTGACATTGGCCTTTTGATAGTGTTATTTGCCAATTTAGTCAAATGAAACTGTTTACCTTCTTGTGCTGTATGCCTCAGAAATAATCTAAGCCCCGAGCAAACACAGGGCTCAGTAAGAAGAGAGGACCCAGAGAGATCACAGAGTCTGGTACAACTAGGGTTGGTGTCAGAAGAGGAGACCAAGTAATAGAAGACACTTAAAGGGTGACAGTTTGGAAATAATTATTTGGGTTTGGAATTATTGATGATATAAAAATTCAATACCTAATCTGTATAAATTTAATTAAAGATCATTAAATGAGGCATTCGTTTCCCTGGAAAACAAACACAAGTTAATAGGAACTTAATATTCTGGGTAGAACTACGAAAGATCAATCAACAGAAGGTGCTGAGAGAAAGGAATATTAGAAAAAATATGTTTCCTTCCAAAATCAGGAGAGAAATTTCCCTTACATGAGGACTTTATGGAAATGGAAACTGTGTAGTCTATGACACAAGCATGTTTACAGAAGATATTGGATTCCTTATTCATCCAGCATACTCCATGAAGTGAAGTGTTCAAAAATACTTTTCTCAACTTTGGATGTGCAACCAGGCCCAAATCAGAAAAGATGCTGGTACTTGGGAATAGAGTTTAACAGGGAAATGCAACTTTAGTTCCTCCTGGGCTGTTGTCTTCTTGCCAGTCCAGGCAAGAAGGGATTCACTTCCTAATAGAAAATGAAATAGTTTGAGTCTCCAAAGAATGTGAACTTCAAAGAGCAATAAGAGTAAGACACTTGGAGCTAACTTTTGAAGCATGGAGTTAACTTTTTCAAGATAGATAAAAGAAAGAAATTTATTTAGTGAAAGTATAACTAAGTTAGCTAAAACCTAATCAACAAATTTTAATGAAAGAGAAATAGAGATTCTAGACATCTCATTTCCTCGTAAAATAGAGAATTTCAAAATGGATTTTTTTCTGGGACAATTAAAGTTCACTGGCTTTGTGCCTGACTACTACTTCACATACCAGGAACCTAGTCCTCTGATCTTAGCTACTGCCCTGCATGTGCAGTGCTAGCCTGTTGCACATGTCAATACCTGGAATAACTTCTGGACATGTGCAGTTCCAGCCCTCCCTATAATAAGCCATAACTGGCAGCCCCATGACTATGCCAACCAATTGGTTTCTAACTTTGATCATCGTCTATGCAATCTGGTTAAACTAGCTTTACATCCGGTATCACCTAGATCAATCTATAATGGTCTTCCCATAATTTTACCATAACCACATGAATCTACTAGTTTACTTATTGTGTCTCCTCACTTCTGACATTTTCACTTATTTTAATTACTTTGATTATTAAAGACTAACAGGTTAAACAAGCATAACACACATATGTATACATGAACATGAATAATAATATTGTAAAATTTTTCAGCAGATTTTTTGAGTAGCCCTGTTGTATCATCAAGTAGTTAATATCAGTCCTACATGAGCAATTTGATTTCCAGTGCATGGAAATTCATTTAATACATATTACACTCACTTTTTTGAAGGCTATTGATAATTTTTTCCATGATAATATCATGTGAATGTATGCCATAAAATTGAAGTAATCTGGCTATTTCTAAAAATTGACTGAAGAGTATATAATATCTCTTCTCATTTTAAGTTATTACATAAGGTGGAAAAAAATGTATGATTAAGAAAAAGAATGTTGAAGTCAAATACAATTCTCTTATTTGCTCTGTGACCTTTGGTGTATTAGTTAACTTGCACAGGAGAAAATAACACACACCTCTAAGAGCCATTGTAAAAACTAAAAATATACATCATTTTACAAATATGTATTTACAAAATGCACAGCACACTGCTTGGGGTTTAATAAATGGTTGTTGTAGCTAAAAGTATGCACATGTCTGAACATTCATTTTTGGTGACATGAAAACACATCTCCTAAATGAAATCAGTTTTTAAAGAAGAACGTCCAAAAGCTGCTGTGTTGTTAAAAGCAAATTACCACACTAATATAATTTAAAACACTGGATTCTCATGTCAAAAACACAAGACATAAAAAAATGGCATCAATTGTTCACAATGTGAGGATAAAATATAAATGAAATGTAAAAACAGGACTAGAGGGGGCCTTTTATTCTCCCTTATTTATTTCTTTAATTGTACCAAACATATTAGCCAAAAGAGGAAAAAGGCAACTTACAAGCTACATTCAACTTATTGGTAAAATACATGCGTGGAGTTTTCCAGATATTAAACCACATTAGCTAATCACATTTTTTCAAAAGAATAGAACCGGTTAAATCATGTAAAATCTGTTTCCCATATGAGATTGGGTAAAATAGATACATTGTACCCATTTAAAGATGTATATTTATGGCCTCAATGCTCTGCTGTAGCCACCCTCTGCAGTGTTAAGCTGTTCGATTTCACTCTCATTTGAAAGATAACAGCCGACAGATCTGTCAGACTTTAAGCTGCCAATCATTTGGAGAGCTTCATTTGTCTCGATTAAATAAGCACTAGTTATTAAAGCTGGGCCTTGACATCCAGAAAAGCCTGTGGTTGTGTTTAGACGACAAGAGAGGTCTGTCTGCCACAGACTGATGCATCATTCCTGGAGCCACTCTTAACAGTTAAGGGGCCAGTGAAAGAATTCTGTTCAATATTAACCTCCCTCTTTTCAGTCAAAGCATTCAAGAAGCTGTTTTCAACCAGTAAATTAAAAATAAGATTTAACATATATATTAAAGTAATATATTGAATTACTGAATTAGTTTTATCCAAAAGGTAAAATACTGTCAAATTTAGCTAGAAACAATATATTATGATCATTTTATTCCTACTTACCAAATAAAGTTGCTGTTACTATTTTTTTGGCTAAATAAATTTTTTTGACTGATCTACATTTGCACATTTTACTTGGAAAGAGTACTGTATGTGCCACAGGAGAAGATAAACATCACTACACATGTAAGCCATTTAAAAAGGCTTTCGGACTAGAATGGTGTGATTGTGCTGTAGCTAGAAATTGAACATATCCAATTCTCTGAGAAAGAATAATAATCTCAGTATGAAATATGATAACATATTCTTTGCAATCTTTTATCTGATTAAAGCAATGTTTGCCACTACAATATAATAGATAAAATATGCCAATTGAAGAATTTCTGTCTTCCTAAATTAATGTATATATTTATTATCTGCGTATTACATCTAATAGGATAGATTTCTGAACAATGCACTGTTTCAAAAACTTAATGTATTCTTAATTTCTAGTTACTGCTCAGCAGTGCTGGTTTGAATAATAATATTCTACTGGAACTAAATCAGATATAGTGGGGGAACTATGATTATTCATATGAAATTTCTAAAGGTCATTTTAAGAAGTATAGAGAGCTATATATATATGTCTTATCCAAGTACCATAGGGAAGACAATTTAGAAAGGGAAAATAAAGAATTTGTTTTTCTGTGATTCTCTTCTTATTTCTTAGTGAGAAATGAGGTAGGATAACATACACACTTTTTTATTATTCAAAGTGGTCTCAACGGGAAATAAACAAGGAGGCAATGAAACATATCAACACAGCAGTTTTGGTGAACAACAATCAGTGAATTTAGCTGCTATCATCTTTATGCCATACTCCTCACTGTATTTGAGAATTAAAAAACTAAATATTTTATAAGGTCAAATTATATCATTAAAATAAGCTAATTCTATGCAGCTTTCCATTTCCAACCTAACTAGCTTTATACCATTATGTAGATATTAGCTCTACATTATCTAAGGGTGTTGTCAATGTTTAAGTAAGAATTTTTTAACAATTTTATTTTTTCAAGCCAGTTGTACAAAAGCAATTTTTTTATATGGATAACTGAATTAGAAGAAAGCTTTTGCCTGAACTATTCAAATTAGTCAAGTTTCAACATGTTTGTTTCCCAAACAAACTCAGTGATTGAGACTTAAAAAAAATTACAAGGAAATCTGAATCTGAATCTAAATTTCTCTATATTGATATATTGATAATCTTATTTCAGTCTCCCAACTTCATTATGTCTTTTAATCTAAACTATATACAGTTTCTAAATACAATTTTACACAAACTTGCAGCATATAAATTTTAAAACATTAAAGTTTTAGAACCTTCATTTGTGAAACTGCATTGTATTTGTTCATACTTTTAAAAATTGTCTCAAAAGAGAGCCATTCAGTACATAATAAGGCCATATTTTTATAATTATGAGTTAGGCATTAAAGTTTAGAGTTGAATATTCAAATATTTTTACATAGTATTTATTTTAATTAAATACACATTAAGTTTTAAATGCCTATATATTGTAAACAAACTGCTTTTAATATATACTTAGTAACACAACTGGATGATGTGGTGATTATAGTTTCATAGGATGGAATACTTCAAATTATAAAGGGAAAATTCATATGCAATGTGTGAATATTTTACTTTTTTCATCATACAAACTTGATATGTTTGCATTAGAAATTGATTATCATATAAAAATATGCATGTTTTCAATATTATTATAAAGGAAAATAAATCAGCTGAGCAGAACTGTGCAGAATTTGACAGATGAGAAATCTGTCTATATCTAGAAGTTGTGCAATAGTACATATTCTTAAGAGACAATGCAATCCATGCCATTAAATTTCAAGAAACACATGTTAAAATATGATAATTAATTGAAACATATTATTTGTATATTATCTTCAGTACACAACTACCTTTGTGAAAAGGACCAAAATAGTTCAACTAGGTTAATGCCGAAGATTTTTTTTATTATACAATTTTTAGTTCATATATAAATTTCAAAAGTAAAAAAATACAATACAATGAGCGTAATATTCCTTTATGTGTTTTGGCATATTTGTTTAATTAAGCCTTATAAGTAGACATTTTGGTTATTTCCAATTTTTTGCCATTACCTATAATCCTATAGTGAAAATATACTTTTGGCATATGTATGTCCTTCTTGAATCAAAAAATAAGTCCATTTAAAATTGAGATAGATATTGCCAAGTTGCATTCCAGGAAGATTGTATTAATTTATATTTCTATCCACAGCATAAGATAGATAATCCCTAAAATACTACACTTGAAAACTGTAAGACAAATGATATTTCATTGCTGTTTTAATTTGTAGTTAAGTATAATTTCTATGTTTAATGTTAATTTTTATTTTTTCTGAAATTTACTTCATTTCTTTTGTATAATTTTAATTATTTCTGAAGTTTTTATGATTTTTTTAATCATAAGACTAGCAATTTATGGACACAGTGTGTTGATGCTCTTCTTTTTGGTCTCTACCTTTGTGTCACGCTTGGAAGTCTTTTTTAAGCTTATAAAAATAGTGCCAATATTTCTGGTTCTGTGTTTTATAAGAACTTGATTTACAAGAAATTTATTTTGAATGCAGAAGATTCTTAAGGTAACAATAAGTCATAAGGAGGGAAAAAGTTCCTGAATCTTGACTTAAACTTATTTTTTCATGTTGAAATGAAAAATTATTTTTAATGCAAAACAAGCCTTTTTTCTTCCCTTCCTCTTTTCCTCCCTTCTTCTCTGGATTCCTTCCTTCCTTCCTTCTTCCCTTCCTTCCTTCCTTATTTCCTTCCTTCCTTCTTCCTTCCTTCCTTATTTCCTTCCTTCCTTATTTCCTTCCTTCCTTCTATCGGGGGAAACAGCCCCCAATATTTCAACGTGGGTTCTTTTCTATTTTCCGTAAGTGTTGGCCAGTCTGAGAAATAAAGGGAAAGAGTACAAAAGAGAGACATTTTAAAGCTGGGTGTCTGGGGGAGACATCATATGTCAGCAAGTTCCATGATGCCCCCTGAGCCATAAAACCAGCAAGTTTTTATTAGCAATTTTCAAAGAGGAGGGAGTGTACGAATAGGGTGTGGGTTGCAGAGATCACATGCTTCAAGGGCAACAGAAGATCACAAGAGGGAAGGTCAGGGCAAGATCACAAGGTCAGGGTGAAACTAGAATTACTAATGAAGTTCCATGTCCCGCTGTGCAAGCATTGTCATTGATAAACATCTTAACAGGATTCAAGAGCAGAGAACCAGTCTGACTAGAATTCGCCAGGCTGGAATTTCCTAATCCTAGCAAGCCTGGGGTGCTGCAGGAGGCCAGGGCATGTTACATCCCTTATCTACAACTGCATAAGGCAGACATCCCCAGAGTGGCCATTTTAGAGGCCCCTCTGGGAAAGCATTCTTTTCCCAGGACTGTTAATTATTAATATTCCTCACTGGGGAAAGAATTCAGTGATATTTCTCTTACCCATTTTCGGCAATGAGAGAAATATGGCTCTGTCCTGCCTGGCTCCCAGGCAGTCAGACCTAATGGTTATCTCCCTTGTTCCCTGAACATTGCTGTTATCCTGTTCTTTTTTCAAGGTGCCCAGATTTCATATTGTTCAAACACACATGCTCTAGGAACAATTTGTGCAGTTAATGCAATCATCACAGGGACCTGAGGTGAGATACATCCTCAGCTTATGAAGATGACGAGATTAAGAGATTAAAGTAAAGACAAGCATAGGAAATTATAAGAGTATTGATTGGGGAAGTGATAATGTCCATGAAATCTTCACAATTTATGTTCTTCTGTCACCCCTTCAGCAGGTCCCTCCGTTCAGGGTCCCTGACTTCCTGCAACACCTTCCTTCCTTCATTTCCTTCCTTCCTTATTTCCTTCCTTCCTTCCTTCTTCCAACAGATACATATTAATTGATTATCATATGCCAGAGCATATGTTAGCATAGTTTTTGTGTCTACTGCTTGAACAATATTTCAACAATTATACTTTCCTCCTAAACCCCACCACAAGTTTTGCTTTCTAAGTAACTAGAGAAAATGTTAGCAATTGTTAGGGATGTTGCTAAACAAGGGAGACTCCTGGAGGCACGTGATATCTAGTGAGACCTGTCCCTACAACCTTGTCTTTCAATATCCCTCATTTCAAAAACTGAGCTTGTAACTTTTTTCAATAATAAATAGAAATATTACAAAGACATGAAAAATCTGTTTCTAAATTACAACATACAGTAAAAACTTTTTATTTCAGAATTAGTATTATAAAATTTGAAGGATAAAAGCATCAAATCCAAATTCAACATACTAATTAAGAAAATTTTCTCCTGACTTAGATTTGGTTCTGTTTTATAAGTACATGTTCAGCTGGGAGGCAAAAAAAAAAAAAAAAAAAAAAAAAAGAAAATTCCTTTATTTTCATTTAAAATTTTAATAGCAGCCTAAATCTTATCAAAGTCAATTATTTAAGGTTGGTTTTAAAAGTCAAAAATTTCACGGTGTTTTTCCTCCAATAGCTCATATAGTAGATTGATTAATTTTATACCTGTTATTAAAAATGATACTCCTAAATACAGAGGGAGTTGAAAATCAATAATGTCATGTCTCTTTGTACTCATTTTGTGTACTGGGTGCAGCCTAATTTTTGATGAATGCATATAAATGAGCATGATCTTTAAAAAAAATTTCTGTAAAGTTTTAGAAGTAATATTAAAATAGAGCTCCTCTATGTCAAGTAAGAAAGCAAGGCTTTTTCTACTATTCCTAAATATTTGCAATCCTTATTTTTAACAGCTTTGAAAGTTTTCTAATTACAAACTCAGATGTAGGTCCAAATGTCATTCAAATATTTCAATGAAATCGTAAATCTTTATATTCTGAAACTTTGTATGGGAAATTGTGGACAGTATGCTATTTGCCTGATATTATTTTGTCTGCCTCTGTGCCTTATAACTGATCTGTGATTCCCAGCGACCTAGATATACTCAACATGCTCATCACATGACTCTTAATGACTCAAATGTTTATCTGTTTTTAAGTCACTTAATCATTTTCACCTAGAGAAATGCATAAGTAAGACATATCTAATTTGGGAACTATTTTTACTCAGTGGAAGGAAAGAAAGAACAGAGAAAAGAAACATGTTTAGTGCAATTCTTTATGTATCATTCTTCAAGTGCATGCATTCTTTATGTATTATTAATTCTATTACACAAATAATGAGAATTTGGTGTCAGAAAGGTCAAATAATTTTCTCAAATTATAATGACTTCAAAAATTACTCATCATCAGAATTTTTTATAGTATTTGTAATTAGTAGCATGATGTAACTCTTTTGAAAATGATTTGGAATTTGCTTATAGAGTTATAAACATGTACACATCTAATACACCAATTCCACTTTTTTGTACTTTCCCAAAAGAATTGAAAACATAGGTACACATACAATTGAATAACAATATTTTTAACAACTTTACTCATAACGTTAACAACTTCGAAATTATTCTAACCACCAACAAGAGAATGGCTTAAAAACAGAGAATGTTTATACAAATATAATTCTACTCAGCAATAGAAAGAAACAAACTAATGATATATGCAATAATGTGGATTAATCTCAAGAATATTATGCCGAGTATAAGAAGTCATACTGTATGAGTCCATTTGTACAAATTTCTAAATCATAGTTTATCTATATAGATAAAGTCTATAGGGTGAAATAAATTAAAACCGTGAGTGCCTCAGCAGCACAGGAAAAGGGAGAAGCCATGGCCTGGGAAGGAGCATAAACTTCAGAGGTGAGACAAATGATCTATATCTTAATCTAAGTAGTGGTTTTATGGTTGTGTACATAGGCTAATATTCATCACGCTGTCACACTTAATAGATGTGCATTTCACTCCATGTATACTATCCTGTGACTTTTAATATGCCTTGCTTAAAAAATGCTCTTTCAAAGCACAGCATATCAAACATGATTTTGCATCTAACACAGGCTAATATACTTTTGTTTGTGTACTTATTTGCACTTTACAAAATTTTTTATTTTACCTTTTCATTGTTTTTTGGAGTATTCAAACCATGTAAAAGGTATCAGAGTACCATCATGTTTCTAGACTTGTCTCTGTCATCCAATCCACTTCCCAAAGACATCAATTGTTACTAACTTCTCCTGTACAGTTCAGGAGATAATTTTTGCATTTAGAGATATATGCATACATATGTTCCCTCTTTAAATATAAGGGGTATTCTCCTACATCTATTATTTGTACTTCACTCTTTTAATATAGGTAGGAGAGACTTTCATTTCATTACATACAGCACATAACAATTAAAAATATCCCTTAAGCCTCGTCTGAGTTTGGTAGCTCAGTTGCAATACTTTCTGAAGTTAGTTCAGAAAAGGTCATTTATCTTTCAGCTGGATTACTTTTGGGAAAGCCAGGTGTCATAATCAGATGTCCCACTGTGTTGAGAATACCATGCTAGAGAAGCACTATTAGGACCTCCTGTCAACAGCCCAAATGAGCTCCACCTGATATCCAGCATCAATATGCCACTGTCTTTCTCAGGTGTCTAGCCCAGTGGAGCTTTCAGATGACTGCAGCCCTGCTGGCCACTAACTGCATTTGCATGAGGGACCTCAAGTAAGACTAGCCCCAACAAATCCCTTCCTGAATTCCTAAGCCTGAAAAACTGTGAGCAAAATATATTTGTTGTTTACAATATGCAGATTTGTGGTAGTCTATTAAACACCATATTGATGCCTGTTTAATATATGTACGCTGTATAGAGTCACCCCTCTGTACCTGTAAGGGATTGGTTTCAGGACTCCTGTGGTTATCAAAATCAGCAGATGCTCAAGTCCCTTACAGTCACCCTTCATATCTATCTGCAGTTGCAGAACCTCTGGACATGGAGGGTGTACTGTATATGTATAATGTATTGACAATATTTACACTGGCTTTTTGTGTGAAATAGAAAACACAAAAACACTGAGAAAGTATTTATCTATTCCTACTTTATTGTGGGTGTGTGTGTGTGTGCTTGTGTGTGTGAGAGAGAGAGCCAGAGAGAGCATGCATGCATTCGTGTTGACTTAGGAATCTTCCCACCAGACCAAGAATTTTTTTAATTATATATTTCAAATGGTACCTTCATAGGCTCCCCATCTGTTCCAATCCTAAGGACCCTGTAATCAATTAGCTTCCTCCACAATTCTCTGCTGGTCTAATCACTCTGATTATTGATCTGTCCCTGTGGACTGGCTATGTTGATTTCATCCACTATTTATTCTATTGGGCTCTTAGAAGGTTAAATGCTAACAACTGGCTTCGACTGCTCAAAATGCTCATTATTTCCATTGAAAGCAGGGATCCCAATTCCACTGAAACATCTTCCATAATCATTTCTTATTAGAAAGAATGAAAACCCAGAGATTCTCAGAAGTGCTGGTGTTCTTTCCTTTTCCCCATTACTCAACACATTTCTTAGTTTCTTCAGCATTTCTTAATGCTGAGGGGTACGGATTCCAGACCCTTCTGTGGAGTATGGTTGAGTAAAGAATGCCTGACCACAAATTGGGCCCTCATTATTGAGTCAAACATCAATTATCCAGCATAGAGACTATTAATGTCACTCACAATTTTTTAGCCAATGCATTAAATCCCATATCATTAAGACAAGGCTTTACTTCCTCTTTGTTAGTCTAATATCCCTAAAATCTACTATTCCACATGGAACCCCATCTCCTGCCAACAAAAATTGGTAAGAGTCTGCAACTCTTTCAATATATAGACACCTTCTGGGCCAGGTTGGTAGTTCTCTATCTGGGCTTTGAGAAACATTAATTTTAATAGGGGCTGGGAGACAATGAGTAGGTACTACAGAGAACTGTCATCCCTTTGTGAGACAACTGCTCTAGTCAAAGTCATTAGAATGCATTTATGCAAGGAAAAACTCAGATGTGAGACAGGCACTGCTCTTCTCCACAAGGAGTATTCAGGGATAATTGGGGATTCTCAGCCTTATCTGGGTCCACTCAAGTGTCTCATTCTTATTTTTCAAAGACCCATTACTTTTCAAATATGTAAGTATTCCAGTTACTAAATGACATTTTTAGGATCTATGTCCAAAATTACATCTGGCATAAAATATAGAATCATTGGATATTGAATAGGAAAACAAAGATGGAATACTCAAATAGACATGGATGAAATATTTACAAGGGTATGGGCAGGGTTTAGCAGAATTGACAAGAATAACTGAAGCAACCCAGGACTAGCAAGAGCACTTCTATGCCTGAAGAAAGAGGGGGCCTTGGAGGTACGGACTTCGTGGCAGAAGCTGCAGCTTTAACATATTGAAATTGCCACGCAATCTGTTAGGGAGCAGGGTGGGATAATAAATACTATAATGTCTTCCCATTCCTTCTATTAGATGCCCTACTATTCCCTGTCATTGGCCAAAACTTATCATAGAAGGCCCAGGTGTCCTGTTGATGCAGACCCAAAGTATCAGCCTCCCAAGAAACAAAGTTGGTGAGAAAGAGGGGAGGGGCCAAATGGAGAATATGTAGCATCGCTATAGGCTGTCTCCTTTGCCTCTTTGACAATGGGTCCAGACAAGCCTTTGCCATTGCTTGACACAACCACATTATTTTTTGGCTGCAAATGAGGAATTTACGATTTTTAGATCATAGTGTGCCACTCATCCCTAATTAAAGTTATAATGGGTCTTCCATTATGAATTATTTTTGTGGATAATTTTTCTGTCTTTGCTTTCCTCTTTTCTGTATGCTTCATGATCTATCTCTGCCGCTTTTGGCAGCCATAACCCTCTTTGGGGGCTGCAATTTAGCTGGTTCCTAAATTTGTTTCTTATCTTTCTTGTTGCTATGAAGTAAAGAGAAAAACGCTAACTTTTTACCACTATATTCAGGCTGGATGTGCTCCCATCAAATGCTTTTGTAAACTTGAAAAAAAATTGTAGTCATGTAGGCTTTTGATCTACATTCTGTATATGAAGAAACTAAGAACCAGAGAGACTGAATAGGACTCAAGTTCATAAAATGGTCAGTTTAGGTCCAGTGTTTTTACTATGTGATCTCTTAACACATATTATTGTCACCTTCTTGCTGTAAATGCCCTACAGTACAAAACAGTTAGTTAATTTACCTAAGGTCACACCTAGTAAGTGACAGAGTAAAAATCAGAAAAAATAGCATTATATTTCTATGAATTAACCTAGTGCTAGTACTATTCATAGTACTTGTTTTCTAGATTTTTCTTTGTTGGATACTCTTTGATCAAAATCATATATAGCAGTAATTTTCATTGTGATATAAATGAGGTTTTGATGATTAAAAATTCTCATAATTTTCATTTTTGACTGCAAGTAAGAAAATTATGTCCCATCTATGCAAATTTTTTTATAATCAATAATTTGAAAATATATACAAAATTAATTAAAAGGCCCACACAAAAGCAGTTCAAATATATGTTTAAATTGTCAAAATATTTAATAAAGCTACACAAACATGTAGTCATATTTATATGTTGCATATTGCTGTGTTTATACATATGTTACAATTATATCATATTTAGACCCCTGTTGTGAGGACAGTGGCAACTGTTTATGATATTTCATTTGGAACCACCAGACTTTGTCAAGATAAATTGTGCCAGGTACACCAAGAAATAATCACTATATTAAGACGAATAAATCTTGTCTACTTCACATACAGGCATACTCACGGTTTTTAGTTCTGTCCTAAATATAAAGGAATTCTAATTAATTCCATTTATTTTGATTCCTGTATAAAAGCATCACTGTATGGTGCACATATACATGCATACACATATACAATGTTGCGTTATCAAATATATTTCCAGACAACTTCACTGTTGATCATATGTCTTTGAGAACTTAATCCTGATGTTTAGAAGAATGTTTTTAACACACTAGTTTCCAGGACGGTACACTTTAATCAACCATTTCCATCTACTTCCAGTACCAAGTGACAATTCTTCCTAATGACTTCTTTCTCTGCCCTACTCTGTCATGACTTTACATGAGTCAGCGCAGTGGGTTTGCAGGAAGATCTCTGGAAGGCATTTCTAAATCAGGACAGTGAGCAATGACTATATACTTAAGTGACTCTAGCTAAACATATCCACAACTCAACTTCTCCTTAGCTCAATCTAAAAATATATTTGCAGGCATTCCAATGCCACCCAACATGACAGGAAGCATGACAAAAAGGAAACTGTAGTGGAAAGAGACTATAGTTTTAATAGTATCTTACTACCCCCTAAAAATACATGTCCATTTGAAAGTCTTGCTAGGGCAGTTCCTGGACCTATGACAGGGCCCGTACAATAAACATTTTAGAATCATAGACTTCATTAACTTCAAGGTAAACTATTTCTGGCACTTCGATCAATTCATACCCTTATAGAGTGATAGTCTAATGGAGGCCAGAGGTATTCATTCAAAACAGTTTTATATGACTTGGCTGCCAACCTTACCAGCAAAAATGATATTACCATACCTAAGTATATAACATATAATAATATAAAATGCATATCAATATGTATATACATATTTACCTGTTATTTTTCTTGAATTTTAGTTTATATTAAACACAATTTATTAATTGCATTTAGTTTAAATCAAATATGGTGCATGTGAATATCCAGTCATGATATCACAATTATCTTTCTAGAAATTCATTTATTTTAATAGAAATACTGTATACAAAATTCGTATTTGATTCTATCTTCTGAATGCTAGGGAAAAGTAGTGGTAAATTGTCTTCTAAATAAATGTAAAGCCAGGCCATAAATACTACTTGTTCTTCATGCAGAAATTATCTTGCGTATTATTTTCCTCTCTAAATTACTTTCAGACTCCTATTTTACAATTCGTGGACCACATTACTCTGCTAACTAAAACTAAAAATATTTTGAGATATAGTCAAAATAAGATAAGAAAACAGTAATATATTGCATCAGATTTTTCAATATTCCTTCTGTTAACTATGTACCAAATTAAAATGTCAGTAAATAAAACAGCCCAATGCAAGAATTCATATAAACTGGCAACAAAAAATACTTTCAAATCTGATAAATTTGTATTTAATTATTTATTTATAAGCTAGTTTCCTAAATCAAAGTATACACTCTTCAACAACCCAAATACCCCCAATGCATCAGTTAGTACTGTGTCCACTCTTGTCAAACTTTTCATTCTTTGCCATCCTTTTTTTCCTTTTCCTTCTAGTGTGCCTTAATTCATTCAAGCTATATTTAGTGGATTACAACTATATGCTGAGCACACTTCTGGATTTCAATTGATGCTATGTACTGCCTACCATAGAGTAGCCCTTTATTTGTCAAGCCAATAAAAATTAAGATGTATATTTTCTTTCTGCATAAGAACACACTGACCCAGTGTCCTCCTGATGGACAGTTTGCATGATGCTATCAGAATTATCCTCCTCTTTATTGAATTATTTTTGTTCTGATGGGGAACCTGTGAATAATGTGAAACAATCCGCAGTCTGGCTTGTTTCATGATTAAAAGCAATGGTTAAAAAAGCTTGGAAAAATAAAAAGCAAGTATTTCTCCAGGTCAGAACACACAAAAATGTGGAAAATGCCTGGCTGAGCCATGAATGCAGTGCTTAATCAAACCTCACCTTCATTCCACCTCACTTTTGAGATGGCCTAGTTTACCCTCATGTACATAATCATCAACGTACTATTTTTTTTATTTTACTATTAAGAAGATAGTAGGAAAAATAAAAATCACTAATATTTGGAAGAAAATATGTCTCAGGACAAAAAAAACAGATGCATGAATGAGTAAATAAGTAGAAGAAGAAAAATATTTAGGGCATTAAGAAGCCATTAAGACAGTACACATCCCAGAATTGGCAGAGGAAAATAATCCTAGATATGTTACTCATTTCAAGATAAGGACATTTGTATTTCTATCTGCAAGCTTTTTAAATAGATAATTTTGCTAGAATTTTCTAATTCTTGCAGGGTCTAAGCAGCTAGAGTTATTCGTCTTTTCAATGACAGTGACAAAGAAAACCAATCTTTATTACTGAAATATTCATCATCATAAAACATGGCATACTTTCTTTAGTGTGATAACGAGTCACAAAGCATACCAATAGGCAACTGATTTAATAGGAATGATTAATGTAGCATCTGGTTAAAGAATCTAAGAACATATTTCTAGCATACTAGAAAACAACCTTTAAAAATACGTGTATTCACTTCATTGGAATAAAGTTTACTCTGTATATGTCAGATTTCCCACTGTGAAACATGATTTAAAGTTAATTCAGATTATATAATCTTGTGAAAGTAAACTAAAATGTCATTAGTAATCTGGGAATTAATGATCAGACTTGATAAATGATCCATATGTCTCAGATTGAAGAAATGTTAACTAAAAAGAATAAACAAACTTTACATGTATGTAAGACATTTTTGTTGTATACAAATTCCTTTTCTACATAAGACCTCATGTCAAATCAGACTTAAGTATAACTTGATATTCCAGGTGATGAAACAGTTTTATCAAGACATTTTGCCTGCCTAAATTCCCACTGAGTGACAGAACTAGAATTCAAGCTTTCTTGATTTCCTATTAGGGTGTCATTTCTTTGTTATTATGAAGGATATCATAAACTAATAAAATGAATGCCAGTGTTCTAGGATTGAACACAAGAAAAACAAAAACAAAATGAGTAAGTACAGTAATTTAAATGACTTTGGAAATTGTGATCCTGTAGTCATAAAATCTTAAACAACAATAATAATTAGTTTTCATCTTAGCATCTAATATGACAGAATATATTTATACATATTGAGTAAAAAATGTAAAAATATATTCAAGTTTTTTAATAACTTGATTAAGAAATTGTAAATATCTTTGAGTATAATATAGAGACAAGGGTTATGCAACCATTTTTTTGTGTGTTCTTTTTATTTATTTTTTGATGTTGTTTTAAAGAGTCATTGACATAAAATCTATAAGAAAGCCTTTCTGTGCCCATCATGGTAACAGACAAGAAACCAATCACAGTTCTGAATAAAACGTAGGCTGGTCTTGAAAACCTGGCTGGTATAAATAGGAACCCTGATGATTTTGAAACCCATTGCTCTCTTAGTGAATAATCCATATCGAATACAGGTATATAAAAACTAAATTTAGCAAAGTTTACATAAATCATACTCATAATATTGAAATTTTTGCAGTTATCGATATGTATGTATGTATGTATGTATGTATGTATTTGAGATGGAGTCTTGCTATGTCACTGCAGCTGGAGTGCAGTAGCATGACGTCGGCTCACTGCAACTTCCACCTCCCAGGTTGAAGCAATTCTCATGCCTCAGCCTCCTGTGCAGTAACTGATATTTAAAGTATTTGTAAAGTTTAAGAAAATTTAGAGATTCAAAATGGCTGACTACAGGCAGCAAGGAGGAACATCTGCCATCAAGAGACCAAGAAATCGGGAAGACTGGCACACTCTGAGCAGATCTTTGGAGGGAAGGCACTGAGGGTAGACAGAAGGAGGACACAGACCCAGGGCAAAGGGGGGAAGCTGGGGATCCTGCACTGGGCTATCACACACTGGTACTCTTCCCTGGCCTTCAGTATCTCCTGGGGAAGGGGTGAGCTGAACTGGTAAGGAGCAGCCTGCTCTTGCCACAGACCTCTGAGATTCTGGCAGCAGGAGATCACATGATCTCCATGGACACTTGAGCTGGCAAGGAGAGCTGTTTAGAGAGCTAGTAGGAGCAGTACTTGAGCCTGTGCAAAGCCCAGAGGATTTGGTGCAAGAACATCTGCAGTGGAGAATGGCCAGGGAGGCTGTTTCCCAAAGGGTCATCCCCCAAGGCTAACCATGCTCCTCTAGGAGACTGTAGCTTTAGGGAGACTGTTGGACGTAGACAGAGTAAGGCAGTCTTGGGAAAGGCAAATCCAATCTGAGCACTCCCACATCTGCTAGCTTCTCCTGGGGCCCCAGCCTGGCCTTGCCCACTTGCAGTGCAACCTCAGATACCCAAGTAGGGTCTTCCTGGGGCCCTTATCACGGCTGCTTTGCCAGCCGACTGCACCTGACCATCAAAGAGCTCCAGCAGAGCAGCCTGTGCTGATACACACCAGCCCACTTACACCTGACACCACAGCCCCCAAAACGCTGCTTTGCTGGCACACACTTCCTCATGACCACTCCTCCACTGCTTTACCAACATGTGCAGGCAGGTGAACCTCAGCCCCATCCCCCGCTAGCAGGTATGTATGTGCACGCACACAGCCACACCACTGAAGGCAGTGTGAGTGCACTCCACACCCCACCCTATGCTGTCCTTGCCAGTGCAAACATGTGCTTGGTAGCCAGCAGTCCTGTGTCTACCAGTGCCCTGCTCCTGCCACCACCACCACCAGTGTAAGCACATGCAGGAGTGCCACACCACCACTCCCACTGTGACCCCACCTTAGCCAAGGAACATGCACCTTGCTATACCACCACTGCTTCTAGCACAAATAAACAAGCTCATATCCCACTGCCACCACTCCAAAAAAGTGCTTTGCCTGGCACCACCCATCAGTGTGCTGTGTCCAGCAGTCTAGAAAGACCTTCGACCCTCCAGTGCATCAGGTTCCTAACCTCAAGGGTCCAGAGAACAAAGCTAGTGGCCCGATATCAACTCCCCACAATGGAAGTACGAATCCCAGTGGTGTTGAGCTGAGACTTGGTCTCCTAAAATGTTTCATAAATGAAGCCAGTTGACTGAACCCATCTTATAAAACAATCAACCTCCTAAAGGTATCAAAGAAGAGAAAAAAAAATCCAAAGACAGCAACTTAAAAGACTGAAAGAACATATACCCACACAGATGAAAAAGAACTAGCACAAGAACTCTGGCAACTCAAAAAGCCAGAGTATCTCCTTACTTCCAAATGGCCACCCTAGTTTCCCAGCGATGGTTCTCAACTAGGCTGAAATGACAGAAATAGAATCCAGAATATGAACAGAAACAAAGATCATTGAGATTCCAGAGAATGCCAAAACCCAATCCAAAGTCTCTAAGGAATACAATAAAATGATACAGGACAAGAAAGGTGAAATGGCCATTTTAAGAAAGAATTGAACCGATCTTATAGAGCGGAAAAAAAAATCACTTCATGAATTTCAGAATACAAGATCAAGCTAAGGAAAGAATCTTAGAGATCTAAGACTGGTTCTCTGAAATAACTTACACAAAAATAAAGAAAAAAAGACTAAAAAAGAATGACCAAAACCTCTGAGAAATATAGGATTAGGTAAAAAGACCAACTCTATCACTCATTGGCATCCCTGAAAGAGACGGAGAGAAAGCAAGCTACTTGGAAAACATATTTCAGGATATTGTTCATGAAAATTTCCCCAACCTCACTAGAGAGGCCAACTTTTAAATTCAGGAAATACAGAGAACTCCTGCAAGATACTATACAAAATTATCATACTGAAGACTCATAGTCATCAGGTTCTCCAAGCACAAAAGGAAAGAGAAAATGTTAAAGACAGCTAGAGAGAAGGGGCAGGTCATCTACAAAGGAAACTCCACCAGGTTAACAGTGGACCTTTCACCAGAAACCCTATAAGTCAGAAGAAATTGGGGGTCTATATTCAGCATTCATAAATAAATTAAATTTCAACCAAGAATTTCATGTCCAGCCAAGCTAAGCTTCAAAAATAAAGCAGAAATCAGATCTTTTTCAGATGAGAAAATGCTAAAGGAATTCTTTAGCACAACACCTGCCTTATGAGAGGTTTTCAGGGAATGTAAAATATGGAAGGGGAAAAACTGTTACCAGCCACCACAAAAAACACACTTATGTACATAGACCATTGATGCTATAAAGCAACCACAGTCTGCATAATAACCACCTAAAAAGCTGAAGACAGAATCAAATCCATACATATTAATATTATCTTGAATGTATTCAAGATAATAATACACCTTTTTAAATGCCCCAGTTAAAAGGCACAGAGTGGCAGGTTGGATAAAGAAGCAAAACACGACTTTATGCTGTGTTCAAGAGAACTATTCATGTGCGAGGACACACATAGGCACAAAGTAAAGCGATGGAGAAAAATCTACCAAGCAAATGGTAACAGAAGAAAGCAGGGTTGCCATTCTAATTTCAGACAAAACAAACTTTAAGCCAACAATTATCTAAAAGACAGAGAAATGCATTACATGATGGTAAAGTATTCAATTCAAGAAGAGGACATAATTACCCTAAATATATATACACCCAACACAGGACCACCCAGATTCCTAAAACAAGTTCATAGAGATCTACAAATAAACTCAGATGACTGCACAATAATAGTGGGAGATTTTAACAATCCGCTGACAGTATTAGATAGATCATCTAGGGAGAAAACTAACAAAGATATTCAGGGAGAAAACTAACAAAGATATTCAGGGAGAAAACTGAACAAAGATTCAGGATCTGACCTCAACACTCGACCATATAGACCTAATAGACATCTACAGAACTCTCCACCTGAAACAACAGAATATACACTCTTCTTATTGCCCCATGGTATGTGCTCTACAATCGAGCACAAAATCAGCTATAAAACAATCCTCAGCAAATTCAAAGAAACCAAAATCATACCAACCACACTCTCAGATCACAGTGGAAAAAAAAATAGAAAACAATACTAAGAAAATTTATCAAAACCACACAATTACATGAAAATTAAGCTCCCTGCTTCTGAATGACTTTTGGGTAGACAAAGAAATTAAGGCAGAAATCAAGAGAAAGTAATGACAAGAAAGATACGACAGAACCAGAATCTCTAGGACACAGCTGAAGCAGTATGGAGAGGGACATGTAAAACACTACGTGCCCAAATAGAAAAGGAAGAAAGATCTCAAATTAACAACCTTAACATCACAATTAGTGGAACTAGAGAAGCAAGAACAAACCAACCCCAAAGCTAGTGGAAGACAAGAAATAACCAAAATCAGAGCTGAACTGCAGGACGTTGCGACACACAAAAACCATATAAAAGATCAAGTCCATGAGTTTGTTTTTTGAAAGAGTAAGTTAGATAAATAGGCTGCTAGCTAGACAAATATACAAAAGAAGAGAAGACCCAAATAAACACAATCAGAAATGACAAGAAGGAGGTTACCACAAACAGTGCAGAATTACAAAAACCCTCAGAGACAACTACAAACAACTTTATGAACACAAGCTAGAAAATCTAGAATAAATGGATAAATTCCTGGAAACATACAACCTGCCAAGATTGAACCAGGAAGAAACTGAATCCGTGAACAGACCAATAATGACTTCCAAAATTGAATCAGGAATAAAAAGCCTACCAACCAGAGAAAGCTCAGGACCAGATGGATTAACTGAAACATTCTACCAGATATATATGAAGAAGAGCTGGTACCATTCCTTCTGAATTTTTCCCAAAATATTGAGAAGAGACTCCTCCCTATCCTTTCTAACTCATTCTTTGAAGCCAGCATCATCGTGGTACCAAAACCTGTCAGAGACCTACATCATAAAGAAAACTTCAGGCCAATATCCTTGATGAGCATAGATGCAAAAATTCTCAACAAAATATTAGCAAACCAAATCCAGCAACACATCAAAAAGCTAATCTATCACGATCAAGTAGGCTTTATTTCTTGGCATCAAGTTTGGTTTAACCTACACAAACCAATAACGTAATTCATCACATAAACACAACTAAAAACAAGAACCACATGATCATTTCAATAAATGTCTAAAAAGCTTTAGATAAAATTCAACATTTCTTCAAGTTCAAAACCCTCAAAAACTGGCATTGAAGAAACATACTTCAAAATATTAAGAGCCATTTATGACAAACTCACAGCCAACATAATACTGAATAGTCGAAAGCTGGAAGCATTCTCCTTGAGAACCAGAATATGACAAGAATGCTCACTGTCACCACTCCTATTCAACATAGTCCTGGAAGTCCTAGGCAGAGCAATTAGGCAAGAGAAAGAAACAAAATGTATTCAAATAGGAGGAGAGAAATTCAAACTATTTCTATTTTCAGATAATATGATTTTATACCTAGAAAACCCCACAGTATCAGCCCAAAAGTTCTTTGATCTGATAAACCACTCCAGCAAAGTTTTAAGATAAAATATTAATGTGCAAAAGTCAGTTGCATTTCTATACACCAACAACACCCAGGCTGAGGGCCAAATCAAGAACACAATGCTATTCCCAGTAGCCACAAAAGAAATAAAATACCTAGGACCACAGTGAATCATGAAGGGGAAAGACCTCTACAATGAGAATTACAAAACGTAAAACATTTCATGCTCATGGATAGGAAAAATCAATATTGTTAAAATAGCCATATGGCCCAAAGCAGTTTACCGATTCTATGCTATTCTTACCAAACTACCAAAGACATTCTTCACAGAATTAGAAAAGGCTATTTTAAAGTCCATATGGAACCAAAACAAACAAACAAACAAAAAGCTTGAATATCCAAGGCAATTCTAAGCAAAAAGAACTAGGCTGAAGGCATTATATTACCCTACATCAAACTATACCACACAGTTACTGTCAGGCCTCTGAGCCCAAGCTAAGCCATCATATCCCCTGTGACCTGCATGTACACATCCAGATGGTCGGTTCCTGCCTTAACTGATGACATTCCACCACAAAAGAAGTGAAAATGGCCTGTTCCTGCCTTAACTTATGACATTGTCTTGTGAAATTCCTTCTCCTGGCTCATCCTGGCTCAAAAGCTCCCCTACTGAGCACCTTGTGACCCCCCACTCTGCCTGCCAGAGAACAACCCCCCTTTGTAATTTTCCTTTACCTACCCAAATCCTATAAAACGGCCCCACCCCTATCTCCCTTTGCTGACTCTCTTTTCGGACTCAGTCCGCCTGCACCCAGGTGAAATAAACAGCCATGTTGCTCACACAAAGCCTGTTTGGTGGTCTCTTCACATGGACGTGTATGAAATTTGGTGCCGTGACTTGGATTGGGGGACCTCCCTTGGGAGATCAATCCCCTGTCCTCCTGCTCTTTGCTCTGTGAGAAAGATCCACCTATGCCTCAGGTCCTCAGACTGGCCAGCCCAAGAAACATCTCACCAATTTCAAATCGGGTAAGCCCCCTCTTCTTACTCTCTTCTGCAACCTCTCTCACTGTTCCTTAACCTCTTTCTCCTTTCCACTCTTCAATCTCTCCCTTCTTTTAATTTCAATTCATTTTCTGGTAGAGACAAAGGAGACACATTTTATCGGTGGACCCAAAACTCCGGCGCCGGTCATTGACTGGGAAGGCAGCCTTCCCTTGGTGTTTAATCATTGCAGGGATGCCTCTTTGATTATTCACCCAGGTTTCAGAGGTGTCAGACCACGCAGGGATGCCTGCCTTGGTCCTTCACCCTTAGTGGCAAGTCCTGCTTTTCTGGGGAAGGGGCAAGTACCCCAACCCCTTCTCTCCATGTCTCTACCCCTTCTCCACCTTTCTGGTGGGCAAGAAACCCCCAACCCCTTCTCCTTCACCCTTAGTGGCAAGTCCCGCTTTTCTGGGGGAGGGGCAAGTACCCCAACCTTGTATCTCTGCACCCCAATCCCTTATTTCCATGCCCTGACCTCTTATCTCGGTGCCCCAACCCCTTATTTCCACACCCCAACCCCTTATTTCCACAACCCAACCCCTTTCCCGCTTTTGTGAAGGGCAAGAACCCCCCACCCCTTCTCCGTGTCTCTACTCTTTTCTCTGGGCTTGCCTCCCTCACTATGGGCAAGCTTCCACCTTCCATTCCTCCTTCTTCTCCCTTAGCCTGTGTTCTTAAGAACTTAAAACCTCTTCAACTATCACCTGACCTAAAATCTTAAGTGTCTTATTTTCTTCTGCAATGCCACTTGACCCCAATACAAACTCGATAGTCGTTCCAAATAGCCGGAAAATGGCACTTTTAATTTTTCCATCCTACAAGATCTAAATAATTCTTGTCATAAAATGGGCAAATGGTCTGAGGTGCCTGACATCCAGGCACTCTTTTACACATCAGTCCCTTCCTAGTCTCTGTGCCCAATGCAACTCGTCCCAAATCTTCCTTCTTTCCCTCCCACCTGTCCCCTCAGTCCCAATCCCAAGCATCACTGAGTCTTTCTAATCTTCCTTTTCTACAGACCTATCTGACCTCTCCCCTCCTGGCCAGGCCGAGCTAGGTCCCAATTCTTCCGCAGCCTCCACTCCTCCACCCTATAATCCTTTTATCACCTCCCCTCCTCACACCCAGTCAGGCTTACAGTTTCCTTCCGTGACTAGCCCTCCCCCACCTGCCCAGCAATTTACTCTTAAAAAGGTGGCTGGAGCTAAAGGCATAGTCAAGGTTAATGCTCCTTTTTCTTTATCCCAAATCAGATAGCGTTTAGGCTCTTTTTCATCAAATATAAAAATCCAGCCCAGTTCATGACTTGTTTGGCAGCAACCCTGAGACACTTTACAGCCCTAGACCCTAAAAGGTCAAAAGGCCGTCTTATTCTCAAAATACATTTTATTACCCAATCTGCTCCCGACATTAAATAAAACTCCAAAAATTAAATTCCGGCCCTCAAACCCCACAACAGGATTTAATTAACCTCGCCTTCAAGGTGTACAATAATAGAAAAAACTTGCAATTCCTTGCCTCCACTGTGAGACAAACCCCAGCCACATCTCCAGCACAAAAGAACTTCCAAACGCCTGAACTGCAGTGGCCAGGTGTTCCTCCAGAACCGCCTCCCCCAGGAGCTTGCTACAAGTGCCAGAAATCTGGCCACCAGGCCAAGGAATGCCTGCAGCCCAGGATTCCTCCTAAGCCGCATCCCATCTGTGTGGGACCCCACTGGAAACCGGACTGTCCAACTCACCTGGCAGCCACTCTCAGAGCCCCTGGAACTCTAGCCCAAGGTTCTGACTCCTTCCCGGGTCTTCTTGGCTTAGCAGCTGAAGACTGATGCTGCCTGATGGCCTCGGAAGCCCCCTAGACCATCACGGATGCCGAGCTTCAGGTAACTCTCACAGTGGAGGGTAAGTCTGTCCCCTTCTTAATCAATACGGAGGCTACTCACTCCACATTACCTTATTTTCAACGGCCTGTTTCCCTTGCCTCCATAACTGTTGTGGGTATTGACGGCCAGGCTTCTAAACCTCTTAAAACTCCCCAACTCTGGTGCCAACTTGCACAACACTCTTTTATGCACTCTTTTTTAGTTATCCCCACCTGCCCAGTTCCCTTATTAGGCCGAGACACTTTAACCAAGTTATCTGCTTCCCTGACTATTCCTGGACTACAGCTGCATCTCATTGCTGCCCTTCTCCCCAACCCAAAGCCCCCTTCGCATCTTCCTCTCATATCCCCCCACCTTAACACACAAGTATGGGACATCTCTACTCCTTCCCTGGCAATGATCACATGCCCATTACCATCCCATTAAAACCTAATCACCCTTACCCAGTTCAATGCCAATATCCCATCCCACAGCATGCTTTAAAAGGATTAAAGCCCGTTATCACTCGCCTGCTACAGCATGGGCTTCTAAAACCTATAAACTCTCCTTACAATTCCCCCATTTTACCTGTCCAAAAACCGGACAAGTCTTACAGATTAGTTCAGGATCTGCGCCTTATCAACCAAATTGTTTTGCCTATCCATCCTGTGGTGCCCAACCCATACACTCTTTTGTCCTCAATACCTTCCTCCACAACTCACCATTCCGTTCTCGATCTTAAAGATGCTTTTTTCACTATTCCCCTGCACCCCTCATCCCAGCCTCTCTTTGCTTTCACTTAGACTGACCCTGACACCCATCAGGCTCAGCAAAGTACCTGGGCTGTACTGCCACAAGGCTTCACAGACAGCCCCCATTACTTCAGTCAAGCCCAAATTTCATCCTCATCTGTTATCTATCTCGGCATAATTCTCATAAAAACACACGTGCTTTCCCTGCTGATCGTGTCTGATTAATCTCCCAAACCTCAATCCCTTAAAAAACAACAATTCCTTTCCTTCCTAGGCATGGTTAGTGCGGTCAGAATTCTTACACAAGAGCCAGGACCGCACCCTGTAGGCTTTCTGTCCAAACAACTTGACCTTACTGTTTTAGCCTAGCCATCATGTCTCCGTGCAGCGGCTGCTGCCACTCTAATACTTTCAGAGGCCCTCAAAATCACAAACTGTGCTCAACTTACTCTCTACATTTCTCATAACTTCCAAAATCTATTTTCTTCCTCATACCTGACACACATACTTTCTGTTCCCTGGCTCCTTGAGCTGTACTCACTCTTTGTTAAGTCCTACAATTACCATTGTTCCTGGCCCAGACTTCAGTCCGGCCTCCCACATTATTCTGGATACCACACCTGACCCTCATGACTGTATCTCTCTGATCCACCTGACATTCACCCCATTTCCCCATATTTCCTTCTTTCCTGCTCCTCACCCTGATCACGCTTGATTTATTAATGGCGGTTCCACCAGGCCTAATCGCCACACACCAGCAAAGGCAGGCTATGCTATAGTACAAGCCACTAGCCCACCTCTTAGAACCTCTCATTTCCTTTCCATCGTGGAAATCTATCCTCAAGGAAATAACTTCTCAGTGTTCCATCTGCTATTCTACTACTCCTCAAGGATTATTCAGGCCCCCCTCCCTTCCCTACACATCAAGCTTGAGGATTTGCCCCCACCCAGGACTTGCAAATTAGCTTTACTCAACGTGCCCTGAGTCAGATAACTAAAATACCTCTTAGTCTAGGTAGACACTTTCACTGGATAGGTAGAGTCCTTTCCTACAGGGTCTAAGAAGGCCACCGCAGTTATTTCTTCCCTTCTGTCAGACATAATTCCTCAGTTTAGCCTTCCCACCTCTATACAGTCTGATAACAGACCAGCCTTTATTAGTCAAATCAGCCGAGCAGTTTTTCAGGCTCTTAGTATTTAGTGAAACCTTTATATCCCTTACAGTCCTCAGTCTTCACGAAAAGTAGAACAGACTAATGGTCTTTTAAAAACACACCTCACCAAGCTTAGCCACCAACTTAAAAAGGACTAGACAATACTTTTACCACTTTCCCTTCTCAGAAGTCAGACCTGTCCTCAGAATGCTACAGTGTACAGCCCATTTGAGCTCCTGTATAGATGCTCCTTTTTATTAGGCCCCAGTCTCATTCCAGACACCAGACTAACTTAGACTGTGCCCCCAAAAAACTTGTCATCTCTACTATCTTCTGTCTAGTCATACTCCTATTCACCGTTCTCAACTACTCATACATGCCCTGCTCTTGTTTACACTGCCAGTTTACACTGTTTCTCCAAGCCAGCACAGCTGATGTCTCCTGGTGCTATCCCCAAACTGCCACTCTTAACTCTTGAAGTAAATAAATAATCTTTGCTGGCAGGACTATGCTGAATCTCCTTAGGCACTCTCTAATTAAATGTCCTACGTCCTCCCAATTCTTAGACCTTTAATAGCTGTTTTTCTCCTTCTCTTATTCCATTTAGTTTTTCAATTCATACAAAACTGTATCCAGGCCATCACCAATAATTCTAAATGACAAATGTTTCTTCTAACAGTCCCACAATATCACCCCTTACCACAAAATCTTCCTTCAGCTTAATCTCTCCCACTCTAGGTTCCCACGCTGCCCCTAATCCCGCTCGAAGCAGCCCTGAGAAACATCGCCCATTGTCTCTCCATACCACCCCCAAAAATTTTCACCGCCCCAACACTTTACCACTATTTCATTTTATTTTTCTTATTAATGTAAGAAGACAGGAATGTCAGGCCTCAGAGCCCAAGCTAAGCCATCATATCCCCTGTGACCTGCATGTACACATCCAGATGGCCGGTTCCTGCCTTAACTGATGACATTCCACCACAAAAGAAGTGAAAATGGCCTGTTCCTGCCTTAACTGATGACATTGTCTTGTGAAATTCCTTCTCCTGGCTCATCCTGGCTCAAAAGCTCCCCCACTGAGTACCTTGTGACCCCCACTCTGCCCGCCAGAGAACAACCCTTCTTTGACTGTAATTTTCCTTTACCTACCCAAATCCTATAAAACGGCCCCACCCCTATCTCCCTTCCCTGACTCTCTTTTTGGACTCAGCCCGCCTGCACCCAGGTGAAATAAACAGCCATGTTGCTCACACAAAGCCTGTTTGGTGGTCTCTTCACACAGACGCGCATGAAAGTTACTGTAACCAAAACACTATGGTACTGATACAAAAACAGACACACAGAACAACAGGATAGAATAGAGAGCCCAGAAATAATGTTGCACACCTACAACCATCTGATGTTCAAAAAGCTAACAAAAAAAAAGCAAGGGGGAAAGGACTCCCCATTTAATAACTGGTTCTGAGATAACTGGATAGCAATATTGCAGAAAATTGAAACCAGATTGCTTCCTTATGAGATGCACAAAAATCAACACAAGATGAACTAAAGACTTAAATGTAAAACCTGAAACTATAAAAACCCTGGAAGATAACCTAGGAAATACCATTCTGGACATAGGTGCTGGCAAAAATTTGATGATGAAGATGCCAAAAGCAGTTGCAACAAAAACAAATATTGATAAATGGGACCTAATTAAATTAAACTAAAAAGCTTCTGCGCAGCAAAAAAAAACTATCAACAGAATAAATAGACGACCCACAGATTGTGAGAAAATATTTACAAAGTGTGAATCCTGTAAAGGTTTCATACCAAGAACCTGTAAGGAACTTAAATTAACAAGCAAAATCAAGCAACCCAATTCAAAAGTGGGTAAAGGACATGAACAGTCACTTTTCAAAAGGAGACCATATATGTGCGGCCAACAAGCAAATAAAAAAGTTCTCAATACCACTAACCATTGCAGAAATGCAAATCAAAACCACAATGAGATACCATTTGAATAATCTATATTCCAAACCCCAGTGATGCACAATTACCTATATTACAAACCTGCATATATACTCCTGAAACTAAAATATAAGTTAAAAAAAAGAGGAAGAGAATTTAGCCTATTGGAGAAAAATAAAATAAAATTAGTAATTCCAATTCAAAATACGTAGTTACATTTCAGTTCAAAATGAATCACTTGATTTAAACTTTCAGTTGTTTCTTACTAAATATTTATACAATATTGAAATATTTCTAAAGATTACAGAGAATATATGTACAATTTTTTAAATGAGTATTTAAATATTTAGGAAGATGTTAAAGTAGGCAATTGTAATACTTTAGGTGATAACCTGAAGGTATAAATTTACATATATAGTCTGAAAGGGTTTAATTAGCTAAGTGCATAATAAATTTAAAATTTAACTAAAGTCCCTAATGTTAAAACTGCTAAAATGTACTAGGCATAAATAAAATAATGTTTCTGAGAAAATCCTGCTATTGGAATTAACTATTTTTAAGATAAGTTAAATAGTAAATTATAAAACCATAGTGAACTTGGGTATGAAAGCCATTATCTGTAATCTTTAAATGAAGCTTTATGTAGAATAATGTTTGGGAAGTTAGAATTCTCAAGATACCATTTTTTGGGGGAACAAAAAGCAAATAATTAAATTGAGCCACTTATTTTTCTTTGTAAAATTACCCTTTTGATCCTTCTAATTTCAGCCTACGACATTATATTCCAGTGATTTTTATGTGTTTTCATGTTGAGACACACAAAATTTTTATTTTTTACTTTAAAAATGTTAATTCTCTATAGAAGATAAAATTTTTGATGTACTTCTTTGTTCTTACACCTGAATTTAGACTCAGTAGAAGTAAAATGAGAACTTCTACATTTCCCTGCCAAAATATTTGCAATTCTAATCTACTGATGAATTATATTGCAAAAGTAAAAAAATAAATAAAAGGAAATACTTAGTATTAAAAGGAAAAATAATCAGAAAATACCAGGTAAATATTCACAGGAGGCTCCTTATAATCACTAGGCACAATCAAAATCTGTAAATGTTACCTCATTTTTTTTTTTCAGATACATAGACAAAATGTGTTAATGTTAACTCCGTGAAAATAAAATAAAATCTTGGGACACCAAACTCACTATGCCAATGGGAACAGTTAAGCTTTGAAACTGAGTAACTCAAAAAAGCTAAAAACTGCCTTTCATTTTGTTTCTAAACAGATAGCTGCAAGATAGAAGGCACACATCCCCCCAGGTGGCCTCCCTCACATTGGCAATGTAAATTAACACCTTATCTTCACAGCAATGGTAGAAAGACAGATTAGAAATCATCTTTTCACCCACCCTAAGATGACAAAGCCATGTTTGACTTTTTCCTCTACTCTATGTTCATCTTATGTAAAATGCAGATTTGGTGAGCTCATGAGATGAAAGCATAATTGACTGCCACCTCCTTTCTTATGTAACATGTGGATTCAGGGAGTGCGAATCAAAGGCTCACAAGAATGTCACTGCTTATATCATTATGCACCATCTCTTTTTTTATTTTCTACTTCTCTTCCTGCCTCCTTTTTCCCCTTTTAATACTGAAGTTCTCAAAAACCTCTTTGGAAAAGGAATGGATCACAGACACTACTGTAATTTGTGTTTTTTTCTCCCATGGGCATGTCCTCAAGCTTTGCAAAATAAACCTCTAATTCATTGAGACTTGCTTTAGTCATTTCCTTTAGTTTGCAACTCTTTTAATTGCATCATTACATCATTTTAAAAATCTTCATATTAACTTATTATTAGCACTCTTAACTTCTCTTTTGTTAAAGTAAACATTATTTTTAGGAGATTAATAAAGAATTTCCATATTAGTTATAGTGACTTCTCAAAATGTATGTAAGTGCTAATTTTAACTCTTCCTCAAGCTACACAATGATATATGTATAGGCCTAATGTAAATCACACTCATCTTAAAAAAATAATATTTTTGCTTTTATATTAAATTTTTATAAATTATTAAAAATACATTAGTAATTTATGAAAATATACATTTCTCTAAAAAAATACATTTTATTAAGTAAAACTGTCTGCAATTAGCTATGATTAAAGTGACTACTGTTAAAATAATATAACAGCATTTACATAAGTTACAGATTATTATATTATTCACATCATTATTGTTTTATTTAATATTTTACTTTGTATTAAAGTCTTTATAGTGCTCCTCTGATTAGCTAGATAACAAGAATAGTAGTCAAAGTAAACACTTTCAGTAATTATTTATTAATAGCTAATCCCATTAAGTTATTTTCAAAAACAGAACATTTGTAGTTTGTATGATTATAATTTCATAAATTCATCAGACATTGCTGAGGGTTGCAGAATATGTCACTTATATGGCATAAGGATTATACTGAGCTGAAAGTAACTGAGAAGAAGCAGATACAAGAAAAACTCCTTCTATTTGACTAAATGAACAACACAAATTTGTAAAGGTGTCCTTCATCCCTTCTCTACAAGAAAAAACAGCTTTAATCACAGAGAAAACCCTAGACTCTTAACAGCCCAAAGAGAGGACCAGAAGAATTTACATAGTAAACTTCACTAGCTAGCCTTATCTTCCATAAGTTTCTCCCATATATTTAACTTCCTGCAATTTGTAACCTTAGAAACTCCAAAGTCCTTTTCTCTAAGAATTTATTTTTCTTTCATTAAGATGCTGTATATGCCCAAGTTGTCATCAGCCCTTTGAGTTAGTCCTGAGTGCTTCCATACGAATGAGTAATGCAATGTTAATAAACTTGTTTGCTCCTCTCTTGTTACTCTGTCTTTCCGCACTGTAATTTGCATGGCCCCAGCAGAAGAACCCAGGAGGGATAGAGGAAAATAACTTTTTTCTCTCCTATATAGCGTAATAATTTTTTTTATCTATATACACATTTTCTTGTTTAAAAATATTAATTAGTTCAATTTATCATTTTATTTATTATCTTTCCATTTACTTAATAAGTTAATTGAGTGTTTTTCAAAGTAAAAAATATCAACAGTAATTATTATAAAGTATTATATACGGCCATTTTCCAGTTTAGCAAATAAAGTTATAGGAGTCCTAAAAATTTGAATTTCAGGTAAAAAAAAGAACATTATTTTATTTAGTGTAAGTGTGCCTCATGCAATATTTGGGTATACTTAATACTAAAAAAAAAATCTGAAACTCAGATTCAATTGGGCTTTCCTTGCTTATAAAACTTATATTTTCTATCTAGCCATTTTATTTTTGAGTGCCTAGAAATATTCCTATACCTGAATAACGTGCTTTACAAATTCTCATATAAGACATTCTTACCTCATGACCTCCGTGTATTATATATAGATTTAAAGTATTAATCAAGACAAAGCTTTTTTTTAAGTACTCAAAGTATGCTAGTACTACTGACTGCAGTAATAATCCTATTCTTCAAACAGCCAAATTATTTCCTGACACATTCTTTTCACTCAGCTCTCTTTTTTGATATCCACGGGCCTAAGAACATCTACAATAATTTAAACAGCATGTCTGTGAGGTGTGCATAACTTCAAGAGATTTAATTTATACTTCTTTTACTATTGAAGAAAGGGTTAACATTCCCTCGTTAAGCAAGCTGATGTTTTCAAACACTAAGTATCTAATCTAAGTCATAGAGCTATGCAGCTGATAGATTCTACAAGGATTGAGTGAAATACAAATAAATACATGAATAAACTATAAAAAGTAAATATAAACATTATTTGATTATAAATAAACATAAATAAAATCTGTTTACCGATTATCTTTACATTGAAAATAGCATTTTATACCTTATAAATGTTATTTGACAATGATGAAACAAAGATATCATGCTACAAAGGAACATAGCCTTAATTTTCAGTATTGAAAATGAAATTATCCAAAAATAGTTTGAATGTCTTAATTTCAAGTAACTATTTTCACATTTTAAGACGTTATGTTTAAAGTTAACATAAATTTAACATGTAAATTATGTATTTTCCATTCAAACACATTTTTTATTATGTATAATATAAAAATAATCCTAGAATCTTCTGGAGCAAGTACCTTGTAATTTATTATTGATTAAGTATTTATTATAGATCTATGCTATTCTAAGTTAAGATACTACAGCTTCTGGGTTCTTATATTAACATTGATTTCATAGCCATTCTTTTGAACTTCAGACATTCAAATACAAATTCTCAGCACAAACAGAGTGACGTAACCATTAACAAATTTTAAACAAGATGGATTTTTTCAAATTTAGAAAACCCATAAACATATGGCTTGTTCTGTTGTTATCACAAAGCACAAATTTTAGAGACATTTCACATTCTTGGGACAACTGTACGAGAGCAACTGCAAAAGCTTTTATTTTTTATATAGCTAATAGAGAAAAATACGAAATATTCTTAAAAAGTTTACCTGTTCTAATACAACATACATATATTTTATATTTTTGATAAGATCTTTACCTTAAGGAGTTAAAATTATAAAAGCTCCAGTCCGGGCGCAGTGGCTCACGCTTGTAATCCCAACACTTTGGGAGGCCGAGGCGGGCGGATCATGAGGTCAGGAGATGGAGAGCATCCTGGCTCACATGGTGAAACCCCGTCTCTACCAAAAATACAAAAAAATTAGCCAGGCGTGGAGTCACGAGCCCGTGGTCCCAGCAACTCGGGAGAATCGCTTGAACCCGGGAGGCAGAGGTTGCAGTGAGCCGAGATCACACCACTGCACTCCAGCCTGGGGGACAGAACAAGACTCCATCTCAAAAAAAAAAAAAAAAAATTATGCAAGCTCCATAAAAATATCTTTAGTTTTTTTTATGGATTGAAATTATACTATTTTAAAAATTATAATATAATATTAATTTAAGAAGAAATATAGCTACAGAACCAATTTCGTGCAAAAATTCTATGCAAGATGTCATTACTATATCACAATGTCTGCTCCACTATCTTAAAAATGTCAATAAATAAGCCACTTTTTGAAACTTATAACTTACTAGGAATACATCCATAATATATAAGAAGTGAATAATCTATTCTCCCACTAAGGCTCCATACAAACAAATTATGCCAGTCTAAACTGTGGAATATAGCATAATAGATACTGAAATAGATTAAGCTAAACATCATTAAAAGAGACACACAACTTTCTTTTAAACTCACAGTAAATAAAAAACTAGAAAATGCCAGAAACACTTATACCAGGAAAATTGTCAATATTGAAATGGGCAATTAGGATATCAACATTCTATTGCATAAAATTACATGTACTTGAAACTATTTTTATAAATATCAAACAAGGTAGCATTTCTATTAAGAAATATGCTTTTATCTGCAGGCATATTTGAAACAGAAAATGTATGTTATCATCTGCTATATATAGCAGTGTTGATAACAGCCACAACTTATTACATGGTCACTCGATGCCAGGCAGTATGAAATGCTTACAAAATATGTAATTAGTCAGGGTATGCTAACTGCCATAACAACTATTTTAAAATATCGCTGGCTTAACATCACAAATTTTATGGTTCACTCATATTATAGTGTAATGGGGTTGACAGGGGAGACAGCGAGGAATAAGCTTCTACCTCATATATTCATTCAGAGACCCATTTGCCTTCCACCTTATGATATGTAACCATTTTTTAACATGTTACCTCTAAGGTTTACATTTGTGGGAAGAGAAGAAAATGGAGAAAGCCTATCCTCTCCTAAATACCTGAGCCCAAAACTTCTGTACCTCATTTTTGCATTTTCCATGACAAGAACTAACCACATGACTCTACCTACATGTAAAGAATCAAATAATCATATTGTAAAAGTTTGTCCAAGAAGAGACTGTGTGTTTGGTGAGGACCTAGACAATCTCTGCCACATGCCTATTATCTCAAGTAATACCTTATAATATTCTTACGAACAATATTATAAATAGGAAGTAGATATTTTCCCCAAAAGCTGAAAAACATAACCAAAGATTGCCATGTTTGTAGATCTATGACAGAATTACATTTTGCAAGAATAACTTGGCCATAGGAAAAAATACCTAATAACAGAATAGCTGACTAGTCAGTTCAAAATGATTGAAAATATGAATGTTAATAAATGTTTGACTTGGTCTGAGGGTTTGTTTTAAAGAAAAATGTTTATGAGGTTTCATAAGAAGTTATCACTTTGGGGTGCTTGACCTAGCAAATTGAAAAAGACTATCTGGATGAATATTAAAGTTTTTTCAGTCCATTATAACAATATCTCAATGGTTCCTCATTCTCACAGACTCAATGCCCTTTTTGTATAATAGATATTTTGTACTGTGCCAACAGTTAATTAACAAATAATCTATACTATATATATACATGTATGCGTATTTTTTTAAAAGCCAATACAGTAACATAGTGAAAAAGAAAAATTAATGTATAATAAAATAATATGTAATTCAGTGTGTAAACTCTTGAACACAACTATAATAAAACAGCAAGTTGCTTGCACACACATATGGGAAAATGTTTGTATTTTTAAAATACACCAATCAACCTGCCAATACTTTCCCTTTCTATTTGGCATTTTCTGATAAATAAGAACTTTTTATAGTAACAAGAGTAGTGCTGCCATTTGTGATGGCTAATTTTATGTGTCACATGAATCGGTCACAGAGTGTTCAGATATTTCATCAAACATTATCTCTGTGTTTCTGTGAGGATGTTTTTGGATGACATTAATATCTAAATTGATGGACATTTTTAGTAAAGCAAATTGCCCTCCTTATTGTGGGTGGGCCTCATCCGATCAGCTGAAGCTCTGAATAGAACAGAAAGCCAGCCACCTCTGAGCAGAAGGGAACTCTTCAGCAGATTGGCTTCAGGCTTCACGTGTAACATTGGTTCTTCCTGGGTCTACAGCAGACAACCTTCAGATTCAAACGTGAAAATTGGCTCTTCTCGATCTCCAGTCTGCTGGACTACTCTTGCCAGCTTCCATGGTCATTAGAGTCAATTCCATGTAATAGATCTCTCTCTCTCACTCTCTCTCTCTCTATACACACACACACACACACACACACACACACACACACACACACACATAATTAATCTGTTCTTTGGAGAACCCTAATAAACTATTGGAGATCTAATTTTTCATAATGGTGAACTATTCTTTATGACACCTAAATCAAAAAAATTAAATTATTTGCTCAATTTATATAAGAGTATTTCTGGCAAATTTGGAGTACTTTGAAAGTATGAAACAATACTGTGTCTGTAAAATGGAAATATATGATTGTTTCAGATAATTATAACACGTTTTTAACTATAGAAATTTTGGATGACATAGAAATTAGCATAGACCATGTGTTAATCATTTATTTTTGTTACACTGTCCTACACATTGAAATACCTCTAGCTTCCATGGCCCCATTCTTTTGAATGCCAGTGGTGCTAACCAATCAACCAAAACCAGCTCCCTAAATTTTAAAAATTCCCCTTACAAGACAGTAACTCATTGTTTGGGAATCACTGAAGAAGAAAAAAGGTGATCAACTTCTTTCAAGCAAATGAGAGAAGGCTATTTTCTGGTGGTTATGTTTAATAGATAAGAAAATATATGAGAAGTAACTGAGTTAATGCTTTAAATTATAGCAAAACTGGCTTGTAAATGGAAAATTGAGAGACCTTCTCTATTCCCAGTGACTTCAGCCTGAATTTTTTCCTATTTTACTGAGCAGGGAGGCCTCTTATACCTGTAGGAATTCATGTAATTACTAGAACACTATCATTGCTTCCTTAGGTTTTGCCCATGTCATTCTAGGTGCCTAGCTGAGCCTCTTCACAGGTTAACACACATACACATAACACACACACACACACATACGCGCATGCACACACACACACACACACATATCCTGCAATGGGAAGCTACCGTAAGATGGCTGAAATCTTTACACAACTGTCTGTCTTCAGCCTCCCCAAACTTTCCTTAATTCATGCCCTATTTTCCTACTGTCATCACTCTTTGATGAAACAGAACAATTCTTTTCTTATACAGACTATTATCCACATTCAGTCCCCCTTGAGAGATATACCTGCTTCTCAAGTACTTTCCCTAACCAAATTTTGCTTTTGCAAGAGCTACTTTTAAAATCCTAGCTCTGTGACTCAAAAACAATAATAATATTCAAATGTTTATGCTACTAATAAAAACTGACCTTGCTACTGAGTTGATAACTTTAGGTAAGTAATCCAATCTCTCTGAACTGTAGGTAAGAAACATCACCTCTGTGAATCTTTCTCTTACATTTCATATGGGAGTGTTATAATCAGTGAAAACTGGACCACAAAAGGGAATAGATAACCTGATGATAAAGTGAAATTTACAGTCAGATTTTTCTGTTTATATATCCTTTTCATAAACATTGTTACCCTTGTGAGGTTGTTTTGAGTAAAATCTCTATCTCAGCAGCTGAGAGGCTTAGACCTCGGGCAAAAGAGCACCAACCAGGATGCCCTTGAATGAGTCTTCTCCGGGGTATCTCACTGCCAGGGGTGAGATTCCAGGAGGCCACACTGTGAGTGAGAGGTGGCCACTTTTAAGTTCATAGGCAAATGTCTGAATGGTCACTTTAAATACACCTGCTGTGAGAAAGTGGGGAGTACAGCTTGCTAGGTGGGAGAGAAACCATTATGTTTTCTCTCTGGCCACAGTTAAAGCCATTCTGGCGGGTATAGCATTGGAAACTGTGCCAAGGGTGGCTGAGTCCTGAGTCTGGTATGAGGAAGTGAAACATATTTAAAAATGGATGCCGAGGCAACATAAAATTATAAGCATTCACTACAGGTTGATATAGTATTACATCTCATATTTGAATAAATCCTATACTAACCATTTTGGAAACTATGAATCTACCAAGATATGATTTTCTATTGGGTACATCAGAAGCTCAGAAATGCCCTATATATAAAGCTACTGAGCTAATGGAGGAAATATCCTCTAACACCTTTTTGATTACAGTTTATTATAAAAGCTTGGAAATATTTATACTCCATATACAGAAAACACTACTGAAGAAATATAAAAAAGAAAACATATTTATTAAAAGTGTTGCCCAAAATCTGTGTGCAATTTTTAGTTAAATTTGACTTGTTACTTAAGAATATAATATTTATGGACTGTAATTTTCTAACCTCAATATTACACAATGACAGTTTTTAATGCATTTGGTTTTTGAAATTCTAACAGAATTTCTTAGTTATCACTTCAACTTTTGTTTTAGAAAGTGTTAACAACTTTTGGAATGTTTATGACAAGTAAAAACCAATTTTTTCATCATACCTAAGAGTAAAAGGTATTCACACTATGATATTCAGTACTTCCCATCATTCTTAAATGCGTACGGAAGAAAAGCACTTTCCAAAATTGATCAACTGATGAAAAGAGCTAAAAATGGGAGAAATGTTGCTGATTTCATATAAAATAAAACTCAGGAATAGGTTTTACTCCATTTTCCTTTCAGTTACATTTAACACATAACAAAGTAATACATATTTGTTAATATATATAGAAAACATTTTAAGGATATTTATAATACAATATTTTAGGGAGTGGTATGAATGAAGCAAAAATTTCAAATAGCTTCAAATAATAAATATTAAATATTTTAAAGATAAACTCGGGATAAGAACCTGTTTCTCAGCAGCATGATGATTATACAAATTTTGTTTCTTGGCATCACTTTTTTTTACAATCCATACAGTAGAGTGGTCTAAGATGAAAATTTAAAAACGCAACACACATAATGGTGATTTTCTTTTGCAATCTTAAAATGCTACTTACCACTCTCATACAATAAAGTAATAGTAAAACTACTATTTGACATGGTCAAATAATTTTGTCAGACAACTTTATCAATTCATTGGTTGATATAAAGGCCAACACGTAATAATATACTTTGATTCCTGTTTTAAGATAGTTAAGAAATGGTGATTTTGGTGTCAAAAAAAAATCATCCCCTAGGATTTTCCATTATTCCAAACATAATGTTACTATTTGTAAAACATATGCTAGCTTCACAATGAAAATTTGTTATATGTTCTTGCTGATAGTTTGATCATAAAAAAGAGAAAGGAAGGAGAGGCATTTTTTTCTGTATTTCCACATATCCATGTTGTTAATATTTATGGCAGTGGCATCCCATTTGGAGCACTCACTGCTATGATACCAGCTGCAGTTTGGGAGGCATGGCCAGGGCTGCATGCTCCAAGCAGCCTACAGGAGCCAGAAACAGTCACATTCACTTCCAAGTTGGAAAGATGGGAGCCCCGCCCTCCTGAGCGCAGCTGCGGCTGCCCAGTTGCAGTGGCAGATTGGGCATCTCTGCACTCTTGGGGCCCTGGAAAACCCCCTGTACCAGCAGGCTCAGAAGTGCCTGTTCCCACTGCCTGGCCTCTCCTGGCTCCCAGTGCCTACTCCAATTTCAGAGCAAAGTTGTGGTAGAGCCCAGGCACTGTCACAAGCTAGCTGGGTGTGCACACGTTCCGGGCAGCACTGACACACCAGCCCCCTGCTGCCTTGGCCTCCTGCAGACTTTGGGAGCCAATGAGCATGGGTTGGAGGCTGAAGGGGGGGCAAGTGCAGCTCGGTGCAGGGCTGCAGGCGCTCCTCAGCATGAACAGCCTGGGTGCCCAAGGCACCGTGAATGCAGGTGGATGGCAGGTTGTTTGTGGCAGAAGGCAGACAGGCTCCTGAGCAGAAAGGAGTGTGTCCCCATTGAAGCTCCACCTTCAGGCCAGAGAGGGCCTGAGTTCTGAAGGCTGAGCTGCTATTTCTTCTGACTGGAGTGAGAACTTAATGATGCCTTTTCTTGGCACCCCCATGGCCACCCATGGACCAATCAGCACACGCTTCCTCCCCTCTGAAGCCCATAAAAATCCCACACTCAGATAGATGATGGGACAACCTGCCTGCAGAGAAGAGACACGTGCTGTGGATCTCCTCTCAGCTGAAAGCTGAGCAGACAGTGGGATGATCTGCCTGCAGAGAGGAGCTACTCACTGTGGGTCTCCTCTCTGCTGAGAGCTGAACACTCATGGGGACAACCTTCCTTTGGAGAGGAGCTACACACTGTGTGTCTCCTCTGAGCTTTTCTGTCACTTAATAAAGCACCTCTTCACCGTGCTGACCCTCCACTTGTCTGCATACCTCATTCTTCCTGGATAGGGGACAAGAAATTGGAAACCGCCGAATGGCAGGGCTGAAAGAACAATAACACAAACTAAGCTGAAACATACTGCTTGCTTGCCATGTTGCGGGCAACAAGAAGGAGAAAGGAGAGAAGAAGAGAAAAGCTGTGGCTCTCCTAGCCAGACCTAGAAGCACCCCAAGCCAGGGCTGTTACATCCTTTTGGGGGCTCTGCAGTTCCTGGCATCTGAAAGCTTCTGGCTGCCACCATGTTCCCTGGTGCCTGCCATGGAAACTGCTTGTGGTACACCTGGTCCAGCTACAGTCTCACAGGGAGCTGGCACCTGTGCTGGCACCTGGAGCTGCTCACCCTGCCATAATTGGCATGCCTGGCTATGCACAGTGGCCAGATCCCACACTTGAGATCCAAGCCAGTAGTGTGAGCCAAGTGCAGCCTGCCAGGCGGAGTGGGTGAAACGAGCTCAGCAGACCCAAGCAAAATGCAGGCAAAGGTGCCACTGGCCACAGATGTTTCCATCTGGAATAGCAACACCCCAAGGATCTTGTGACAACATTACTTATGAAAATACACAATTTAATTACATTTTTAGATTTCATGTAATCTTGATGTCATGTAGAAATGTCAAATGAGTGGAAGCCAGTGCCATTTATATAATAATATTGGATACAAAGTAATATTATGGTACCACCATTACCATAGTTCTGAGCTATTCTTTGCAAGGAAACTTATTCTTGTTAAATCATTAGATTGAAAAAAGATTAATAATGGTAAATCCATTTCTAGTTTGTATTTAAGGCAGAAAGTATCCTTTTTTTTAACCAAACAGGCTTATAATATTACTACTGAAGCCCATGAGAGTAAATATTCCAGAGAGTTTTTGAAATCAAGGCAAAATCAAATGTTAAGGCTACAATATCGTGGAGAGGAAGATTGTAGCATGAACCAAAATTCATGAAACTCAGCCATAATGTTATCAGCCAACATTGTGCAGACAGGAGGAAGAAAGTTAAATAGATACAAGTCCCTCAAGTAAAAAGGTAGCAATCTAATACAAGCAGTGCTAGACAAGATAGATTTGACATTTATAGAAGAGAATCTAGATCTGATTCAGTAAAGAGAAGCCCCTGAAACATCTCCTAATAAAGTTTATCAACATTCCTTAATGCAGAGGTACTACTCACTCATGACAGAACAGTCTGAGCTTTCTTTTAATTTTAACATTTAACATTTTAATATTCACTTAGACATTTCAGTATTTATGTATGCTTTATGGCGTGAGGTACGGTAATTTCCAAACTTTCCTTAAAAAATCCATTCCAAGAAAATGGCTTTTCGACTTTTGTTAGATATAGATTGTTGAAGTCTAAGGACCATCCTGGCAAGTATAATCAAGATGCCATACCCTTCTGGTGAAACTACAAATGCCTTGGAGAGTTTAATAACAGATTTATTTAAATATTTATCAAAGATGTAGAATTATTATATTACTCAATGTTTATTCCTTTCAGACAAAAATCATGTAGACTAATCTGCATATACTCCAATACATCAATGACTTTTTTCAAAATGCAGGCAGTTGTGCACACTAAAATTTCTCTACATTATCTTTTAACGGATTCAAGTACATTTTTAAAATAATCTTTAGAACAACCGTTTTCTTGAGGAAACATGATAACTATGTCCTCCAAGAGACAAAAGGTAAAGTAATTTTCATTTTGCCATATATCTTAATTTTTGGTGGCATGAACCTGTAGTCTTAGTTACAGATGAGGCTGAGGTGGGAGGTTTGCTTGAGCCCAGACGATTGAGGCTGCTGTGAGCCATGGTCATGCCATCATGCCACAGCACTCTAACCTGGGTGACAAAGTGAGACCTTGACCCCAACAACAACAGCAACAATAACAAAACCAAAATCTTAAGTTTTTCCAAAAATTGTTTTTCATTCTTCGTGATATTTCTTTTACTTACCAAAGTTAGTTAGCATCTGTTGTATGTTAAGCACTGTGTTAAATTCTAAAAAAAAATAGTAAAGCCATCACTTTCTCTTTGTCACACAATATTAGACACCAAAAATATGTCATATTGTCAGGGAAAAGTAGCCTGGCAAGATGGTTGAAAGGAAGCACTCTGGTCTTTTTTGATAAAAAGCACACAGAAGTAGTGATTCCTAAATGAAATTCAACAGCTAGAGAACAAGTCTAAATGAGAACAAACTAACTTAATCCCATATCTAGTGTACGCAGAGGTTCCAGAGCTCCTATTTGGTGCCATGTCCCAGGGATAGAAATACTATGAGCAAAAACTTAGGCAGAAGGTGGAACGGGTATGTGATCTAGGTTTCTTATGAGGATATTCAAGGGGATTCCCCTAAGGATACCCCAGAAGTTTGTAAAGCTCTGTCTCAGCATTCTACTGCCTACAATAAAAAATATGTAATCTGTTCTTTCTGAAGAACTGCTCGGAATTCCATTCTCTATAAGAACTAGTTAATTAATTTTCTACCTCTACAATTATATAACACCTTCGCTTGAATACAGGATCAAGAATATTGGAATAACCTCATCAAGAGTATGAATTAACAGTGCATGCACATAAGGAAGATGATTATTCCCAAATCTGATCGCACTCCCTAACATCCAGACTCCTAGCCCAACCTTTCAATTTACAGTTTTTCTGAGATACAAAAAAAAAAAAAAAAAAAAGGAAAAGGTAAGCAGATGGAAGAAACGTAAAGTACTGAAAGAATATGGAGGTAAATAGTACAAGCTAAACCTCTTGCCTTATTGAAATTGAAGGGAAAAATTAGAGAAAAAAGTCCTAAAGCAATAAAAAATACTATTATGTCTAGCTACATATCTTAATATTTAAACCTTTGACAGAAAGTACAATATTTACATTTAAAACATGCATATGAATAGTGTAAAAATGTAGTTTATAACTTGTAGCACTATGCAGCATCAGCAGCAGGGCAGTGGTTGAGATTAGGGTCTTTGAACAAGGCTGTTTGGAGTTAAATTCTGGTTCTGAAGCAAGGTTTTAAATCTCTCTCTCTGTTGGTTTTCTTAATTCTAACTTGAGAATGGTAAGAGAACCTACATCATACAGTGGTTATGAAAATTTATACATGCAGATTTGTATAAATTGGTAAGTGGAAAGCATGATAAATAATAAGCATTGGGCCGGGCGTGGTGAATCACTCCTATAGTCCCAGCACTTTGAGAGGCCAAGATAGGCAGATCACGAGGTCAAGGGGTCGAGACCAAGCCGGGCCCGGTGGCTCACGCCTGTAATCCCAGCACTTTGGGAGGCCGACGCGGGTGGATCATGAGGTCAGGAGATCGAGACCATCCTGGCTAACACGGTGAAACCCCATCTCCACCAAAAATACAAAAAATCAGCCGGGCGTGGTGGCGGGTGCTTGTAGTCCCAGCTACTCGGGAGGCTGAGGCAGGAGAATGGCGTGAACCCGGGAGGTGGAGCTTGCAGTGATCAGAGATTGCGCCACGGCACTCCAGCCTGGGTGAGAGACCGAGACTTCGTCTCAAAAGAAAAAAAAAAAAAAAAGAGGTCGAGACCACCCTCGTGGTGGCGCATGCCTGTAGTCCCAGCTACTCAGGAAGCTGAGTCAGGACAATCACTTGAACCTGGGAGGGGGAGGTTGCAGTGAGCCGAGATCGCGCCACTGCACTGCAGTCTGGCAATGGAGCGAGACTCTGTCTCAATAATAATAATAATAATAATCATCATCATCATCATCATCATAAGCATCGAAGAAACACTACGTGTATTATATAGAAAACCTCATTAGGCATTATACTAGATAATACCTTTAATAAGTGGTGCGAAAATCTTAAAGATCATTCATGACATACGTTGGCTTACCATAAGAATAAAAAAAGAAAATAATTCATTGGAAAGTGATAGAATACTTCTCATATTTTAAAGAGCAAAATTCTAATTTTATTTAAAATATTTTAAAATTGATATATATAGTAGTTTAAAAATGGCAGTTGTTTATACACAAATCTCTTACACAGAATTTATGATTAATGTTCATTAATTCACTTACTTCTGAAGAAATAAATAAAAAATAAGAGAGAAATTTTGAACCTCTTACTCTTCAGTAAGAAACTGTGCTCCTGAATGTTTCAATAAAATAGAAAAGTGAAAACAAAGTTTCAAGGAGAGATTTTTTAAATTTCAACTTTGTAGCTAATGTAAGGTCAAAAAGTTTCCTATTATTGGGTTCTGACAGTGAATATAAACAAGATTATTACTGAATTTTAAGAATCAAAAAAGGCATATGTATAAGAAGTCATTTGTTTTTTCCTTCTGAGTTTCCTTCTGCCAGATTTTTTTTTTTAAATCCATTTCCAAACATTCTCCCCAGCATTTCTAAAATTTCCCAGGGGAAATAATATGAACTTAAATTAAAGGCATACAACAGTTATCATATCTAGTAAGTTTTTGGAGATCTCAGCAGAGAGGGTGATATGATATCACTGTAAAACGCCTTGGGAAAAGAAAATAGAAAAAATAAACCCAGGTTTCCTTTTTAACCATTAACATTCTAAGTAAAATCACACAATCTGTTGAAAGTTGCAATTGCGCACCAAGAATTTATCTACATTTATCCTTTCTTAACACTATTACCCCTTAGGCCCCAACAAAACACATCAGCACGTTTGCTGTTGCTTTAGAAGAAAGAAATATGCCTTCACATATTTCCATTTGAACAGAGTCTATGCTCTGTTTCAATAAAGAATTGCCCATCTATGTTAACAAACATTTGGGACCTTATGCAATTACTTATGTTCTAAACAGTATTCTGGAAAGATAAAAGAAGCACCATTTTAAAGTATCAATATATCTGCCCATCTTGTGTTTCTTTAGGAGATAGAGATGACATGCAAAGGAATATCTGAGCTCTACATCTGCAGATTGAAAATTCATTGGCCGAGAATCCAGAAGATGAAGAATCAATGTTATTATCTTTATAATTCTCAAGTACATTTTAAACAATAATTCCCTGACCTTACAAATATTGTTGCAAACAAAGTTGTTTGATCAAGCTGCACAACGAAATTTATTTGCTCTCCCCTTCATTTATCAATGCCGGCATTAATTTATTCCCTTCATTTCTACTTCTTGGATCTCTAATTTGTCTAGACCTATTGCTACTCTTGGGCTAAAAAAATGAATAGAGAATTCTAAGTTAGTGCATATTTATGCAAGTTTTTTAAAAAGCATATTTTGGTTTGTAACTAAAGCCACAGAAAGCATCTTTTAAAATCAAAAGATAAAGCAGCCTTTTCAATACATAGTCTATTTGAACGAATGGCTATATTGAACTTGTGGCTAAAATTGTTTCTTATAATACCTGATAAAAATGGACCAGAAACTGCTGCTGTCCCTAATTCACAAGTTTGTTGTGAGGATCCAAAATTGTAATATATATAAAAAGCACTTTAAAAATCATAAAACATTCTGCCTAGGGATGGCATAGCCATTACTATAAATAAACCTATGATCCACTTCTCTTGACTATCCAGTGAAAACAGGAGAAAAGCAAGGCTAAAATTAAATACAGCAAATATACATCTACCCTCCAGAATGGGCAATAATGTACTCTGCAGCCGGGCTCTATAAAAGGAAGAAAATTTTCCTTTCTCTGCTGATGGCACTTTCCTCTGCATGTCTTGCCATCAGTTCAGTTAGCATCATTTATGCATGCAATCATTTCCTCCCCATTTGGCTTATTCTACAAGACATTATTTTAGATAAATTAATGAATATAAAGACATCTGAGATACAGCTGAGGCTATCAAGGTGCTAAAATATATTAAGAGCCAATAAGCCATAAGCACAAATAACACATTATAGAAAATATTTTATGTTAGTTTGTTTAGTTCATTTTCTTAGAGAAGATGGAGCATGAGCTAATCCTGAAAAGAAGGGAAACATTTTTTAAGGAGGAGGTGAAAGTAAAGAGCACTTAGGTGAAAGAAATGGTATAAAGGTAGGAAGAAGCAGGACCTATTTAGGAAGCAGTGAAATCTGTTCTTCCTGGAGCAAAGGTGTTATAAAGGGAATAATACTGGAAAAGCTTGCATGCACAGAGTAGTTTTAAGACATGAAGTTTGAAAATCAAGCTGTGGACTATGTCATATGTACATGGACAAATTCTAGGTAACATGACCAATGTTAGCAATGTCACATCTCTAAAAGCATTTAAAGGGTATAGTGGCATGCTTCTGTACTCTCAGTTGCTAGGGAGGCTGAGGTGGGAGCATCCCTTGAGCTTAGGAGTTCAAGGCTGCAGTGAGTCATGATTGCGCTACTGCACTCCAGCCTGGGTGACAGAACTAAACCTGGTCTCAAAACAAAACAAAACAAAACAAAAAAACCCAAAAGAACGAACCTAACTGTGTTGGTGTACTCCTGAGGATGTTTCTCAGAGAATATTTATTCTTCCGTTACTAAAAGTAACAGCCTCATAAAATGAGTTAGGGAGAAGTCCCTCCTCCTCAATTTTTTGGAATAGTTTTAGCAGGAATGGTACCAGTTCTTCTTGGTACATCTGGTAGAATTTAGCTGTGAATCCATCTGGTCCTGGGCTTTTTTTTTTGGTTGGTAGGCTATTTATTACTAACTCAGGTTTAGAGTGTGTTATTGGTCTGTTCAGAGATTGATTTCCTCCTGGTTCTGTCTTGGGAGGGTGCATTTATTGTATGTGTCCAGGAATTTAACTATTTCTTTTAGATTTTCTAGTTTATGTGCATAGGTGTTCATAATATTCTCTGATGGTTGTTTGTATTTCTGTGGTGTCAGTGGTAATATCCCCAATGTCGTTTTTGATTGTGTTTATTTGAATCTTCTCTCTTTTTTTCTTTATTATTCTAACTAGTGGTCTATATATTTTATTAATTTTTACAAAAATAAACAGTTCATGGATGTGTTGATCTTTTGAATGGCTTTTTGTGCTCAGTCTCATTCAGTTCAGCTGGGCTTTTGGTTATTTCCTGTCTCCTAACTAGCTCTGGGATTTGTTTGCTCTTGGTTCTCTTCTTTTTTCTGTGATGTTAGGTTGTTAACTATCATCCTGATACTGAAGCCTGGCAGAGACACAACAAAAAAAGAAAACTTCAGGCCAATATCCTTGATGAACATCAATGCAAAAAATCCTCAACAAAATACTGGCAAACTGAATCCAGCAGCACATCTAAAAGATTATCCTCCATGATCAAGTAGGCTTTATCCTGGGATGCCATGTTCGTTCAACATACCAAAATCAATAAATATGATTCATCATGTAAACAAAACCAAAGCCCCAAACTATATGATCATCTCAATAGATGCAAAAAAGGCTTTTGATAAAATTCAGCACTCCTTCATGTTAGAAACATTCAATAAACTAGGTATTTAAGGAATATACATCAAAACAATACAAGCAAACTATGACAAACACCCAGCCAAAATTATACTGAATAGGCAAAAGCTGGAGGCATTCCCCTTGAAAATTAGGACAAGACAAGGATGCCCTCTCTCACTACTCCTATCCAACACAGTATTGGAAATTCTGGCCAGGGCAATTGGGCAAAATGAAGAAATAAAGGGCATCCAAATAGGATGAGAGAAAGTCAAACTATTCCTTTTTGCAGATGGCAGAATTCTATATTTAGAAAACCCCACAGTCTCAGCCCAAAAGCTCCTTTAGCAGGTAAACAACTTGAGCAAAATTTCAGGATACAAAAATCAATGTTCAAAAATCACTAACATTCCTATACACAAACCACAGTCAAGCCAAGAGCAATAACATGCTCTAAAACTGACTTAATAATAAATAGCCTACCAACCAAATCAGGAACGCTGTCTCATTCACAATTGCCACAAGGACGAATACAATAACTAGGAATACGGCTAACGAGGGAGGTGAAGGATCTCTACAGGACAATGACAAAACACTGCTTAAGTAAGTCATAAATGTCACAAACAAATGGAAAAACATTCCATGCTCATGGATAGGAAGAATCAATATTGTTAAAATGGCCATACTGCCAAAAGCATTTTATAGATTTGATGCTATTCCTATTAAACTACCATTGACATTCTTCACAGAATGAGAAAAAAATTAAATTCATTTGTAACCAAAAAGAGCA